>NC_133174.1:65453533-66115980 GCF_040802235.1 Manis javanica
TATGTGTCAAATATAATTAATAAGTACACAAAATGTTAACCCTGGAAAGGACTTAAAAACATCACTGGAAAGTATACTTACATATGATCCAGCAATTATACTAAGCATTATCTAGCAAATATATTCTGTTTATGAAGCAAAAATGCAGCCTTTTAATTTTTACACAGGAAAAACCCCTCTTCTTCCCTACTATGTCTTTCGTTCCTCTGGGTCAGCTTTATTTTTACATAGAACACTTCACTTCTGACACTTCTGGTCACCAAATGTGTAGAAGTCTTTCCCCACAATGAGCAATTCTCTGGTACACCAGCTGGGTGTCCTGTAATTTATGTCAGTTCTGACAATCTACCCAGAGACAGTTAGATCCCACAGTTTAAGGTCTCAGTCCCATAAGACTGCCTGCACACATTTCAGTTGCCTGTTTAAATTTGCTAGAGAAGCTTGCAGAACTCAGGGAAGCACTCACTTATATCTACCATTTTATTAAAGGATATGGTAAAGGTTACAGATGAACAGCCAGATGAGGAGATACTTAGGGTGAGGTCTGGGAGGGTCCTGAGTGCAGGAGTTTCTCTCCTCATGCAGTTGGAATGCATCATCCTCCTGGCATGGATGTGTTTACCTATCTGGAAGCTCTCTAAACCCCAAACTATTGTGATTTTATGTAGGTTTCCTCTTGAAGGCATGATCAATTATTAACCCTATTTCCAGCCCCTCTCCCCTCTCTAGAGAAGTGGGAGGCAGATGTGAAAATTCCAAGTTTCTGATCATGGCTTGTTCTTTCTGTTGATCAGCCCCCATCCAGGAGTTATCCGGCAGCCTACCCAAAGTTGCCTAATTAGAATAAAAGATGCTCCTACTGCTCTTATAACTTCAGAATTTATAAGAGTTTTAGGAGCTCTGTGTCAGAGATGGGGTCAAAAAAATAAATATTAAAATAGAAGATGCTCCTAGTGTTCTTATTAGTTGGAAATTACAAGGATTTTAGGAGTTCAGTGCCAGGAACCTGGGGCAGACCAATATTTAATTTTTATTGAAGTATAGTTGATATACAATATTATATTGGTTTCAAGTACACCACATAGTGATTCAATAGTTACATACATCACTAAATGCTCACCCCAATAAGTATAATTACTGTCTGCCAACATAGATATTTCAGTATTATTGACTATATTCTCTATGCTGTAATTTTGTCCCTGTGGTTAATATATATTATAATTGAAATTTTTGTGTCTCTTTATCCCCTTTACCTATTTAACCCACTGATGCCAACCCATCCTCCATGGTAACCGGCACTCTCTTCTCTGTGTCTGTGAGTCCATTTGTGTTTTGTTCATTTTTTTAGTTTTGCTTTGATTTTTAGATTTCACATATGAGTGAAATCATATGTCATTTGTCTCTCTGTGCTTGGCTTATTTCACTTAGCATAATACCCTCTAGGCCCATCCATGTTGTTGCAAATGGTAAGATTTCTTTCTTTTTTTATCAGTATATTTTCTATTATCTCAAAATATTCAAACAAAACATCTTTCTACCTAAGGAAATATTCATCATTTCTAAGTTTGATTGTATTGATGTACCATAATTTATTTAACTATCATTTTTTAGACATTATGTTGTTTCTAGTTTTTTATTATTTAAAAATATAAAGTTGCAATAAACATCTTTATACATAGATCTTTGCTCTATTTCCTAAGAATTAACTAGCAGAAGACATTATGACAATGCTTAAGTATTTTTTTGTTAAGTATGTATTTTCGCACTGTGTTTTAGAGAAATTAGTTTATATTCCTGACAACAGCATTTGAGAGTATCTGTTTTTCCACCCTCATCCTAACACTGGATGTTATAATATTTTTTCAATTTTATAGATCTCAAAGCTATTTCACTGCTGTTTTAATTTGTATTTTTTTATTTCCTGTGATTTCTACATTTTCTTCTCACTTTTTTTGCCTGTTCTTTTCTCTTTTGAATTGCTTATTTGTGGTCTTTTTGTATATTTTAAAATTAGATCCTTCTGTTTTACTTATTGATTTGTTAAGAGCTCTTTATATATTGACATTTTTATCCCTTTGTCTTGTGTCTCTTTCAAATATATTTGTAAGTTGTTTTCTTGTACCTTTGATTCATTTTTATTTATAGAAGTTTAAAATTTTTATTTACACAAATATATTAATTCTTCTTTTTATGGTTACTGCTTTTGAGGTCATGCTTAGAAAGGCCTTTATCATCCTGATGCTTTAATCTAGGAAACTGACTATGAATAACATTTACTTCTGCAATATAATTGGGTTCTAGAGAATATTGGCTTGTGTTTCAAAGTGAAATGCCATTTTCTCTATAGGATAACTATTACCTATCTGCTTAGCCCAAAGCGCTATGTTCAACTATGTGCTGATTACTCCCAAATCTGTATCTCCAGCATGCATCAGTCTCCATTTGTATGACCCAAATTACCAGCAGAACACTTAAGCTATTCAGAATTTAACTCTTTATTCTTCTTACCTCATGCTCAGTCTCCAACCTTCTCTACTCTTTCCCCCTATGTCACCATTTCATTACATCTTCCATTGTTTAAGCTAGAAATTCAAGAGTCATATTAGCCTTCCTCTTTTCCCTCACCTCCAAAATCCAGTCCTGTCTATTCTACCTCCTAAATATCTCTTCAATTTTCTTAATCCTTTTCCACTTTGACCCTCTTTTTCATAAGCTTACTTTGATTGACTCAAAATCTCTCACCAGATTTTTAATGCAGCCTTCTATCATGGTCTCCATGACTCCTACCTTGTTTCCCTCTACTTCATTCTCGTGCTAAAGTAATATTTTTTAAATTGAAAATTTGGTCTGGTCACTCTCCTGTTTAGAATTCAATAGTCCTTTTCCTTCAAGACTAAGTTCCAAGTATTTAACTCATATTAAAAGGCCTTTTGTGACTTGACCCTTGTTTCCTTTCTCATGTTACTGCATGAACTCTTTGCAGTCTCCCTAGTATGTTATGCCATCAGGTGCTAGTATTTTGAGTTTGCTACTCCTTATGCTGGTAATGTTATCCTTCTTTGTCAACTTGTCGTATTCTTATCCTCCAAGACTCTTAATACTCTGTGTGTTTCAGAGTTCCCTCCAGGACACAGTATGAATTAGATGTGGCTCTCCTGCACTCTCATAATGGCCTGTGTTTACCTTTGCCAAGGCACTTAGCATACTATATTGTAATTTTCAGTCTTCTACACTATATCGCTCTTGGGAGAAAGGTTGATACTAGCCTTTTCAACTTTGCATCACAGCTTCTAGCACAGTGCTTGACACATGGTAAGCTTCAACAAATACATATTGAACATATGAATGAATTGATAACTTTCTTTAACTGTCAATTCCTGCAAAATTCCAATATTTGGGAAAGAATGGTGGGTTTATTTTTGAAATGTTGCATTCTATTTGGACTCATTACATTTTTTATGAGTCATCTTTGTGGTATTAAAAATTTTACTTGAGATTTTAGGAATTTATATAAGAAGCACTGAAGGGTGTTAAATTCACACAGGAATTGAGTTTCTACTTATGTTGTCAGTGTGGAACCAGGAGTACTTTTCCTGATCATAGATGATGAAGTCCCTGTTGTCTTTCTTTGCCCATACATTAACAGTCCTGGATCACTGGGTAGGAATAAGAATTATCATAATGCTCATTTCTAGATTATGGGACAGGACTTGAATTTTTCATCTTTGACATATGGTTATGTTAAATCATTAACTGGTATTACAATACCTTGAGACTAAATTATTGATGGACATGTAAGAGGTAATTTGGCCCAATACTGCATAACCTCATTGACTGGCCAACATAGGAACTTGGTTAAGTGTTCCAAAATCTCTTGGTATTCACTTAGGGGTGTAGAGTTCTCCATATTTAGTGATGCAGTAACCATAAAGTTATTCCAATGAACTTTGCTTTCCAGTAGTCAAAGAATGGATTTTTTGTTAATCAGCTATATTGGTTGATAGAGGTATTATATATGCTAGTCATGAAGTCTCCATTAATTCATGGTAAAAATATAAATAATATGAAAGTTACCATTTTAACATTTTGAAACTTAAAGTTCAGTGGCATTAATTATGATCCCTTTATTGTGCAACCACATCACTAACCATCTCTAGAACTTTATCTCAGGCTAAAATTCTGTACCCATTAAAAATAACTTTTCTTCTCCCCTTTACATAGTCCTTGGAAACCACTATTTTATTTTGTCCTTATGAATATGCCTACTCAGATTACCTTATATAAGTGAAATCATACAGTATTTGTACTTGTGTTTCTGACTTATTTCACTTAGTATATTCTCTCAAGGGTCATCCTAATGTTCCAGAACTTAATTCCTTTGTATAATATTCCATTTTATATATATACCAGGTGCTGTTTATCCATTGTCTATCAATGGATATCTGGGTTGTTTCTATCTATTGGCTATTGTGAATAATATTGCTATAAACATGGATATATGTATATATCTGTTTGTATCCATGTTTTCAATTCTTGTGTGTGTATATCTGGAAGTGGAATTACTAGATCTTATGGTAATTCTATGGTTAAGTTTTTTAAGAATTGTCATACCGTTTTTCATAGTGACTGCACCATTTTATATTCACACCAACAATGCAAAGGGTCCCAATTTCTCCACATCCTTAATCACATGTATTATTTTCTGATTTTTAAATAATAATCAACCCAGTGGGTATGAAGCCATTCTTTACGGGTTTGAGGTAATATCTTATTGTGGTATTTATTTGTATTTCCACAATAATTTGTGATATTGAACATATTTTCACGTGCTTAGAGGTCATTTGTCTTCTTTAGAAAAATGGTCTATTCAAGTTAATCACCCATTTTTGAATTAGGTTGTTTTTGTATTGTTGATTTGTAGGAGTTATTTGTATAGTCTGGATATTATTACCCTATCAGATATGTAATTTGCCAATATTTTCCTATTCGTTGGGTTGTAATTTTGCTCTATTGATAGTGTTTCTTGATGCACAGTTTTATTATTAAGAGTCCCAGCTTATCTATTTTTTCTTTTGTTACTTGTGTTTTCTGTGTATCCAAGAAATCACTGCAAATCCAATGTAATGAAGCTTTTTCCCTGTTTTCTTCTGAGTTTATAGTTTCAGCTATTACATTTAGGCCTGTGATCCAACTGAGTTAATTTTGTATATGGTATTAGGTAATGATTTAATTCCTATGCTTTACATGTGAATATCCAAATTTCAAAGCACCATTTGTTGAAAAGACTGCCCATTCTCCATTAAAAATCTTGGCATACTTGTGGATAATGATTTGACTATACATGCAAGAGTTTATTTCTGGTCTCTCATTTCTATTCCATTAGTCTACATGTCTTTATGCTAGTGCCACACTGTTTTCATCACTGAAGCTTTATAGTAAGCTTTGAAGTCAGGAAGTGTGACTCTTCAACACTATTTTGGCTGTTGGGGATCCCTAGGGATTACAAATAAATTCTAGAATGTATCTTTCTATTTCTGAAAATAATACTTTGGGATTTTCATATAGATTTCATTAAGTCTTAGCACTTTGGATAGTACTGGCATCTTAACAATATTAAATTCCAATCCATGAGCCAGGGATGTATTTCCATTTATTTATGTATTAATTTCTTTCAGCAATGTTTCATAGCTTTCTGTATACAAGTCTCTAACTTCCTTGATTAAATTAATTCCTAAGTATTTTATTCTTTTTATAAATGGAATTTTAAAATTATCTCATGTATTTTTATTGAAATATAATTGACATATCATGTATAAGCTTGAGATGCACAATTTATTGGTTTGTTACATTTATATATTACAATATGATTATTACAGTAGCATTAGCTAATGCTTTCACCACATCACATAATTACTATTCTTTCTCTGCTGAGAATAATTAAGATCTACTCTTAGCAACTTTGAAGTTTATACTACATTATTGTTAACTATAATCACAATGTTATAAGTTAGATATCCAAAACTTATTTACATATTAGTTCAGGTTTATACCCTTAACCAATATCTCTCCAACTCTGCCAACCCATAGGCCATGGTAATCACAATTCTATTTTCTGTTTTAAAAGTCCAGTTTTTAAATTTTCACATACGAGTGATATGCAGTGTGTCTTTCCCTGACTTATCTCAATTAGCCTATTCCCTCAAGACCCCTCCATGTTGTTGCAAATGGCATGATTTCCTTCTTTTTTTTATTTTGAGAATCTTTTCATGCATCTGTTCACCATCTGTATGTCTTCTTTGGGAAAAAGTATATTTAGGTCCTTTGCCCATTTTAAAAATTGGAACATTTGATTTTTTGTTTTTGAGTTGATGAATTCATTTTATATTTTGGACACTATTCCATTATCAGATAGATAGTTTGTGGATATTTCCTTCCATTATGTAGGTTGGTTTTTCAATTTATTGATTGTTTCCTTTGATGTGCAGATGTTCTTTAGTTTGCTGTAGTCCCACTTATTCATTTTAATTTTTTTCCTGTGCTTTTGGTGACATACAAGAAATCATTGTCTGGAACAATGTCAAGGATCTTTTCCCATATGTTTAGCCTAAGAGTTTTAAGGTCTCAGAACATATATTTTAATCTTTGGTCCATTTCAACATAATTTTTGTGAGTAGTGTAAAAAGGGTCTTGTTTTACTCTTTTACATGTGAATATCCAGTGTTCCCAAAAACATTTATTGAAGACTGTCCTTTTTCCAGTGTGTGCTCTTGGCACTCTTGTCTAAAATTATTGACCACGTACTTGGGGAGTTATGTCTGGGTTTTCTGTTCTGTTGCACTGGTCTATGTGCCTGTTTTTATGCCAGTACCATACTTCTTTGATTACTATAGCTTGAAATCAGGTTATTGTGATGCCTCCAGCTTTTTTTCTTTCTCAGGATTGTTTGGATATTTGGGATCATTTCTGGTTCCAGACAAATTCTAGAATATATTTTTTCCATGTGAGTGAAAGGTACCATTGGAATTTTGATGGGGAATGCACTGAATTTGTAGAATGCTTTGGGTAGTATGGGCATTCTCAGAGTATTAATTCTTTCCATCCAAGAACATGGGACATCTCTCCATTTACTTCTGTTTTCTTCAATATTTTAAGTTACTGTCTTATATTTTTCAGTGTACAAATCTTCTAATCCTTGGTTTCATTTATTCCTAAATATTTTGTTTCCAATGCTATTGCAAATGGGATTGCTTCCTTAATTTCTCTTTCAGATAGTTTCTTGTTAGTATATAGAAATGCACTGACTATTCTTATTCTACAAATGTACTGAGTTCATTTTTTATTCTGGCAGTTTTTTGGCAGAGTATTTAGGATTTTTAATGTATAAGATCACATCATCTCTGAACAAAGATAATTTTACTTCTTCCTTTCTAATATGAATATTCTTTATTTTGTTTTCTTGCCTAAAACTCAGGTTAGGATCCAGTACTATGTTGAATAGACATGGCAATAGTGGGCATCCCTGAACTGTTTCTGATAACAGAGGAAAGGATTTTAAGTTTTCACCATTGTGCATAATGTTAACTGTGGGCTTTTGGTATATGGCTTTTATTATGCTAAGAGACATTCCTTCTATATATGATTTGTTCAGCATTTTTATCATGAAAGCATGTATATTGTCAAAAGACATCTCTGTATCTACATTCATGATTTGTATTATTCATTCTATTAATGTGGTGTATCACATTTATCGATTTGCTTATGTTGAACTATTTTTGCATCTCAGGGGTAAATACCTCTTGATCATGGTGAAGGATCCCTTTATTATTTTGTTACATTTTGTTTGCTAATATTTTGTTGAGAATTTTTGCATCTATATTCATCAGAGTTATTGGACTATAGTTTCCTTTTCTTGTAGTTTCCTTGTCTGCCTTTAGTATTAGGGTAATGCTGGCCTCAAGAAGTAAGTTTGGGAACATTTTTCTCTTCAATATTATGGAAGAGTTTGAGAAGGACTGGCATTAGTTTTTTATTTTTTCTACTGGAATAAAGTTGATATACAATATTATATTGGTTTCAGATGTTCACACAGTGACTCAATAATTATATACATATATAGATGTTTGCTAAAATAAATGGTTACCCCAATACCATACAAAAATACTGCAATATTACTGGTTAAATTCTGTATGTTGTAATTTCATTCCGATGACTAACTTATTTACAATTTTGAAGTTTCTAATTCTTTATTCCTTTCACCTATTTCACCCATCCCCCCATCTTCCTATGGTAAACAACTGTATTTTGTCTAATTTTGTGGGTCTATTTTTTTTTGTTTGCTTTGTATTTAGATTCTACAAATTGTGAAATAATACAGTACTTGTATGTCTCTGTCTGGCTTATTTCACTTAGCATGATACCTTCAAGGTCCTTCCATATTTTCACAAATGACAATATTTCCTTCATTTTATGGCTGAATAATTTTTCATTGTTTAAAAGTGTCACAGACAGAAGCACAGAGATGGGATTAAAGATGGCAGCATGAGAGGAGAGACAAAGGCTTCCTCCAAAAACTGGATAAAATTAGAAAATTTAATTGGGCAACTAATCCTGAGAGAGCAACAGGAAAGAGGATGGCGTCAGACTGCACACACCTGGAGAAAAGAGCAGACCTCACCGAACAGGGTAATGTACCAGAGCTGTGGCTCCATGGGACCTGAGCCCCTCCCCCACCCTAGCTCACCAGTGGGAGGAAGAGAAATGGAGCAGGGAGGGAGTGGAAGGCTTGGGACTGCTGAATACCTAGCTCTGGAGATCTGTTCTGGGAGCACTAACTTACATTTCATGGTGCTTTCATGAGACTCGCATGACTACCGGATTGGAAAGTTAATACAAGCAGAGTTCCTGGGGAGACTGGGATTCTGGCTGCTTGTGGAAAGCAGGGATCCATATCTGGCTTCTCTGGGTCAAAAACATACCTGTGTGACCTGCCCACTGGCTCAGGCAGTGGAGACATGCACAGCAGCCGGGAGGTGGGGAACAGCTCTTTCCTCCCCCACAGGCACCAATATCACTCCTCTGCGACCCCTGACATTGCTTCAGGGGCTGAGCAGCTCCAGAATAGAGGTTCTGGACACTAGAGGGCACCATATACAAACATGAAATGCCAAAGGAACTATGTCCAGAGTAAAATTATTAATTTAACTCCCAAGAAAGATTTAAATGATATAGCCTTGTGACTCTTCCTGAAAGGGAGTTCAAAATAAAAATCATCAACATCCTAATGGAGGTATGGAAAGACATCCAAGAACTCAGGAATGAATTCAGGTCGGAGTTCCAATCATTGAGGAGCATGATGGAGGGTACTAAAAGCAGGTTGGATATGGTGGAGGAGATATAAATAAAATAGAAACTAGAGAAGAGGAATACAAAGAAGCTGAGGCACAGAGAGAAAAAAAGATCTCTAAAAATGAAAGAATATTGAGAGAACTGTGTGACCAATCCAAGCATAACAATATTTGCATTATAGGGATACCAGAAGGAGAGAGAGAGAAAGCGATAGAAAGTGTCTTTGAGGAGGTAGTTGCTGAAAACTTCCCCAATCTGGGGAAGGAGATAGTCTCTCAGGCCATGGAGGTGCACAGTTCTCCCAACACAAGGGACCCAAGGAGGACAACACCAAGACATATAATAATTAAAATGGCAAAGATCAGGGATAAGGACAAACTATTCAAAACAGCCAGAGAGAGAAATAAGATCACATACAAAGGAAAACCCATCAGGCTATCATCAGACTTCTCAGCAGAAACCTTACAGGCCATAAGGGAGTGGCATGATGTATTTAATGCCATGAAGCAGAAGGGCCTGGAACCAAGATTACTTTATCCAGTGAGATTATCATTTAAATTTTAAGGAGGGATTAAACAATATTCAGATAAGCAAAAGCTGAGAGAGTTTACCTCCCACAAACCATCTCTGCAGTCTATTTTGGAGGGACTGCTATAGATGGAAATGTTGCTAAGGTTAGATAGCTGTCACCAGAGGTAGGAAAACCATGGTAGGGAGGATGGAGCAGCTGATTGTGAGGCAAATGCAAAATTAAATTAACTATCCCCAATGTCAAACAAGGGATAGACAAAAAGTACAGAATTTGATACCTAATATATGAATAAGGAAGGAGGAAGAAAAAGGAGGAGAAATAGAAAAGAATCTTTAGATTTTGTTTATAACAGCATACTAAGTGAGTAACGTTAGACTCTCAGATAGTAAAGAAAGTAACCTGGAACCTTTGGTAACCATGAATCTAAAGACTGAAATGGCAATAAGTACACACCTATCGATAATCACCCTAAATGTAAATGGACTGAAAGCATGAATCAAAAGACATAGAGTCACTGAGTGGATAAAAAATCAAGACCCATCTATATGCTGCTTACAAAAGTGTCACCTCAAACCCAAAGACATGCACAGATTAAAAGTCAAGGGATGGATAAAGATATTTCATGAAAACAACAGGGAGAAAAAAGCAGGTTTTGCAGTACTAGTATCAGATAAAATAGAATTCAAAACAAAGAAAGTAACAAGAGATAAAGAAGGACATTACATATTGATATAGTGCTCAGTCCAACAAGAGGATATAACCATTATAAATATATATGCACCCAACACAGGAGCACCAGCGTATGTAAAACAAATACTAACAGAATTAAAGGAGGACATAGAATGCAAGGCATTCATTTAGGGAGACTTCAACACACCACTCACTCCAAAGGACAGATCCACCAGACAGAAAATAAGTAAGGACACAGAGGCACTGAACAACACACTAGAACAGATGGACCTAAAAGACATCTATAGAACTCTACATCCAAAAGCAACAGGATATACATTCTTCTCAAGTGCACATGGAAAATTCTCCAGAATAGACCACATACTAGCCCACAAAAGAAGCCTCAGTAAATTCCAAAAGATTGAAATCCTACCAACCAACATTTCAGTCCACAAAGGCATAAAATTAGAAATAAATTGTACAAAGAAAGCAAAAAGGCTCACAAACAGACGGAGGCTTAACAACATGCTCCTAAATAATCAATGGATCAACGATCAAAGTAAAATGGAGATCCAGCAATATATGGAAACAAATGACAACAACAATACAAAGCCCCAACTTCTGTGGGACGCAGTGAAAGCAGTCTTAAGAGGAAACTATATCACAATCAAGGCATATTTAAAGAAGGAAGAACAAACCCAAATGAATAGTCTAATGTCACAACTATCAGAATTGGAAAAAGAAGAACAAATGAGGCCTAAGGTCAGCAGAAGGAGGGACATAATAAAGATCAGAGAAGAAATAAACAAAATTGAGAAGAATAAAACAATAGCAAAAATCAAAGAAACCAAGAGCTGATTCTTTGAGAAAATAAACAAAATAGATAAGCCGCTAGCCATACTTATTAAGAGAAAAATACAATCAACATAAATCAACAGAATCAGATACGAGAAAGGAAACATCACGACAGACCCAACAGAAATACAAAGAATTATTATAGAATACTATGAAAACCTACATGCTAACAGGCTGGAAAACCTAGGAGAAATGGACAACTTCCTAGAAAAACACAACCTTCCAAGATGGCCCAAGGAAGAAACATAAAATCTAAACAAACCAATTACCAGCAAAGAAATTGAAGTGGTAATCAAAAAACTACCGAAGAAAAAAACCCCAGGGCTGGACGGATTTACCTTGGAATTTTATCAGACATACAGAGAAGATATAATACCCATTCTCCTTAAAGTTTTCCAAAAACTAGAAGAGGAGGGAAAACTCCTAAACTCATTCTATGAAGCCAATATCACCCTATAAAAAAACCAGGCAAAGACCCCACCAAAAAAGAAAACTACAGACCAATATCCCTCATGAATGTAGATGCAAAAATACTCAACAAAATACTAGCAAACCGAATTCAAAAATATATCAAAAGGGTCACACACCAGACCACGTGGGATTCATCCCAGGGATGCAAGGATGGTACAACATTTGAAAATCCATCAACATCATCCACCACCTAAACAAAAAGAAAGACAAAAACCACATGATTATCTCCATAGATGCTGAAAAATATTCGACAAAATTCAACATCCATTCATGATAAAAACTCTCAGCAAAATGGCAATAGAGGGCAAGTACCTCAACATAATAAAGGCCATATATGATAAACCCACAGCCAGCATTATACTGAACAGCGAGAAGCTGAAAGCATTTCCTCTGAGATCGGGAACCAGACAGGGATGCCCACTCTCCCCACTGTTATTTAACATAGTACTGGAGGTCCTAGCCATGGCAATAAGACCAAACAAAGAAATACAAGGAATCCAGATTGGTAAAGAAGAAGTTAAACTGTCACTATTTGCAGATGACATGATATTGTACATAAAAAACCCTAAAGACACCACTCCAAAACTACTAGCACTGATATCAGAATACAGCAAAATTTCAGGATACATAATTACACAGAAATCTGTGGCTTTCCTATACACTAACAATGAACCAATAGAATGAGAAATCAGGAAAACAATTCCATTCACAATTTCATCAAAAAGAATAAAATACCTAGGAATAAACCTAACCAAAGAAGTGAAAGACCTATACCCTGAACACTATAAGACACTCTTAAGAGAAATTAAAGAGGACACTAACAAATGGAAACTCATCCCATGCTCTTGGCTAGGAAGAATTAATATCGTCAAAATGGCCATCCTGCCCAAAGCAATATACAGATTTGAAGCGATCCATATTAAATTACCAACAACATTCTTCAACGAACTGGAACAAATAGTTCAAAAATTCATATGGAAACACCAAAGATCCCGAATAGCCAAAGCAATCCTGAGTAAGAAGAAAAAAGTGGGGGGGATCTCACTCCCCAACTTCAAGCTCTACTACAAAGCCATAGTAATCAAGACAATTTGGTACTGTCACAAGAACAGAGGCACAGACCAGTGGAACAGAATAGAGACTCCAGGCATTAACCCAAACATATATGGTCAATTAATATATGATAAAGGAGCCATGGACATACAAATGGGGAAATGACAGTCTCTTCAACAGATGGTGCTGTCAAAACTGGACAGCTACATGTAAGAGAATGAAACTGGATCACTGTCTAAACCCACACACAAAAGTAAATTCAAAATGGATCACAGACCTGAATGTTAAGTCGTGAAACCATCAAACTGTTAGGAAAAAACATAGGCAAAAATCTCTTGGACATAAACATTAGCAACTTCTTCATGAACATATCTCCCTGGGCAAGGAAAACAAAACCAAAAATGAACAAGTTGAACTATATCAAGCTGAAAAGCTTCTGTATAGCAAAGGACACCATCAGTAGAACAAAAATGTACCCGACAGTATGGGAGAATATATTTGTAAATGAGAGATCTGATAAAGGTTTGACCTCCAAAATATATAAAGAGCTCATGCACCTCAACAAACAAAAAGCAAATAATCCAATTAAAAAATGGGCAGAGGAGCTGAACAGACACGTCTCCAAAGAAGAAATTCAGATGGCCAACAGACACATGAAAGGATGCTCCATGTTGCTAGTTATCAGATAAATGCAAATTAAAACCACAATGAGATATCACCTCACACCAGTGAGTACAGCTACTATCCAGAAGACAAACAACAAATGTTGGTGAGGTTGTGAAGAGAGGGGAACCCTCCTACAGTGCTGGTGGGAATGTAAGCTAGTTCACCCATTGTGGAAAGCAGTGTGGAGGTTCCTCTAAATGCTCAAAATAGACTTACCATTTGACCCAGGAATTCCACTTCTAGGAATTTACCCTAAGAATGCAGCAGCCCCATTTGAAAAAGACATATGCACCTCTATGTTTGTCTCAGTACTATTTACAATACCCAAAAAATGGAAGCAACCTAAGTGTCCATCAGTAGATGAATGGATAAAGAAGGTGTGGGACATACACATAATGGAATATTATCCAGCCATAAGAGGAAAACAAATCCTAAAATTTGCAACAACATGGATGGAGCTAGAGGGTATTATGCTCAGTGAAATAAGCCAAGTGGAGAAAGACAAATACCAAATGATTTCACTCATATGTGGAGTATAAGAACAAAGGAAAAACTGAAGGAACAAAACAGCAGGGGAATCACAGAATCCAAGAACAGACTATCAGTTACCAAATGGAAAGAGACTGGGGAGAATGAAGAGGTAGGGAGGTATAAGGGTGGGGAAGAAGAAAGGGGGTATTATGATTAGCATTTATAATGTGGGGGGTCATGGGGAGGGCTGTGCAACACAGAGAAGACAAGTAGTGATTCTACACCATCTTACTATGCTGATGGACAGTGACTGTAATGGGGTTTTTGTGGGGGAGTTGGGGTAGGGTAGAGCCTAGGAAACATAATGTTCTTCATGTAATTGTAGATTAATGATAACAAAATAAAAAAATAAAAAAGTAAAAAAAACACAAAAAAGAAAAAAAATGTATCACATCATTTTAAAATTGAAGTATAGTTGATATACAGTCTTATATTACCTTCAAGTATACAACACAGTGGTTTACCAGTTACCTATGTTATTAAATCCTCACCTCAACTAGTACAGTTAATATCTGTCAACATAGTAAGATGTTACAGAATCACTGGCTGTAGTCTCCATGCCATACTGCTATCCCTGTGACCAACTTATATTATGATTGAGAATATTTGTTCCCCTTTATTCCTCTCAACCTGCCATTCACCTACTCCAACCCTTCCCATGGTAACCACCAGTCACTTCTCAGCGTCTATGAGTTACTTCTATTTTGTTCATTTTGTTTATACATTTTTTAGATTCCATCAAAAACTGAAATCATATGGTATTTGTCTTTCTTTACCTGCCTTATTCCACTTACATAATGCCACCTAGGTCCATCCATGTTGTCACAAATGGCAGGATTTCTTTCATTTTTATGGCTGATTTTCATATTCATATAATATTACAATGTGTATATGTAGATCTTCTTTATCCCTTCATCTATTGATGGACACTTCGGTTGCTTCCATGTCTTGGCTATTGTAAATAATGTGTCAGTAAACATAAGAGTGCATGCATATTTCCAAATCAGTGATTTTGTTTTCTTTGTGTAAATTCCCAGAAGTGGAAATAATGGGTTGCATGGTATTTCTATTTGGAGTTTTCTGAGGAATCTCCATACTGCTTTCCTTAGTTGTGGGACCAATTTACATTCCCACCAAGAGTGTAGGAGGGTTCCCCTTTTTCTATATCCTTGCCAACACTTTTTATTTCTTGGAGAGTAGCTATTCTGACACGTGAGGTGATATCTCTT
The DNA here is from genome assembly GCF_040802235.1 of Manis javanica. NCBI lineage: Eukaryota > Metazoa > Chordata > Mammalia > Pholidota > Manidae > Manis > Manis javanica. Next base: position 65,468,885 of record NC_133174.1, read on the forward strand.
TGTGATTTTGATTTGCCTTTCCCTGAATATTAGTGATGTGGAGCACCTTTTCATATGCCTCTTGGCCATCTGTATGTCTTCTTGGGAAAAAGGTCTATTGAAGTCCTCTGCTAAAGTTTTTTTTTGTGTGTACCCATTATAGATTTTAGGTTTGTGGTTACTGTAAAGTTCATGGATATTATCCTAAATATGTAACAGTCTGTATTAAGTTGATGATCACTAAATTTTGAGCACATTCTAGAAGGCCTACTTTCATATTCTTCTTCCTCATCCTCACTTTATTTGTAAGATGTCATAGCTTTACCTTTTTTGTATCCACTGAGCAAATTTATGTAGAGTTTATTTTACTACTATTGTTTTTGAATTCTTACTTGCTTTGTGTTTGGTTTACTGATATTTCTGTGGGTTTATTTTCACTGATGAAAACTATTTAGATTTAAGGGTATTTCCAAATGTAGAAGTTACTTTAACATATTCTGTAAGGCTGGTTTAGTGGTAGTGAATTCTTTTAATCTTAATTTATCTGGGAATATTTTAATCTCTTCTTCAGTTCTGAATGATAACCTTACTGGGTAGAGAATTCTTGGTTGTTGGGTCTTCCCTTTCAATATTTTCAATGTTTTTTGCTACTCCATTCTGGCCTGTAAAGTTTTTGCTGAGAAATCTGCTGATAGTCTTCTGGAGTTTCCTTTATAGGTAACTGTCTGCCTTTCTCTTGCCGCTTTTAAGATTCTCTATTTTAATCATTGCCATTTTAATTATTATATGTCTTGATGTTGTCTTCCTGTGATTCATCTTGTTAGGGTTCTCTGCACTTCCAGGACCTGGATGTCTATTTCTTTAAAGAGACTTGGATATTTTTAACATTATTTCTTCAGAATCTTTCTACCCCTTTGTCTATGTCTTCTCCTTCTGGTGCCCATGATGTATTTCCACTTATTTCTATCCTCTTTCATTTCTCTCATGAGTGTCTTATAGTTTCCAGGGTATGGGTCTTTCACCTGCTTGGTTGTATTATTACTAGGTAGTTTATTCTTTTTGGTGCAATTATAAATGTAATTGTTCCTAATTTCTCTTTTTACTAATTAATTCTTAGCATAAAAGAATGCAACATATTTCTGTACATTGATTTTTTTATCCTGTAACTGCTGAATATATTTATCAGTTATAACAGTTTTTGATGATGTCTTAAAGTTTTTTATATACAGTATGATGTCATTTACAAATAGTGACAATTTATTTCTTCCTTATTGATTTGGATTCCTTTTATTTCTTTTTCTTGCCTGATTGCCATTACAAGGACTGCCATTACTATGCTGAATAAGAGTGGTGAAAGCAAGCATCCTTGTCTTGTTCCTTATCTTGGAGAAAAAGCTTTCAGCCTTTTGAAATTGATGATGTTGGCTGTGCATTTGTCATATATGGCCTTGATTAAGTTGAGGTATGTTCCTTCTATACATTGTTGAGATTTTTCATCATAAGTGTATATTGAATTTTGTCAAATGTTTTTCACCATCTATTTTGATGGTCATATAGTTTTTATCTTTCTTTTTCTTAATGAGGTGTGTCACATTGATTGATTTATGAATATTGTACCATCCCTGCATACCTGAAATAAACACCAGTTGGTTATGATGGATGATCTTTTGGATGTATTTTTGAATTGAGTTTTCAAATATTTTGTTGAAGATTTTTGCATCAGGGATATTGGTCAGTAGTTTTCTTTTTCTTGTGATTTTGGAATTTAGAGTGATGCTGGTCTCACAGAATGAGTTTGGAAGTATTCCCTCCTATTCTATTTTTTGGATACTTTAAAAACGATAGACATTAGCTCATCTTTAAATGTTTGGTTAAATTCAGCTGCGAATCCATCTGGTCATGGACTTTTGTTTATTAGGAGTTTTTGATTACCAATTCAGTTTCATTACTTCTAATCAGTCTGCTCAGATTTTCTTCCTGTGTTAGTCTTTGGAGATTCCATCTTTTTAGGAATTTGTCCATTTCTTCTAGCTTGTCCAATTTATTGGCATGTAATTTTTTGTAAAGTTCTGTTACAATTCTTTGAATTTCTGTGGTGTTTGTTGTAAACTTCTTCATTTCTCATTTTATTTGTGTCCACTCTCTTTTTTTATTGATAAGTCTTGCTAATGGTTTGTCCATTTTATCAAATAACAAGCCCTCGGTTTCATTAATTTTTCTATTCTTTTCTTATTTTCTATTTTATTGATTGCTTCCATCTTTATTATGTCATTCTTTCTTCTAATTTTGGGTTTTGCTTTTCCCCCTTATTCTAGTTTTCTCAGTTGTATATTTAGATTTTTTTGAGATTGATCTTATATCCTGAGGTAGGCCTATGTTGCTGTATCTTTCCCTCATAGAACCATTATTGCTGCATCCCAAATATTTTATTATCATTGTGTTTCTGTTTTCATTTGTCTCCATACATCCTTTGATTTCCTATTTGATCTGTTTCTTGATCCACTAATTTTTGAGAAACATTATGTTTAGCCCCAAAGTGGTTGTGTTTTTTCCATTTTTTTCATTGTAATTGATTTGTAATTTCATACTATTGTTTTCTGAGAAGCTGCTTGATACAATTTCAATCTTTAAATTTGTTGAGACTTGTTTTTGTTCCTAATATGTGATCTTTTCTGGAGAATGTTCCATGTGCACTTGAGAAAAATGTTTATTTTCTTGCTTTGGGGTAGAATTTTCTATATATGTTATGTCCATCTTGTTTAATATATCATTTATAACTTCTGTTCCCTAATTTATTTTCTTTCTGGATGATCTGTCCATTGACATAAGCAGGGGTGTTCAAGTCCCCTACTATGATTGTGTTGCTGTCAATTTCTCCCTTTAGTTCTATTAGCACTTGCTGAATATATTTAGGTGCTCCTATGCAGGGTACATAAATGCGATTTTTATATTCTCTTGTTAGACTGATCCCATTATCATTATGTAATGTCTTTTGTCTCTTATTACTTTCATTATTTTATCTAAGTATTACAGAAGCTTTTCTTTTATCCCTATTTGTATAGAATATCTTTTTCCTTCCCTTCACTTTCAGTCAGTGTCTTTATTTCTGTAGTGAGTCTTTTGTAGGCGGCATATACATGGGTCTTGATTTTTTATCTAGCTGCCCAATGTCTTTTGATTGGAGCATTTAGGCATTTTCATTTAAAGTAATTGTTGATATGTATGTACCTATTGTCACTTTGCTGAATGTTTTCTGGTTGTTTTTGTTGTCCTTATTTGATCTTTTCTTTCTCTCTTGGGTTTTATGACTTTATTGTTACAGTCAGATTACCTTCTCTTTCCTTTTTGTGAATCTGTTATAAGTTTTTGGTGGGTAGTTACTGTTGAGATTCTTATATGACATCCTATGAATATAATAATCTATAATTAGCTGTTGGTCACTTAAGTTCAAGTGCATTCTAACAGTACTGCATTTCTTGCTTCCTCTCCTTTAGATATATATATCTGGTTTTATACTTTTTTGTTGATTTGCTTAACTAAATTTTAGATGTAATTGCTTTTGCTATTTTGTATTTTTGATCTTTATAATAGATTAAGACATTGATCCACTACCATTGCTATATGTTTGCTTTACCAGTGGAAATGTTTCTTACCTTCCTTAAATTTTTTGCTATTTAGGGTCTTTTCCTTCAAAGAAATCCCTTTTGTATTTCTTGTAAGCCTGGTTCAATGGTTGTGAAGTTTTATAGCTTATGTTAATGAAGTTCTTTATATCTCTAATTCTGAATGATAACCTTGGTGGGCTGAGGATTCTTTGGTTAGAGGGCTTTTCTGTTCAGCACTTTCAATATATAATTCCATTCCCTTCTGGCTTATAGAGTTTCTGCAGAAAAATCAGGTGAAAACCTTATGGAGCTTTCCTTATATGTAATCCATTGCTTTTCTCATACTGGTTTTAAGATTCTCTCATTGTCTTTCATGTTTGATGTTTGGTTACAATGTGTCTTGTTATGGGTATTCTTGGGTTCATCTTGTTAGGAGCTCTCTGTGTTTCCTGGACCTGGTAGACTGTTTCCTTCCTCAGGTTAGGGTAATTTCCAGCTATTATCTCTTCAAATAAACGTTCTACTCCTTTCTCTCTCTCTTCTCCTTCTGTATGGATGTTGTCCCAGAGCTCTCTTCCACTATCCTCATTTCTTTTAATTCTTTTTCCCTTCTGCTGTTCAGCTTGAGTGCTTTCCATTACTCAATGTTCCAAATTACTGATCCGTTATTCTGTGCCCTCTAGTATGGTGTTTATTCCCTCTGGTGTATTTTTTTATTTCATCTATTGAATTCTTCATCTCTCGTTGGTTCTTTTGTGCACTTTCTTGCTCTTTGTTGAGGTCTGCCTTGAGTTCTGCTGCTGTTTTCTCAAGTCCAGTGAGTATAAACATTGCTGTCAACTCTTTATCAGGCAGGTTGGTTAACTGTTTCATTTCATGCATTTTTCTATTTTTTTCTTGTTCTGTCATTTGAAGTATATTATTCTGTCTCCTCAATTTGTATGACTTTCTGTGCTTGGTTCCTTCGGTTATTTGAAAGGGCTCCCTCCCCTGGTCTTGAAGGATTGGCCTCACATGGGATAGTCCTCTTTCTCAGCTGCATGTGCCTTGTGATTTTGGCAGGCTGTTGACCAAGAAAGTGTGAGATGGGCTTTTCTTGATGCTGGGGCTCCTAGGCTGTGGCCCTGGGGGTGCAGCCTTGGGATCTGTTCAAAATGCTCCTGGTTGGACACTTTTGGGTTCTGCAATGGTGGGGGTCATGTGTTTGTCCAGTGGTTGGTCAGAGGTACACTCCAGTTAACTCCTCAGTTGGTGCCAGCTGAGTCCCCTATGCCTCTTCACCTAATGTCTATGGAAAATCTGGGCCACTCAGGGCTTCTCTGAAGAATTCCCCCAAGTAGCCTCCATGCACGTTTCCCTTTGGCTCCTGTGCAACCTGAGTTGCCCCTGGGAAATCCCACATCAGCATCTTCAGTCCTGCTGGTGGCTGGGATTCAGTACTGTGCATGCATGCATGTTACCCCATGGCGCCTGGGAACTCTGGACTGCTCTATGAAACTCTTGTGGAGGCAGCTGCCTGTCCCACTGGTGGCCAGTATGAAGCACAATGCATGCACATTCCCCTGTGGCTGCACCAGGTAATTCCCACAGAAGCACCCACCAATCCTTCTGGTGGGTTGTATCAGACACCATGCACACACACATTTTTATTTTGCCTGCACACTAGGGCTGCTCCAGGAAATTCCCACATTAGTGCCTGCCAGACCCACAGGTGGCCAGGATCAGGCACTATGAATGCGTACATTCCCCCTTGGCCTCTGTGTGCTCTGGGATACTCCAGAAATTCCTGTACCAGCAACCTCCATCTCCCTGGTGGCCAGGGGTCAGCCTCACATGCACATTCCGCCATGTTGCTCTAGGGATTCAACTTGGTGGCAGCTGCCTGCACATTCATGCACCCTCTCTGAGATCTGGGAAACTTTCTCATCCTGTTCACGGGGGCTAGGTTGGTGGATAACAGTAGGAACCATACAGGACTACCAGATCTCATGCAGGCAAACCCGAGTGTGAGTAAATGTCAAGGGGCTGCATATACCTAGACTGAGATTGATGTGTGCATGCACATCCTGTTCTTAGCCACACTAAGATGTGTGGAAGGAATGTAAACAGTAGCATTTAGTTCTGAAACTGGTTCTTTCACTATGGTCTAGTTGTACTTTAAAGAACAATGTTTTTTTTTCTGCTCCTCAAGGCAGAGAGACCATGTCTGGCAGTCTCAATGATATCCCTACCCTGCCTTTCTGACGATAGCTATACTCGGGGTGAGATTCCCATGGTTGCTATGCCTCTGTCTCTCCTGCCTTTTGGGTCTTTAATGATCTTTCTTCCCCTCATTGTATAGGAAGTGTTAACTTTATTTTTCATTCTTCTTCATGGTAAAATGCTCTTTGTGAAGGTGCAGATTCAGTGTCTAGGTACTAGAAGGTGGATTCAGGCTCTCTTTAGTCGGCCATCTCCAAGAATCCTCTATAGTTCTTAATTGTGATTCTGCACCTTTGTGTCTTTCTGGGAATTTTTCCTATTTATCAAAAGTATGTAATGTATTGGAGTATAATTGTTCATGGTATTCCCTTATACTCTTTTTATTTTTTTTATTTTTTATTTTTGAGAGGGCATCTCTCATATTTATTGATCAAATGGTTTTTAACAACAATAAAATTCAGTATAGGGGGGTCAATAACGAACAAGTACTTACATGGTGAACGAATTCTTACATAGTGAATAAATTCTTACATGGTGAACAGTACAAGGGCATTCATCACAGAAATTTTCGGTTTTGATCACGCATTATAACCCATAAACAATCAGGTCAAATATGAATATTCATTTGATTTTTGTACTTGATTTATATGTTGATCCCACATTTCTCCCTCTATTATTATTATTATTTTTATTTTTAATAAAATGCTGCAGTGGTAGGTAGATGCAAGATAAAGGTAGAAAACATAGTTTAGTGCTGTAAGAGGGCAAATGTAGATGATCAGATGATCAGGTGTGGCCTATGGACTAAGTATTAATCCAGGGTAGATAAGGGCAGCAAGACATCCACGGATGCAGAAGATTTCTCTCAAAGCAGGGGGGGTGAGGTTCTGAGCCTCACCTCTGTTGATCCCCAAATTCTCACCTGATGGCCCCCATGCGACTGTGCCTGTCTTAGGTTGTTACTCCCTTGAGGAATCTTACCCGTCTCTGGCTAACCAGCCATCTTCTGGGGCCATACAGGGAAATGTAAAGTTGGTAAGTGAGAGAGAAGCCATATTGTTTGAAAAGGTTAGCTTTTTACTTCTTTGCAGATTTATGCCCTGTGGCTTCTATGCCCAGCACTTGTCTCAAGGTATCTTTAACACCTGCAGGAATTATGATACTCGGTAAATTCGATATGAGGCACGAATTCTATTTAAGGGTTGTAATTAGGAAGGAAGAAGAAAAGCTATAGAGGTAGCATATGGAAGGAAACATGGGAGGATTGATTATTTCTTTGACATATCTTCTTGTAGACTACCTTAAGTATATATAGGTTTTAAACTACTAACTAATTTGCACACACATATCAACATAATAGGAATACGGTGACATAAACAAAGCAAATCTATAATTACCATCCATCGCCAGTGAAGCCAAGAAAACCCTTTAGGCACCCTAGGCATTTGCGAAAATTTATCTATGATATGATGGATATTGTCCAACTGTACTTGAACAATCAGACAAATTAAAGCAGCCCATTTCGGGGATCTGTTCACATCCCATATGTTCTTTTAACCGTAGATAGTCTATAGTCATGAGATTTTGGAGTGCTACAACTTGCACCCCTCCCAACTCCTGGTTGAGTTCCAACAGTACATATCCGGTCAAATTCGTTGTCTCACTGTATGCACATGCCAGCCTAGACATCTCCCTCCTCATTCCTATGGCAAGTCCAGGAGACAGTGGGCTGGATGCAGCCACAACCGCAGCATCGTCCGGATCCCTGTGCAGGCTTTTTGATGATCATCCCCCTGGCACAAGTCCTCCAGAGAGTGCTGATGCTGGAAGCTCCTCCTCATATCATATGTTAGTTCATTTTCTGGCTATCCAAGCTAGGTCTTGATCTTCTGCATAGAAACAAACAGACCCTTTGCCCACACTTTGACATGCCCTCTATACCACTGTGAAGAACTCATTGGAGGTCAGCACACAGTAACTGCTTTTTTTTTTTATTAAAAGAAAGAAATATTATCAGAAAAGAGTACCTCCATAGCTGATCATCTGACACCCTTTAAGTGATCAACATTAAGGATATTTAAAGCATGCATTGATCTTTGATTTACCAATAGTGTTATCCTATCAAGGAGTAATCCCCCTTTTCTTTTTTTCTTTCCTTTTTTTTAAAATTTTTAATCTACACTTACATGAAGAATACTATGTTTACTATGCTCTCCCTATATCAGGTCCCCCCTAACAACCACATTACGGTTACTGTCCATCAGCTTAGCAAAATGTTGTAGAGTCACTACTTGTCCTCTCTGTGTTGTGCAGCCCACCCTCCCCTTTCTCCCTCCCCCCCATGCATGTTAATCTTAATACCCCCCTTCTTCTTCCCCCCCCTTATCCCTCCCTGCCCACCCATCCTCCCCAGTTCCTTTCCCTTTGGTACCTGTTAGTCCATTTTTGGGTTCTGTAATTCCGCTGCTGTTTTGTTCCTTCAGTTTTTCCTTTGTTCCTATAATCCTCAGAAGAGTGAAATCATTTGGTATTTCTCTTTCTCCACTTGGCTTATTTCACTCAGCATAATACTCTCCAGCTCCATCCATGTTGCTGCAAATGGTTGGATTTTTCCACTTCTTATGGCTGAGTAGTATTTCATTGTGTATATGTACCACATCTTCTTTATCCATTCATCTACCGATGGACATTTAGGTTGCTTCCAATTCTTGGCTATTGTAAATAGTGCTGCGATAAACATAGGGGTGCATCTGTCTTTCTCAAACTTGATTGCTGCGTTCTTAGGCTAAATTCCTAAGAGTGGAATTCCTGGGTCAAATGGTAAGTCTGTTTTGAGCATTTTGAGGAACCTCCATACTGCTTTCCACAATGGTTGAACTAATTTACATTCCCACCAGCAGTGTAGGAGGGTTCCCCTTTCTCCACAGCCTCGCCAACATTTGTTGTTGTTTGTCTTTTGGATGGTAGCCATCCTTACTGGTGTGAGGTGATAACTCATTGTGGCATTAATTTGCATTTCTCCGATAATTAGTGATGTGGAGCATCTTTTCATGTGTCTGTTGGCCATCTGTATTTCTTTTTTGGAGAACTGTCTGTTCAGTTCCTCTGCCCATTTTTTAATTGGGTTATTTGTTTTTTGTTTGTTGAGGCGTGTGAGCTCTTTATATATTCTGGACGTCAAGCCTTTATCGGATCTGTCATTTTCAAATATATTCTCCCATAGTGTAGGGTTCCTTTTTGTTCTATTGATGGTGTCTTTCGCTGTACAGAAGCTTTTCAGCTTAATGTAGTCCCACTTGCTCATTTTTGCTGTTGTTTTCCTTGCCCGGGGAGATATGTTCAAGAAGAGGTCACTCATGTTTATGTCTAAGAGGATGTTGCCTATGTTTTTTTCCAAGAGTTTAATGGTTTCATGACTTAATTCAGGTCTTTGATCCATTTTGAGTTTACCTTTGTATATGGGGTTAGACAATGGTCCAGTTTCATTCTCCTACATGTAGCTGTCCAGTTTTGCCAGCACCATCTGTTGAAGAGACTGTCATTTTGCCATTGTATGTCCATGGCTCCTTTATCAAATATTAATTGACCATATATGTTTGGGTTAATTTCTGGAGTCTCTAATCTGTTCTACTGGTCTGTGGCTCTGTTCTTGTGCCAGTACCAAATTGTCTTGATTACTATGGCTTTGTAGTAGAGCTTGAAGTTGGGGAGTGAGATTCCCCCCTACTTTATTCTTCTTTTTCAGGATTGCTTTGGCTATTTGGGGTCTTTGGTGTTTCCATATGAATTTTTGAATTATTTGTTCCAATTCATTGAAGAATGTTGCTGGTAATTTGAGAGGGATTGCATCAAATCTGTATATTGCTTTGGGCAGGATGGCCATTTTAACGATATTAATTCTTCCTAGCCATGAGCATGGGATGAGTTTCCATTTGTTTGTGTCCCCTTTAATTTCTCTTTAGAGTGACTTGTAGTTTTCAGAGTATAAGTCTTTCACTTCTTTGGTTAGGTTTATTCCTAGGTATTTTATTCTTTTTGATGCAATGGTGAATGGAATTGTTTTCCTGATTTCTCTTTCTATTGATTCATTTTTAGTGTATAGGTAAGCTACAGATTTCTGTGTGTTAATTTTGTATCCTGCAACTTTGCTGTATTCCAATATCAGTTCTAGTAGTTTTGGAGTGGAGTGTTTAGGGTTTTTTATGTACAGTATCATATCATCTGCAAATAGTGACAGTTTAACTTCTTCGTTACCAAACTTGATTCCTTGAATTTCTTTGTTTTGTCTGATTGCCGTGGCTAGGACTTCCCGTACTATGTTAAATAACAGTGGGGAGAGTGGGCATCCCTGTCTTGTTCCTGATCTCAGAGGAAATGCTTTCAGCATCTCGCTGTTCAGTATAATGTAGGCTGCGGGTTTATCATATATGGCCTTTATTATGTTGAGGTACTTGCCCTCTATTCCCATTTTGCTGAGAGTTTTTATCATGAGTGGATGTTCAATTTTGTCAAATGCTTTTTCAGCATCTATGGAGATGATCATGTGGTTTTTGTCTTTCTTTTTGTTGATGTGGTGGATGCTGTTGATGGATTTTCGAATGTTATACCATCCTTGCATCCCAGGGATGAACCCACTTGGTCATGGTGTATGATCCTTTTAATATGCTGTTGAATTCTGTTTGCTAATATTTTATTGAGTATTTTTGCATCTACATTCATCAGGGATATTGGTCTGTAATTTTCTTTTTTGGTGGGGTCTTTGCCTGGTTTTGGTATTAGGGTGATGTTGGCTTCATAGAATGAGTTTGGGAGTATTCCCTCTTCTTCTATTTTGTGGAACACTTTAAGGAGAATGGGTATTATGTCTTCTCTGTGTGTCTGATAAAATTCCGAGGTAAATCCGTCTGGCCTGGGGTTTTGTTCTTGGGTAGTTTTTTGATTACTGTTTCAATTTCTTTGCTCCTAATTGGTTTGTTCAACTTTTGCGTTTCTTCCTTGGTCAGTCTTGGGAGGTTGTATTTTTCTAGGAAGTTGTCCATTTCTTCTAGGTTTTCCAGCTTGTTGGCATATAGGTTTTCATAGTAGTCTTTAATAATTGTTTTATTTCTGTGGAGTCTGTCGTGATTTTTCCATTCTCATTTCTGATTCTTTTGATTTGTGTTGATTCTCTTTTTCTCGTAATAAGTTGGGCTAGAGGCTTATCTATTTTGTTTATTTTCTTGAAGAACCAGCTCTTGGTTTCGTTGATTTTTGCTATTGTTTTATTCTTCTCAATTTTGTTTATTTCTTCTCTGATCTTTATTATATCCCTCCTTCTGCTGACTTTAGGCCTCATTTGTTCTTCTTTTTCCAGTTTCGATAATTGTCATGTTAGACTATTCATTTGGGATTGTTCTTCCTTCTTCATGTGTGCCTGGATTGCTATATACTTTCCTCTTAAGACTGCTTTCGCTGCATCCCACAGAAGTTGGGGCTTTGTGTTGTTGTTGTCATTTGTTTCTATATATTCCTTGATCTCTATTTTGATTTGTTCATTGATCCATTGATTCTTTAGTAGCATGTTGTTAAGCCTCCATGTGTTTGTGAGCCTTTTTGTTTTCTTTGTAAAATTTATTTCTAGTTTTATACCTTTGTGGTCTGAAAAATTGGTTGGTAGAATTTCAATATTTTGGAATTTACTGAGGCTCTTTTTGTGAGCTATTATGTGGTCTATTCTGGAGAAGGTTCCATGTGCACTTGAGAAGAATGTATATCCTGTTGCTTTTGGATGTAGAGTTCTATAGATGTCTATTAGGTCCATCTGTTCTAGTGTGTTGTTCAGTGCCTGTGTGTCCTTACTTATTTTCTTCCCGGTGGATCTATCCTTTGGGGTGAGTGGTGTGTTGAAGTTTCCTACAATGAATGCATTGCAGTCTATTTCCCTCTTTAGTTCTGTTAGTATTTGCTTCACATATGCTGGTGCTCCTGTGTTGGGTGCATATATATTTAGAATGGTTATATCCTCTTGTTAGACTGAGTCCTTTATCATTATGTAGTATCCTTCTTTATCTCTTGTTACTTTCTGTGTTTTGAAGTCTATTTTGTCTTATATTAGTACTGCAACCCCTGCTTTCTTCTCACTGTTGTTTGCCTGAAATATGTTTTTCCATCCCTTGACTTTTAGTCTATGCTTATCTTTGGGTTTAAGGTGAGTTTCTTGTAAGCAGCATATAGATGGATCTTGCTTTTTTATTCATTTTATTACTCTATGTCTTTTGATTGGTGCATTAATTCCATTTACATTTAAGGTGACTATTTAGAGATATGTACTTATTGCCATTGCACGCTTTGGATTCGTGGTTACCAAAGTTTCAAGGTTAGCTTCTTTAGTATCTTACTGCCTAACTTAGCTCGCTTATTGAGCTGTTATATACACTGTCTGGAGATTCTTTTCTTCTCTCCCTTCTTATTCGTCCTCCTCCCTTCTTCATATGTTGGGTGTTTTGTTCTGTGCTCTTTTTAGGAGTGCTCCCATCTAGAGCAGTCCCTGTAGGATGCCCTGTAGAGGTGGTTTGTGGGAAGCAAATTCCCTCAGCTTTTGCTTGTCTGGGAATTGTTTAATCCCACCATCATATTTAAATGATAGTCGTGCTGGATACAGTATCCTTGTTTCAAAGCCCTTCTGTTTCATTGCATTAAGTATATCATGCCATTCTCTTCTGGCCTGTAGGGTTTCTGTTGAGAAGTCTGATGTTAGCCTGATGGGTTTTCCTTTATAGGTGACCTTTTTCTCTCTAGCTGCCTTTAAAACTCTTTCCTTGTCCTTGATCCTTGCCATTTTGATTACTATGTGTCTTGGTGTTGTCCTCCTTGGATCCTTTCTGTTGGGGGTTCTGTGTAATTCCATGGTCTGTTCGATTATTTCCTCCCCCAGTTTGGGGAAGTTTTCAGCAATTATTTCTTCAAAGAGACTTTCTATCCCTTTTCCTCTTTCTTCTTCTTCTGGTATCCCTATAATACGAATATTATTCCTTTTGGCTTGGTCACATAGTTCTCTTAGTGTTGTTTCATTCCTGGAGATCCTTTTATCTCTCTCTATGTCAGCTTCTATATGTTCCTGTTCTCTGGCTTCTATTCCTTCAATGGCCTCTTGCATCTTATCCATTCTGCTTATAAATCCTTCCAGGGATTGTTTCACTTCTGTGATCTCCTTCCTGACATCTGTGATCTCCTTCCGGACTTCATCCCACTGCTCTTGTATTTTTCTCTGCATCTCATCCCATTGCTCTTGCATTTTTCTCTGCATCTCTGTCAGCGTGTTCATGATTTTTATTTTGAATTCTTTCTCAGGAGGACTGGTTAGGTCTGTCTCCTTCTCAGGTGTTGTCTCTGTGGTCTTTGTCTGCCTGTAGTTTTGCCTTTTCATGGTGATAGAGATAGTTTGCAGAGCTGGTACAAGTGACAGCTGGGAGAGCTTTCCTTCTTTTTGGTTTGTGGCCCTCCTCTCCTGGGGAATAGCGAACTCTAGTGGCTTGTGCTGGCAGCTGTGTGCAGACAGGGCTTCTGCTTCCTGCCCAGTTGCTATGGCGTTTATCTCCGCTGTTGCTGTGGGTGTGGCCTGGCTGGGGCTGCTCCTCCAAAATGGTGGAGCCCCATTTGAGGGAGAGTGGCCGGGAGGCTATTTATCTCCATATGGGGCCTCTGTGCTTCCTGCTGCCCAGGGGGTTAGAGTGCCCAGAGATCCCCAGATTCCCTGCCTCTAGTCTAAGTGACCTGTCCTGCCCCTTTAAGACTTCCAAAAAGCACTCTCCAAACTAAAGCAACAACAGCAACAATGAGAGAGGGAACAGAAAAAAAAAAAAAAATTGAAAAAACACGCGATTTTTTTTTTTTTTGCCTCAGGTGCCTGTCCCAGGCACCCGCTCACTGGTCGTGCTGCCCTGTCTCCCTAGCTCCAGTGTCCCTGTCCCTTCAAGGCTTCCAAAAAGCACCCACCCACCTGTCTCGCAGGGAAAAACGCGCTATATTCTTTGTCCTCAGGCGCCGGTCCCAGGCACCCGCTCACCAGTCCCGCCGCCCTGCCTCCCTAGCACCGGGGTCCCTGTCCCTTTAAGGCTTCCAAAAAGCACTTGCCAAAAAGAGAAAGAAAAGGGGAAAAATGCACGATTTCCTCCGTCCTCAGGTGCCGGTCTCAGGCACCCGCCCACCGGTCCCGCAGGGAAAGATGCAGGATATTCTTTGTCCTCAGGCGCCGGTCCCAGGCACCCGCTCACCAGTCCCGTCACCCTGCCTCCCTAGCAACGGGGGCCCTGTCCCTTTAAGGCTTCCGAAAAGTACTCACCAAAAAAAAAACCGCTGCGGTTTCTTTCCACCCGCTGGGAGCCGGGGGGAGGGGCGCTCGTGTCCCGCTGGGCTGGGGCTTGTATCTTACCCCCTTCGCAAGGCGCTGGGCTCTTTCAGGTGTGGATGTGGTCTGGATGTTGTCCTGTGTCCTGTGGTCTCTATTTTAGGAAGATTTTTCTGTTATATTTTCATAGCTCTATGTGTTTTTGGGAGGAGATTTCCACTGCTCTACTCACGCTGCCATCCTGCTCCTCTTATTTTTATAAGGTCAATAGTAATGGCTCCTCTTTCAGAAAATGTTAGTAATTTAAATGCAGTTTCTCACTTGCTATGTCTGTCTAGGCAATAGTTTGTCAATTTCTTGTTTTCAGAGAAGCATAGTTTGGTTTTGTTGTTTCTCTCTATTGTTTTTCTATTCTATATTTCATTATTTTGACTCTACTGTTTAATATTTTCTGCTGATGCTTGTTTTGAGATAGTTTGCTCTTATTTTTCTGGCTTCTTAAGGTGGAAAGTTATGTTATTGATTTGAGAGCTTTCTTCTTTTTAAATGTAGACATTTAAAGTTACAAATTTCCCTCTATGAGCTGCTTTTGCTACACCCCATAATTTATGGTAATTTTTCATTTATTTTAATTATCAAGGTAGTTTGTATTTTCTCATTATTTCATCTTTTATCCATTTGTTACATAAGGTGTGTTGTTTAATTTCCACATATTTTTGAATTTCCCAAATTTACTCACATGATTAATTTCTGATTTCATTCTGGAAATGGTTGGAAAATGGAAGTGGTTGGAATATACAGTTTGTGTGATTTATAATTCTTTTAAATATTTTGATACTTGCTTTATGGCCTAACATTTGGTCTATCCTGGAGATTGTTCATATGCACCTGAGAAGAATTTATATTCTGGTGTTGCTGGATGGAGTCTCTTAAGTCTGTTAGGACTAGTTGATTTATAATGTTGTTCAAGTCTTCTATTTCCCAGTTGATTTATGCCTAGTTATTTTTTTTATTTTTATTTTTTTTGGCATTTGTGAAAATTTATCTATGATATGATGGATATTGTCCAACTGAACTTGAACAGTCTGAGAGAAATCAGACAAGTTAAAACAACCCATTCCTGGGAACTGTTCACATCCCATATGTTCTTTTAACAGTAGATAGTCTGTAGTTGTAAGATTTTGGGGTGCTACAACTTGCACTTCTCCTAATTCTTGGTTGAGTTCCGACAGTATAGATCCAGTCAAATTTCTTGTTTTACTGTATGCACAGGCCAGCCTAGATATCTCCTTCTTCATTCCCATGGCAAGTCCAGGAACCAGTGGGATGAATGCAGCTATAACTGTAGAAGCGCCTGGATCTTTGTTGAGGATTTTTGATGATCATCTTCGGGTATGACTCTTCCAGAGAGTGCTGATGTTGGAAATTCTTCTTCATATCATACCTTAGTTCATTATCTGGGTAGCCCAACTGGCTTTGGTCCTCTGTATAAACACAAACAGACCCTTTGCCCACACTTTGATACGCCCTTTAATACCATTGTGTAGAACTCATTGGAGGTCACCACACAGGAACTGCTATTTTTTTCTTATCATTAATCTACAATTACATGAAGAATATGATGTTTACTAGGCTCTACCCTATACCGGGTCCCCCCTATAAACCCCTTTACAGTCACTGTCCATCAGCATAGCAATATGTTTTAGAATCACTACTTGTCTTCTCTGTGTTGAACAACCCTTCCCTTTCTCCCACCCCTCATTATGTACGCTAATCTTAATACCCCCCTTCTTCTCCCAACCCCTTATCCCTCCCTACCCACCCATCCTCCCCAGTCCCTTTCCCTTTGGTACCTGTTAGTCCATTCTTGGGTTCTGTGATTCCACTGCTGTTTTGTTCCTTCAGGTTTTCCTTTGTTCTTATATTCCACAGATGAGCGAAATCATTTGGTATTTCTCTTTCTCTGCTTGGCTTATTTCACTGAGCATGATACCGTCCTGCTCCATCCATGCTGCTGCAAATGGTAGGATTTGCCCTTTTCTTATGGCTGAGTAATATTCCATTGTGTATATGTACCACATCTTCTTTATCCATTCATCTACTGATGGACATTTAGGTTGCTTCCAATTCTTGGCTATTGTAAATAGTGCTGCAATAAACATAGGGATGCATCTGTCTTTTTCAAACTTGATTGATGTGTTCTTAGGGTAAATTCTTAGAGGTGGAATTCCTGGTTCAAATGGTAAGTCTGTTTTGAGCATTTTGAGGAACCTCCATACTGCTTTCCACAATGGTTGAACTAATTTACATTCCCACCAGCAGTGTAGGAGGGTTCCCCTTTCTCCACAGCCTTGCCAACATTTGTTGTTGTTTGTCTTTTGGATGGTAGCCATCCTTACTGGTGTGAGGTGATAACTCATTGTGGTATTAATTTGCATTTCTCGGAAATTAGTGATGTGGAGCATCTTTTCATGTGTCTATTGGCCATCCGTATTTCTTATTTGGAGAACTGTCTGTTCAGTTCCTCTGCCCATTTTTTAATTGGATTATTTGTTTTTTGTTTGTTGAGGTGTGTGAGCTCTTTATTTATTTTGGACATCAAGCCTTTATCGGATCTGTCATTTACAAATATATTCTCCCATACTGTAGGGTTTCTTTTTGTTCTATTGATGGTGTCTTGCTGTACAGAAGCTTGTCAGCTTAATATAGTCCCACTTGTTCATTGCTGTTGTTTTCCTTGCCCGGAGAGATATGTTCAAGAATAGGTCACTCATGTTTATGTCTAAGAGGTTTTTGTCTATGATTTTTTCCAAGAGTTTAATGGTTTCATGACTTACATTCAGGTCTGATCCATTTCAAATTTACTTTTGTATATGGGTTAGACAATGGTCCAGTTTCATTCTCCTACATGTAGCTCTCCAGTTTTGCCAGCACCATCTGTTGAAGAGACTGTCATTTCCCCATTGTATGTCCATAGCTCCTTTATCAAATATTAATTGACCATATATGTTTGGGTTAATGTCTGGAGTCTCTAGTCTGTTCCATTGGTCTGTGGATCTGTTCTTGTGCCAGTACCAAAGTGTCTTGATTACTATGGCTTTGTAGTAGAGCTTGAAGTTGGGGAGTGAGATCCCCCCTACTTTATTCTTCTTTCTCAGGATTGCTTTGGCTATTCGGGGTCTTTGGTGTTTCCATATGAATTTTTGAATTATTTGTTCCAATTCATTGAACAATGTTGCTGGTAATTTGATAGGCATTGAATCAAATCTATATATTGCTTTGGGCAGGATGGCCATTTTGATGATATTAATTCTTCCTAGCCACAAGGATGGGATGAGTTTCCATTTGTTTGTGTCCCCTTTAATTTCTCTTAAGAGTGACTTGTAGTTTTCAGGGTATAGGTCTTTCACTTCTTTGGGTAGCTTTATTCCTAGGTATTTTATTCTTTTTGATGCAAATGTGAGTGGAATTGATTTCCTGATTTCCCTTTCTATTGGTTCATTGTTAGTGTATAGGAAAGCTACAGATTTCTGTGTGTTAATTTTGTACCCTGCAACTTTGCTGTATTCCGATATCAGTTCTAGAAGTTTTGGGGTGGAGTCTTTAGGGTTTTTTATGTACAATATCATGTCATCTGCAAATAGTGACAGTTTAATTTCTTCTTTACCAATCTGGGTTCCTTGTATTTCTTTGTTTTGTCTGATTGCCGTGGCTAGGACCTCCAGTACTATGTTATATAACAGTGGTGAAAGAGGGCATCCCTCTCTTGTTCTCGATCTCAGAGGAAAAGCTTTCAGCTTCTCGCTGTTCAGCATAATGTTGGCTGTGGGTTTATCATATATGGCCTTTATTATGTTGAGGTACTTGCCCTCTATTCCCTTTTTGCTGAGAGTGTTTATCATGAATGGATGTTGAATTTTGTCAAATGCTTTTTCAGCATCTATGGAGATGATCATGTGGTTTTTGTCTTTCTTTTTGTTGATGTGGTGGATGATGTTGATGGATTTTCAAATGTACCATCCTTGCATCCCTTGAATGAATCCCACTTGGTCATGGTGTATGATCCTTTTGATGTATTTTTGTATTCAGTTTGCTAATATTTTGTTGAGCATTTTTGTATCTACGTTCATGAGGGATATTGGTCTATAGTTTTCTTTTTTGGTGGGGTCTTTGCCTGGTTTTGGTATTAGGGTGATGTTGGCTTCATAGAATGATTTTGGGAGTATTCCCTCCTCTTCTGTTTTTTCGAAAACTTTAATGATAGTGGGTATTATGTCTTCCATGTATGTCTGATAAAATTCTGAGGTAAATCCATCTGGCCCGGGGGTTTTGTTCTTTGTTGGTTTTTTGATTACCACTTCAATTTTGTTGCTGGTAATTGGTCTTTTTAGATTTTCTGTTTCTTTCTGGGTAAGTCTTGGAAGGTTGTATTTTTCTAGGAAGTTTTCCATTTCTCTTTGGTTTCCCAGCTTGTTAGCATATAGGTTTTCATAGTACTCTCTAATAATTCTTTGTATTTCTGTGGGGTCCGTCGTGATTTTTCCTTTCTCGTTCCTGATTCTGTTGTTTTGTGTTGACTCTCTTTTCCTCTTAATATGTCTGGCTAGAGGCTTATCTATTTTGTTTATTTTCTCGAAGTACCAGCTCTTGGTTTCATTGATTTTTTTCTATTGTTTTATTCTTCTCAATTTTATTTATTTCTTCTCTGATCTTCATTATGTCCCTCCTTCTGCTGACCTTAGGCCTCATTTGTTTTTCTTTTTCCAATTTCGATAATTGTGACATTAAACCATTCATTTGGGATTGTTCTTCCTTCTTTACATATGCCTGGATTGCTATATACTTTCCTCTTAAGACTGCTTTTGCTGTATCCCACAGTAGTTGGTGCTTTGTGTTTTTGTTGTCATTTGTTTCCATATATTGCTGGATGTCCATTTTGATTTGGTCATTGATCCATTGATTATTTAGGAGCATGTTGTTAAGCCTCCATGTGTTTGTGAGCCTTTTTGCTTTCTTTGTACAGTTTATTTCTAATTTTATGCGTTTGTAGTCTGAAAAGTTGGTTGGTAGGATTTCAACCTTTTGGAATTTAGGGAGGCTCTTTTTTTGGCCTAGTATGTGGTCTATTCTGGAGAATGTTCCATGTGCACTTTAGAAGAATGTGTATCCTGTTGCTTTTGGATGTAGGGATCTGTAGATGTCTATTAGGTCCATCTGTTCTAGTGTGTTGTTCAGTGCCTCTGTGTCCTTACTTATTTCTGTCTTGTGGATCTCTTCTTTGGAGTGAGTGGTACGTTGAAGTCTCCCAGAATGAATGCATTGCATTCTATTTCCTCCTTTAGTTCTGTTAGTATTTGTTTTACATACATTGTTGCACCTGTATTGGGTGCATATATGTTTATAATAGTTATATCCTCTTGTTGGACTGAGCCCTTTATCATTATGTAATGTCCTTCTTTATCTTTTGTTACTTTCTTTATTTTGAAGTCTATTTTGTCTGATACTAGTATTGCAACACCTGCTTTTTTCTCTCTGTTGTTTGCATGAAATATCTTTTTCTATCCCTTGACTTTAAGTCTGTGCATGTCTTTGAGTTTCGGGTGCATCTCTTGTAAGCAGCATATGGATGGATTTTGCTTTTTTATCCATTCTATTACTCTGTGTCTTTTGATTGGTGCATTCAGTCCATTTACATTTAGGGTGGTTATTGAAAGGTATGTACTTATTGCCATTGCAGGCTTTAAGTTTGTGGTTACCAAAGGTTCATGGTTAGCTTCATTACTATCTTACTGTCTAACTTAACTCTCTTGTTGAGCTATTATATCACGGTCTGATGATTCTTTATTTCTATCCCTTCTTATTCCTCCTCCTCCCTTCTTCATATGTTGGGTGTGTTGTTCTGCACTCTTTTTAGGAGTGCTCCCATCTAGAGCAGTCCCTGTAAGATTCCCTGTAGAGGTGGCTTGTGGGAGGCAATTTCCCTCAAGGTTTGCTTGTCTGGGAATTGCTTAATCCCTCCTTCATATTTAAATGATAATCGTGCTGGATACTGTAGTCTTGGTTCGTGGCCCTTCTGTTTCATTGCATTAAGTATATCATGGCATTGTCTTCTGGCCTGTAGGGTTTCTGTTGAGAAGTCTGATGATAACCTGATGGGTTTTTCTTTGTAGGTGACCTTTTTTTTCTCTCTGGCTGCCTTTAATCCTTTGTCCTTTTCTTGGATTATTGCCATTTTAATTATTATGTGTCTTGTTGTTGCCCTCCTTGGATCCCTTGTCATGGGAGTTCTCTGTGCCTCTGTGGTCTGAGAGGCCATTTCTTCCCTTAGTTTGGGGAAGTTTTCAGCAGTTATTTCTTCAAAGACACTTTCTATCCCTTTTTCTCCTCTTCTTCTTCTGGTTCCTCTATAATGCGGATATTGTTCCATTTCAATTGGTCACTCAGCTCTCTTAGAATTCCTTTATTTCTGTAGATCCTTTTATCTCTCTCTGCATTAGTTTCTCTGCATTCCTGTTCTCTGTTTTCTAGTCCGTTAATGGTCTGTTTCATCTCATCCATTCTGTTTTGAAGCCCTTACAGAACTTGTTTTATTTCTGTATTCTCCCTCCTTAGTTCTTGCATATTTCTCTTTAAGTCCATCAGCATTTTTGTGACTTTTGTTTTGAATTCTTTTTCAGAAAGACTGGTTAAATCTATCTCCCCAGGTTCCTTCTCAGGGGAAGATGTAGCAGATGCCAAAGCTGTCTGGGTTAGTCTTGTCTGGATAAAAGTTTTTTGCCTTTTCATGTTGATAGGTGCTATTGAATGTGAGCTGGGTGAGGCATACTTTCCACTTGCTACTGGCCTTTCTTTACTGGGACAACTGTGACCCCTATTGGCTTGTGTTGGGCTATTGTGTGTATACTGGTTCTTTGTGTGTTGCCCGGCCGGTATGGAGGAACCTCCCTTGCTGAGGGTGTGGCCAGTCTCAGGCTGCTTCTCTGCTTTGGCAGGGCCCTGGAGGGGTAATAGATGTGGGGCTGTTTGGTTGTTTACCTCTATGAGGGATCTCAGAGCTGTTGACCAGGGCGTTATTGCGCCCAGGTTTCCCTGGAATTTCCAGCTTCTGGACTGTGACCTGGCTTGTTTCCATCCAGATGTTGCATCCCTGTCCCTTTAAGACTTTCAAAAAGCACTCACTTTTCTTTGTCGCAGGGGCATCAGCTTCGGGACCTGCTCAGAGGTCTTGCTGCCCTGTTTCCCTAATTTCCAGCCCTCCACGCATGCACTGTGTCTGTGCTCTGGTGCAGATGGCCAGGGCTGTGTGTTTAGTAGTCCTGGGCTCCCTCTCCCTCCCCACTGTGACTCCTCTCCTCCCACTGGGAGCTGGGGTGTGGGGCACTCGGGTCCCTCTGGGCCAGGGCTTGTATCTTACCCCTTTCACCAGGTGCTGGGCTCTCGCACATGTGGATGTAGTCTGGTTGTTGTCCTGTGTCTTCTGGTCTCTCTTTTAGGATTCGTTGTATTTGTTGTATTTTCAAAAATATATATGTTTTTGGGAGGAGATTCCCACTCTCCTACTCATGCCACCATCTTGGCTCCAGCTTGTGTGCCTAGTTATTTTACCCATGATTAAAAGTAAGATACTGAAGTCTCCAACTATAGGTGTTGAATTATCTATTTCTCCCTTTAATTTTGTCAGTTTTTAACTTCATGCATTTTAAGGATGTGTTGTTAGGTACATATATGTATTAATTGTTATAGTTGTCACTGGATTGACCCTTTTATCATTGTAAAATGTACCTTATTTTCCTCTAGTAATGGTTTTGTCTTAAAGCCTATTTTGTCTTGTATCAGTATAGTTACTCCAGCTCACATTTGGTTACTATTTCTATGGTATATTTCTTCTATTCTTTTACTTCCAATCTATCATTTTTGAATCTAAAGTTTGCCTCTTCTTGACAGCATGGAATTGGATTATATTTTTATCCTATTCTGCCTAGATCAGCCTTTTAATTATAGTGTTTAATCCATTTACATTTACTTTATTAAAATAAGATTTATGTCTACCATTTTATTATTTATTTTTTATATATGTAATGGCTTTTAATTTCTTAATTACTTCTTTCTTTTGTGTTAGATATATTCTACTGTATCATTTAAATTTTCTTATTGTTTCTGTTACTATATCTTTTCTGTTTGTTTTCTCAGTGTTTACCTAAGTATATTTTACATATTAATACAATCTAGTTCAGATTAATACTAATTTAATTCAATAGTATACAAAAGCCTTGCTTTATATAACTATTATTTCTTCCTCATTTGTGCCATTTCCCCTACTTTCCTCAGAGTTCACCATTGTTTGTTTTTATTATTTGAAACTAATTTTGTGAAGTTCTGTATTCTAAAATCTCTGCTCAGATGGCTAGTGATTGGACAAAGAGTTCCACAAATACTTGGAACCAGTAACTCTTAGAGTTTTTGCAAAGGGGCTATTTGTGTATATATGTTATGGCCTACTTTACTTCCTGATTGTGCAAAACCTCAAGGTAAGCCATGGGTATTAAGTTAATATCTCCTCAGGTCTTTTCTGTGCATGCAACACATCCTGGGCATGCACAGAGCCCAGTGCACACATATGGCTCCCAAATTTTCAGGAATATGTCAGAGCCTTCAAAAAAAAAGCCCTATGGATGTCTCAGTCTACAGCTTTTCCTTTTAAGATTTTTGGTGAGTCTATTGTTTGTGCCATCTGTTATCTACCACCTCAGGCAGCTGTGAAATTAAACCATTGCATCATTTTTTCCCCAACAAATATCCCTGAAGAAAAAGGCTTTTACCACTGGAAAAACTCTTGAGTCAAGTTGAATAAAGACAGCCATGCAAGGAGTGTCTTCCAGCAACCCATTATCTGTAAATAAAACTGCAAAAGAGCTGTCTTCCCTTTCTTCCACCTCTGGTGGTCATCAGGGTGCTAGTTTTTACCATTATTATGAGCTCTTGGTGTTTCAACCTACTTCAGAGATGGAAGCAGAGGGTGGGGAAAGGGCTAATTTTAATGCCACAAAATCCACTATTCTTACTGAGATTCACCCATTTTTCTTAAATCTCTTCATTCTCATCATTTATACAAGCTTTTAGTTAATTTCCAGAGTTCTGAAAATGTTGATTCTGATTTTTTTAAATTACTGTTCTCCATTATTTTTTATGTAGGATAGAATTTTCATAGGTACTTACTCTTCCACTTTTACCAGTGTAAACTTGCCTACATTTTAAACATTGTTAGTTTGCTAAAGATTATCTGGAACGATAAAGCCAGTAAGTGTTTGAATAATTCTCATTGGAAGACACATTTTGATAAAATTATAGTATAAGATGATATGTTAAGTAGTAAATATTAAGTGAATATTATTGATTTTTGTAGCCTTGTATCTTTGCATAGTATCTGAATCTATATCTAAGATAAATTTCAGACAGAAGAATTAAAATTTAGTATCTTCTATTTTAAACTTTGGCAATTGTGCTTTTTATCCCTGTATTTCCAATAACTAATTAAAAATTATTTTCACAAATTTAAAAGAGATTATTTCACACTGCAAGTTTAGTGCCTCTCCAATTTTGTTTCCATTGCCATATATACAAAATCACTGCATCCCGAAGGACTAAAAATTGTTGGGTTCCCATCCAAATACCCAATTTTAAGTCAATTACTTTTTCTTAGTCTACAATGTCATGGGCCCCAGGATGCAGAGAAAAAGTCTGCATTAATTAGATAATGGTGTCTTTTGGTGGACACAGACTCAATTTTCACCTTTTTCCATTTTATAAAATACTATCAACTGTCCCCAGGGAAAGGCTGTTCAGTCTGATCTGAACTGGAGGCTTAGGGATAACATGCATTATCATTTCCCATGGGATTTTTGGTGGGAGGAAGGATGTAGCATGGACAGAACCCCTATCAGAACAGTAGCTTGAAATAGTTATGTGTGCTTTGTGCAGTCCTAGAAACCTGGAGTGGGAAGAACAGGAGCAATATATAAAACAGCTGAAAGTATATTATTATAGATATTGTCTTCACTCTAATCTTGATAGACATTGTTTAATGCAGTAGAGTCAGTCACAATTGATTCTTAAACCTCCTCCTTTCTTCCCCAGAAAATTAGGTATTTTCTGGTTTGGATAGAGATCAAAATTAGGCTAAAGATGGAATATAGTACCATAACAACTACCCAAGTGGCTTATCAGAATGGTTCCCTAAAAATAGTATAGCTCAAAATCCCTTTTCATTACACATAGAACAAGGAACAACTAGGTTTGGAGAAAGCCAGTTTTTAAAGATGAAATTTGTTTCAATAAATATTTGCTGAATCACAATATTCACAAAAACATACCAAGCAGAGTTGTAGGGATTAGGTAAAAGGAATAGACACAGATATGAATGATGTACAGACCCCAACCTCTTGGAATTTACATGTATTAAAGGGAAGTCTAAAACAAAAATAGCAATCACACACAAAAAGAAAATATATAGGAAGTGCCTATGAAAGGTACAAGCAGAGCACTCCATAAGCATAGATGAAAGCAGAGAGACACAGTGTCATTTGACAACAATGAAAGTTGGATAGAAATGTCCACTAAGGTAAGCACAGGCAATACGTGTTGGAAGAAAAAAGAATCCAATGTGACCTGTGCACTGAGTATCTTGGAAACTAGTTGAGGACAGATCGAGAAGGGCTTTGAATAAAAAGCTAAAGAATTTCTTTTTTATTCTGTAGGTAATGGGAAGCCACTGACTGATAATTTTAAAGAATGGGACTGATGTGGATGAGGTTGCACTTTAGGAAATTCAGTCTTAAGTTCATGTGCGGAAGGAATTATATAACAGTATAGTTGAGCAGGGAATACAGCAATAAGACATCTAGTAAGATATTGGAAGGATCTGAATGATAGTAATTGTAGGACAAAACAGCACTGAAAAACAAGAAGCTTGGTTTCTATATCAGTGTGCCTAAACCCTTACCATCCCCAGGCCTCTACACCTCAGCATCTATTACCAACTCACCACTTATCATCTGGTAAAATCTATCCAAGATTTGTTCCCCTCTCCTGGAAATGACTTACTTTAAACCCCTGAGTCTTTCTTCATTAACAGTACTCCTGACCCTTGCTTTTTCTGGTCAGCATCTAATCACAGAATGTTGAGCCTAAGACCACACAGGTCGCAGAAGAGCCAATTTGAAGCCAGAATAATTTGACTCCAGGCAAATATGACTCCAATTTTTAAAAATGCTGTACACCATGATGAGGGAACTCAGAGAGGAAAGTGATTTGCCCAAAGTTACATGCAGAATCATGTGGCCAAACTGAAATTGTAGGAAAAAAGACCTATGGAATTAAGGTCATTCGAATGTTCCTTCTTCTGCATTACATTGCCACCTCCTCAAGCTGTTACTCCCTCTGAGTAAACTTTGTTCAGCAGAATGATGTGTTGGTGGTATCTGGTTAGATACAGCTCTTTTGACCAAGTTGTAGCCAGAACTGTGGATGCCGTCAACCCCTTCCAGGAAGACCAGTTAAACTTAGTCCCCAGCTGTCAGAATAAGTGGCACATGCCAAGAGTCTGAGAGAGCAGCACTTCTGTGAGAAGAAGACAAAAAAGACTGGGGTCTGGGAGAAGTCAGGTTACTTAAAGAACTGAGTGAAGAAGTGGGTCACAGATCCACTGTCTGACAAGATATAAATGGGTAAATGGATGAGTGATAAAACGCATATTTAAGAAAATTTGAAGGGATCTGATGAGAGGAATGAAGGAATAGTGGCACGTTGGGAAAATATGAGAATAATTACTTGAAGAGAGAAATGCATGAGAGTAGTGTAACTAATAGCTTATGGCATTGATTCTCAGAAGAATCCTATTACCAAACAAAATTGTATGCTGAAACTCTTCCAATGAAAAATCTAAAAATAGAGTGGCATTTTATTAACATAAATCTAATCTATAAACATAAATTTTTGATTCACATTACAAAGAATAAATATCACAAGTTCAGATTGTGTTATACCCTTATATACTCTGACACATAACACCTTTTTGAGGTTTTTGTTTAATAATCAAAATTTATACATTTTAAAAACTGAAAATAAGACATTCTCAGTGTAGCTCTCGGGAGGAAGGTGTTCCTGGCCTAGTGTGAATCCCCTATAAAACTAGTGAAACCAAAATAAGCCATGGGAAAGGGTAGATTGGAAGAAACCCTTTTTATTGCTCACAATAAGGCCCAGCTCTGTCCATCCCTTTGGCCATGGCACACTCTCTCTTTTCTCTCCAGTCCCTGCTAGCCAAGCCCACTTAGTGCTCTGTGTCTCTGCAGCCACAGCACATGTTCACTTCCCCATCCACCCCTTCTGGGGGGAACCCTGTAGTTGGATTCCCAGTGACTGGCAGGTGTCAGACCAATTACACACTAGGAATGGAGGGGAGGAGGGAATGGAGGCCATCCTCTCTCCACTCCTTGCCCTGGAGGCTGTGGGAAGATGCAGTAGTAAACACCTATTGATATGTAAATGGACTAAGGCCAGGTGTGAGAATCTGGAAATTCTATGACTTACCCCACACTCAGACTCTCTAAATCATTTTTATGGGACCCAAAAATCTATAGAATATACCATAAACCACTGGCTTAAAATGTACTTTTTCCTAGGGTAATTTGCTATTTAGTAGGAAAGTACAAAGAAAAGTCTTCAAAAATTGAATAAATAAATATTTAATGAGATATTTTAGTCAGTAGAACCTCTAAAAAAATGTCAGAATCCCTGAGGGTGCTGTAGGTGGCAGATAACTTAAAGAAAAAAGTAATATTAAGCATGATAATTTTGTATCTAAATAATGAAAATAATCCTATTGTTTTATAATACGGAGTACAAAAATTAAGTCTAGAAAAATCTTCTTGGCTAATGGGTAATATTAAAAAAGATAGGACATAATTCCTAAAGCAGAGAACCATTGAGACAGGGACCTTGTGGATGTAGTCAGAGTAGGGTGAGGACCTCCAGAGGGGGCAGGGCGGGATATTTGCAGTGAGAGCAATGTAACTACATGCAAGGAAACCTCCCTACTAAAACTCTATGTTAGACATTAAGCTCTAGAATCATTCTTTAGTGAGATCAGTTAATGTTCCCCAGATAAAGAAGAGTAGCAATGTTTTATTATGCTAACCATTTATAATCATGTGCAAGATTCACTTTAGCATACTAAAAGGCCCAGGCCTATGTGCTGTCTTTCCTCCTTCAGAGCTGATGAAGTGATTTCACAAACTGGGCAACTAATTTAGCAAGTAAGCCCAGGCATAAACAACACAGTAAAAGGCAAGAAGGATTCCACCTTAAAGATAAAATTACATTTTAATACCCAAGAAGTTAAGACATTAGAAATCCTTAACTTACTCTTTAGCAAACAATACCTCAGCCCACCTTGGGGGCTCAGCTGGTGGCCATGTTTCATATGCTCCCAGTCCAAGATGCTGGTATCTCAGAGAGAAATCATCAGAGGAAGTTGCTTGTGTTAAGTTAATTCTAAATATTCAGGGACCACTTAACAAGTCCACAATGTAAGGATGGAGGCACCAGGGGAAGGGGTGAGCCTGATGGACAAGCTCAGGCCTTACAAGGTGGAGACCAACAGGTTCTGGTCTGACAACATTCCAGAGCCTGATCGGATAACATTCCCAACTAGAGCCCTTCCCCCAAGCTAAAATTAGTGGTAACTTTCCAGTACCTGGCTAAAGGCCAATGAGAGACCCCCACGTACCCTAGGCAAGGCAATCCTCATGCCACTGTACACCTTTGCTCTCCCTCCCCCTGCCTTCTTTAAAAACTTGCTTCCTGCCCTGCTGGGTGTGACTTCCCCAGACTGTGTTTCAGACCGAGGAACATCACCCGAGGATTGCGTTCAAATAAACTGCCTGGCCCTTTGTTGCCCCTCTTTGCCTGCTTATTTTGGTTGGAATTTATTGGAATTTATCTTAAACACACCTCTAAGCTTTTTTCCTGTTCTCAAAAAATCCTCAACTGCCTATAAAACCCTTAGACAATGCACCACCACGGGTTCTCTTGTCCTCTCCTGGCATGAGCCAGGAGCTCTATTCTCTCACTTTATCTCTAAATAAAAGCCTGTACCTTGCTCTCCTACCTTGAGTGTTTGTGAAGCTCATTCTTCGGCTTCGTGAACAAGAAACCCGGCATCACAGTGTCCCCATTAGCAAAATGCCATGTAAAAATTCTGGGGGGAGAATAAAGGTTTTGTGTTCATTAACTAGAGGCATGAGATTGTTAAAGGATGAAAACACTATTTTACAGCAATATAACATTCTTAATAATAGCAAAGTAGTAAGATAACATAGATTCCAGATCTCTTTTGTCTAATATGATTTTCTGTTTTACCTAAGCTGAAGGGGATAGGTGGGGCTTGGCAATAGTTTCTACTACTAAAGCAGAGGTTCTTAACCTGAATCATGGCTCCAGGGTATACCTAAGCCTCTTGAAATGATATGCAAATTTTTATGTACATACATTTTTTTCTGAGAGGAAGGTCCATAGCTTTCATCAAATTCACAAAAGGATTTGTACCCTTCTCACCAGGAAATAAAGGATAAGAACCACAGAAATGAAGGATCCCATCTCCAAGAATGCTTCATGGAGTTCCAGGGTATGTGATTTGCAAAAACAAAAGCATAAGGTTATTTGGAAGGAGGTGAAATTTTATTAATGAGAAAGCATTAATTGATAAGGCTTTGTGAATCTTTTGGCTTCCATGATTGCAAAAATCACCATCCAAATTAACATGAGATGTTTATACGCTCCTGATGAAAGTGTTTATATGGAAGGTAACTGTGGGCAAAGCAGTATTCAGGGAACAAGGTTCTGTGCTGGAATTGAGGGCTTAGATAAAAAGGTAGATTTGGTGCTCTAAGAGCCTACTAATGAAACTTTCTTAAAGGAAAAGCAAACATTTTAGCCACATTGGTTTCTGAAACTGACCAAAAATTTTAAATCAGTTTTGACCCAACACATAATTGCTGATGTACATTGTAATATCACCATCTTGTGGAAAATAGTAGAAATTCATGCATTTCTTAAGGTTGCCCAGACTGTTTCTTAAGGTGTGGTATGTAAACCACCAGAGCATACAGAAGACATATTCAGAGGTCCATGGGTCAAAGCTATTTTCATAATACTACTAATATGTCATTTGCATTTTGAATTGTATTGGCATTGGCAAAGTTGGTGCAAAAGCAATGTTGGATAAAACTGTGGACATATTAGCCTGAATCATGCCAGTGGTCCCAATTTATACTATTAGTCATTGTGTTCTTCACTGCTATACATTTAAAGGAAACAAAAAGCTAGATTTATTTAAGAGTATCCTTATGAAGTACAAAAATAATTTGGGAGGCAAAGCTGTAGGACTCACTGCACAGTAATTCACTTTATTGTCAGTTTTACTTCCAAACATTTCCTTCAAGAACTAAGGAATCTCTGTTAGTAGCAAAGATTTGTAAACATCATGCATAAGAAGCTTATGTTTAAATCCCCGTGCCTCCACCTGTTAGCTTCAAGCTTCAGTGTTCTCACCACTCAGGAAGGGGTATTTCTAGTAGTTGTTGTATTGAGAAATCATGAAGATCAAAAGCTGGACATAATGGCTTAGTAAGAGTCAGCTTTTCTAGTGTAGTCTCTTCCTATCTGTGCCAAGAGTTATCAAAGCATTTAATCTTCACAGAAACTCTGTGAAGCTGATATTTTCATCCTCCCTTTCAGACGGGAAAACTGAAGCCAAGAAAGTTCAAGTCTCTTGCCTGAAGTCACACAGCAATGTGGTTAAGGAGGACTTGAACCCAGGCAATTTCATTTCAGAGGATTAAAAGTTCCTTGCAGCTTCTGCCTTGTAAGAAATTGAAGAAAGCTAGAAAGAATGAGATTGCAATTAGCTGGGGTCCAGAAAATGATGAAGATATGACACAAGATGGAAAGGGATAATAATTGGGCCTTTAAGAACAATTTATGAAAACTGGATATACAGCCATAAACAGAATGTATACCTAAATACCCAGAAGTACTCCCATTTGTAAGATTTGTAACAAAAATAATGTGAATGTGGTTAATATTTCTAATGGAATGGTAAAACCAAGAGCCATATTCATGGTAGGAAAATGACAGAATTCATATAGCATCAAAGCGGTCTTTCAAAAGCTTCAGAGTCTAAAGAAAATATGATATTATCTCAGCCTCCTGAAGAAGTGTTAGAGTAATTAATCAAAAGGAAAAGCCACAGTATTCCTCCCAGTTGGATTTAAACAATCTTTATTTTCCACAGTAGTAAACTTTGAATATATGTCTTTTAGACCCCAAAGTTCTGTAAATGAAGCTCTCATTCAAAGGCAATTCATCTTAAAATAATGTATATAATACTAAACTTTTGGTCCATTTGATGTAAGTTGTGCTATAGCAAATCATCCTATCAAGTATTACCATTGTGCATATAACATAATTTCTGGAATCAATAAATTATTATAAATTGATTCCCATCATAACCAGTAAGACATAGGGCATATCTAACTCAACACTGAAATATCTGACAATCACATTGCTGCTAATTGCATGGCCTGAGGTGTCTGCCTTCTTTCCACTTTCACTGAATTCTTGCCTCCAGCTTGGGGTAGTTTATCAGAATAGAATTTCAAACTTCAGCCTGTGGGACTACTTCTAGGCACATCTATACTCAAGTTTCTTTTATAAGTCTAAGTGAAGACCCCCTTCCAAGCCATCATTCTTTCCTCACTCTCCTAAACTACCACTAAAGTATAGATACAGCCCTTTCTACCCCTTTCTTAAATTGTCCCTTGTTGAGGAATTCAAAGCCTTCCCCAATTTTCTCTAACCCAACCTTTCTAAGGGTGTTTTTTCTTTCTTCTCCCATTACTCCCTTTCTGTAGTTTCACCACCCAATATGTTCCATGACACTTACCTTGATTTGACCAGAAGCAGTTGGTAAGGTTTGAAAGGGTCTCTGACCTCCCTCATTAAGCTTTGGAACCACATTTATTTATTCTCCAACAGCTTGTAAAATGAATATCGGATTTTCAACCTTCCACTTCCTGCTGTCACCATCAGTTGATGCATTTTTTTAGCTTAGGTTTTGATATGGTGAAAGGTCAGACAACAGTGTTAATCAGACCTGCCAGCCCTCAAAACCCTTAGTGGGTAAAACTTAGAGAAAGCCCATATCAAGACACTTGTAATCACACTCAATTCCTCTGATTAACTTTCTTTTATTGTAATTGCTTTTGATTTTTAAAAGCAATTGAAGAGATTTTAAATAAACAGGATGAACATTTGGTCATTCTCACAATTCATTAGGGTATAGTTTAGATATGACAATTAGAGAAAAACTTGAATTTGGTGCATTCTTTGGTTTTCATGCTGATGTTTCTTATGATCTTCAGCAAGGATTAAAAAGACTTTAGGAGGGAGTCTAAGGAAGATGGCAGAATAAGTCATTGTGAAATCCTCCTTCCACATACCCACAGAGTAAGCACCTACACCAAATATAACTAACTCTGAAAATGACCTGAAGACTATAGAGCAGACCACATACAGCTAGTGAAGAAGAAATAACCACATTTAGAAGGGCAAAAGGGACAGAGACATGATTAATGTTAATTCAAGCACTTCCCTCATCCCAGCCCACAAGCTGGAGGGAGAGGAATGGAGGGCAGAGGGGATAAATGTTCAGGAACATGGCACACATAGAACTGGGGATCTGCTCTGGAAAAATGAGTTCCTGCTACACTAGGTTTTGAAGATAAAAGGGGCTTGGCACCAGGAAGTGTTGAAGCACTGTAGGGTACCAAGTCTTCAGTTGCTTGTGGAAGACCAGTAGGTTGTGTTGATCCTATGAGACCCAACACATGGGCAGCAGATTGAATGATTTGTTAACCTTATGAAGTGTGCCAGAGGGGTGGGGGTCTGAAGGATCACTCTCCACAGGAAAAAAGGCATGGCACTTGTCATTGCAGCAGATGGGCATAGGGAGCCCTGCACACAGGACATCTTAGCAGAAATGCAAAGCATCACACAGAGCCTAGCAGTGGCAATTCATTACTGGCAGACAGTGAGCAGCCCTGCCCACAGCCCATTAATAGCATTCATGACTTAGCCACAACAGAGGACTAGGCTCTGGTGAGGAGTTCTTCTTGCACTTCTGGGCACGAAAGGATGTTTGCTACATAAAGCCACTAGTTTCAAGATCAGGAGGCACAACTAATCTAATACAAAGAAAGAACAAAGACACAGACAAAATGAGGAGGTAAAGGAATATGTTACAAATTTTAAAAAAAGACAAAACACCAAAGAAACTGGTAAATGAAACACAGATAAGCAATCTTTCCGAAAAAGAATTCAAAGTAACTCATAAGGATGCTAACTGAACTGTGGAAAATAATTATCTCAGTGAGAACTTCACCAATGAGAAAATGTAAAAAAGTGCCAATCAGAGCTGAAGAATACAATAACTGAAATGAAAAATTCAATAGAGGAATGAATATTGGCTGGAGTAGGCAGAGGAATGGGTCAACAAGCTGAAAGACAGAGTAGTGGAAAGTAAACAAACTAAGGAACAGAGAGAAAGGAAGAATTCCTAAAAATGAGATGATTCTAATAGAGCTCTGCAACAAATCCATCTGGAACAATATTCACATAACAGGGATCTGAGAAGAAGAGAAAGAGAGAAGCATAGAAAGTCTATTTAAAGAAATAGTAGTTGAAAATTTCCCCAGTTTGGGGAAGGAAATATACATCCATGTCCTGGAAGTGCATACTAAGAAGATAAACCCAAGGCACATACTAATTAAAACAAATCTATTCCAAGGCACATAGTAATTAAAATGGCAAATATTTTTTTAAAAAGAGAGTATCTTAAAAGCAGCAAGAGCAGACTGTTATCAGGAGGAGGAATTCCATAAGGCTATAAGCAGATTTTTCAGTAGAAATTTTACAAGCCAAGAGGATTGGCATGAAATATTCAATGTGTTGAAATGGAAAAATCTATAAAAAAGGAATACTCTATCTGGCAAGGTTATCATTCAGGTTTAAAGGAGGGATTAAAAATTTTCCAGATAAATGAAAGTTAAAAGAATTCACCACCATTAAATTGTCTTAAAGGATATGTTAAAGGCATTTCTTTAGATGGAAAAGTTTTTAAGTTTAACATTTTTCATCAGTGCAGAAAAACCCACAGTAAAGATAGTAGACCAATCACTTACGAAGTGAGTATGAAGTTCAAAATACAAAAGTACTAAAATCAATTATACACAAAATAAATCAAGGAATATATAAAATAAAAAGATTTAGATTATACTTTCATATACATAAAATGAGGAGGAATAAGAATAAAAAAGTAATACTTTTAGAATGTGTTCAAAATTAAGTGACCATCAACTTAATGTAGACTCATATACAGGAAGCTATCCATGAACCTTACGGTAACACAAACATAAATTCTATAATAAATACACAAAATGAAGAGAAAGAAATCTGAGCATAACATTAAAGAAAATAATCAAATCACAAGGGAACAGAGCAAAAGAGTAAGTAACAGAGAGGAACTACAAAAATAACCAGAAAACAATGAACAAAATGGCAATAAGTGCATACCACTCAATTGTTATTTTAAATGTAAGAGCAATAAATGCACAAATCAAACACATAGGGTACTTGAATGGATAAAGCAATAAAACCCATCAACATGCTCCTTTCAAGAGACTCATTTCAGACCTAAAGACACATATAGACTGAAGTTAAGGGATAGAAAAAGATATTCCATGCAAATACAAGAAAAAGAAGCAGGAGTAACAATACTTAGACAAAATAGACTTCAAAACAAGAAAGCAACAAGAGAAAAAGAAGAACATTACATAATGATGAAGAGATCAGTCCAACAAGGGAATATGACTATAAATACCCATTCGCCCAAGATAGGAACACCTAAATATATAAAGCAGTAACAGCAGACATAAAGAGATAAAATGACAATAACAAAATTGTAGAGAACTTTAACACTCCCACTTACATAAATGGATGGATCATGGAGAAAGAAAATAAAAAAGGAAAGAGTGGCACTGAGTAACACATTAGACCATAT
Source organism: Manis javanica (assembly GCF_040802235.1). Classification (NCBI taxonomy): domain Eukaryota; kingdom Metazoa; phylum Chordata; class Mammalia; order Pholidota; family Manidae; genus Manis; species Manis javanica. Next base: position 65,503,173 of record NC_133174.1, read on the forward strand.
GGACTTAAGAGATATATATGGAACTTCCCACCCAAAAGAAGAATAATACACATTCTTCTCAAATGTACATAGAATGTTCTCCAGAAAAGATTACATATTTAGACACAAAACAGTTCTCCATAAATGTAATAAGATGAAATTGTACCAAGCATCTTTTCAGATCATAGTAGTATGAGACTCAAAATCAATTACAAGAAAAAAACTTAAAAAAATCACAAACATGTGGAAGCTAAAGGACACGTTTTTAAATAAGAAATAGAACAATGAACAAAGAAGAAATCAGAAACAAATGAAAACAGAAGCACAATGGTTCAAAATATGATAGATGCATCAAAAGCAGTTCTAAAAGTGAAGTTCATAGCAATACAGTCTTACCTCAAGAAACAAGAGGAATCCCAAATAGAAATCTAAACTCAAAACCAAATGAACTACAAAAAGAGCAAAGACCAAAGGTAGAAGGAAGGATGTAGTAAAGATACAAGCAAAATAAATGAAACAGGAACTAAGAAAACAGTGGAAAAAAATCAATGAAACCAAGCTGGTTCTTTGAGAAGATGAAACAAATAAACTCAGCCAGACTTATCAAGATAAAAAGAAAAAGGGCACAAACAAAATCAGAAATGTAAAAGAATTTATAACTGACAACACAGAATTTAAAATATTTATAAGATACTTCCACAAAAAAGTCATATGCCAATAAAATGGACAACCTAGAAGAGATAGATAAATTCCTAGAAACATGCATTCTCCCAATACTGACCCAGGAAGAAAGAGAAATTCTGAACGGACAGATTACTGGTAATGAAATTAAACTAGCAATTAAAAAATGCTTAACAACAACAACAACAAAAAGTCCAGGAACAGAGAGCTTTATGGTGACTTCTACCAAACATTTAAAGAAAAGCTAATATCTATCTTTCTTAAAGTATTCCAAAAGAATAGAAGAGGAGGGAATACTCCCAAATTCATTCTACTAGGCCAGCATTGTCCTAACACCAAAAGCAGGCAAAGACACTTAAAAAAAAGAAAACTACAGACCAATATCTCTGATGAACATAGATGCAAAAGTCCCCAACAAAATATTTGCAAAGCAAATTAAAAAATACATCAAAAGGATTATTCATCATGAACAAGTGGGATTTATTACAAGGATGCAAAATGGTAAAATATCTGCAAATCAATCAATGCAATACACCACATTAACAAAAGGAAGGTTTAAACATATGATCATTTCAGTAGATGGTAGAAAAGCATTTGAGAAAATTCAACATCAATTCATGATGAAAACCCTCAACTAAATGGTTATAGAGGGTATGTACCTCAACATAATAAAGGTAATGTATGACAAACCTGCTGCTAATATACTCAATGGTGAAAACTTGAGAGTTTTCCTCTAAGATCAGGAATAAGACAAGGATGCCCACTCTAACCAGTTTTATTCAATGTAGTAGTAGAAGCCCTAGTTATAGCAGTCAGACAATAAAAAATAAAATGCATCCAATTTGATAAAGAAGAAATAAAATTGTCACTATTTGCAGATGAAACAATACTATATACAGACAACCCTACAGACTCTACCAAAAAACTATTAAAACTAATAAATGAATTCAGTAGAATTTCAGGATACAAAACAACACATGGAAACATGTTACTTTTCAATATACTGAAAATGAACAAACAGAAAGAAAAATTAAGAAAACATTCCCACCTATAAGTACATCAAAAATTATAAAATGCTTCAGAATAAATCTAACCAAGGAAGTGAGAGTGCTGTGTTCTGAAAACTACAAAACACTAGGAGGAGAAATTTATCACAACACAAATAAATGACAATCTATCCCTTATCTAAGGCTTAGAAGAATTAATGATACCTAAATGAACATACTACCCAAAGCAATTTACAGATTAAATTCAATCTTCACCAAAACACCAGCCACATTTTTGCATGGAAATAGAGAAAGTAAGCCTAAAATTATATGGAACCAGGAAAGACCCTGAGTAGCCAAAGCAATCTTGAGAAAGAAAACAAAGCTGGAGATATCACCCTCCCTGACTTCATGATATAATACAAATCTATAGTGATTACAACAGTATGGCAAAGCACAAGAACAGATATATTAATCAATGGAACAGAATGAAGAGCTCAGATAAACCCTCACATATATGGTTAATTCATATGTGACAAAGGAGACGAGAAGATATAATGGGGAAAAGACAGTCTCTTCAATAAGTGGTACTGTGAAAACTGGACAGCTATATGCAAGAGAATGAAACTGGATTACTGTCTAACACTATACATAAAGTAAATCTAAATGGATTAAAGACCTAAATGTAAGACATGAAACCATAAAACTCTTAGGAGAAAACATAGGCAGGAATCTCTTGAATACCAGTATAAGTAATTTTATTTTGGATATATCTTCATGGGCAAAAGAAATAAAGGAAAAAATAAACAAGTGGGACTACATCAAACTAAAATGTTTCTGAATTACAAAGGAAACCTTCAACAAAACAAAAAGGCAACCTATCATATATGTGAGACTATATGTACAAATGACATATCTGATAATAAGCTAACATCTAAAATATATAAAGAATTCATACAACTCAACACCGATAAAGCTCATAATCCTATAAAAAATGGGCAGTGGAACTGAATAGACATTTTCCCAGAGACATACAGATGGCCAACAGACACATGAAAAGATCCTCAACATCACAAATCAGGGAAATGCAAATCGATACCACAATGAGATATCACCTCATTAGCGCCAAAATGGCCACTTTCCAAGAGAATAGGAATGACAAGTGTTGGCAAAGATGTGGAGAAAAGGGAACCTTCCTACACTGTTGCTGGGAATGTAAATGGTGAAGCCAGCATGGAAAGCAGTATTGAGGTGCCTCAAAAAACTAAAAATAGAAATACCATACAATCCATTAAATCTACTTCTAGGAATTTATCCAATGAAGAAAGTTATCTGATTCAAAAGGACTGATGCACATCTATTTTTATTGTCACATCTTTTACAGTAGCCAATATATGGAAGCAACCAAAGTGTCTGTCAATAGAAGAATGAATAAAGAAGATATGGTAGATATATACAATGGAATATTACTCAGCCATAAAAAGAAAGAAATTCTGCCACTTGTGACAACATGGATGGATCTAGAGGGTATTATTCTAAGTGAAATAAGCCAGGCAGAGAAAGACAAATAACATGATTTCACTTATATGTGGAATCTTAGCAAAACAAAACAAATAGACTCATAGATACAGAGAAGAGACTAGTGGTTACCATGGTGGAGAGGTTGGGGTGGGTGGGTGAAACAGGTGAAGGGGATAGAGAGGCACAAAATCTCAATAATATAAATTAGTCACAGGGATGAAAGTTCAGAATCGAGAATATAGCCTATAATCCTGCAATATCTTTCTATTTTGACAGATAGTAACTATACTTTTTGGGGTGAGCATTTAATAATGTAGATAACTGTCAAATTACTATGTTGTACACTTCAAACCAATACTATATTGTATAACAACTATACTTCAATGAAAAAAAAAGAAAAAAAGAAAGTACTTAGTGTGTACAGCAAAACCTGAAACTGGTGGACTTGACTTAAACTTTTCTATTAATGACCAGTAAATGCTGAAAGGTGGATGCATACCAAAATAAAAGTAATTTGTTGTACTCTAAAAATGCTTTCATTTTATTATGTTAACACTTCAGTCTTTCACACATTCTATATAACAAAATAAAAAATATGCATGAAGCCTTTTTGCTGCTTACCATGGTGTTATTTGGCTTTCTTAAGGAAAAACATTTTTGTGATTGAGTTTGCAAACTGAGTTTCTTTTGTCATGAAGCATCATTTTTACCCAAAAGAATGACTAACAGATAAGTTATGATTTTATGACTTTGACATTTGACAGATGTTTTACCAAATATGAATAAAATAGACCATTACAACAACAAGACAACTAATAATATTTGTTGCAAATGATAAAATTAAAGATTTCAAGTGAAAATTAGAACTTTGGAAAACTGTATCTTCTGTTATCTGAATGGCTTCCTAGTATCTTTTCTGATTAAAATGGTGGTGACAGTAATGAATGGGATCCTTCTTAATATTATATAATGAAACAAGTCAACAGTGAAACCATACTTGTAAAATAATCAATCAAGACATCTTGTTACAAATCAGGCATGAGTAAAACATCATCCAAAGTATAATGTAGACCAATGATAAAAGTGTTCCAAAATTTCCCTAATATGTTTTCAGGATCTACATTATAATTATCCTTTAATAAGTTATAATTTGTCTAGTTTGGAAGTGTCAAAGAAAAATATGCACACTTACCTGAAAAGGCTATTAAAATATTTCTCCCTTTACAGTTACTTACCCATGTAAGTTTAGACATTTTTCCTATATTACAAAATAATATATCACAAAACAACATATCTGCAAAAATAGATATGAGAATCCAGCTATCTTTTTAAAACTAGACATGAAGAGATCTGCAAATTGTAAAACATGCCACACTTCTCAATATTTTTATAAATTAGTTATTTTTCACAAAATGTGCTATTAATGGTAATATGGAATAGATTTCTTAATTTTACTTTTAAATGTATTGAGAAATTAATATTTAAAATTTTTTCAGTTTTAATTTCTAAAATGGTAAGCATATAGTCAAAAGCTCTTTCATATCCTCACTAATTTTTAAGATTGTCAAAGCAGCCTGAGAGTAAAAATCTTGAAAACCAATAGTTTAAGTGAAACAACCATTTGGCAAATGAGTTAGTAAAAAGATGCCCCTTTTACTGGAGGAATTACTGACAGACATTCAATGAACACTTTTTGTTGATGAATATAAAAGCAGGAAAATTGGGAGGGGGATGGAATCCTATAATTCATTTTCTGATTCAAATTAGAAGGCTTAATTGGAATCCATTAGGACTGTGGGAGGCTTCCATGACTTTATGTTGCCATCAGAAACGTTTTGGTCTTCCTTTCTAGTTGTGGTTAAATGGAGGCACTTGCCCCTAAAACTCTAAGTCATTTATAGCTAAGACACAGAACCAAAAATGGTTGGCTCAATGAGTTTAAAAGAGTTCTAATCCCAGCAAAATGAATTTGTTTATTTATTTATGATTGACATATAGTTGATATGCAGTATTATGTTAGTTTCAGGTGGACAACATAGTGTTTTGACAGTTATATACATTACTAAATCACACATGGAGGAGGTCAGGCCTGGCAATCAGCTATAGAAAACATGAGCCTGCTTCAACCAAGGAAATGATTTCCTAAGAAACCACCTATAAGCCAATTCATATGGAAAAGGGAACATGACACAATGAATGACTCTTGTGTAAACTGGGAAACTCAATTTTCCTGTCTGTGTTTAAGTTCATCATAGGTATAAAGGGAAAATTCATACTTTTCAGGATCAAATAGTTGAATATCTACAATTTCACATGATTCAACATAATAGCTGTCTTGCTTCATTTTCACTCTTTTAAGGGAAGGAAAGGAGGAAATTAATCATTTGAAATATTCCATAGTATCATGCTAAAGTTGTCCTTCCTGAAAGAGAAAGCTTTGATTCTCTCATTCCCCACTTCAGTTATTGCCAAAGACTGTCATTGCCTAGCAGTTATACTACTTACAGTACTAGACCAATACAGTACATAATTTTTTTTGCCTCTGCATTATTGCACAGGCTATTATCTCTGCTTAGAATGTCCTTCTCTATCAAGATCCTATCTTTGGGAATTCCTCTCAAATGCCACTTCCATTATGAATATTTATTGATTTCCTTCAAGCAGGTAACAATAATGACTTCTATGTTGTACTTTACAATTTTTATAAGGTTTCTTTTAATATTAATTAGCTCTTTTCTCTGAACTGTATATGTCTTTGTTCGTACCACCCTTATATCACTTTTCATATTCTGTACCATATTCTAGCAACTTCCACCATTGTCATATCTCACCCTTCTTACTATTAAGTAAAGTATAGTATACAGTTTGTCTTTTTCATCTTTCAGTCTCTTAGAGCACTATACAAAGTGATTTAAAATAGAGATTATGAGCAATATATTTTGATTGAATTGAATCAAATGAATCATTGATAAAATGTCATTTTAGAGGGTGGAGCCAAGATGGCAGCATGAGTAGAGCAGCGTAAATCTCCCAAAACCACATATATTTATGAAAATATAACAAAGACAACTTTTCCTAGAATAGAGACCAGAGGACACAGGACAACGTCCAGACCACATCCACACCTGCGAGAACCCAGTGCCTTGAGAAGGGGGTAAGGTACAAACCCCGGCCTGGTGGGACCCGAGCACTCCTCCCCCCAGCTCCAGGCGGGAAGAGAGGAGTGGGAGTGGGGAGGGAGAGGGAGCCAAGGACTGCTGAACACCCAGCCCCAGCCATCCGGACCAGAGCACAGACACAATGCATGTGTGGGGTCCTGGATCCTAGGGAAAAAGACCTGTGAGTGGGTCCCTGAGGCCAACGCCGGAGAACAAAGAAAAGTGAGTGGCTTTTTTTTTTTTTTTTTTGCGAGTGCTTTTTGGAAGTCTTAAAGGGACAGGGACCCCAACACTAGGGAAAACAGGGCAGCAAGATCGGTGAGTGGGTCCCTGAGGCTGGTGCCTGAGGACAAAGAAAAGCAAGCGGCTTTTTTCGTTTTTTAAATTATTTATTAAATTTTTTTTTGTTGTTGTTTTGTTTTGGTGAGGGCTTTTTGGAAGTCTCAAAGGGACAAGGTGGGACACTTAGTCCAGAGGCAGGGAATCTGGGGATCTCTGGGCACTCTAACCCCCTGGGCAGCAGGGAGCACAGAGGCCCCTCACAGAGATAAAGAGCCTCCCGGCTGCTCCCTCTCAACGTGGCTCCACCATTTTGGAGCAGCAGCCCGAGCCAGGCCATGCCCACAGTGACAGTGGAGATAAACTCCATAGCAGGTGGGCAAGAATCAGAAGCCCTGTCTGTGCACAGCTGCCCAGCACAAGGCACTAGAGGTCGCTGTTCTCCCAGGAGAGGAAGGCCACAAACCAACAAGAAGGGAAGTTGTTCCAGCCATCACTCATCCCAGCTCTGCAAATATTTCCATCACCATGAAAGGCAAAATTACAGGCAAACCAAGATCATAGATACAACACCAGAGAAGAAGACAGACCTAACCAGTCTTCCTGAAAAAGACATCAAAATAAAAATCATAAACATGCTGACGGAGATGCAGAGAAAAATGCAAGAGCAATGGGATGAAGTCTGGAGGGAGATCACAAATGCCAGGAAGGAGATTACAGAAGTGAAACAAACTCTGGAAAGATTTATGAGCAGAATGGATAGGATGCAAGAGGCCATTGAAGGAACAGAAATCAGAGAACAGAAATGTATAGAAGCTGACATAGAGAGAGATCAAAGGATCTATAGGAAAGAAACAATACTAAGATAACTATGTGACCACTCCAAAAGGAACAATATCCGTATTATAGGGGTACCAGAAGAAGAAGAGAGAGGAAAAGGGATAGAAAGTCTCTTTGAAGAAATAATTGCTGAAAACTTCCCAAAACTGTGGGAGGAAATAATTGAACAGACCATGGAAATACACAAAACCCCCAACAGAAAGGATCCAAGGAGGACACCACCAAGACACATAATAATTAAAATGGCAAGGATCAAGGACAAGGAAAGAGTTTTAAAGCCAGCTAGAGAGAAAAAGGTCACCTATAAAGGAAAAACCATCAGGCTAACATCAGACTTCTCGACAGAAACCCTACAGGCCAGAAGAGAATGGCATGATATATTTAATGCAATGAAACACAAGGGCCTTGAACCAAGGATACTGTATCCAGCATGACTATCATTTAAATATGATGGTGGGATTAAACAATTCCCAGACAAGCAAAGGCTGAGGGAATTTGCTTCACACAAACCACCTCTACAGGGCATCTTACAGGGACTACACTAGATTGGAGCACTTCTAAAAAGAGCACAGAACAAAACACACAACATATGAAGAATGGAGGAGGAGGAATAAGAAGGGAAAGAAGAAAAGAATCTACAGACAGTGTATATAAGAGCTTCATAAGTGAGCTAAGTTAGGCAGTAAGATACTAAAGAGGCTAACCTTGAACCTTTGGTAACCACGAATTTAAAGCCTGCAATGGCAATAAGTACATATCACTCAATAGTCACCCTAAATGTAAATGGACGTAATGCACCAATCAAAAGACACAGAGTAATAGAATGGATAAAAAAGCAAGACCCATCTATATGCTGCTTACAAGAAACTCACCTCAAACCCAAAGACATGCACAGACTAAAAGTCAAGGGAGGGAAAAACATATTTCAGGCAAACAACAGAGAGAAGAAAGCAGGGCTTGCAGTACTAATATCAGACAAAATAGACTTCAAAACAAAGAAAGTAACAAGAGATGAAGAAGGACACTACATAATGATAAAGGGCTCAGTCCAACAAGAGGATATAACCATTCTAAATATATATGCACCCAACACAGGAGCACCAGCATATGTGAAACAAATACTAACAGAACTAAAGAGGGAAATAGACTGCAATGCATTTATTTTAGGAGACTTCAACACACCACTCACCCCAAAGGATAGATCCACTGGGCAGAAAATAAGTAAGGACACACAGGCACTGAACAACACACTAGAACAGATGGACCTAATAGACATCTATGGAAATCTACATCCAAAAGCAACAGGATATACATTCTTCTCAAGTGCACATGGAACATTCTCCAGAATAGACCACATACTAGCCCACAAAAAGAACCTCAGTAAATTCCAAAATACTGAAATTCTACCAAGCCATTTTTCAGACCACAAAGGTATAAAACTAGAAATAAATTCTACAAAGAAAACAAAAAGGCTCACAAACACATGGAGCCTTAACAACATGCTACTAAATAATCAATGGATCAATGAACAAATCAAAATAGAGATCAAGGAATATATAGAAACAAATGACAACAACAACACAAAGCCCCAACTTCTGTGGCATGCAGCGAAAGCAGTCTTAAGAGGAATGTATATAGCAATCCAGGCACACTTGAAGAAGGAAGAACTATCCCAAATGAATAGTCTTACATCACAATTATCGAAACTGGAAAAAGAAGAACCAATGAGGCCCAAAGTCAGCAGAAGGAGGGACATAATAAAGATCAGAGAAGAAATAAACAAAATTGAGAAGAATAAAACAATAGCAAAAATCAAAGAAACCAAGAGGTTGTTCTTTGAGAAAATAAACAAAATAGATAAGCCTCTAGCCAAACTTATTAAGAGAAAAAGAGAATCAACACAAATCAACAGCATTAGAAATGAGAAATGAAAAATCACGACAGACTCCACAGAAATACAAAGAATTATTAAAGACTACTATGAAAACCTATATGCTAACAAGCTGGAAAACCTAGAAGAAATGGACAACTTACTAGAAAAATAGAACCTTCCAAGACTGACCAAGGAAGAAACACAAAAGTTAAACAAACCAATTACGAGCAAAGAAATTGAAACGGTAATCAAAAAACTACCCAAGAACAAAACCCAGGGGCCACACCGATTTACCTCGGAATTTTATCAGACACAAGGGAAGACATAATACCCATTCTCCTTAAAGTGTTCCAAAAAATAGAAGAGGAGGGAATAATCCCAAACTCATTCTATGAAGCCAACATCGTCCTAATACCAAAACAAGGCAAAGCCCCCTCAAAAAAGAAAATTACAGACCAATATCCCTGATGAATGTAGATGCAAAAATACTCAATAAAATATTAGCAAACAGAATTCAACAGTATGTCAAAAGGATCATATACCATGACCAAGTGGGATTCATCCCAGGGATGCAAGGATGGTACAACATTTGAAAATCCATCAACATCTTCCACCACATCAACAAAAAGAAAGACAGAAACCACATGATCATCTCCATAGATGCAGAAAAAGCATTTGACAAAATTGAACATCCATTCATGAAAAAACTCTCAACAAAATGGAAATAGAGGGCAAGTACCTCAACATAATAAAGGCCATATATGATAAACCCACAGCCAGCATTATACGGAACAGCGAGAAGCTGAAAGCATTTCCTCTGAGATCGGGAACCAGACAGGGATGCCCACTCTCCCCACTGTTATTTAACATAGTACTGGAGGTCCTAGCCACGACAATCAGACAAAACAAAGAAATACAAGGAATCCAGATTGGTAAAGAAGAAGTTAAACTGTCACTATTTGCAGATGATATGATATTGTACATAAAAAACCCTAAAGACTCCACTCCAAAACTACTAGAACTGATACCGGAATACAGCAAAGTTGCAGGATACAAAATCAACACACAGAAATCTGTAGCATTCCTATACACTAACAATGAATCAATAGAAAGAGAAATCAGGAAAACAATTACATTCACAATTGCATCAAAAAGAATAAAATACCTAGGAATAAAGCTACCCAAAGAAGTGAAAGACCTATACCCTGAAAACTACAAGTCACTCTTAAGAGAAATTAAAGGGAACACTAACAAATGGAAACTCATCCCCTGCTCATGGCTAGGAAGAATTAATATCATCAAAATGGCCATCCTGCCTAAAGCAATATACAGATTTGAAGCAATCCCTATCAAATTACCAGCAAATTCTTCAATGAATTGGAACAAATAATTCAAAAATTCATATGGAAACACCAAAAACCCCGAATAGCCAAAGCAATTCTGAGAAATAAGAATAACATAGGGGCGAATCTCACTCCCCAATTTCAAGCTCTACTACAAAGCCATAGTAATCAAGACAATTTGGTACTGGCACAAGAACAGAGCCACAGACCAGTGGAACAGATTAGAGACTCCAGAAATTAACCCAAACATACATGGTCAATTAATATTTGATGAAGGAGCCATGGACATACAATGGCAAAATGACAGTCTCTTCAACAGATGGTGCTGGCAAAACTGGACAGCTACATGTAGGACAATGAAACTGGACCTTTGTCAAACCCCGTATACAAAGGTAAACTTAAAATGGATCAAAGACCTGAATGTAAGTCATGAAACCATTAAACTCTTGGAAAAAAACATAGGCAAAAACCTCTTAGACATAAACATGAGTGACCTCTTCTTGAACATATCTCCCCGGGCAAGGAAAACAACAGCAAAAATGAGCAAGTGGGACTACATTAAGCTGAAAATCTTCTGTACAGCGAAAGACACCATGAATAGAACAAAAAGGAACTATACAGTATGGGAGAATATATTTGAAAATGTCAGATCTGATAAAGGCTTGATGTCCAGAATATATTAAGAGCTCATATGCCTCAACAAACAAAAAACAAATAACCCAATTAAAAAATGGGCAGAGGAACTGAACAGTTCTCTAAAAAAGAAATACAGATGGCTTACAGACACATGAAAAGATGCTCTACATGTCTTATTATCAGCGAAATGCAAATTAAAACTGCAATGAGGTATCAACTCACATGAGTAAGGATAGCTGCCATCCAAAAGACAAACAACAACAAATGTTGGCGAGGCTGTGGAGAAAGGGGAATCCTCCTACACTGCTGGTGGGAATGTAAATTAGTTCAACCATTGTGGAAAGCAGTATGGAGGTTCATCAAAATGCTCAAAACCGACCTACCATTTGACCCAGGAATTCCACTCCTAGGAATTTACCCTAAGAATGCAGCAATCAAGTTTGAGAAAGACAGATGCACTCCTATGTTTATCACAGCACTATTTACAATAGCCAAGAATTGGAAGCAACCTAAATGTCCATCAGTAGATGAATGGATAAAGAAGATGTGGTACAGATACACAATGGAATACTACTCAGCCATAAGAAGAGGAAAAATCCTACCATTTGCAGCAACATGGAAGGAGCTGGAGAGTATTATGCTCAGTGAAATAAACCAAGCGGAGAAAGAGAAATACCAAATGATTTCACTCATCTGAGGAGTATAAGAACAAAGGAAAAACTAAAGGAACAAAACAGCAGTGGAATTACAGAACCCAAAAATGGACTAACAGGTACCAAAGGGAAAGGAACTGGGGAGGATGGGTGGGCAGGGGGGATAAGGGGGGGTAAGAAGAAGGGGGGTATTAAGATTAGCATGCATAGTGGGGGGATGGAGAAAGGGGACGAAGGGCTGTACAACACAGAGAGGAAAAGTAGTGATTCTACATTTTGCTATGCTTATGGACAGTGACGGTAGGGTGGATTTTAGGGGGGACATGATATAGGGTAGAGCATAGTAAACATAATATTCTTCATGTAAGTGTAGATTAAAGATTAAAAAAAAGAAAGAAAGATAAGGGGTATTACTTGATAGGATAAAACAATTTGTAAATCAAAGATTAACGCATGCTTTAAATATCCTTAAGTTTGATCATTTAAAGGGTGTCAGATGATCAGCTATGGAGGTACTCTTTTCTGAAAATATTACTTTCTCTTAATAAAAAAAAAAGCATTTCCTGTGTGCTGACCTCCCATGAGTTCTACACAGTGGTATAGAGGGCATGTCAAAGTGTGGGCAAAGGGTCTGTTTGTTTCTATGCAGAAGATCAAGGCCTAGCTTGGCTACCCAGAAAATGATCTAAGATATGATATGAGGAGATGCTTCCAGCATCAGCACTCTCTGGAGGACTTGTGCCAGGGGGATGATCATCAAAAAGCCTCCACAGGGATCCGGGCGATGCTGCGGTTGTGGCTGCGTCCACCCCACCGTTTCCTGGAGTTGCCATTGGAATGAGGAGGGAGATGTCTAGGCTGGCATGTGCACACAGTGAGACAACGAATTTGACCAGATCTGTACTGTTGGAACTCAACCAGGAGTTGGGAGGGGTGCAAGTTGTAGCGCTCCAAAATCTTACGACTATAGACTATCTATGGTTAAAAGAACATATGGGATGTGAACAGATCCCAGAAATGGGTTGCTTTAATTTGTCTGACTTCTCTCAGACTGTTCAAGTACAGTTGGACAATATCCATCATATCATAGACTAATTTTCACAAATGCCTAGGGTGCCTAAATGGTTTTCTTGGCTTCACTGGAGATAGGTAGTAATTATAGATTTGCTTTATTTATGTCACCGTATTCCTATTATGTTAATATGTGTGCACAAGTTAGTAGTTTAAAACCTATACATACTTAAGGTACTCTACAAGAAGATATGTCAAAGAAATAATCAATCCTCCCATGTTTTCTTCCATCTGCTACCTCTATAGCTTTTCTTCTTCCTTCCTAATTACAACCCTTAAATAGAATTCGTGCCTCATATCGAATTTACTGAGTATCATAATTCCTCCAGGTGGTAAAGATACCCCGAGACAAGTGCTGGGCATAGAAGCCACAGGGCATAATTCTGCAAAGAAGTAAAAAGCTAACCTTTTTAAACAATATGGCTTCTCTCTCACTTACCAACTTTACATTTTCCTGTATGGCCCCAGAAATGACTGGTTAGCCAGAGATGGGTAAGATTCCTCAAGGGAGGAACAACGTAAGTCAGGCACAGTCACAGGGGGGCCATCAGGTGAGAAATTGGGGAACAACAGTGGTGAAGCTTAGAACCTCACCCCCCCATCCCCCGTGTTGAGAGAAAGCTTCTGCATCCATGGATGTTTTATTGCCCTTGTCTAGCTCGGATTAGCACATAGTCTACAGGCACACACCTGATCATCTACAATTGCTCTCTTACAACACTAAACTATGTTTTCTACCTTTATCTTGCATCTACCTACCACTTCAGCAGTTTATTGAAAATAAAAGTAATAATAATAATAAAGAGAAAAATGTGGGATCCACATATAAATCCCGTATAAAAATCAAACGAACATTCATATTTGACCTGATTGTTTATAGTTCATAATGTGTGATCAAAACCGAAAATTTCTGTGATGAATGCCCTTGTACTTTTCACCATGTAAGAACTTATACACTATGTAAGAATTCGTTCACTATGTAAGAACTTGTTCATTATGCTTTAGAAGATTGGAGACTGATGAGAACAAGGTTTGAGATGGATTAATGATTGTGCATTGAGCATTGACCCCCCTATACAGATTTTATTGTTGTTAACAACCATTTGATCAATAAATATGAGAGATGCCCTCTCAAAATAAGAATTAAAAAAATTATATATATAAAAAAAGCAAGACCCATCTATATGCTGCTTACAAGAAACTCACCTCAAACCCAAAGACATGCACAGACTAAATGTCAAGGAAGGGAAAAACATATTTCAGGCAAATAACAGAGAGAAGAAAGCAGGGGTTGCAGTACTAATATCAGACAAAATAGACTTCAAAACAAAGAAAGTAACAAGAGATGAAGAAGGACACTACATAATGATAAAGGGCTCAGTCCAACAAGAGGATATAACCATTCTAAATATATATGCACCCAACACAGGAGCACCAGCATATGTGAAACAAATACTAACAGAACTAAAGAGGGAAATAGACTGCAATGCATTTATTTTAGGAGACTTCAACACACCACTCACCCCAAAGGATAGATCCACTGGGCAGAAAATAAGTAAGGACACACAGGCACTGAACAACACACTAGAACAGATGGACCTAATAGACATCTATGGAAATCTACATCCAAAAGCAACAGGATATACATTCTTCTCAAGTGCACATGGAACATTCTCCAGAATAGACCACATACTAGCCCACAAAAAGAACCTCAGTAAATTCCAAAATACTGAAATTCTACCAAGCCATTTTTCAGACCACAAAGGTATAAAACTAGAAATAAATTCTACAAAGAAAACAAAAAGGCTCACAAACACATGGAGCCTTAACAACATGCTACTAAATAATCAATGGATCAATGAACAAATCAAAATAGAGATCAAGGAATATATAGAAACAAATGACAACAACAACACAAAGCCCCAACTTCTGTGGCATGCAGCGAAAGCAGTCTTAAGAGGAATGTATATAGCAATCCAGGCACACTTGAAGAAGGAAGAACTATCCCAAATGAATAGTCTTACATCACAATTATCGAAACTGGAAAAAGAAGAACCAATGAGGCCCAAAGTCAGCAGAAGAAGGGACATAATAAAGATCAGAGAAGAAATAAACAAAATTGAGAAGAATAAAACAATAGCAAAAATCAAAGAAACCAAGAGGTTGTTCTTTGAGAAAATAAACAAAATAGATAAGCCTCTAGCCAAACTTATTAAGAGAAAAAGAGAATCAACACAAATCAACAGCATTAGAAATGAGAAATGAAAAATCACGACAGACTCCACAGAAATACAAAGAATTATTAAAGACTACTATGAAAACCTATATGCTAACAAGCTGGAAAACCTAGAAGAAATGGACAACTTACTAGAAAAATAGAACCTTCCAAGACTGACCAAGGAAGAAACACAAAAGTTAAACAAACCAATTACAAGCAAAGAAATTGAAACGGTAATCAAAAAACTACCCAAGAACAAAACCCAGGGGCCACACCGATTTACCTCGGAATTTTATCAGACACAAAGGAAGACATAATACCCATTCTCCTTAAAGTGTTCCAAAAAATAGAAGAGGAAGAAATACTCCCAAACTCATTCTATGAAGCCAACATCGCCCTAATACCAAAACAAGGCAAAGACCCCACCAAAAAAGAAAATTACAGACCAATATCCCTGATGAATGTTGATGCAAAAATACTCAATTAAATATTAGCAAACAGAATTCAACAGCATATTAAAAGGATCATACATCATGACCAAGTGGGATTCATCCCAGGGATGCAAGGATGGTACAACATTTGAAAATCCATCAACATCATCCACCACATCAACAAAAAGAAAGACAGAAACCACATGATCATCTCCATAGATGCAGAAAAAGCACTTGACAAAATTCAACATGCATTCATGAAAAAAACTCTCAGCAAAATGGGAAAAGAGGGCAAGTACCTCAACATAATAAAGGCCATATATGATAAACCCACAGCCAACATTATACTGAACAGCGAGAATCTGAAAGCATTTCCTCTGAGATTGTGAACAAGACAGGGATATCCACTCTCCCCACTCTTATTTAACATAGTACTAGAGGTCCTAGCCACGGCAATCAGACAAAACAAAGAAATACAAGGAATCCAGATTGGTAAAGAAGAAGTTAAATTGTCACTTTGCAGATGATATGATATTGTACATAAAAAAACCCTAAAGACTCCACTCCAAAACTACTAGAACTGATATCGGAATACAGCAAAGTTGCAGGATACAAAATTAACACACAGAAATCTGTAGCTTTCCTATACACTAACAATGAACCAATAGAAAGAGAAATCAGGAAAACAATTCCATTCACAATTGCTTCAAAAAGAATAAAATACCTAGGAATAAACCTAACCAAAGAAGTGAAAGACCTATACCCTGAAAACTACAAGTCACTCTTAAGAGAAATTAAAGGGGACACTAACAAATGGAAACTCATCCCATGGTCATGGCTAGGAAGAATTAATATCGTCAAAATGGCCATCCTGCCCAAAGCAATATACAGATTTGATGCAATCCCTCTCAAATTACCAGCAACATTCTTCAATGAACTGGAGCAAATAATTCAAAAATTCATATGGAAACACCAAGGACCCCAAATAGCCAAAGCAATCATGAAAAAGAAGAATAAAGTAAGGGGCATCGCACTCCCCAACTTCAAGCTCTACTACAAAGCCATAGTAATCAAGACAATTTCGTACTGGCACAAGAACAGAGCCACAGACCAGTGGAACAGATTAGAGACTCCGGACATTAACCCAAACATATATGGTCAATTAATATTTCATAAAGGAGCCATGGACATATAATGGCGAAATGACAGTCTCTTTAACAGATGGTGCTGGCAAAACTGGACAGCTACATGTAGGAGAATGAAACTGGACCATTGTCTAACCCCATACACGAAAGTAAATTCAAAATGGATCAAAGACCTGAATGTAAGTCATGAAACCATAAAACTCTTAGAAAAAAACATAGGCAAAAACCTTTTGGACATAAACATGAGTGACCTCTTCTTGAACATATCGCAATAGAGAAATTTTCACAAATGCCTTGTGTACCTAAGTGGTTTTCTTGGCTTCACTGGGGATGGCTGGTAATTATAGATCTGCTTTGGTTATGTAACTGTATTCCTATTATGTTAATGTGTGTGTGCAATTTAGTTAGTAGTTTAAAACCTACACATGCTTAAGTTACTCTACAAGAAGGTATGTCAACGAAATAATCAATCTTCCCATGTTTTCTTCCATGTGCTACCTCTTTAGCTTTTCTACTTCCTTCCTAATTACAACCCTTAAATAGAATTCGTGCCTCATATCGAATTTACCGAGTATCATAATTCCTCCAAGTGGTAAAGATACCTCAAGACAATTGCTGGACATAGAAGCCACAGGGCATAAATCTGCAAAGAAGTTAAAAGCTAACCTTTTCAAACAATATGGCTTCTCTCTCACTTACCAACTTTACATGTCCCTGTATGGCCCCGGAAGATGACTGGTTAGCCAGAGACGGGTAAGATTCCTCAAGGGAGGAACAACCTAAGTCAGGCACAGTCAGAGGGGAGCCATCAGGTGAGAAATTGGGGATCTACAGTGGTGAGGCTTACAACCTCAACCCCCAAAAAAAGAAAGGATTCACATTTTCCAATTTCAAAATATTGCATTTTCTGTAATCAAGATTATGTGGTACTTGCATAACAGTAGACATATAGATTAGTGGAAAAAATTGAGAATAAAGATATAAGTACATTTATGGTCAACTCATTTTCAACAAGTGAGCCAGGACAATTCAATGAGTGAAAGAACAGTTTTTTCAACAAGGGCTACATGGTCATATGGCTGTACAAATGAAGATGACTCCCACTTCAGCTACATAGAAAATGTAACATAAAATGCATCAAATACCTATATATAAAGAGTACATTTACAAAACATTCTGAAGAAAATCTAGGGTACATCTTTGTGACCTTGTATTTATCAATGGATTCTTTGTTATGAACTGAAAGCACAAATAATAGAAGTTAAAATATATAATTTGGAACTCTTCAAAATTAAAAACTTTTGTGATTCAAATGACACTGTCAAGAAAGCAAAAAGACAATCCAAAGAATGGAGAAAATAGTTGTAAACATTATATCTGATAAGGGTCTTGTAACAGACATATATATAAAGAACCCTTACATGTCAAAAATAAAAAGCAAATAACCCATTTTAAAAATGGGTGAGACATTTGAATATCTGTTTCTCAAAAAAAGATATACAAATGCTGGGCAAGGACATAATTAGATGCTTGGTGTCATTAATCAATAGAGAAATGCAAATCAAAACCACGATGCCATTTGCAGCAAAATGAATGAATCTCCAGGATATTATTGTTAAATATAATCAGGCTGAAAATGCAATCACTTATGTTAAACCCTACCAGGATTTATTACCTAATTGCAGTTTCAGCCTCTTGCAGGAGTGGAATTTTAAACCATTCAGTCTGGAATTTCCTGCTCAGCACTAGTGAAGTAATCTGGATGATAAGACTCACTGCCTTCTCCTAAGGGAAGGTAACCTTGGTGAAATAATTACTTCTATATTATTTCGCTAATAACCTGCTCATCCTGACCCAGTACTACCTATGAAATCCTTTTATTCTGTAAAGTTCTTAGGAGCATCTCTACATCATATAAGGTTTTCATAAATTGCTTAATAAAGCAATTAAATCTTCAAATTTACTCAGTTGGATTTTGTTATTTTAACATTATGCTAAATGAAGCCAATCATAGAAGGAAAAGTACTGTGTGATACCACTTATATGAATTATCTAAAATAGCTAAATTCTTAGAATTATAGATTAGAATGATGGTCACCAGAGGCTGGAGTGAAGGGGAGGAGTTGTTCAAATAATATAGTTTCAGTTTTTAAAAATGAATAAATTCTATAGACCTCCTGTACAAATTAGATAGGGAAGCAGCAGGGAATAACCACTACCCAGTTGGAGTACAGTGTGGGCCCTGGTAAAGGACAAAGTCTTACTGAGGCTTAGGAATATAGAGGAAAAACCGGGTGTTTGAGGTTGAAACAATGTAACAATGTACACCCCACTGGGACTCAGTCATATGGACCAACTTGCTGACTGTCGTCGTGGTAGGCCCATTAGTTTACAACAGGGTAACCAGGTAACCTTTACTGGGATAGGTTAAAACATAACTAGCATTCTGGCTGAATCTATAGGAAACTATCAGCTCCCACTGCAACAGGCGTAAAACCCTAGACACGGAGACCCCAGGCAGCAGCCTTGCCCCTCCCCACACCTGTTGGGAGTTCTATACTTTCTCTTATCCTGAATAAAACTTTCTCTTACATTGCTCCTACCTTGCTCCTAATAAAAATTACCTCCTCCCTTGCTTGTTCATTTTTCATCTCCACAAAAAATCCCCGGCATCACAAACATAGTGCTTATGGTTAACAATACTGTATTGTACACTTAAAGATTTGTTAGGATGTAGTCTTAATAGTCAGTTGAGCCAGGGGTTTGCACCACATACCTGTGTACCTGCAGCAGTTGCCACCAGTTTCGTAACAAGAGGGTGCATCCAGTCCACACAGGAGACACCACTGGAGCACCAGGCTATGATGGCCAGGGGGTTATTGCACTTCTGGGACCTACTTCAAATGAAAGAACGAGACACAACCTCAGAAAATGAATTAAAAAAACGGAGATGAGCATTCTAACTCATAAAGTGTTCAAAGTAATGGTCATAAAGATGCTTACATATCTAAAGAGAATAGATGGTCACAGTGAGAATTTCAACAAAGAATAGAAAATATAAGAAAGTAGCAATCAGAGCTGAAGAATACCATAATAGATATGGAAAATATATTAGAGGTAATAAACATTAGATTAGAAGATATGAGAGAATGGATCAGTAATCTGGAAGAAAGAGTAGTGGAAATCACACAAAGTGGACAGAAAAAAGAAAAAAGAATTTAAAAACTTAAGGATAGTTTAAGGGACCTCTAGGGCAACATCAAGCACATTAACATTTGGATTAAATGGTTTCTGAAGGAGTAGAGAGACAGAAAGAAGCAGAAAACTTACTGGAAGAAATAACTGAAAACTTTCCTAATCTGGGGAAGGCAAGAGACATTCAGGTCCAGGAAGCACAGAAAGTCCCCATCAAGATGAACTGACAGAGGTCCACACTAAGACACATTATATTTAAATGTCAAAAATTAAAGACAGAGAATCTTACAAGCAACAAGAGAAAAGGAAACAGCTACATACAAGGGAACCCCCATAAGACTATCAGATGGTTTTTTGGCAGAAACTTTGCACATCAGAAGGGAAGGACAAGATATATTCAGTGCTGTAAGGAATAAATTTACAACCAGAAATACTTTACCCAGCAAGGTTATCATTCAGAATTGATTGGGATATAGTTTCCCAGACAAGCAGAAACTAAAGGAGTTCATCACCACTAAACTGGCTTCACAAGAATCATAAAGGGACTGTTTTAAGATAAGTAGAATGGGGTATAAGTAGAAATAAGAAAATATATGAAAGGAAAAAGTGCTTATATAATAATGAGGATAGTGGATCAACCACTTACAAAGCTGGTAAGATTAAAAGACAAAAATAGTAATATCAACTATATTTACAATAATTTGTTAAGGGAGACACAAAATAAAAAGATGTAAAACATGTCAAGAACATAAAACTCAGTGAAGGAAGTAAACATACAGTGTTTTTAGAATGCATTTGAACTTAAGGAACCACCAACTTAAAATAGATTGCTACATACATAGGTTGTTATATATGAATTTCAAGGTAACCACAAATCAAAAACTTATAATAGATACACAAAAAATAAAGAAAAGGAAATCCAAACATAATACTAAAGACAGTCATGAAATCACAAGGGAAAAGATGAAGAGAGGAAAAAGGAACAGAGAAAAGCTACACGAAAATCTAGAAGAAAATTAAAAACATATGCCATCAGTAATTAAATGTAAATGGATTAAATGCTCCAATCAAAATACATAGTGTCATTGGATGGACAAAACAAAGCAAAAGAAGAAGACCCAACTGTATGCTGCCTACAGGAGACTCACTTCAGATCTAAGGAAGCACACAGACTGAAACTGAAGGGATGGGAAAAGATATTCCATAAAAATGGAGAAGAAAAGAAAACTGGTAGCAGTACTTACACAAAATAGATGTTAAAACAGAGACTGTAACAGGAGGCAAATAAGGACATTACAAAATGATGAGGGGATCAATGCAACAAGATGATTTAACATTTGTAAATGTTTGTGCAACCAACATAGTAGTAAGAAACAGCAAAGCTGAAAGTATCATATGCCAGATTTCAAACCATATTACAAAGTTATAGTAATCAAACAGTATTTAATGGGCACTAAAACAGACATGTAGACAGAACAGAATAGAGTCCAGAATTAAGCCCATGCTTCTGTGGTCAATTAATCTCTGGCAAGAAGCAAGTATATACAATAGAGAAGAGACAGTCACTTCAATAAATGGTGCTGGGGAAACTTAACAGCTACTTGCAAAAGGATGAGACCAGACCACTTACACCAGTACAAAAATAAAGTAAATAAAGTAAAAGTGGATTATAGGCTTAAATGTAAGACCCGAAGCCATAAAACTTCTAGAAGAAACAATTGGCAGTAAGCTTTTCGACATGAGTATTAGCAATATTTTTTTGGATCTGTCTTCTTAGGCAAGAGGAACAAAAAAATAAGCAAATGGGACTACATCAAAGTGAAAGGCTTTTGCACAGCAAAGGAAACAACCAACAAAACTAACAGACAACCTACTGAATGGGAGAGCTATTCACAAATTATATATCTGATAAAAGGTTGACATCAAAAATATATTAAAAACTCATACAACACAATATCAAAAAATCTAGATAAAAAATGGTCAGATTATCTGAATATAATTTTTTCCAAAGAGGACATGGGAAATAGTCACATGAAAAGATGCTTAACATCACTAACAGGAAAATGCAAATCAAAGCCACAGTGAGATTTCTCCACATACCTGTCAGAATGGCTGTCATCAAAACCGCAAGAAATAAGTATTTGTGGAGAAAAGGAAATCTTCATGCACTGTTAGTGGGAATGTAAATTACTGCACTTATTGTGGAGATCAGCATGGAGTTTCCTCAAAAAATTAAAAATATAACTATCCTATGTTCCACTAACTCAACATCTAGGTTCTTCTCCAAAGAAAATGAAATCACTAATTAGAAAAGACATTTGAACACTTATGTTAATCAGAGCATTATTTACAACAGCCAAGATATAGAAGCAACCTTTGTCTATTGATAAATGAATGTGTAAAGAAGATAATATAATGGATAATATTCCTGTGTATGTATGTATGTATATGCATGAATATTATATACACACAATGGAGTAGTATTCATGCTAAGAGAAATAAGTCAGAGGAAGACAAATACTGTGTATGATTTCACTTATATGTAGAATCTAAAATCAAATGAACAAACAACCAAAACAGGAATAGACTCATAAAACAGAGAACAAACTGATGGTTGCCAGAGGGGATTAGGGTGGGGGTGGGGTAGAGAAATAAGTGGAGGATTAAGAGGCAAAACCTTCCAGTTATAAAATAAACAAGACACAGGGATGTAATGTATAACATAAGGAATATAGTAAAAAATATTTTAGCAACTTTGTATGGTGAGAGATGGTAACTAGGCTTATTGTGGCGACCATTTTGTAATGTATATATCAAATCATTATGTTGCATGTCTGAAACTAGTATTGTATGTCAATTATTCCTCAATTAAAAATATTTATTAACGGGATAATAGATTTCATGTTAAGTGTTTTTGTCATATATATGCAATTCACTCCAAACCCCCTGAAAAAGCAAAGAAGCACAGGGGAATTTTGGAGGTCATGAATATATCTATTACATTGATTGTATTGATGGATTCACAGGTGTATTCATGTGTCCAAACTCATCAAATTGTATAGATTAAATATGTGAATTGTTTGTATATAAATTATTACTCAATAAAATTCTTTAAAAAAAAAACAAAGAAAAACCATGAGATACCACTTCACAACCACTAGGTTGGATACATCACAAAAGCCAATTATAAATGTTGGTGAAGATGTGGAGACACTGAAATCCTCATACACTGCTGGGTGGAATGTAAAATCATGTGGCCACTATGGAAAAAGAGTTGAACAGTTCCCCAAAATGTTAAACATTAAGTTATTATATGGTCCAGCAACTCCACTCCTAGTAATGTAATATATATTTATGATCTAAAAGTAACATATATATTACTAGTAAAGTAATATATATTTCATTGTATAACTGATTTTAGATTTGGAAATTAATAAATTCCTAAGTAATACGTAAATAATTTTATATACAGATTTATATAGAAAACAACATTACGCTTGAAAGTTTGTAGCACCAGAGATAAAATTGATATATTTGTCTTTTACATTGTATGCATTTTTTACAGTTCTAATGAGTCAATTTTAATTGAAACATAGTTTATATACAATATTTTATTGCTTTCAAGTATACAACACCTTGGTTCAACAGTGACACACATAAATGAATCCTCACTCCAACTAGAACTGTTACTATCTGTCAACATAGAAAGATGTTACAGAACCATTGGCTGTATTCTCCATGTTGTACTACCAACCCGTGACCAACTTATATTATGATTGAGAATATGTGCCCTTTTTTCCCCATTCCACACCCCACAAACCCCAACCCCTTCTCGATGGTACCCATCAGTCACTTCTCAGTGTCTATGAGTCTACTGTTGTTTTGTTCATTTTATTTTGTTTCTATATTCCACAAAAATGAAATAATTTGTCTTTCTCTGCCTTGCTCACTTAGAATAATACACTCTAGGTTCATCCATGTTGTCAGAAGTGTCAGGATTTCTTTTTTTTCATGGATGAAAAATATTCCACTGTATATATGTACCATCCGTTCCTTATCCATTCATCTATTGATGGATACTTTGGTTGCTTATATAACTTGTCTATTATAAATAATGTGGCAGTAAACATGAGGGTGCACATATATTTTTGAATTAGGAATTTGTTTTCTTAGACAAATTCCTATATATGGAGTTACTGGGTTGTATGGTATTTCTATTTTTAGTTTTCTGAGGAATGTTCATATTCCTTTCCACAGTGGCCACACCAATTTACATTCCCACCAGCAGTGTAGGTTACTGTTTGCTCCACATCATTGCCAATACTTATTTCTTGTCTTTTATATAGTGGACATTCTAAATAGTGTGAGGTGATATCTCATTGTGGTCTTGATTTGTATTTCCCTGATGATTAATGAAGTGGAGAAACTGTATCTTCTTTGGAAAAGCTTCCATTCAGGTCCTTTGCTCATTTTTTAATCAGGTTATTTGTTTCCTGGGTGTTGAGGTGTATGAGTTCTTTGTATATTTTGGATGTTAACCCCTTATCAAATAAATCATTTATGAATATATTGTCCCAACCTGTAGGTTGCCTTTTTGCTTTGTTGGTGGTGTCCTTTGCTGTATAGAAGCTTTTAGTTTGATGTAGTCCCACTTGCTATTTTTTAATTTTGTTTCCCTTGCTTGTGGAGATGTGTCCATGAAAAAATTTTTAATGTTTATGTTCAAGAGATTTTTGCCTATATTTTCTAAGAGTTTTATGGTTTCATGTCTTATATTTAGGTCTTTAATCCATTTCAAGTTTATTTTTGTGCATCGAGTTAGTAATCCAGTTTCATCCTTTTGCATTTACTGTCCAGTTTTCCCAACACCATTTATTGAAGAGACTGTCTTTACCCCAGACATTTTTTACACAATGCAACCCTAATAAATTAACAGTGGCATATGCTCAGATTATATATTCATGGCTCCTTTGTCATATATTAACTAATCATATATGTGTGGGTTTATATGTGGGCTCTCTATTCTGTTCCATTGATCAATGGGTCTGTTCTTATGCCAGTACCATATTTTTTTATTATTACAGCTTTGTAGTATGGCTTGAAGTAAGGGAACATAAAATCCCCAGTTTTGATCTTTCTAATGATTTCTTTGGATGTTCAGGGTCTTTTGTGGTTCTATGTTAAGTTTAGGGTGCTTTGCTCTAGCACATTGAAAAATGCCATTGGTATTTTGATAGGGATTGCATTGAATCTACATAGCTTTGGGCAGGAAGGCCATTTGGGCAATAATAATTCTTCCTATCCATGAGCATGGATAGATTTCCAATTACTTCTGTTTGTAATTTCTCTCATGAGTGTCTTATAGCTTGTAGAGTACAGGTCTTTCACCTGCTTGGTTAGGTTTATTCCTAGGTATTTTATTCTTTTGGATGAAATTTTAAATGGAATTTTTCTCCTGATTTCTCTTTCTGCTAGTTCATTACTAGTATATAGGAGTACAAAACATTTCTGTATATTGATTTTGTATCTTTCAATTTTGCTGAATCTAGTTATTAGTTCTAATAGCTTTTTTTGGTGGAGTCTTTGGGTTCTCTATATATAGTATCCTGTCATCTGAAAATAGTGACCATTTTACTTTGTCCTTACCAACTTGGATGTCTTTTATCTCTTTTTCTCATCTGATTGCCATGGCTAGGACCTCCAGTTCTATGTTGAGTAAAAGTGGTTGTTGTGGACATCTTGTCTTGATCCTGGTGTTAGAGGAAAAAGTTTTAGCTTTTCACCATCGAGTATGTAAGCTGTGGGTTTGTTGCATATGGCCTTTATTATGTTCAGATACACTCCCTCTATTATCCATTTTCTTGAGAATTTTTAATCATGAATGGTTGTTAAATTTTGTCAAATGATTTTTCAACATTTATTGAGGTGGTCATATGGTTATTATCCTTACTTTTCTTAATGTGGTTTATCACATTGATTGATTTATGAATATTGTACCATCCTTGGATCCCTGGAATAAATCACACTTTGTTGTGATGATGATCCTTTTGTATATTTTTAATTTGTTTGCTAATATTCTGTTAAGGATTTTTGTCTATACATTCTTCAGGTATATTGGTCTTTAATTTTCTTTTTTTGTACTGTCTTTGTCTAGTTTTGGTATTAGAGTGATGCTGGCCTCATAGATTGAGTTTGGAATTTTTCCCTCCTTTTCTACTTTTTGGAATACTTTAAGAAGGATTAGTATTAGCTCTTCCTTAAATGTTTGGTAGAATTCAGATATGAAGCCATCTTGTCCTGGACCTTTGTTTCTTGGATATTTTTTTATTACCAGTTCAACTTCATTACTGGAATTTAGTCTGTTCAGATTTTCTGTTTTTCCAGGGTCAGTCTGAAAAGTTGCAATTTTCTAGGAATTTCTTCATTTCTTCCATGTCCAATTTATTGGCATATAATTTTTCATGGAATTCTGTAATAATTCTTTGTATTTCTGTGGTATCAGTTATAACTATTCTTTAATAATTTCTGCTTTTGTTCATTTGTGTCCTCTCTCTTTCTTGATAATCTGGCTAGGGGTTTGTCTATTTTGTTTGTATTCTCAAATAACTAGCTCTTGGTGTCATTGATTTTTTTCTATTTTTATTCCTATTTTATTTATTTCTGGTTTGATCTTTATTATATCCCTCCTATGATAGAAACTTCGGGTTTCATTTATTCTTCAAGTGTTTGTGGGTTTTTTGTTTTCTACATATAATTTATTTATAGTTTCATACCTTTTTGATCTGGAAAGATGTTTGATATAATTTCAATCTTTTTTAATTTATTGAGGTTCTTTTTTTCCCCTAACATGTTATTTATTCTGCAGAACATTCCATGTGCTCTTAATTGAAAATGTGTATCTGCTGCTTTTGGATAGAATATTCTGTATATATCAGTTATGTCTATCTGATCTAGTGTGTTCTTCAGTGGTTCTGCTTCCTATTATTTTCAGCTTTTTATCTGTCCATTGATGTTGGTGGCATGTTAAAGTCCCCTAATATGATTGAGTTGCAGTCTATTTTCCCCTTTATTTCTGCTAGTAATATTTTATATATATTTAGGTTTTCCTGTGTTGGTTACAGATACTTATAATTGTTACAGTCTTTTGTTGGACTGACCCCTTTATCATTATGTTATGTCCTTCTCTATCTCTTGTTATTTCATTTGTTTTGAAGTCCATTTTGTCTGATACAATACTGCTGCTCCTGCTTTTCTCTCCCCATTATTTCCATTAAATATATTTTTCCATCCCTTCAAATTCAGCCTATGTTTGTCTTTAGGTCTGAAATGAGTCTTTTGTAGGCAGAATATAGATGGGTGTTGTTTCTTTATCCATTCTGCCACCCTATGTCTTTTGACATTGGTTCATTCAGTCCATTCACCTTAATTATTGATATATTTGTATTTATTACCATTTTATTGTTTTCTGGTTGCTTTTTGCAGTTCTTCTCTTTTCCTTCCTTCCTTTCTCATACTCTTGTTATTTGATGTTTTTATTTAATGTGATTGGATTAAAAAAATCTTTGTGTTTATGTATTATAGGCTTTAAGTGTGGTTATCATAAAGCTCATAGTTTCCTAAATATATTACAGTTTATATTATGTTGATCTTCACTCTTTGGGACATAATTTAAAAGTACTTATTTATTCTTCATCCTCGTTCACACTGTATGTATTAGTTGTCAAAATTTGTCAGAGTTAGCTATATTTACTATAGTTGTTGCCTTGATGTGTATTTGGGAGGTGGTTTCTGCTTTGCCTCCTACTCTTTTGTATTTCCCCAAGCTCTTTCCAGGTCTATAATTTTATATTGTAGTTTAAATATGCATTAACTTAAAACAAGAGTATTCACATAATTACTGATTTTAGAATTCCTAGTTGTTTTGTGAACATTAGTTAAACTTGATATCAACAGTTATCTACATTTCAATATTATTTTTTTATTTTATAATTTCTATTGTGTAATTTCTTTAAAATATGTCATCCCACAAAAACTACTACTTATATTACTGGCTTTTGGTGCCTACTCATCTTTTAGCTCTGTGTACATTACATAGGATACAAAGTTAATTTAAAAATATTTGTTATCAACATATAATTCATTTAATATATTTTCATTAACATACATTCTTCCAGGAAAGACAGAAAAGAATTACTATTAAGGAATCACCACAATAATTCACAATTGTTCCAGGCAAGATCCACCAATGGATGTCAAAATAGTGGTTGAAATTTATAGATCTCCCTAAAAAATACTTGTGAATTACAAAGGGCAGCATTAAAACTTTACTATGGAGAAACCCAGAAGACAATGCCTTACCCATATGGTCAAGATCAATATCTCCAGTAATAAGATATACTGATATCTTGTACCTCTTCATATGGTGTATTGAGAAGGGCACAATATCACTTTTATTTTATTCTTGTCATAAAATTGCATAAACTCAATCTACTCAAGGGAAAATGTCAGGACAAAATTGAAGGCTATTTTTTGAATAACTGAGCAATATCCTTCAAAAGTATCAAGGCCATGAAAATATGATGAAAGATTGAAGAACTCTTACAGACTGAAGTAGATTAAGGAGATATGAAAAGTAAATTCAATTTGAGATCTTAGATTGCATCCTGTAACAGGAAAGAATTGTTAGTGGAAAAGCTGGTGAAAATTTAATGAGGTCTTTAGTTAATTGCTGTATACCCAAGTTCCTAGTTTTGATAACTGTCAATGGTTATGTAAGATGTTAACATCAGAGAATCTGGGAGAAAGATATATGGAAACTCTTTGTATAATTTTTGCAACATTTATGTAAATTTAAAATTATTTCAAAATAAGTTAAAAAACTGTGGAATAGCATAATGTAATATGAAACATGGATTTAGATACTTGAGGTATAGCTCACATAACATAAAATTCACCATTTTAACTAATATAACATACAATTCAGTGGCTTTTAATGCATTCACTGCATTGTACAGCCATCAGAACTAAATATTTTTATCACCCCAAAAGGAAACCCCATACCCATTAAACACTCACCATTTATCACTCTCCAAGTCCTTGGAGATCTATAATTAATTGGACTACTAAATCTGTAGATTTACCTGTCTTCTTTACATTATATAAATGTAATCATATATGTGGCTTTTTGTGTCTGATATCTTTCTCTTAGCTCCTAGGTATAAACCCAAGAGAGTTGAAAATAAATGATCAAAAACTGTACACTAATGTTCATTGACAACATTATTCATAATAGCCAAAAAGTGGAAACAACATAAATGACATCAACTGACGGATAAATAAAAATGGTATATTCCACAGAATGGAATATTACTCAGCTGTAAAAAGGAATGAAGTACATGCTACATGAAACTAGGAAACATTATGTAAGTTGACTTGTATTTTTTCAATTATTTATACAGACATGCTGAAAGGCCTAGTGTAGTAAGGAAAATTAAGTGAAACAACTGGCACTGTAGATATGGATGAGAATTTAAAAATTACTTGAATATGTGGCTGAAATTTTTATTTGGAAAAATTGGTGTGTATATCTTAGAGGGGTACTAATCTAATGTCATGAAATATTTGGTATACATTTGTGTAAAATAGTTACTTTTAGCATGTATGTGAAATAATTTCAAGCATAATTACTAGATGTTAAAATATAAGATATTAAATTTAATTTCACTTCTAGGGATTTAGCCTTTATAAGAATTAACACAAATACAGATATATATTATGATAGATAAAAATATAACTTTACTTAATTTGAAGATCTGTTTTTATATATGCATTTATATATATCATTCAAAAATATAAAAGAGATTATATATATGTATATATGGATAAGAAATGTCCAAAAAGATACACCAACAGCTGCTATTATGGATTACTTCTCAGGAGTAGGAAAAGAGGAGTAGAGAAAGGATTTTTATTTTTCATCCCTTTGTGTTGTTTTTATTTCTTTATAAGAATTATTTATTTGTGTTTCCCCTCCCTTTGGTTTATTGGGCAAGGTCATCTATTCTGGGTTTGTGTAACTCTCTTATTTTACAGATTAGGAAATAGGTCAGGAAAGTGAAAAAACGTATTCAGCCACAGCCTGTAGCAGAAATTTGGGGAAGTAAATCCTCTAGATTCATACAGTACTTTTTCCACAATCTTACACCTATTTGGTTTCTTTGCCCATTGCTATGAAACAATTATAAAATCATTAGTCATTCCAAATGTTCCAAGGATGTTTCTGGAGTACATGATTCATAACAGCAATGGAAAGATTTTCACAGTACAATGTTTGTGTGTTGCCATGATCCTAAAAAATGGCAATCACATTTCCAAGAATGAAAGCAGATGCAAAACTATAAGCAGTTGGAACTGAAATATAAGCAGGTGTTCAGAGACCATGAATAGCTTTTTCTCATCCCTAGGCATAGTTTACTGATGTGATCTATTCATGTTTCAGAAGAGCAATGGCTAAGAGTCCAGCTTAATCCTTAGGTAACAACTACTATTAAGACCAGTTGGGACTTTGCCTAATGTCTTATGTAGGGAATTCTGTGTTATAGAATGGCTGTAGGGGAGCAAAAGGAATGAAAAAATGTGGATAAAATGATAGTTCCTGTGGCCAGGATTCTCACCTGGCCCTGGTTGGATGGCTCACTACACATGTGTGGGCAATATGTTTCTATTGACTATATGAAGAGCCCTGCCCAGCACTCTGGGTGACATGGTGGCATGGCTGCAAGGCTTCAGGAGAGCAGAGCAGAGGCTGGAGTGGTGCCAGTGCCAAGGACAGTAGCCCAGAGGACAGCTGTGCAGGCAGAGTGGCCCCCGAGGACTGCTGTGTGGGCAGAGAGGCCCAGAAGCAGAGACCGGCTTGCTGCATGCAGACTCGCTCTGAGTGGAGGATATTTTAGTGATTGACCTGCCACTGTGGAAATAAAGTTGGGCATAACTCTTTCACCCCAAGAATGTTCTATTGTCATTTCTTTGGTCACACTGAATCCATAGCAAACTTGCCCAGGGCTGAAACCCATTGGCAAGACAAACAATAACCTGCCTGGGATTTGTGCTGTGAAAATGTTCGATCCATATGATACCAGAATTTTTCATAGGATCTTAACATTTCAGAATAATAAGGAACATTATTGATTACCTAATCCAAATACCTTATTTTATATAGGGGTAAACTGAGGTCAAGAAAAGGAGAGGATATTCCTAAAGTGATAGGTTTAGTTGTGTTTGTTTCATATTTGATAAGGCCATATTTGATGTGGCAACTAAAAAGGAGTTTCCCCTGGGTTTTCATGGGTTCATTTACTCAGAGGATCTCAAGGTGTGGCTCCTGGGCCATCAGCATCAGCATCACCTGGGAACTAATTAGAAATGTAAATCTGAATCAGAAATGCTGGGGTTCGGACCAGGAACATGTATTTTAAGAAGCCTTTCAGGTGATTCTGATACCTGCTCAAATTTGAGAATTTTCATTATTAATAATTATCATTTATTATAAATCTGCCGTGGGCCAAACTGATCAGTGTATGTCTTGCCAATGGTTTTCAGCCCCGAGCAAGTTCGCTATGGATCCAGTGTGACCAAAGGAATTGACAGCAAAATGTTCTTGGGGTGAAAGGGTTTATTACCTGGCTTGTTCTCCGGTGGTAGGTCGAGCACTCGCGTCTCTACCTCTGTGCAGAGCACTGGGCTGAGCTCTCTATATAGCGCAATAATAGCTTATTGCCTACAGGTGTGGAAGCGGCAGCCCAGCAACAGGCCAGTTACATCATCAGGTGGATTAAGTTCAGTGAGGAACCTGGCCATAGGAACTCCAACTTCCCCACACTCCACCCCTACAGGATTCTCACCTTACAATCTATACACTTTCAATCTTCCTCAATGGTCCCTGTGCGAGAAAACTGGAGCACTGTAACCAGATTCCACAATAGCAACAGAGGATAACAACAACGTAGAGATAATAAAAATTGAGATACAGCAAGATTTTGATACAAAAATTATAATAATCATCAAGCCAGAGGAGGTTCCTAATAACAAAAATTATAATAATCCTCAAGCCAGAGGAAGTTCCTAATCCACAAAGACGTTAGGGGTGATAAGACACATGTTTTAATGCCACCAACATAGGCAAGTCTTGTCCATCAGGTAGGATGCATGCAAGAGAGTGGTCCTGTGGTAGGACTGTAGCAGGAAGGGGGCACTTCCAGGTCTAGTATACCATACTTTTACTCCTTTCCCATGGGGGTTACTGAAGGGTCTATATATAGTGCTACTGGAGGTGCATGCACTGGCCATAATGATAAAACAAAACTCCCCGGTAAGATGCTCTTACCTTCTGGCTGTTCAGGATATACTACTGTAAACTTTGGCAGCCACTCTGCTGTTATTCCAGGAATACACAGGAGGCCAGGTTCCAGGCCTTGTCCCCAAGGTGCCAGGAGAACCAGCCATCATTGGTCCATGTGTTGAAAGGTCTAAGGCCACGTCCACTCAATGGAGTCTCCGGGTTTCAGTTCAGTTGGTGCTGGCAGCAAGATGTTATTATGGTGGCCAAACCTCGGCTTCAATGATTCTTCCTTGGTTTGTACTTGCAGTTGTTTGGGGGAGGCAGCCATATGTGTTAACATGTCTACAGGGCTCAAAGCTCCCTTTCGGGGTCTCTCATTCAAATGCTGTAGTACGGTCCATAAGCAGACTGATCATCCCTGCAGACTATTCGTATCTGACTTTAGTCCAGATTTTAACAAGCCATTGTGCCTCTCTATCATGCCTGCTACAGTAGGATTGTATGGCGCATGAAACTTCCACTTGATTCCCAGTGGTCGTTCCCATTCTTGCCGTGCATGTCCAGTAAAATGGGTGCCCTGATCACTCTCAATCACCTGTGATTGGCCATAGGCAGCAAAGAGATGCTCCAGGCCTCTTTTGGTCACCTGCTGGTCTGCACAATGGGTAGGAAAAGCAACCAGAGGTCCAGTAGCTGTGTCCACACAAGTCATCACATACTGATATCCTTCTGACACAGGTAGAGGCCCAATATAGTCTATCTGCCACCTGACGAGGGGTATAGGCCCCTTAGCTATTGTTCCATGTTACTGTGGAACTCCATGTAAGTCTGTTTTGGAGCACAAAACACACTCCTGCTGGGCTTTACTAACTTCTTCGAAGGTCAAAGGCAAGCCCCACCTATGGGCAACAGCCCACATTGTCTTTTGCCCTGCATGCAACAAATGCTGATGTAGCCATTGGGCTACATCAGAGGCAGACTTTCCTTCTAACCAACATATCTGGGCCAATTTATCTGCCTCATCATTTCCTGGGGATGCCAGTGGCAAATGATCTGTCACATGGTATACTGTAATTATTTTGGTCTGACGACAGTCCCATAAGTCTTGCCATAATTCTTGCCCCCAAGGGGGTTGGTGACCAACCAGCCAGTTGGCATGGTAACAAGTTTGGTAGCCACAGGGCCAAGCCCCAAAAGACAGCCCAGCTGTCAGTGCAGACAACTATAGGGGAGGGGTCCTGACTGATCACTAGCCACACAGCCCACAACTCTGCCCATTGGCTGCTCTTCCCCTCACCATCTTCCATCCATTGTCTCAGTCTTAGGATGGAAAGCTATGGCCCTCCATTTTGGGGGCTGCCCATGGCTGGAGCCATCTGTATACCATGCATCTACGGGTATAGGGGCTCTTCCCTCCTGACAGGGACTCTCTGCTACTAATGGTTCAAAAGCAAGTTCTTCCTGCTTTTCACTCATTTATGTCACCGGCCCCAACAACATTGGAGTTCTTCACTCAAGGGGCTACTAGAGAGGGCACTATGCTGCTGGAGGTGAGCACCCCACTTGGCCAGTGTGGATGTTTGTGCCATACCACTCCTTGGCTTTTGGGATCAGTCTTGTACCTATCCCAAGATGGGATAGGCGGTTATTACCTTTATTGGGGCCATTCCAGTGATGGGTTCTGTAGCCAGCAAGGCGTGATACACTGCAGCCAGTTGTTTTTCTATCAAAGTGTATTGTATCTCTGCCCCTTTCCAGAGTTGTGACCAGAATCCAATGGGTTGGCGAGTTTGTTCAAGCCACTGCCAGAGACCCCAGCCATAACCATCTTCAGTGACATGAACATCCAGCTCACAGGGCCTTGATGGGTCTATCACACTCAAGGCCTGCACAGCCTTGACTGCCCATTTTGCTGTAGTAAAGGCAGATGCACATGTCTCATCCCAGTCCCATCTGATGCACTTTCATACCAACCAGTATAAGGGCTTCAGAATTTGTGCCAAGTGCCTTATAAACACTCTCTAGTAGGCTAGAGGACCCAGAAATTCCTGTAGCAATTCTACAGTTGTAGGGGTAGGAAAGGCCTGGACTTTGTCTATAACTGTTTCTGGTATAAATTTGGTGTTACCTGACCAGACGACCCCCAAGAATTTAACAGACAAACCAGGTCCCTGAACCTTGGTGCTGTTCACAGCCCATCCTTTCTCCTGTAAATGTTGCAGCAGTCTAGGTACTGCACCTTCTAGATCTGAAAGAGAATCGGACATGAGCATGACATCATCAATATAATGGTACGGCTGCACCATTGGCAGTTTCTCCCATGTAGCCAAGTCCTGGGCTACAAGTCCATGACTGATGGTGGCGCTGTGGAGGTATCCCTGTGGGAGAACAGTGAAAGTACATTGCCGTCCTTCCGATGTGAAGGCAAACTGTTCCTGATTTTTCTGCTCAATGTCAATGGAAAAGAAGGCATTAGCAAGATGTACCACATAATGGTATGTTCCTAGTTCATGGCTGAGGGTATCCTTCAAACTGCAATAGAGGGGACAGCAGCATGCATAGGGGGTATGACTTTATTCAGTTCTCTATAATCCAGAGTCATACACCAGGGGCCATATGGCTTTTTTACAGGCCACACTGGGGAATTGAAAGGACTATGGGTGGACTTTATAATACCCACCTTTTCCAACTCCTGGAGAGTTTCTCCAATCTCTTTATGCCCTCCAGGCAGTTTGTATTTTTTGGTATTAGTCACCCACCAAGGCACAAGTAAAGCTATGGGTGGGTGCCTAGCATGTCCCCTCAGAACTGCCTTCACCACACGTACTCTCAGTCTGAACTCACCTGCAGTGATCTGCAACCAGACTCTGCAAGATATCAATCCCCAAAATATACTCAGGAATAGGAGATATATACAGAGTATACTCTTTCGGGGATAGATGCCCTGTTCCCAAAGGGATTTGGGCTATTTTCACCCTGACACCCTTACCCCCATATTCATCTATGATAGTGGGGGTCCCAGGGAACTGCTCAGGGTTACCATGAATCAGTGAACATTTAGCCCCTGTGTCCACCAGAGCCAGGACACATTGTATGTTCATGGGGGACCAATGGATAGCTATTTCAACATGTGGCCTCCAGTCCCCCCCTTGTCAAAAGGCAGATACCTTGACCTTTCCCTCAGTCAAACCTTGTTCCCCAATCATCTTCCTGTGTGGGCTCAAGTGAGGTTGGCTTGTTGTCCAACAGGAAGTCTTGCAAACACACAGGCCAGCCTCATGGCTCTGTCTCTGACCTCTGCCTCTTTGATCTTAATGGCTGGAACTGCTGCTCTGGTTTCAGCTGTTGCCACAGCTCCAGTAAGATCCTATTTGGCTTCTTGTCTAATTTCCTTCCATCTACTCCTGCTGGTATCATATCAACCCACATCTGGGTCCTCATAACCTTCATGAGGCCCCTCAAATTCCTCCTGTGAGTAACAGGTCTTATTTCTTTCAAGGTTCTTGTTGATTCAGCTATTGTACATGTCACATCACATTTTATAATCGCTACCTCAAGGCGGGCTGCACTTCAGCTCAATGCTTCACAGCTGACATTCTTGTGCCACCTCTGCCTGTGCTTCCCTCAGGAGTTCGTCCTTTTCCTTGATGGCCTCTTCCTCCTCCAGAGCACTTAGCAGCACTGCTGTCTCGTCTCCAATGGCACCTTGCTGCCAGTGCTCTTGTGCTGCATCCTCCCACATCAATGCTATCTCCTTCCTCAGGGAATCCACAGAAGTTTGCAGCTTGCATTCTCATGCCACCATTCCTTGGGTCTCCTCTGTAGTCTTTTTCAGTACTGTGAGAAGCAGCCAACTCACAGTCTCCACTGCCTCCCGGGAACTCTGCTTCTCAAAGGATCTGCTTACTATGCCAAGGTCCACCCCTACTGCCTCAGGTGTCACCTCCACTTGCCTCCAGTCCTGGGGTGGGGCCCAGTCCTCTAGGAGGCAAGCCCCCTCAGACCACATACCCATTGGGGGATGATCCACTGTCTCCCCATTCACAGGGGCAGCCCGCTGAAGCACCCCTCCTATAAGGGCAGCCTGTCTTTTTCCTTGGTCAACAGTGAACCCTGCTAACCTTCTCCAATTGTCTTGCCAATAGGTTTCAGCCCTGGGCATGTTTGCTATGGATTCAATGTGACCAAAGAAAATGACAGCAAAACGTTCTTGGGTGAAAGGGTTATACCCAACTTTATTTCAAGGTGGCAGGTCAGTCACTAAAATCCCATTCACTGAGAGTGAGTCTGCATGCAGCAGGCTGGTGTCTGCCTCTGGGCCCCTCTGTCTGCACAGCTGTCCTCTGGGTCCCTCTGTCCACACAGCCATCCTCCAGGCCTCTCTGCACGGTCGTCCCGCAGAGCCATCCTCTGGGCCTTTGTCCTCGGTGCTGTCACCCCTCCAGCTTTTGCTCTGCTCTCCTGCAGCCTTGCAGCCCTGCCACTGTGTCATGCCCAGAGCACTGGGCGGAGCTCCTTATATAGAGTCAACAGCCTTGTAGTGCCCACAGGTGTGCAGTGAGCTAGTCAACCAGGGCCAGGTGAGAATCCTGGCCACAGTAACTCTCATTTTATCCACATTGGGGAAGATATTTTATTGGGTAAAGGTCCATCGTGAAGCCCTAGATAACACTTCAGACTATGATATCTGGGTAAATCAGTTGGAAAAGTATGATATCCTTTATTCCCTAACCTATCACCCATGTATCAGGGGCTCTCTGAGGGGTAAGTTCTTGCCTAGTCTTATCAGGGCCAGGGAATTGATACTTGAATGTGATTTTTAAGTCTTTGTGATATCAGGAAGGCCATGTACTACATGTACTATATGTAGTAGAATGTACATTAACCTTGAAGTAGGGTAGTCTGATTTAAATTCTTTTATCTGCCATTTGATATAGCTATATACTCCTAAGAATGACACTTGCCCTCTCTGTGTCCTCATTTATAAAATAGGGTTAATAAAATATGCCTTGGCTGTTTTCCAGAAAAGGCATGAGACAATGTATGTGAAAGCATCTGGAATATAACAGAGGGTAAATAAAAATTTGTTGTTGAAGTCCTCCTAGATTGTAGCCAGCAGTTGCTCAAATTACTCAAGTTAACTACTATTGATTTTAGCATTAGAAGCAGCACTTGGAAAAAAAGAGCGAGCGGCTTACTATTTTACCATTAGGATAATTCTTTTGGATCTCCCAGGATTCCCTGGGAAAATGTTTTATTCTCTGGAGGAGGAATTATTTGGAACTCTGATCAAACAAAATGAGAGATGAGATTATTGGAATATAGTTCAACAGAGAACACAGCTTTCTGGGGACTGGGATACAAGGAAGCTGCCTAAAATGTATAGGTAGGGGAGGTTGGGGTAGACAAATGAACACAACGTTACCTTAGTCACAGTGGTAGTCTACCATACAAAGCTTCATTTTAGTCCCTTCATTTTAGGGATAACTTAAGGTTAAGGTTGAATACAAAGAGAAACATCACTAATGGGATCAGTAGAGAAGTCTAAAAACTCTGTTGGGATTACCCAAATTTAAGCAAAATTAAAACATCCCATCTATGCCTTGCTTTCCTACTGCTGATGGTTTCATGCCTCCTCTTTATCCTAACTCCCATTTCCAGAAAATTGCTGGATAAGGTGTTAGAAAAGTAGATGCAGACTATATACCAATGCATATTTTAATGATAGCCTTCTGGATGCATTTTCCCCTCTCCCCTCCCAAATTGATTCCTTACCTGAATGTTTTTGGTACGCTGGCCATTGGATGCTGTAGGAGGAAATAGGAATAGAGCACTGATTTGATATCCTCTTCCATATCTTTTCTAC
Organism: Manis javanica; assembly: GCF_040802235.1. Taxonomy (NCBI): domain Eukaryota; kingdom Metazoa; phylum Chordata; class Mammalia; order Pholidota; family Manidae; genus Manis; species Manis javanica. The sequence goes on from NC_133174.1 coordinate 65,541,385, forward strand.
CTAAAGCTGGAGGGCAGACCTAAGTTGGCATCTCTGGGTCATCTTCAGGTATCAACTTCCATTGCCAAAGGGTGAGATCAGCATGACTTGCACTCAAATACCTCTCCGGATTCCACTGTTTACACTGTTCCAGATGCCAACACCTGGGAACTGGCCTATGGGTTAGTAGAGACTGGGTTATAAAAAAATTAATGGCTGGCATTATCATTTATTACATATTTTCTATGGGTCAAACTCCATGCCAGGTGCTTCAATACGTATTATCTCATTTAATAATTCCAGTGAAGTCTGGGATTATTATCCCTTTTTTCAAAAGAACAAAACACTTTACCTAAACCATTGTTTAGTGTTCATAAAGGATTTTCTTTATAAAATTATTTTCTTATGTATAATTACAAATTAAGACTTTATTGCACTTGAACATTCAAACAAATCATAGAGTCAACAATAGGAATAGACGAGTGAATGTATTCATGTAATGGCTTTTATCTTATTGAAGTATCATTTATATGCAATCTTATATTGGCTTCAAATGTACAACACAGTAGTTCAACAATTACCTATATTATTAAATCCTCACCCACCCTGGTGTGGTTACTATCTGTCAACATCAAATGATGATACAGAATCATTGACTATATTCTCCATGCTGTACTGAAGTCCACAAGACCAATTTATATTGTGACTGTGAATTATTGTGCCCCTTTATCCACATCACCTCCCACACCAACCCCAAACCCTCCCCCTTGGTAACCACTAGTCACTTTTAGTGTTTATGAGTCTTCTGCGAGCTTTGTTACTACTGTTTTTCTTTACCTTTATATCCCACAAGTCAGTGAAACCATATGGCATTTTTCCTTCTACCCCCTGCCTTCTTTCATTGAGCATAATATGCATAATACCCTCTAGATTCATCCCTGTTGTTGCAAATGGCAGGAATTCTTTCCTTTTTATGGCTGAATAATATTCCATCATATATATGTACCACTTCTTTATCCATTCATCTATTGATGGATACTTAGGTTCCTTCTATATCTTGACTATTGCAAATAGTGCGGCAATAAACACAGGGGTGCATGTACCTTTTTGAATCAGGAATTTCATTTTCTTTGAGTAAGTTCCTAGAAGTGGAAGTATTGATTGAATGGTATTTCTATTTTTAGTTTTTTGAGGAAGCTCCATACTGCTTTCCACATTGGCTGTACCAATTTACATTCCCACCAACAGTGTAGGAGGGTTCCCTTTTCTCTGTATCCTCAACAACATTTGTTCTTTCTTGTCTTTTGGATAGTGGCCATCCTAACTGGTGTGAGTTGATATCTCATTGTGGTTTTGAGTTGCATTTCCCTGACAATTAGTGATGTGGAGCATCTTTTCATGTGCCTGTTGGCCATTTGTATTTCTTATTTGGAGAAATGTCTTTTCAGGCCCTTTGCCCATTTTTTTAATGAGGTTATTTTTTTTTGGTGGTGAGGCATATGAGATTTTTAATATATTTTGGATGTTAAACCCTTATCAGATGGGTCATTTATGAATATATTCTCCCATACTGTAGGTTGCTTTTTTGTTCTGCTTATGATGTCCTTTGCTGTACAGAAACTTTTTAGTTTGATGTAGTCCAACTTGTTAATTTTTTATTTTGTTTCCCTAGCCTAAGGAGATGTGTCAGGGAAAAAAATTGCTTATATTTATGTTCAAGAGATTTTCCCTTTGGTTTTCTTACAAGTTTCATGATTTCATGCCTTTCATTCAGGTCTTTTATCTATTTCAAGTTTAATTTTGTGTATGGAGTCAGGCAATAATCCAGTTTCATTCTCTTACATGTAGCTGTCCAGTTTTCCCACTGCCAGCTGCTGAAGAGGCTTTATTTTATCCATTGTATAGTCATGGTTCCTTTATCAATTAATTGACCATATACTTGTGGGTTTATGTCTGGGCTCTCTATTCTGTTCCATTGGTCTGAGGGTCTGTTCTTGTTCCAGTACCATGCTGTTTTGATTACTGTAGCTTTGTATTAGAGCTTCAAATCAGGGAGCATAATCACCCCATCCTTTTCTCCTTTCTCAGGATTGCTTTGGCCATTCAGTATCTGTTGTGGTTCCATATGAATTTAGAACTGTTTGTTGTAGTTAATTGAAAAATGCTGTTGGTATTTTGATATAATTGATTTGAATCTGTAAACTAGTTTGGGCCAGATGGCCAATTTGACAATATTAATTTTCCCTATCTATGAGCAAGAGATAGATTTCCATTTATTGATGTCTTCCTTAATTTCTGTCATGAATGTCTTATTGTTTTCATAGTAAAGGTCTTTCACCTCCTTGGTCAGGTTTATTCCTAGGTATTTTATTCTTTTTGATGCAATTGTAAGTGAAGTTGTTTACCTGATTTCTCTTTCTGCCAGTTCATTGTTAGTGTATAGGAACACAACTGATTTCTGTGCATTAATTCTGTATCATGCAATATTGTTCAATCCATTTATTTGTTCTAATGATTTTTTGTTGGAGTCTTTAGGGTTTCTACGTATAATATCATGACATCTGCAAACAGTGACAGTTTAACTTATTCCTTACCAATTTGGATGACTTTTATCTCTTTGTGATGCATGATTGCCATGACTAGAATCTCCAGACTATGTTGAATTAACATGGTGAGAGAGGATACCTTTGTCTTGTTCCCAGTCTTAGAGGAAAAGCTTTCAGCTTTTTGCTATTCACTATGATACTGGCTGTGGGTTTGTTATATAAGCCTTTATTATGTTGAGGTACATGCCCTCTATACCCATATTATTGAGAGCTTTTACCATGAATAGATGTTAAATTTTATTGAAAGGTTTTTCAGCATCTATTGAGATGATCATGTGATTTTTATCCTTGTTTTTGTTAATGTGTTAATTATACTGTTTGATTTATGAATATTGTACCATCGATTCATCCCTGGAATAAATTCCACTTGGTCATGATGATGTTCTTTGATGTATTTTTAAATTTAATTCGTAATTATTTTGTTGAGGATTTTTGCACTGATGTTCAATATAGATATTGGTATAATTTTCTTTTTGGAGGGTGTTATTGTTTGGTTTTGGTATTAGAGTAATGCTGGCCTCCTAGAATGAGTTTGGAAGTATTCCTCCTCTTTTACTTTTTGGAATACTTTGAGAAGGATGGGTATTAGCTCTTTAAATCTTTGGTGGAATTCTACTGTGAAGCTGCCTCATCTTGGAATTTTGTTTCTTGGGAGTTGTTTTATTAATAATTCAATTTAATTGTTGGCAATTTTGTCTATTCATATTTTCTGCTTCTTCCTGGGTCATTCATGGAAGGTTGTATTTTTCTATGGAGTGGTCCATTTCTTCTTGGTTGTCCAAAATATTGGTACATAATTTTTCTGGTATTCTCTAATAATTCTTTGTATTTACCAGATGTGGTATCTGTTGTGACTATTCCTTCTTCATTTCTGATTTTGTTTATGTGTGTACTCTCCCTTTTTTATTAAAGTATCATTGATATACACCTTATGATGGTTTCACATACACAAAATAGTGGTTCAATATTCACCTGTATTATCAAGACATTCCCCTGCCTCCATTGTGGTCATTGTCTATCAATGTAGTAAGATGTTAGAGAGTCATTAATGGTATTCTCCATGCTGTGACACTGTCCCAGTGACCTACCTATGTTGTTATTGTGAATTATAATGCCCCTACTCTCCTCCCTCTCCACCTACCTTCCACTTTGGTAACCACTAGTCACTTACTGGTGTCTATGAGTCTCCTGCATTTTTGTTCCTTCTGTTTCACTTTGTTGTTATACTCCACAAATGAGTGAAATCATTTGGTATTTGTGTTTCTCTGCCTGGCATATTCCACTGAGCATATACCCTCTAGGTCATCCATGCTGTTGCAAATGGCAGGAGTTCTTTTCTTTTTATGGCTGAAAAATATTTCATTGTATATATGTATCAAATCTTTCTTATCCACTCATCCATTGATGGACACTTAGGTTGCTTCCATATACTGTAATTATAAATAGTGCAGTAATAATTATAAATGGGTGCATATGTATTTTTGAATCAGAGATCTTGTTTTCTTTGGGTTAATTCCTAGGTGTGGAATTCCTGGGTCAAATGGTATTTCTATTTTAATTTTTTTGAGGAACCTCCATATTACCTTCCACAGTGGTTGAGCCAACTTACATTCCCACCAACAGCATAGGAAGGTTCCCTTATCTCTGCATCCTCACTAGCATTTGTTCTTTCTTCTCTTTTGGAAAGTGGTCAGCCTAAATGGTGTGAGGTGATATCTCATTGTGGTTTTTATTTGCATTTCCATGATTAGTGATATGAAGCATATTTTCATATGCCTGTTGGCCATCTGTATTTCTTCTTTGGAGAACTGTCTGTTCAGGTTCTCTGACTATTTTTCAATCAGGTTTTTTGGGTGTAAGGCATATGAGTTCTTTATAAATTTTGGATGTTAACCCCATATCATTTAAGTCATTAACAAATATATTCTCCCACACTGTAGGTTAATTTTGTTCTGCTGATGGTGTCCTTTGTTGTACATAATATTTTTAGTTTGATGTAGTCCCACTCATTCATTTTTGATTTTGTTTCCCTTGCCCAAGGGGATGTATTCAGGAAAAGTTACTCATGTTATATTCAATAGATTTTTGCCTATGTTTTCTTCTGAGTTTTGTGATGTCATGACTTACATCGAGGTATTTGATCCATTTTGAGTTTACTTCTGTGTATGGAGTTAGACAATAATCCAGTTTCATTCTATCACATGTAGCTGTACAGTTTTCCAAACACCAGTTGTTGGAGAGACTCTGTTTTCTCCATTGTATATTCATGGCTCTTTTATTGTATATTCAGTGACCATATATATGTGGGTTTATATCTTGGCTCTCTACTCTTGTTCCATTGATTTATGGGTCTGTTCTTATGCCAGTATCAAATTGTTTTGTTTACTGTAGCCTTGTAGTAGAGCTTGAAGTTAGGGAGTGTAATCACCCCAGCTTTCTGTATTTGAGGTCTTTTGTGGTTCCATATGAATTTTAGAACTATTTATTCTAGTTCATTGAAGAATGCTGTTGGTACTTTGATAGGGATTGCATTGAATCTGTAGATTGCTTTAGGCAGGATGGCCATTTTGATAATATTAATTCTTCCTATCCAAGAGCATGGGATGTATTTACATTTATTGGTGTCTTCTTTAATTTCACTCATGAGTGTCTTCTAGTTTTCAGGGTATAGGCCTTTCACCTTCTTGCTTAGCTTTGTTCCTTGATATTTTTTTTTGATGCAATTGTAAATTGAGTTTTTTTCCAATTTCTATTTCTGCTAATTCAATGTTAGTATATAAGAATGCTACAGATTTCTGTGTATTAATTTTGTATCCTGCAACCTTGTTGAATCCAGTTATTAGTTCCAATAGTTTTTCTGTGGAGTGTTTAGGGTTTCTATGTATCATATCATGTTGTGTGCAAACAGTGATAGTTTAAATTATTACTTACCAATTTGGATGCCTTTTATCTCTTTGTGTTGTATGATTGCCAAGGTAAGGACCTCCAGTGCTATGTTGAATAAAAGTGGTGAGGGTGGACATCCTTGTCTCATTCCCAATATTGGAGGAAGAGTTTTCAGCTTTTCACTATTTAGTATGATGCTGGCTTTGGGTTTGTTATATACGGCCTTTATTATGCTGAGGTACGTAACTTCCATGCCCATTGTATTAATTTTTTAAATCATGAATGGATGTTGAATTTTGTCAAATGTTTTTTCAGCATCTATTGAAATGATCATGTGATTTTGTCCTTCTTATTGTTGATGTCATTTATGATATTGATTGTTTTATGAATATTGGACCGCCATTACATCCCTGACATAAATCCCACTTGGTCATAATGGATGATTTTTTTATGTATTTTTGAATTTGGTTTGCTAATATTTTGTTGAGGATTTTTGCATTTATGTTCATTAGTGATATTGGTCTATAAGTATCTTTTTTCATGGTGTCCTTTCTGGTTTTGGTATCAGGGTGATGCTGGTCTTTTAGAATCACTTTGGAAGTATTCCCTCCTCTTCTATGTTTTGGAATACTTTAAGAAGGTTGGACATTAGCTCTTCTTTAAATGTTTGATACAATTCAGCCTTAAAGCTGTCTGTTATAGTTTTTTTCTTAGGTAGTTTTTTGATTACCAATTCTATTTCATTACTTTAATTTGTTCACATTTTCTGTTTCTTCCTGCATCAATCTTGGAAGGTTGTATATATCTAGAAAGTTGTCCATTTCTTCTAGTTTTTCCAATTTATTGGTATATAATTTTTCATAGTATTCTCTAATAATTCTTTGTATTTCTGTGGCATCTGTTCCTTTTTCATTTCTCATTCTGTTTATGTGTGTACACTTTCTTTTTTCTTGATAAGTCTAGCTAGAGATTTACCTATTGTTCATTTTCTCAAAGGACCAGCTCCTTGTTTTATTGATTCTTTCTATTTTATTTTTTTCAATTCATTTGTTTATGCTCTGATCTTATGCCCTTCCCTCTACTTACTTTTGCCCTCATTTTTTCCTTTTTCTTTTAGTTTCTTTAATTGTGAGGTTACACTGTTTATTTGGGATTGTTCTTGTTTCTTAAGGTGGACCTGTATTGCTATGTACTTTCCTTTTAGAAATTCCTTCACTGCATCCTGCAGATTTTGAGCTTTTGTTTTGCTATTTTCATTTGTCTCTATATATTGCTTAATCTCTGTTTTAATTTGGTCATTGATCCATTGATTATTTAGGAGTGTGCTGTTAAGCCTCCATATGTCTGTAAGCTTTTTTGTTTTCTTTTTGTAATTTATTTCTAGTTTCATACCATTGCATTCTGAGAAGCTGCTTAATATAATTTCAATCTTTTTGAATTTACTGAGGCTCTTTTTGTGGCCTAATATGTGATCTATTCTGGAAAATATTCCACGTACACTTGAGAAGAATGTGTATCTTGCTGCTTTTGGATATAATCTCTATATGTCTGTTAGGTTCATGTGTTCTAATGTATTGTTCAGTGCATCACTTTCCTTATTTCTGTCTGGTTGATCTGTCTGTTGGTGGGAGTGGTGTATTAAAGTCTCCTAAAATTAATATGTTGCAATCTATTTCTCCCTTTATTTCTGTTAACATTATTTTTACTTACTTAGATGCTCCTATATTGGGTGCTTAGATATTTATAATGGTTATATCTTCTTGTTGGACTGACCCCATAATCCTTATGTAATGTTCTTCTTTGTCTCTTGTTGCTTCCTTTGTTTTGAAATCTATTTTGTCTGTTATAAGTGCTGCTACTCCTGATTTTTTCTCCCTTTTATTTGCATGAGCTATCTTTTTCCATTTCATTACTTTTAGTCTGTGTATGTCTTTGGGTCTGAAATGAGTATCTTGTAGGCAGCATACAGATGGGTCCTGATTTTTTAATCCATTCTGCTGCTCTATGTCTTTTGATTGGTGCATTCAGTCCTTTTACATGTAAGGTGATTATTAATAAATTTGTGTTTATTGCCATCATAGTCTTTTGACTTGTGGTTACCAATGTTTCAAGGGTAGATTCTTTACTATCCAACAGTCTATCTTAAATTGTTGTTTACTCTATTTCACACACAATCCAATTGTACATATTCCTCCTTTAATCCTCCTCTTCCTCCTCCAAACTTTATATTAGGTATCATATTCTGCACTTTTTGTGTATCCCATGACTGATTTTGTGAGTATTTAATTTTGTACTTTCTTGGTAATTAATTATTCTACTACCTTTACTGTGGTTTTGTTTTCTGTGGTGATAGCTATTTAGCCTTAGGAACATTTCTATCTAGAGCAGTAATATTAACATATCCTGTAGGGCTGGCTTAATGGTGGTGAATTCCTCCAACTCTGGTTTATCTGAAAAATTTTTATCACAGCTTCAAATTTAAATGATAATGTTTCTGCATAGAGTGTTCTTGGTTGGAGGCCCTTGTGTTTCATTACATTAAATATATCATTCCATTTGCTTCTGGTCTGTTATGTTTCTGCTGAGAAGTCTGCTGATCGCCTAATGGTGCTACTTTTATAAGTAATCTTTTTTCTCTCTCTGCCTGCTTTTAATACTCTGCTGTTGTCTTTAATCTTTGCCATTTTCATTATTATATGTCTTGGTGTTGTCTTTCTTGGATCCCTTGTGTTGGAAGATCTCTGTTCTTCCATGAATTGAATGTCTGTTACCTTCCCCCTATTGCCGGGGTTTTCTATAATTATTGCATCAAAGACACTTTCTATCCCTTTGTCTCTCTCTTCTTCTTCTGGTACCCCTATAATGTTAATATTGTTCCATTTGGATTGATCACACAGCTTTGATTTTTCTTTCATTCCTAGAGGCCCTTTTTTTCTCTCTGTTTATTTGGCTTCATTGTTTTCTTGCTCCCTAATTTCCAAATCACCTACAACTTCTTCAACCTGTGTGAGCCTGTTATTGATTCCCTCCATTGTATTTTTCATTTCGGATACTGTGTTATTTAGTTCTGAATGACTTTTTTGGAGGTCTTCTATCTTTTTGTTGAAGTCCTCCCTGAGATGTTGAATATTTTTCTGTACATCTATGAACATGTTTATGACGTTTACTTTGAAGTCTTTATCAAGAAGATTGGTGATTTCCTTTTCACTCAGCTTCTTTCTGGTATTTTGTCTTTTAGTTTTGTTTGGACCAAATTCCTTTGCCTCTTTATTTTTTCAGTGTTTTTTTTATGGAGTAATAGCTTTATGAAGGAGGAGACTGTAGTGCTCAAAAGATCAATTTCCTGTGCAGGAGCCCCAGCTGTTTGTGTGTAATGGGTGGGGCACCTTTCTGTGCAGCTTATAGTGATATGATTTCTGGTGGGTTCTGTAGGCCTTTGGCTGAATGCTTGAGCAGGGAGAATACTCAGAGCTGTGCCACTGGAGTTGCTGTTGGTAGAGCCATCCCCACCCAGTCTGAAGCAAAGGCCTGTCTTGAGGAAGGAGCTCCCAGGCATGGTTCCCACAGTACTTCTGTGGCTGAGCCAATATAGGGCTGAGAAAGCTGGGTCTCCCTCTGTTTTCCAAGGTGCAATGTCTGCCTCTACCAGTGGGTGTAAGCTGCACATGCAGGGAGGAGTCTCAGTGCTGTGCTGCTGGAGCTGCTTGGGTGGAGCCACCTCTGTCTGGACTGCTGCAATGGCAGGGGCTGCTGGTGAACAGAACCAGTCCCTGCCTGAAGGAAAGAGCTCCTGGGTCTGGCTCCAGGATGCATCTCCTTGGCTGGCCCAAAATAGAGCTGAGAAAGCTGGGGGTTTGTAGATTCCAAAGGATTCTCACCATATTTGTCTTATTTGATCTTTTCAACAGCCTCATGAGGGAGGTCTAACTGTTCCCATTTTCCAAATGAGGAAATAGATTTGGGGAAATACATGTAGAGAACTTGAGATTTCATAGCTCTAAAAAGACAAAGATAGACTTCAATAAAACTCAAGTAAATTGACTCTAAGTTGAGTGTTCTTTTGCAGGTATTGCACATCCTCTCAATTAATGGCAAAGAAACACTGAAACTAAAATAGATCACACAATAAGTAAATGGCAGAACAGGTTAACTCAAATTTCAAGCCTAGAACACTCTCTTCTCACTTCCCCACAATTACTTCACATACCCTGTGAATGTAACAGACATACACACACACACACACACACACACACACACACACACACACACACACATTTCTCTATCTGAAATTCTTCAGCAAATCCACACTGAATTTTTAAATACAATCCCAACTTCTTTCTATAGTATGTTAATCCCTCCCTCACAACAAAGGCTTTGGGCATATTTCATGACTTCTTTCTGTAGCATTTTTACCATCACTTATATTACTTTCAAGTATTTGCTCCAAATTGAATCTGAAATAAGGACTTGAGTGTTGTTAGTTTATCTGGGAGATGAGCCTAAGAAGCAGGAGTAAGGGAGCAGAGAGAATGAGACATGGAAGAAAGAAATGCCAGTGTTACAGACATTTTTTAATTCATTTATGGAGACATTAAGGACTTGCTTATGCCAGCATATCACAGAAGCATAGAAAATGCCTCCTAGAATTAATACCTGAAATAAGGGAGGCTAGACTATTTATCCACTAGCCTCCCCATTAGTTGATGATCGCCCAGTGATATTAGCGCCCTTATACTTCTTTGAGCACTGGCTTATTAAACTCTGAGTCTTTAACAAAACCTCTGTACCATAAAATGAGGAGACACTGCATGCTTGATTTGGGACACTACATGCATGTGCTGTGTCTGACCTCACACAAAGTTAGGTCATCTGAAGATCAAGCCGAAATCTCAAGTGGGCATATGTAATCTAGGGGATATCATGTAGGGGACTAGGTTCCACTACTATTTCTATAGATGTTTTCTTATCTTTGGGTCCCAGCTTACATATCACCTCTTCTCAGAAGACTTCTATGATTGTCCAATCTAATTAGATGCTCCCAAATTCTTCTCCAATGAACTCCTCTTTTCCTCCCCTTATTTTCACTTACCACTTGTAATTATTTACCTATATGTCTTGCTATTTAATTTCCATCTACCCTATTGAAAGAACCTCAACATCCTGCCACATAGAAAGCACTTAGTAAATATTTTCTGGATGAATGAATGGATAAATGGATACTCATAAGATATGAAGGTGTGGTGTCTGTGGTTTATCTAGCTTTGAAAACCTTTAATATGCCAAATCTTACTCCCATCACACCAAAAGCAGGCACACAAGCAGGCCAGAAAACCAATGAACAAACAAAATGGCTGAAATATCTATTCATCTATCTAGAAACCTGTTTGAGCTAGAATCAGAGAAGTTAAATAAGTCGCTTGCTTGAGGTCACTGTGGGAAAACTAGGAACACATCGGAGTGTCTCAGAACTAGGACTTGTTATTGATACATAATGATAATTCTCATTTAATGAACACTTACAATTGCCAGTCCCTGCACGTATTTCTTTACATGCATCACCTCATTTGTCACAACAACTCTAGGAGCTTATTCCATTTTACAGATAATGAACCCAAGACTTAGGAAAACTGAGTATCTTGATAAAAATACACAGGTGGTAATAGGCACCTGGGATGAGTGGCATCAAATACATTATTATTATTTGTTTTTTTCTAGCATTTCCCTCCAGCATTATTGAGATATAGTTCACATACCATAAAATTCACTCATTAAAATTATATAGTTTAGTAATTTTTAGTATATTTACAGAATTGTGCAGTCATAACCATTATCTTATTTTAGAATATTTTCAATACCCCAAAAGGAAATTCCATACCTATTAGCAGTCGTTCATTTCCACTGCCTCCCCGTTTAACCTGCCCCCACAACCACTGGTCTCTATGTATCTATGGATTTGCCTATTTTAGACATTTATCATCAATGGAATAATACCATTTGTGGTCTTTTGTATTTGACTTCTGTCTCATATCATATTTTCAGAGTTTATGTAATGTGTCTCAGTACTTCATTCCCTTTTATAGCTGAATAATTGCTGATGTGGCGGGATTACAGTAAGACTAGATACAAGCAACGGTAAAGATAAAATAAATTTTATATTTCCAATCAGCTCAACACTTATCAGTTCTTTAGTTGATGGGAATTTAGGTTGTTTTCACATTTTGGTTATTATGAATAATGCTGCTATGAGCATTTGTGTACAAGTTATTGTATGAACACATTTTCAATTTTTTGTAAATGCACTTAGCATGGGATTGTTGGGTCACATGGTAACTATGTTTAAGTTTTTGAGTACTTGCCCAACTGTTTTCCAAAGTGGCTGCAACATTTTATATTCCTATTCTATATGCTGTTTTTTCACTTTCTTGATTTTGTCCTTTGAAACACAGAAGTTTTAATGTTGATGTAGTCCAGATTCTCTCTCTTTCTTTACTTATATTTTTGGTGTCATATCAGATAAATTATTGGCTAACCCATAAGCACAAGGATTTATTCCTATATTTTCTAGCAGTTTTATGGGTGTCAAACTTAAGATAATGAGCAACTTAATTAAAAAATAATGAGTTTATTCAGGAATAGCATGGCAATTGCAATTCAGGACAAACGAACTATTGTGAAGCATAGGCAAATCTGAAGAGACAAAGGGAGAGATAGTTTTTATTAGGGCCTGGGAGAAAATTTGGCTAGATTGTTTTGAACATAGGTTCATTAGAGGAGAACTTGGGTTTGAGGTTATAGCAGTTTCTTACTAGTTACAAGTGGTAAGACGTTTGTCATTGAGGCATGCAGAAATCTTCCTTTTTCCTGCTGATCATGTAAGTTGAGATGAGTGATACATGCATGTGAGATCTTTGTGGCTTCTCAACTCATTTTAAATAAAGTTTCCTTTATTCATTTTCACAGATGTTGGCTCATACATCTATATCTTCAATACATTTTGTGTTAATTTTGTGGATGGTGTGAGGTAGGGGTCCAACTTCATTTTTTTCCATGTGGATTGCCAGTTCCAGTACCATTTGTTGATAAGATATTTTTTCCCTGTTTAATTATCTTGGTGCCCTTGTTGAAAATTAATTGACCATGTGTATAAGGACTTATTTCTGGAGTCTCAATTCAATTCCACTAATCTTTACATCTATCCTTATGCCAGTACCACACTGTTTTGATTACTGTGGCTTTGTAGTAAGTTCTTTTTAAATCCTGGTTTATTTATAGTAGATTAATAAAATTATTAAGCATTATCAATTAATTTGCAATGGCAAGATTACACCAAGACTAGATATGAGCAACAATAAAGATAAAATAAATTTTATATTTTGAATCAGCCTGAAGAATTTTACTAAACAGCCAATTAAATGATTTATTCTTTTCTGGTACACCATTAAAATTGTTTTATTATGCAAACTACATTTAACATACATTGCCCATCTTCAGAAACTGAAGTTAACACCCTTTGAGGATAGAGACCGTGAATCATGTTCTTGCAGCATCTACATCCATGATATTACCCTGTATATAGTAGATACTTATGTCTGTTGATGAAAATATGAACTTAGTGATTTATACAGTTTTTTAATAAACTGGTATATACTGGGAAAGGAAGTATATTAAAGAAAGGCAATAGCTTCATTTGGAAGAGCTGATTATTTAATTGGAAGCAAGCTGTTATTCAGGAAAATGGTTTCTCATGTAAGGTTAGGCTAAAAAATTATGATGTAATAAAAATTAATCTGAAAAGTCCTCAAACTGACTGTAAAATTTAACATATCTGTTTGAGTATATAATTTATACATTAATACTTATGTGTACAAAATTTTCCAAAGGAAGGCATGAAAGGAACGTCTTTGTGCAGATGTCTGGGCAGCAAGATTCATTTTTCTTGAGGATATCTATCAATTTCCCAGGTGAATGGAGGCTAGGGAGAAGTATTCAAGGGGTTTCTATTTGTTCAGAGGATTTAATCCATTCTGTCATAATATTAAAACTATAACTTTAATTTACTATAAGGACTAAACATGATTAGGAGTCACTTTTTCTTTAACATGTAGGGAAGGGTCAGATACTTGAGCCAGGGACTCCATAGCCATTCATTATATAAATATAGTTTTATATAATATAAAGGGAAATTAATTCCATGGCAATTCTCTAGTGCAATTAAACTGTTTCAGAGTTGTTGTAGTTTTATGTTTTAGTCATTCTGAAGTGGACTTGGAGCAGAGACGTTTTGCTCCAGTAAAGAACAGTTTGACTTAGACCTATTCAGTTGGTTACAGCTCTCAGAGAACAGTTCACTATGAGATGATACTAAAGCAAAAATATCATTTATCTTTATAATTTAATCATTGTTCTGGGTTTTAGGAAGACTCTATCCAACCATTTTAAAATGGTCACAAATGAACTCATCCACTATGCTTTCTTTACACTATGCTTTTCCCTTGTGGGAAGTTTTGAAATCAGGAATTGTGATTTCTTTAACTTTGTTCTCCTTATTCAAGATTATTCTGGCTAATCTGGGCCTCCTGTATTTCCATATACATTTCAGGAACAGTCTGTTAATTTCTTTCAACAATGCTTTGTAATTTTCAGTGTACAGATCTTGTATTTGTTTTGTTAAATTTATTCCTATGTATTTTGTATGTTTCCTATCACAAGTGGGATTGTTTCCTTAATTTCATTTTAGAATTTTTCATGGTAGTATGCAAAAACAAGCTGATGTTTTCTTGTTGAATTATAGTTGATATACATTATTATATTGGCTTCAAGTATAAAACACAGTGGTTCAACTGTTACACAAATTACTAAGTACTCACCTCAACTAGTGCAGTTACTATCTGTCAACACAGAAAGATATTAAGGAACCATTAGTTATATTCTCCATGCTGTATTACTCTGCCCATGACCAATATATGTTATGATTGATACTTTTGTTCCCCTTTTCTCTGTCAACCTCCCCTTCAATACACCCCATCCCCTCCCAAATGGTAACCACATGTCACTTCTCAGTGCCTATGTGTCCATTGCTATTTTATTCTTTTTTTTGTTTTATTTTTGGATTCCACAAATAAGTGAAATCATATGGTATTTGTATTTCTCCACCTGGCTTATTTCACTAAGCATAGTACCCTCCAGATCCATCCATGTTTTTGCAAATGGCAGGATTTCTTTCTTTTTTATGGCTGAATAATATTCCATCGTGTATATGTACCACCTCTTTATCTATTCATCTATCGATGGACACTCTGGTTTCTTCCATATCTTTGCTGTTGTAAATAATGCAGCAATAAACATAATAGTGCATGTGCCTTTTTCAATCAGCAATTTTGTTTGCTTCAGGTAAATTCCTAGAAGTGGAATTACTGGGTTGTATGGTATTTCTACTTTCATATTTTTGAGGAACATCCATATTCCTTTCCATAGCAACTGTACCAATTTACATTCCCACCAACAATGAAAGAGGGTTCCCTTTTCTCTACATCTTCACCAATACTCGTTATGTCTTGTCTTTTAGATAGTGGTCATGCTCACTGGGGTGAAGTGATATCTCGTTGTGGTTTTGATTTGTATTTGCCTGATAATTAGTGATGTGGAGAATCTTTTCATGTGCCTGTTGGCTATCTGTATGTCTTATTTGGAAAAATGTCCTTTCAGGTCTTCTTCTCATTTTTTAACCAGGTTATTTGTTTTTTGGGTGTTGAGTCTTATGTGTTCTTTATATATTTTGGATGTTAACCACTTATCTAATAAATCTAAAGTTGGCTTTTTGTTCTGTTGGTGGTGTCCTTTGCTGTACAGAAGCTTTTTAGTTTGATATAGTTCCACTTTTTCACTTTTGATTTTGTTTCCTTTGCTTGTGGAGATGTGTCCAGGAAAAAATTATTCATGCTTATGTTCAAGAGATTTTTGCCTGTTTTCTTCTAAGTATTTTATGGTTTCATGTCTTATATTTAGGTCTTTAATTCATTTCAAGTTCACTTTTATGTATGGAGTTAGACAGCAATTCTGCCTTATTCCCTTGCATAAAGCTGTCCACTTTTCCTAACACCTATTATTGAGAACACTGTCTTTTCTCCTTTGTATATTCATGGCTCCCTTATTGTAAATTAATTGACCATAAATGCATGGGTTTTTATCTGGACTCTATTCTGTTCCATTTATCTATGATATGAGTCTATTATTGTACCAGTACAATACTGTTTTGCTTACTGTAGCTTTCTAGTATAGCCTGAAGTCAGGGAGCATAATCCCGCCAGCTTCATTCTTCTTTCTCAAGATTTCTTTGGCTATTCAGATTCCTTCGCAGTTCCATATGAATTTTAGGATTATTTGCTTTTGTTCATTGAAAAATGTCATTGGTGTCTTTATAGCAATTGCATTGAATCTGAAGATGGTAGGATGACTATTTGGATAACACTAATTGTTCCCATTTGTAGTCATAGGATAGATTTCCAGTTATTTGTGTCTTCTTTAATTTCTCTCATGAGTGTCTTATAGTTTTCAGAGTACAAGTCTTTTAACTCCTTGGTTAGTTTTATTCTTAGGTATTTTATTCTTTTGGAATGCAATTGTAAATTGAATTGTTTTCCTGATTTCTTTTTCTGCTACTTCGTTAGCATATAGGAATACAACAAATTTCTGTACATTGATTTTTTATCCTGGAACTTTACTGAATCCAGTTATTCTGCTAGGTTTTTGGTGGAGTCTTTAGGGATTTTTATATATAGTGCCATGTCATCTGCAAATAGTTACAGTTTAATTTATTCCTTACCAATTTGGATGCCTTTTATCTCTTTGTGCTTCCGACTGCCATGGCTAGGACCTTCAGTAGCATGTTGAATAAAAGTGGTGAGAAGGCATCTTTACCTTGTTCTTGATCTTAGGGAAAAAGCTTTCAGCTTTTTGCCATGGGGTATGATGTTAGCTGTGGGTTTGGCATATGACTTTTAGTATTTGGAAGTATGTTCCCTCTATAGCCATTTTAAAAAAGTTTATATCTAGAATGGATGTTGAATTTTGTCAAATGCTTTCCCAGCACCTATTGAGATGTTAGTATGCTCTTTATCCTTCCTTCTGTTAATGTGGTGTATTACATTGATTGATTTACAAATATTGTGTCATCCTTGCATCCCTGAAATAAATTCCACTTGGTTGTGATAGATGGTCCGTTTGATGTAGTATTGAATGCAGTTTGCTAATATTTTGTTAAGTATTTTTGCAATCTATGTTCATCAGGGGTTTTTTTTTCTGTGTGTGTGGTGTCTTTGATTTTGGTGTTGGAGTAATACTGGCCTCATAGAATGAGTTTGGGTGTATTCCCTCCTCTTCTACCTTTTGGAATTCTTTAAGAAGGATTGGTTATTAGCTCTTCCTTAAACGTTTGATAATCTTCAGCTGTGAAACCATCTGGTACTGGACTTTTGTTTTGGGGGTATTTTTTTATTACCAATTCAATTTCATACTGGCATTTAGTTTGTTCATATTTTCTGTTTCTTCCTGGGTCAGTCTTGGAAGGCTGTACTTTTCAAGAAATTTGTCCATTTCTCCCATATTATCTAATTATTGGCATATAATTTTTCATGGAATTCTCTAATTAATTCTTGTATTTCAGTGGTGTCAGTTGTGACTAGTCTTTTTTCATTTCTAATTTTGTTTATTTGTGTCCTCTTTTTTTTCTTGATAAGTTTAGCTAGGGAGCTGTCTATTTTGTTTATCTTCTTAAATAACCAGCTTATGGTTTCATTGATTTTTTCTATTATTTTATTCTTCACCATTTTATTTATTTTTGCTCTGATGTTTATTATGTCCCTTCTACTAACTTTGGGTTTCATTTATTCTCCTTTTCATAGTTTTCTTAGTTGTGAATTTAGACTGTTTATTAGGGATTTTTCTTGTTTCTTGAGGTAGGCCTGTATTGCTTTGTACTTCCACTTACAACTACTTTTGTGGCATCACACATATATTGAACTGTTGTATATTCATTTTCATTTGTTTCCATGTATTGCTTGATTTCTTCTTTGATTTATTTTTGATGCATTGATTATTTAGAAGCATGTTATTTACCCTTCACGTGTTTGTGGGTTTTTTTTCTTCACATACTTATTTCTAGTTTCATATTATAGTCTGAAAAATGTTTGATACAAGTACAGACTTTTTGAATTTATTGAGGGTCTTTTTCTGTCATAATATGTGATCTATTAGGGAGAATGCCCATGTGCACTTGAGGAAAATGTCTATCCTGCTGCTTTTGTTTTAAATGTTCTGTATATATCTGTTAAGTCCATCTGATCTAGTGTGTTGTACAGTTTCTCTGTTTCCTCATTTATTTTCTGTTTGGTTGATTTTTCCATTGATTAAAGTGGTATGTTAAAGTCCCCTAATATGACTGAGTTGCAGTCTATTTCCCCCTTTAATTCTGTTAGTATTTGTTTCACATATGTAGGTGCTCCTATGTTGGAGGCATAGATATTTATAATGGTTATATGCTCCTGTTGGACTGACCCTGTGATCATTATGTAATGTCCTTTGTCTTTTGGTAGTTTCTTTGTTTTGAAATCTATTTTGTCTGATATATGTACTGTTATTTCTGCTTTTTTCTCCCTATTATTTGTATGAAATACCTTTTTACATTTCTTCACTTTCAGTCTATATATTTCTTTAGGTCCAAAATGAATGTCTTGTAGGCAGAATACAGATAGGTCTTTTTTCCCAATCCATTCTGCCACCTATTTTTTGATTGATTCATTCAGTTTATTTACATTTATGGTAGCTATTGTTAGGTATGCATTTATTACCATTTTATTAAATGTTTTCTGGTTGTTGTAGTTCCTCTCTTTTCCTTTATTCCTCTTACATATTCTTCTCTTGTTATTTGATGGTTGTCTTTAGAGTTGTGACTGGATTTTTAAAAAAATTTTATATCTATTATAGGTTTTGGGCTTGTGCTTAACATGAGTTTCATAGATTGTTTCCTAAATATATAACAGTTTATATCAAGTTAGTGGTCACTCTATTTCAAGTACAGTCTAAAGGTACTTCCTTTTCTTCTTCTTTCTCCGTACTTTATATATTAGATTTCATTATCTGCATTTTTTTGTGTATCCCTTGACTGATTTCGTGTATGGTTGATTTTACTATTTTTGTTTTTAACTTCATACTTGCTTTGTAAATAATTAGTCTACTACATTTACTGTGAGTTTATTTTCACTGATGAAAAATACTTATGTTTAAGAACATTTCCTTGTACAAAAATCCCATTATCATATCTTGTAAGGCTGGTTTAGTGTTGGTGAATCCTTTTAACCACAATTTTTCTGAGAAGCTTAAAATCTTTCCTTTAATTCTGAATAATAACCTTGCTGGGTAGATGATACTGAAGATTTTTCTGTTTCTATTTTATTTGAATACATTAAATATTTCATACTACTCCCTGCTGACCTGTAAAGTTCTGGCTGAAAAATCTGCTGGTAGCTTTATGGAGTTTCTTTTATAGGTAATTTTTTTCCTCTGTCTTGCTGCTTTCAATAATTTCTGTTTATCCTTAATCTTTGCCACTTTAATTATGTATTAGCATTGTTTTCCTGGGTTTCTTTTGATAGGGTCTCTCTGTGCTTCCAGAACCTTGGTGTCTATTTCCTTCCCCAGTTTGGGGAACTTTTCACCAATTATTTCTTCAAAGGTACTTTCTACTTTTTATCTCTTTTTTTCTAGTATGCTTACTATGCAAATATTGTTTCATTTAGAGTTGTCATACAGCTCTCTTGGCATCTTTTCATTTGTACAGATCCTTCTTTCTGTATGTCCCTCTGTTTGCTTTTTTCCTCTTCTCTAACTTTTATCTCATTGATTCTCTCCTCTACATTCAGCAATGTATTATTCAATTGTTCAATTGTATTTTTCATTTCAGTTACTGTATTCATCAGCTTTGAGTGATTTTTTTTTCAAATTTTCTATCTCCTTTTTGAAGTTCTCACTTAGATCATCAATTCTTTTATGCAGGTTATGAGTATATTTTTGACTGTTACTTTGAAATGTTTATCAGGAAGAATGGTGCTCTTCTTCTTTTAGCCCTCTTTCTGGTGTCTTATAATGTTCTTTTACTAGTAGCATATTCCTCTACTTATCATTTTGTCTTTGATTCTTTGTTTCTTCCTTTGTACTAGATAGTTCTGCTATGTCTCCTGGTATAGAGAGTAATTGTTTTATGAAGAAGGCCTCCTGGGATGCCCAGAAGCTCAAGACTCTTTGCGCACCAGTGTATGGTTGTCCTTTCAAGTGGAGCTGCAGTTGCTCTTGGGGGGCTGTGGGTGGGACTGCCTCTCTGCCTGTCTGGTTGTAGTGCCTGATCTCTGTCAGCAGAGGCCCTTTTTGAGCATTGGAGCAGTGCTTCTGTTGGGATTATTGTGAGTGAGGTCGCCTTCTGCCTGTGGAGTCGAGATGGAGGGGCTTCTATGATGGCAGAGGGTGGGGGAAGGTGCACAGGAAAGCACCTCAGGACTATGCCACTAATGAGGGTGATGGAACATTTGATCTTGGCTCCCATGAGCACTTGACCAGTTGAGCTGATGCAGGGCTGAGAAAGTGTCATCCACCTTCACTTTCTCATCCAGAAAGAGCTTTCTCCAAAGTTTGCCCCTCTGGCACCCTTCCTGCTGCTGGTAAACTTTTCAAACTGCCACCTCTATGTTGGGTCTCAGAGAATTGACAGAGCATGCCTGTCCTCCAGAAGTATCAGAAATCTTAACCACCCAGCATGCTCCAATTCTCTACAGTTGGCAGCCCTGTTAATCACCAAAGCCCAATGCAATGTGGACTCAAGTTCCCAGTGCAGGTATCCAGGGCCAGGTGTTCAGAGTTAATAAGTGCTTATCCCCTTTCAGCTATGTTCCTTTCTTTTGCACTGTGGACTGGGATGGGGGAGGGGTTTGGGTCCTAATCGATTGTGGCTCTGCTACTTTACACTTTTCTGTTTGGTCTTCTCTTCTTTACCAGGTATAGGTGGTCTGTTCTGCAGTCTTCAGGTCATTTTCATGGTTAGTTGTATTTGATGTTGTTGCTTCCTTGGTTTGTATGTGGGAGGAGGTTTCTACCTTGCCTTCCTACTCTACCACCTCTCTCCCTGCCTTTCACCTGTGACACCCACAGGTGATTTTATTTATGTTGACTTTTTATCCTCCTACATCACTGAACTCATCTTTTAGTTATACTTCTTTATTGGATTCCTTAGGAATTTTCAAATACAAGATCATGTCATCTGCAAATAGAGCTAGTTTTACTTCTTCCTTTCCAATACTAATGTGTTTATTAATTTTCTTGCTCAATTTTCCTGAATAGATTTTCCAGTACAGTGTTGAATAGTAGTCATGAGAGGAGATATTCTCATGAGCTTATTATTTTCTTTCGACAGTGTTTTATAGTTTTCAGTTTAGAAGCCTTGCATTTATTCTGTTAAATGAATTTTAGGTATTTGAATACTTTGTCATAACACTATAATTGGGGCAGGATGGAGCCAAGATGGCGGCGTGAGTACAGCAGCAGAAATCTCCTCCCAAAACCACATTTATGTATGAAAATATGACAAAGACAACTCTTCCTAAAATAGAGAACAGAGGACACAGGAGGACATCCAAACCACATTCACACCTGGGAGAAACCAGCACCTTGTGAAGGGGGTAAGATACAAGCCCCAGCCCAGCAGGACCAGAGCGCCCCTCCCCCCAGCCCCGAGTGGGAGGAGAGGAGTGAGCAGGGAGGGAGCCCAGGACTGCTGAACACCCAGCCCCAGGATTCCGGACAAGAGCACAGACACAGTGCATGTGTGGGGTCCTGGATACTAGGAAACAGGGCAGCAGGACCGGTGAGCGGGTGCCTGAGGCTGACGCTGGAGAACAAAGAAACGGGAGCGGCTTTTTTTTTTTTTTTTTTTGGCGAGTGCTTTTTGGAAGCCTTAAAGGGACAGGGACCCCAATACTAGGGAAACAAGGCAGCAAGACCGGTGAGCGGGTGCCTGAGACTGGTGCCTGAGGACAAAGAAAATCATGCATTTTTCCTTTCCTTTTTTTTTCTTTTTTCGTTGCTGTTGTTGTTTTGGTTTAGAGAGTGCTTTTTGGAAGTCTTAAAGGGACAGGACAGGACAATTAGCCCAGAGGCAGGGAATCTGGGGATCTCTGGGCACTCTAACCCCCTGGGCAACAGGGAGCACAGAGGCCCCTTATGGAGATAAAAGCCTCCCAGCCACTCCCCCTCCAATGGGATTCCACCATTTTGGAGGAGCAGACTGAGCCAGGCCACGCCCACAGCAACAGTGGAGATAAACTCCATAGCAACCGGGCAGGAAGCAGAAGCCCTGTCTGTGCACAGCTGTCAAGCACAAGCCACTAGAAGTCGCTATTCTCCCAGGAGAGGAAGGCCACAAACCAACAAGAACGAAAGCTCTTCCAGCTGTCACTCGTACCAGCTCTGCAAACTATTTCTATCACCATGAAAAGGCAAAACTACAGGAAGACAAAGATCACAGAGACAACACCTGAGAAGGAGACAGACCTAACCAGTCTTCCTGAAAAAGAATTCAAAATAAAAATCATGAGCATGATGATGGAGATGCAGGGAAAAATGCAAGAACAATGGGATGAGATGCAGAGAAAAATGCAAGAGCAATGGGATGAAGTCCGGAGGGAGATCACAGATGTCAGCAAGGAGATCACAGAAGTGAAACAACCCCTGGAAGGATTTATAAGCAGAATGGATAAGACGCAGGAGGCCATTGAAGGAATAGAAACCAGAGAACAGGAACGTATAGAATCTGACATGGAGAGAGACATAAAAGGATCTCCAGGAAAGAAACAATACTAAGAGAACTATGTGACCAATCCAAAAGGAACAATATCCATAATGTAGGGGTACCAGAAGAAGAAGAGAGAGGAAAAGGGATAGAAAGTCTCTTTGAAGGAATAATTGCTGAAAACTTCCCAAAACTGGGGGAGGAAATAATTGAACAGACCATGGAAATACACAGAACCCCCAACAGAAATGATTCAAGGAGGACAACACCAAGACACATAATAATTAAAATGGCAAGGATCAAGGAGAAGGAAAGAATTTTAAAGGAAGCTAGAGAGAAAAAGGTCACCTATAAAGGAAAAACACTCAGGCTAACATTAGACTTCTCAACAGAAACCCTACAGGCCAGAAGAGAATGGCATGATATATTTCTTTAATACAATGAAACAGAAGGGCCTTGAAGCAAGGATACTGTATCCAGCATGACTATCATTTAAATATGATGGTGGGATTAAACAATTCCCAAACAAGCAAAAGCTGAAGGAATTTGCTTCCCACAAACCACCTCTACAGGGCATCTTACAGGGACTACGCTAGATGGGAGCATTCCTAAAAAGAGCACAGAACAAAACACACAACATATGAAGAATGGAGGAGGAGTAATAAGAAGGGAGAGAAGAAAAGAATCTCCAGACAGTGTATATAACAGCTCAATAAGCGAGCTAAGGAAGGCAGTAAGATACTAAAGAGGCTAACCTTGAACCTTTGGTAACCACGAATTTAAAGCCTGCAATGGCAATAAGTACATATCTCGCAAGAGTCACCTAAATGTAAATGGACTTAATGCACCAATCAAAAGACATAGAGTTATAGAATGGATAAAAAAGCAAGACCCATCTACATGCTGCTTACAAGAAACTCACCTAAAACCCAAAGACATGCACAGACTAAAAGTCAAGGAAGGGAAAAACATACTTCAGGCAAACAACAGTGAGAAGAAAGCAGGGATTGCAGTACTAATATCAGACAAAATAGACTTCAAAACAAAGAAAGTAATGAGATAAAGAAGGACACTACATAATGATAAAGGACTCAGTCCAACAAGAGGATATAACCATTCTAAATATATATGCACCCAACACAGGAGCACCAGCATATGTGAAACAAATACTAGAGAAAAAAAGACGGAATTAGACTGCAATGCATTCATTTTAGGAGACTTCAACACACCATTCACCCCAAAGGATAGATCCACCGGGCAGAAAATAAGTAAGGACACACAGGCACTGAACAACACACTAGAACAGATGGACCTAATAGACATCTATAGAACTCTACATCCAAAAGCAACAGGATATACATTCTTCTCAAGTGCACATGGAACATTCTCCAGAATAAACCACATACTAGCTCACAAAAAGAGCCTCAGTAAATTCCAAAATATTGAAATTCTACCAACCAATTTTTCAGACCACAAAGGTATAAAACTAGAAATAAATTCTACAAAGAAAACAAAAAGGCTCACAAACACATGGAGGCTTCACAACATGCTCCTAAATAATCAATGGATCAACGAACAAATTAAAATAGAGATCAAGGAATATATGGAAACAAATGACAACAACAACACAAAGCCCCAACTTCTGTGGGACGCAGCAAAAGCAGTCTTAAGAGGAAAGTATATAGCGATCCAGGCACACTTGAATAAGGAAGAAAAGTTCCAAATGAATAATCTAACATCACAATTATCGAAACTGGAAAAAGAACAACAAATGAGGCCTAAAGTTAGCAGAAGGGGGGACATAATAAAGATCAGAGAAGAAATAAACAAAATTGAGAAGAATAAAACAATAGCAAAAATCAACAAAATCAAGAGCTGGCTTGTTGAGAAAAAAAACAAAATAGATAAGCCTCTAGCCAAACTTATTAAGAGAAAAAGAGAATCAACACAAATCAACAGAATCAGAAACGAGAATGATATAATCACGACAGACTCCACAGAAATACAAAGAATTATTAAAGACTACTATGAAAACCAACATGCCAACAAGCTGGGAAACCTAGAAGAAATGGACAACTTCCTAGAAAAATACAACCTCCCAAGACTGACCAAGGAAGAAACACAAAAGTTAAACAAACCAATTACGCGCAAAGAAATTGAAACGGTAATCAAAAACCTACCCAAGAACAAAACCCCAGGGCCGGACGGATTTACCTTGGAATTTAATCAGACACACAGAGAAGACATAATACCCATTCTCCTTAAAGTGTTCCAAAAAATAGAAGAAGAGGGAATACTCCCAAACTCATTCTATGAAGCCAACATCACCCTAATACCAAAATCAGGCAAAGACCCCACCAAAAAAGAAAATTACAGACCAATATCCCTGATAAGTATAGATGCAAAAATACTCAATAAAGTATTAGCAAACAGAATTCAGCAGTATATCAAAAGGATCATACACCATGACCAAGTGGGATTCATCCCAGGGATGCAAGAATGGTACAACATTCGAAAATCCATCAACATCATCCACCACATCAACAAAAAGAAAGACAAAATCCACATGATCATCTCCATAGATGCTGAAAAAGCATTTGACAAAATTCAACATCCATTCATGAAAAAAACGCTCAGCAAAATGGGAATAGAGGGCAAGTACCTCAATATAATAAAGGCCATGTATGATAAACCCACAGCCAACATTATATACTGAACAGCGAGAAGCTGAAAGCATTTCCTCAGAGATTGGGAACGAGACAGGGATGCCCACTCTCCCCACTGTTATTTAACATAGTACTGGAGGTCCTAGCCACGGCAATTAGACAAAACAAAGAAATACAAGTAATCCAGATTGGTAAAGAAGAAGTTAAACTGTCACTATTTGCAGATGATATAATATTGTACATAAAAAACCCTAAAGACTCCACTCCAAAACTTCTAGAACTGATATCGGAATAGAGCAAAGTTGCAGGATACAAAATTAACACACAGACATCTGTAGCTTTCCTATACACTAACAATGAACCAATAGAAAGAGAAATCAGGAAAACAATTCTTTCACAATTGAATCAAAAAGAATAAAATTCCTAGGAATAAAGCTACCCAAAGAAGTGAAAGACCTATACCCTGAAAACTACAAGTCACTCTTAAGAGAAATTAAAGGGGACACTAACAAATGGAAACTCATCCCCTGCTCATGGCTAGGAAGAATTAATATCGTCAAAATGGCCATCCTGCCCAAAGCAATATACACATTTGGTGCAATCCCTCTCAAATTATCAGCAATATTCTTCAATGAACTGGAAGAAATAATTCAAAAATTCATATGTAAACACCAAAGACCCCGAATAGCCAAAGCAATCCTGAAAAAGAAGAATAAAGTAGGGGGGATCTCACTCCCCAACTTCAAGCTCTACTACAAAGCCATAGTAATCAAGACAATTTGGTACTGGCACAAGAACAGACCCACAGACCAGTGGAACAAATTAGAGACTCAAGAAATTAACCCAAACATATATGGTCAATTAATATTTGATGAAGGAGCCATGGATATACAATGGCGAAATGACAGTCTCTTCAACAGATGGTGCTGGCAAAATTGGACAGCTACATGTAGGAGAATGAAACTGGATCATTGTCTAACCCCATATACAAAAGTAAACTCAAAATGGATCAAAGACCTGAATGTAAGTCATGAAAACATTAAACTCTTGGAAAAAAACAGAGGCAAAAACCTGTTAGACATAGACATGAGTGACCTGTTCTTGAACATATCTCCCCAGGTAAGGAAAAAAACAGCAAAAATGAACAAGTGGGACTATATTAAGCTGAAAAGCTTCTGTACAGCAAAAGACATCATCAATAAAACAAAAAGGAACCCTACAGTATGGGAGAATATATTTGAAAATGACAGATCCGATAAAGGCTTGACGTCCAGAATATATAAAGAGCTCACACGCCTCAACAAACAAAAATCAAATAACCCAATTAAAAAATGGGCAGAGGAACTGAACAGACAGTTCTCTAAAAAAGAAATACAGGTGGCCAACAGACACTGAAAAGATGCTCCACATCGCTAATTATCAGAGAAATGCAAATTAAAACTACAATGAGGTATCACCTCACACCAGTAAGGATAGCTGCCATCCAAAAGACAAACAACAACAAATGTTGCTGAGGCTGTGGAGAAAGGGGAACCCTCCTACATTGCTGGTGGGAATGTAAATTAGTTCAGCCATTGTGGAAAGCAGTATGGAGGTTCATCAAAATGCTCAAAACCGACCTACCATTTGACCCAGGAATTCCACTCCTAGGAATTTACCCTAAGAATGCAGCAATCAAGTTTGAAAAAGACAGATGCACCCCCATGTTTTTCACAGCACTGTTTATAACAGCCAAGAATTGGAAGCAACCTAAATGTCCATTGGTAGATGAATGGATAAAGAAGAAATGGTACATATACACAATGGAATATTACTCAGCCGTAAGTAGAGGGCAAATCCTACCATTTGCAGCAACATGAATGGAGCTGGAGGGTATTATGCTCAGTGAAATAAGCCAAGTGGAGAAAGAGAAATACCAAATGATTTCACTCATCTGTTGAGTATAAGAACAAAGGAAAAACTGAAGGAACAAAACAGCAGCAGAATCACAGAACCCAGAATGGACTAACAGGTACCAAAGGGAAAGGGACTGGGGAGGATGGGTGGGCAGGGAGGGATAAGGGGGGGGGAAGAAGAAAGGGGTTATTAACATTAGCATGCATGGGGGGAGGGGAAAGGGGAGGGCTGTATAACACAGAGAGGACAAGTAGTCATTCTACAACATTTTGCTATGCTGATGGGCAGTGACTGTAATGTGGTTTATAGGGGGGACATGGTATAGGGGAGGGGCTAGTAAACATAGTATTCTTCATGTATGTGTAGATTAAAGATTAAAAGAAAAAAAGAAAGAAAGTGGGATTACTCCTTGATAGGATTAAACTAATGGTAAATCAAAGATTAACTCATGCCTTAAATATCCTTAATTTTGATTACTTAAAGGGTGTCAGATGATCGGCTATGGAAGTACACTTTTCTGATAATATTCCTTTCTCTTAATAAAAAGAAAACATTATAATTGGGATTGTTTCCTTAATTTAATTTTGTATTTTTCATTGCTAGTATGTAAAAACGTGGCTGATATTTGTATGGAGATATTCTGTTCTGTCTGATATTACATAGAAAAATTTAGTCTTCTATCACTAAGTATGATGTTAGCTGTGGATTTTTTCATAGATGCCTTTTAACAAGCTGGGGAACTTTCCTTGTATTTTTTTAGTTTCTTGAGTGTTTTATTTAAAGAGGTACTGGATTTTATCAAATATTTTTTCTTTGTTGATGTGATTATGTAGATTTTGTCCTTTATTCATATGGTATATAATATTGATTACTTTTCAGATGTTGAAACACTCCTGACTTCTTGGAATAAATCCTCATTAGTCATGGTGTATAATCTTTTTTATATGTTCTTGGATTATGTTTGCTATTGTTTTGCTGAGGACTTTTGCATCTATATTAATAAAAGATATTTGTCTATAGGTTTCTTTTCTTGCTAGGTCTTTGTGTAGTTTGGGTATGAATGTACTACTGGCCTCATTAAATGAGTTGGAAAGTGTTCCTCCTCTATAATTTTTGGAAGATTATGTGAGGAATTGATATTCTTTAAAAATTTGGTAGAATTCACCAGTGAAGCCATCTGGTAGTTGGCTTTAGTTTGTCAAAAGTTTTTTGATTACCAATTCAATCTCTTTACATGTTATAGATCTAGTCAGATTTTATTTCTTTTTGAGTCTGCTTCAGTAGTTTGTGTCCATCAAGAAACTTGTTCATTTTATCTACATTGTTTAATTGTTGGATATGATTTTTCATATAATTTTCTCATAATGTTTTTAATCTCTGCATGGTTCATCATAATGCCCCATCTTTCATTTCAAAGTTCAATAACATGAGTCATCTCCTTTTTCTTATCCAGTCTATCTAATGGATTACCAATTTAGGTGTTCCTTTTAAGTAGACAACTTTTTTGGATTTCTGATTTTCTCTATCATTTTTCTTTTATATGTTTCAGTAATTTCTGCTTTAATTATTATTTCCATCCTTTTGTCTGCTTTGAGTTTTGTTTATGTTTCTTTTTTTAATTGCTTAAGTAGAAAGTTAGGTTATTGATTTGAGATCATTCTTCATTCTAATATAGGCTTTACAACCATTAGTTCCCTCTAAGTACTTGTTTTGCTGCATCCTGGAAGTTTTGTTATATCTTCCTTTGCACTCATCACACATTTTGTATTTTCCTTTGTGATTTATTCTTTGGCCTACTGGTTATTTGGGTTGTTTAATTTCCACATATGTGTTAGTTTCCCTAATTTCCTTCTCTTATTGATTTTTTTAATTTTGGTATCATTAATATACCATCACATGAGTGACATTGTGGTAACTAGATTCCTCCCATTATCAAGTACCCACCACATACCCCATTACAGTCACTGTCCAACAGCACAGTAAGATGCTGTAGAGTCACTACTTGTCTTCTCTGTACTTTACTGACTTCCCCGTGCCCCCCATGTTATGTGTGCTAATCATAAGGACCCTTATTCTTCTTATCCCTCCATTTATACACACCCTCCTCAGTCCCTTGCCCTTCGATAACCGTTAGTCCATTCTTGGGTTCTGTGAGTCTGCTGCTGTTTTGTTCCTTAAGTTTTTGCTTTGTTTATATGCTCCACAGATGAGTGAAATCATTTGGTATTTGTCTTTCTCTGCCTGGCTTTTTCCACTAAGCATAATACACTCTAGTTCCATCCATGTTGTTGTAAATGGTAGAATTTATTTTCTTCTTATGACTGAATAACATTCCATTGTGTATATGTACTACATCTTCTTTATCCATTCATCTACTGATGGACACTTAGGTTGCTTCCATTTCTTGGCTATTGTTAATAGTGCTGTGATAAACATAGGGGTGCATATGTAGTTTTGAAATTGGGATCCTGCTTTCTTAGGGTAAAATTCCTGGGTCAAATTATATTTCTATTTTTATTTTTTTGAGAAACCTCCATACTGCTTTCCACAATGGTTGAACTAATTTACATTCCTACCAGAAGTGTAGGAGGGCTCCCCTTTCTCCACATCCTCACCAGCATTTGTTGTTACTAGTTTTTTCTATGTTGGCCATCTTAACTGGTGTGAGGTGATATCTCATTGTGGTTTTAATTTGCATTTCCCTGATAATTAGTGATGTGGAGCATCTTTTCATGAATCTGTTGGCCATCTGAAATTCTTTTTCAGAGAATTGTCTCTTCAGATTCTCTGCCCATTTTTTAATAGGTTTATTTGCTTCTTGTGTGTTGAGGCATATGAGTTCTTTATGTATTTTGGATGTTAACCCCTTGTCAGATATGTCACTTACAAACATATCCCATACTGTAGGATGCCTTTTGTTCTGCTGATGCTGTCTGTTGCTGTACAGAAGCTTTTTAGCATGATGTAGTCTGATTTGTTAATTTTTTATTTTGTTTCAATTACCCGAGGAGATGCTTTCAGAAAAAAGTTGCTTATGTTTATATTCAGGAGATTTTTGCCTATGTTTTCTTCTAAGAGTTTTATTGTTTAATGAGTTACATTCAGGTCTTTGACCCATTTTGAGTTTGCTTTTGTGTATGGGTTAGACAATAATCCAGTTTCATATTCTTGCATGAAGCTGTCCAGTTTTGCCAGAACCAGTTGTTGAAGAGGCTGTCATTACCTCATTGTATATGCAAGGCTCCTTTATCGTATATTAATTGAACATATATGCTTGGGTTTATAGCTGGACTCTGTAGACTGTTCATTGGTCTATGGGTCTGTTCTTGTGCCAGTACCAAATTGTCTTGATTACTGTGGCTTTGTAATAGAGCCTGAAGTCACAAGGCATAATCCCCACCACACTTCATTCTTCTTTCTCAGGATTGCTTTGGCTATTCAGGGTCTTTTGTGGTTCCATGTGAATTTTAGAACTATTTTCTCTAGTTTGTTGAAGAATGTTGTCCGTATTTTGATAGGGATTGCATTGAATCTGTAGATTGCTTTAGGCAGGATTGACATTTTGACAATATTAATTCTTCCTATCCATGAGCACAGGATGTGTTTCCATTTATTGGTATCTTCTTTAATTGCTCTCATGAGTGTCCTGTTGTTTTCAGAGTACAGGTCATTCGCTTGGTTAGGTTTACTCCTGATATTTTATTCTTTTTGATGCAATTGTGAATGGAATAGTTTACCGGATTTCTCTTTCTGCTAGATCATTGTTAGTGTATAGGAATGCAACAGATTTCTGTTTATTAATTTTATATCCTGTAACTTTGCTAAATTTAGATATTAGTTCTAGTAGTTTTGGAGTGTATTCCTTAGAGTTTTTAATGTACAATATCATATCATCTGCAAACAGTGACAGTTTAACTTCTTTGCCAATCTGGATGCTTTCTATTATATGTTTTGTCTGATTGACATGGCGAGGACCCCCAGAACTATGTTGCAGAAAAGTGGAAAGAGTGGGCATCTTTGTCTTGTTCCCGATCTTAGAGTAAAAGCTTTCACCTTTTCACAGTTAAGTATATGTTGTCTTTGGTTTTGTCATATATGGCCTTTATTATGTTGAGGTACTTGCCCTCTGTACCCATTTTGTTGAGAGTTTTTATCATGAATGGATGTTGAATTTTGTCAAAAGATTTTTCACCATGTATGGAGATGATCATGTGGTTTTTGCCTTTCTTTTGTTGATCTGGTGGATGATGTTGATGGATTTTTGAATGTTGTACCATCCTTGCATCCCTGGAATAGGTCCTATGGGATCATGATGGATGATCTTTTTGATGTATTTTTTAATTTGGTTTGCTAATATTTTGTTGAGTATTTTTGCATCTATGTTCATCAGGGATATTGGTCTGTAATTTTCTTTTATTGCGGTGTCTCTACCTGGTTTTGGTATTAGAGTAATGCTGGCCTCATATAGTGAGTTTGGAAGTATTCTCTCCTCTTCCACTTTTTGGAAAACTTTAAGGCGGATGGGTATTAGGTCTTCACTAAATGTTTGATACAATTCAGCAGTGAACCCATCTGGTCCAGGGATTTTGTTCTTAGGTAGTTTTTTCATTACCAGTTCAATTTCCCTGCTGGAAATTGGTGTATTCAGATTTTCTTGTTTCTTCCTGGGTCAGCTTTGGAAGGTTGTGTTTTTGTAGAAAGTTGTCCATTTCTTCTACTTTATCCAGGTTGTTAGCATATAATTTTTCATAGTATTCTCTCATAATTCTGTGTGTTTCTGTGGTGTCCATAGTGGTTTTTCCTTTCTCATTTCTGATTCTGTTTATGTATGTGGACTCTTTTTTTCTTGATAAGTCTGGCCAGGGGTTTATCTATTTTGTTTATTTTCTCAAAGAACCAGATCCTGCTTTCATTGATTCTTGTAATTATTTTTATTCTTCTAGATTTTATTTATTTATGCTCTCATCTTTATTATTTCCCTCCTTGTACTGACTTTGGTCTCATTTGTTCTTCCTTTTCTAGTTTTGTTAGTTGTGAGTTTAGACTGTTCATACAGGATTGTTCTTCTTTCCTGAGGTAGGGCTGTATTGCAATATACTTCCCTCTTAGTGTGGCCTTTGCTGCATCCCACGAATTTTTTTGGTGTTTAATTATTGTTTTCATTTGTCTCCATATATTGGTTAATCTCTGTTTTTATTTCATCATTGACCCATTGATTATTTAAGAGCATGTTATGAAGCCTCCATGTGTTTGTGGGCTTTTTCCTTTTCTTTTTGTAATTTATTTCTAGTTTCATACCTTTGTGATCTAAGAAACTGGTTGGTAGAATTTCAATCTTTTTAAATTTACTGAGGCTATTTTGGTGGCCTAGTATATGATCTATTCTTGAAAATGTTCCATGTGTACTTGAGAAAAATCTGTATACTGTTGCTTTTGAATGGAGTGTTCTATACATGTCTGTTAGGTCCGTCTGTTGTAATACATTGTTCAGTGCCTCTGTGTCCTTACTTATTTTCTGTCTGGTTGATCTGTCCTTTGTAGTGAGTGGTGGGTTGAAGTCTCCTAAAATGGATGCATTGTATTCTGTTCCCCTCTTTATTTCTATTAGTATTTGTTTCACATATGTAGTTGATCCTGTGTTATGTGCAAGGATATTTATAATAGTTATATCCTCTTGTTGGACTGACCCCTTTATTATTATATAGTGTCCTTCCTTGTCTCTTGTTATTTTCTTTGTTTTGAAGTCTATTACTTCTGATACAAGTACTGCAACTCCTACTTTTTCCTCCCCATTAGTTGCATGAAATATCGTTTTCCATCCCTTTACTTTCAGTCTGTGTATGTCTTTGGGTTTGAAGTGAGTCTCTTGTAGGCAGCATATAGACAGGTGTTTTTTTATCCATTCAGTGACTCTATGTCTTTTTATTGGTGCATTCAGACCATTTACATTTAGAGTGATTATTGATAGGTATGTACTTATTGTCATTGCAGGCTTTAGATTCATGGTTACCAAAAGGTTAGGGTAATTCCCTTCCTTTCTTACAGTCTAATTTAACTCACTTAGTATGCTATTACAAATACAACCTAAAGGTTCCTTTTTTCCCCTCCATTTTCTTCCTCTGTTCTTTATATACTGGTATCATATTCTGTACTCTTTGTCTATCCATTGGTTGACTTTGGGGGTGGTTGATTTGATTTTCCATATGCTTAGTAAGTAATTGTTCTGCTTTCTTTGCTGTAGTTTTATTTCCCCTGGTGACAGATATTTAGCCTTAGTAATACTTCCATCTATAGCAGTTCCTCCAAAATTCACTGTAGAGGTGGTTTGTGGGAGGCAAATTGTCTCAGTTTTTACTTATCTGAATTGTTTAATCCCTCCTTCGAATGTAAATGATAATCTTGCCAGGTAGAGTATTCTTTGTTTGAGGCCCTGCTGCTTCACTCTGTTAAATATATCATGCCACTCCCTTCTGGTCTGTAAGGTTTCTGTTGAGAAGTCTGATGATAGCCAGATGGGTTTTCCTTTGTATGTGATCTTTTTTCTCTCTCTAGCTCCTTTTAAAAGTCTGTCCTTATCCTTAATCTTTGCCATTTTAATTATTGTATGTCTTGGTGTTGTCTTCCTTGGGTCCCTTGTGTTTGGAGATCTGTGCACCTCCCTGGCCTTACAGAGTATCTCCTTCCCAAGATTGGGGAAGTTTTCAGCAATTGCCTCTTCAAAGACACTTTCTATCCCTTTTCTTTCTCTTCTTCTTTTGGTATTCCTTTAATGTGAACATTATTCCATTTAGATGGTCACACAGTTCTCTTAATATTCTTTCATTCCTGGATATCCTTTTTTCCCTCTCTGTGCCTCAGCTTCTTTGTATTCCTCTTCTCTAATTTCTAGTCCATTTCCCATCTCTTCTACTACATCTAATTTGCTTTTAAATCCCTCCATTGTATGTTTCATTTCAGATATGGAATTTCTTATTGATTGAATCTCAATCCTAAATTTGTCCCTGCGTTCTTGAATATTATTCTGAACCTATGTGATCATGTTTATGATTTTTATTTTGAACTCTCTTTCAGGCAGATTGGTGATTTCAGTTTCAATTGGACATTTTTCTGGTGTTTGTGAGATTTTGGTTTGACCCAGTTTTATTTGACATTTCATATTTGTGCATGGCACTGTCTGGTGCCCAGAAGGTCTAGTTCCTGGAGCTGGTCAGCCTCCAAAGTGATGTTGGTAGTCACAGGGGAGTGGTGCTAGTGCCTATGGGGAGGAAAGAGCTGTTTCCTGCTTCCCAGCTGCAGTGCCTGTCTCCATTCTCAGCAACAGTGGCCCGATCACACAGGTGTAAGTCTCTGTGCTTTGTGTTTGTAGCTACCATAGGTGGGGCCTCCCTCTGGCTGGCCTGTTCCCAGGGCAGGGGAATGCTGATTTGTTAGCTGGTGCTGGCAGGCCAGGAGGAAGACACCGCAGGCTGCACATCACAGTGGGGGGCCTTGGAGCTGAGTAGCCAGCCATGGGGATTGAGCGCCTGAGGTTCCTCAAAGGTCCCAACCTGCTGGGCAGAGCACATCCAGACACCCTTGTCCAACTATCCTTTGTTCCGATCAGCAATCTCCATGAAATCCCCACCCATTCAGCAGCCTTCTCACTTCTAGGAAGCCTCCCAGACCACCTGCCTTTCCTTTGTCCCAGAGAAGCTTTATGTTGGTCCCTGTCCTCCACAAATGGCTGGAATCTCAGTCTCTCCAAGTATTCTTCCTGTCTTAGCTTTCCAACCCCACTAATCTCTAGAGCACCATGCAGTGTAGGTTTGTGCTCCTAAAGCAGATCTCCAAAGCTGGGTGTTCAGCAGTCCTAGGTTTCCACCCCCTCCCTGCTCCATTTCTCTTCCTCCCGCTGGTGATCTGGGGTGGGGAGAGGGCTTGGGTCCTGCCAAATCAAAGCTTTGGTACATTACCCTGTTTCATGAGGTCTGCTGTGTTCTCCAAGTTTATGCAGTCTGGTGCAGCCTTCTTTCCTGTTGTTCTTTTAGGATTAGTTGTATTAACTATATTTTCATATTGTATGTGGTTTTGAGCGGAGTTCTCTGTCTCACATCTCAAGCCACCATCTTGAATTCTTCCTGTTATTGATTTTTAATTTCAGCTCATTATGGTTGGAAAATATACTTATAGGATTTCAATCTTTTAAAATTTATTGATGGTTATTGAAGGTCTAACATATCTTCTGTTCTGAAGAATGTTCCATGTTCACTTGAAGAATATGTACAGTGCTGTTGTTGGATGCAGTGGTCTAGATGTCTGTTCTGTCTGGTTGGTTTATAGTATTGTGTGGTATATTTTTTAATGGCAACTTTTTTACAGTGTTTTCTCTTTCACTTGGAATACAAATATACAAGAAAAAAGTTGGTAAAACTTTGAGAAAAGCAGGGAACTACTAATCAAACCACCATATAAAATAAAAGTGGAAAAAACTTCCTTCTTATGTTCATATAGCAAAATGTGTTTCCCTTTTAAATTTAGTTCCTGTGCAAAACAACTTTTTGTAAATTATAATCTTTGGGAATAATAGTGCTTAACTTCTTTTTTTTTTTCTAGTGCTTAACTTCTTATTCAATTAATGATTGATTATATCTAGTGAACCATGTACATTTAGTGAAATTTAAAGGAAAAATACATTAACATGGAAAACAGAAGATGTATATTCTGGATCTGGCTCTGTCACTAACTTGCTATATAACTTCCACGGAGAATCTGACTTCTCTGTGCTGTTTGTGTCTGTGTCAGTAAATCTATGAGTCAGAAAAAACATGGAATTTCAGAAAAAAGCTTGAGTTTCTCTTAGCATTTCACCAGTCTCTCCTAGGGGACCTTCACCTTACTAGGACTTAGTTACTGGATCTATGAAGTTGGGAGATTAATATTTACCTTGCCAAACATTTGTTAGGATTAAACAAGATTTCATAATTAAAGTGGCTAGGACAGTGTGGCCAACAATAAGTGCTCATTAAATGTTAGTTTCCTTTTGTCTTCTTTATGAATAATTAAAAATATGAATAAAAGTAATAGTAATAATGATAATTGTTATGCAGTATCCATGTCTGTACTCTTTTAAATGATAACTAACCTGACAGGTTACACCTAGTAGGAGGGAAAAAGATTAATTTTTATGTAATCATACCATTTTTTACAGGCTAAAAAGCTATGAGATAATAATGGAAATTTCCTAGAGTATAAAATAGAAAAGAAAACATCAAATTGATGTTCCTCTTTATCTATTCTTTCTGCAAAAGCTATATCCCTTTGGAGAGTTAGGCAGCTTTTAACTTATGTCTAGACTTGCTCTTTTGATATTTATTATCTCATTTGATCTTAACCCAGTGTCTGATATATAATAGGAACTTGAAAATGTTTATCGAATATTAAATTACTCTTTGCAGTATTTTACAAAGGAAGGCAGCATAGATATCACCATCATAATTTTCTTATAAAGAAATTGAGTCTTCAAAGAGAGGTCAATTAACTTAGCCAAGGCCCAGGGCAAGTTAGAAACTACATCTTAAATCTAGGTATCCTGAATGCTCGGTGCTCCTCACTTGACTTCACCATGTGGCCTAATTAAGGTTTCTTAGCCCTTGCCTGTCTATCCATTCTTCAACTATAAAATAATGTCTTTATTGATTTAAAAAGGTTTTAAGAAAGTTATTAAATTAGTGTAAAGAGGCTCTTGATCTATTTTTCTTCCCCTTAAGGAAAGGCAGTGAGGAGAAAGGCTTCTCACTGAAAGTTACTGATGGTTAATTATCTGTGAATGTTTTGTTACTTAGGTTTCTGACAAGCAAGCTGAAGGAAAAGGGCCCAGAAAGAGAGCAGACTTGGAGAGGAGGTAGTGTTGGAAGGTTACTGGGACCACCAATTTCTGGTATTTTCTATGACAGAAATTTTATTCTCTGCATTTTATTTTGGCATAATGATTTAAAAATTATTGGACCATATTAACATTTTCTATTAAATATTATTAATTCTTAAGTGTGATTTTATTTTGCTTTGTCTCTGATTGATCTCTCTCCCATTCCTTCAAACACATTCAATTTTACAACAGAAGGCAGTGTTTAAAAAAGTTGAAATATGGAAATTCCCTTTGGTATTAACCTTTTTGGGATTGCCCTTAAGAATATTGTAGTTCAGCTGCCTTTTCTTCTAATAATCATAAAAGCTTCATGGGAAATGCAGCTGGTTCACTTGTTGCCTATTATGTGGTATCTGTGGTATAACTGATAGGAAAAAAACAATGTCAAAATCTAAGAAAAACTGTGAGCTCAGCTATAAAGTTTCAGACATTTTGTTCTGTGCAGTTGTAACATTTCATGCCTTCTTTTTCTTATGTGAATTTTAGGTTGCCAGATGTCCTGTGCACATATGACTGTTCTGTGTTTCTGTGCTATATCCTGTTTTCCTCTGTATCATAATATATAATGGTTTTCCCATTTGACCTGTTAGACACAGTTAGTTGACTATTGTTGGCATTTATTCCTTTCCTCCTCTACCACCAACCTGGTTAGAATATATCCCATATTCTCCAAACTAAAACCCTTCACCAAACTTCCTCATGTTTGAATCATTGTGAGGCAGAATAATAACTGAAGCAAGAGCCCTGTTAGTTATATTAAACAATGATGGCAGTTATTTCCTATAGATATAATGACTTACTCAGAGACCAGTATAGGTTGACCTTTTAACTTTCTATTGTTTTTATCTAGAAATCATATAAATTGGAAATAGAAAAGATAACAGTCTTATAAGTTTTAATTTTAGTTTAATTTTTCTTTTGGTGGGAACATGAAGATAGACAATTAGTTCTGACTGTTGTCTTTAAGGTTAAGTTAAGTAGGGATAAGCTCAGACCAATTATGGTAAGTTATCATTTAGTTGACATGCACCAGGAAGGAATTGGCATTTTAAGTAATATAATATTTTGATACAAAGAGTGCTGGTATATATATATATGCCCAAAACTGTTGTTCATATTTTCAAATAACTTGATTATAATAATACCAAAAAATGACTTAACACAATAATTATGTCAAACTTAATTGAATTTTTCTTTGAGTGATAACAGAGTGCCTGGCACAAAGCAAATGTTAGAGGTCTATGAAATTGAAATTAATTTTAACAGCCATTTTAGTATTCTGAAGGTCCTTGGGTCATTATTACAAACAAGTTATTGTAATATTTTTGTTTACATAGGATTTTTAACTTTCATAATAGTTTAACATGAGTTTTTTCATTTTATACTTTTTATATTTTCATTAGGTAGGTAAAGTAAACATTATTTCATAAATGAAAATAGGTCATACAGCTAGTAAGTGACAAAGTCAGGAGTTTCACTCCTATTCTCCTGACCCACCCATGCTCTGACCTCTATATTGCTCTTGCTATTTCATATTTGAGTTGAGAAATATGTTAGTTGTCAAAGTTTGCTGCATTAAAATGTTTTAAATGATCTATCTTCACAAAACCCCTTAAAACCAAACTTTTAGAAATATGTAGGTACTTTAAGAGCTAGAGCACATATAAATCCTTCTGTGGAATGACCATGACTATTCTAAGAGTATTTTAATAGTGTGAAAAGTGAAATATTTGCTAAGGAAACAAACTGGAAATGGAGGTTACCAAAATATCTATATATCTCTATAGATCATTTTTACTGTTAAAGTTGAAACTTAAATATGTTAGCTGAAGAGGTAACTGTTTTTTCATCTGTGACAAATGTTTCAGAATATATATTTTCAGAAAAAACTTTCCATTTAGAATCTTTAATTTGAAATTGAAGGAGCACAAAAGGAAAGGTAATTGCTTATAATTCATGAGCCTTTATCTTGTATGATTGTAAAGGTTTTTGATGGAGGGACAGTCTTATATATGTCTTGCTCATAGAAAGAACTCAAAATAAACATTTGAGAAAATTTGGGCTTAATCTTTAATTATTTTCCTTTGTTGGTTTGAACTCATTTTCATAAAATATAAGAAGATAAAAAGGAATGGGGGTACTTTGTCACTTATCATTTTCCATATCACTATCAATTTTCTAAAACATAAACTACTCATGTTTGTTTCCTATTTAAAAATCTCCTAATTTGTGAGATAAGGAACAGAGAGGAAGAGGAAACTTTTACTTTTATGTTATAAACTTCTGATATATATGAATTTGTCACAATGAGTGTGTATTACTTTATACCAAGAGAGAAAAAGCACACCCAAGTCTAACACAGGAAAAATAGAGATAAACAAGATTCTAGTCCAAATTGTTCACAGAATTAAGTCTGATCACCTTAGCAAGGAAGATAGGGTCTTTAACTTGAGGCTTCCAGATTCCTTATTAAACTGCATTTCCCCACCTACACTCCCTACTACACACACTTGTGCACACATACCCCTCCTCTCCAGTTAAATAAACTATCTTTTTTAAAGACACAGTCATTTTTTCCCTCTGACTTGTTCTTTCTTGTACACTTTACTCAATCTAGAAAGCCCTGTCCTCCCTCTTGTTTCCAATGAGATTACTTCAAGACCCAGCTCAAAACACTTTTTCAGTCCATAGTGAAATGAATGTTCTCTCTTCTCTACACCACAGTGCTGTGTTTTCCTCCATTAAATTGTAGTCAGAAGAACCATGAGTTAAGCATTAGACATCTTTGTATTCCTCTTCCTCTTCCCCCTATACCTGTGCCTGACACGTAGAAGGCATTCAGTAAATGCTTGTTGAATTAATAAATAAATGAATACATTAACAAATCAATCTTTTTCTAAGGTAACAGAACTCATGTCTAGTGAATAAATATTCTTAAAGTGGTTAATAAAGAGGAAAAGTCATTCAGCCTGAGAAGCAGTGTGGTGTGTTGGATAGAATTCCAGCTTTGGAGTCAGACAGATCAGTTTGTTTTTAGCATCCACCAATATCTAGCAGTGAGACCTGTGGCAACTGACCTCACTCACTGAGGTTCACTTCCTTTATTTACATAAGAGTTAATAATATCTGCCTTGCAGGCAGTTGAAAAGACCTGAATCACCTTGCACAATGTTTGGCAAAACCCAGGTGCTCATTATATAGTGGTTATTACTGTTACTTTTATCAGCTCCTACAATGTTTCAGTATGGTGTATTTGTTGCCACCACAAATTTGATTATCTATGCTAGCTGCTTAATGCCTGCTAATATTTTCTCCTTGATCTCATTATAAATCTCTTATGTTATACTTTAGACACTGTCTATAGTACCTAGGTCATTTCTGGCCACATACTCAGTTTTTTAACTTACTGGGTTAGACCTGTGACTTATAGTGAAAAGAGCACTTGATTTGGAGTCAGGAGATCAGGATAATACTGAGCTACATTAAGTAACTTTCCTTTCTCTTGGCTTTCTCAGCTTCTTCATCTGCAAAATTAAAAGAATAGACCTCATGAGTCATTTATAACTCATAAATTCAGCTATGCTATGATTAATTCTTTTTATGAAGTAAAGAATTGCACTATAGTTAAATAAGCCTCTACAGCCAGATAGAAAAATGTAGGGCACAAGTAGTTTGACCAGCCCTCCCAGTTTTCTCAGAACCATCTCAGCTTTAACACAAAAAGTCCTGTGTCCTGTGAATCCTCTCAGTCCTGGGGAAACCAATAAGTTGGTCTTCTCAACTCTAGGTAGTTTGACAAATAAAAGGTTTTTCTTTCTAGTTGCTGAAAGCTTTTTTCTTTTGAATTCCACATTGACAAATAGTGTTTGGTCTTGTGGTAGAGATGAGCAATATTGGAGAAAAATAACAGTACCCATAATATACAAATAAGCACACTTCCTTGGGTACTGGTAATTCAATGTCATTGAATCAGTTGCTGTTGAGAACTTTAACGTACCAGGCATTATATTAGGCTATGCTATCAAGGGTATGGATGTAGAAGACTCTACCTCTACACCAAGGCAAGTATTTGTGTGTGGGCAGGGTAAGGATGTAGGACACATACCTAGGGAAAGGTCCCCACATACCACAAGGTAGTGTATAATGATGAAATATATTAGACTGTTCAGGGAAGGAAAGGGAGGCTGGTGGGAACTAGAAAAGGTAGAAGTAAAGTCTGAACAGAGTTGGTTATGGAAGTGGCTAGGCAGACAATCTAAGGGGTGATACGCACACTGCTAGATAATGTGTAGATCCTACAGGTAAATGACTGTGGACTTACAACTCTCATGATAAAATATCATGGAATCTGAAAGGGGGCTTTGCTGTAGCTAAATTAAAAAGAAAACTCTGCAAGAGATGAAAAGGAAAGCTTGGGGATAAATGAGGTGGTGAGGTGGTAGGGGGAAAGATCAAGGGAACTGGGGTAAAAAAAACTACTACTCAGATGATCCCTGAAATTTTTCTTTTGAGCTTTCCCATCATTTTTACGGTTTTCTCACTTACCTCTCTCCTGCCACAATCTTGTTTTGCCCTTACAACTATGTTAAGAAGAATTGACATACTGTAGGGAAAAGGGCATAGGCTTTTGAGGCCAAAAGGCCTCCATTACTTACTTTCTGACTTTGGGAAGTGAATTAGCCTTGCTGG
This sequence comes from Manis javanica, assembly GCF_040802235.1. NCBI lineage: Eukaryota > Metazoa > Chordata > Mammalia > Pholidota > Manidae > Manis > Manis javanica. The sequence goes on from NC_133174.1 coordinate 65,582,842, forward strand.
AATTGTTTCCTCATTAATAAAATAGGAGCAAACATACCTACTTCACTGGATTGCTCGGCGGAATAATGAGATAATTAATGTGTAACATGCCTGATACATGTTGAAACATGTTAAGGACTCAATGAATGGTAAGTTCCTCACCTATCTCCTTCTAGGGTTTTGATGATGTATTTGATTATTTGACTAAGTCAGAGGCAGAATCTCCTTCAAATGGCCTTGGAAAGAGACTCCCAAGGGAGAACTGAAAACACAGAGGAAAGGCTTTAGAGTCTGCTTTGATCACTCCTCATATTTCACTTGAGATCACATCTCCACTTCCCCAACACTTGCTCCTTTAGTTTGAGTGTGTGTGTATGTGTGTAACTTAAGTCAGGATACTAGCCCCTCTCAGGTTCATAAGGACATAAGTTTCTTTCCTTAACGTAGCTCTCTCTGTGTGATATGCAAGTGGCATGGCTAGCAGGCAGGGCAACCTTTATATGTAGGAGAGGTACAGTTGGCTACGAATGATCTGAATGTGTTGAAAGCTAATTCTGTGCACCTGCAGAAACAGATTAATGTCATGAATGCTACACCAAATTTCCCTGGTGCAGAGAATAAGATATTATCAGGAAAGCTGGGTCACTGCAGGTTCTTGTTACCTTCTCCAGTGATTTTCTTTGGTTAATTTATGAAGTCCAAGAAGTTTGCTTTCAAATATGCTCAATGCCTTGTAATGACTCCCTTTATTTTTGAGGGAATTTCCTTCTCCCTTCATCCCTGCCCTCAGCAACCCCTAGCCCTTCCCTGAACCCTTTCCAATCTATCCTCCCAATCTTCTCCCAGATATTCTTCTCACCATTCCTCTACTCTCTCTCTCATCCTCTACACCTCACCTAATCTCCCTCCTGCCCCAAACATTCCCCTGTTCTCTCCATGTTCTCCTATCCCATCACCCACTGACCTGTATACCCCTGGAATATTCAGGACACCACCCAAACTTTGAAACTTTTCCAGTCTCCTCTCTCCCTCCCAGCTTATTTGTCCCTTGTCTTTTTCCCTCAGCTAAGCCAAGAAGTAATTCAAACACCCATAGAAATTGCCAAAGTTTATTGATTTTCTAAAAAACATCACTTGCAAATTTATTTTCCTTATTAAAAAGATGTTGCAGTTATAATGATAAAGAGAGTCTTGATAAGAAAAAAATCAAGTCAGTCTTACAACTACACTTTCTCAATGTTAGTTTCTAGTATCTATTCTTATGCATACTGTTAGTATAAATCATAATAAAAACAGCCTTACATTAATGGATGGTTGGAAAAGGGGAGCATGCAAGGTTGGAGAGAAAAAGCAGCTCAAAGTTGTCAGATTCAATCCATGATCTGAGAGACAGGGTTTTTGTACAGGTAGCCTTAGTTCATTGCCAGAGATTCAGTGGAAGATTCTGGGAGCAGTAAATGCTGGTGACAGCTGAGGTTAACAGAAGACAGGTGGCCAGGAACAGTCACTAGGACACAGGATCTACCCAGCAATTATTTCATCACGACGTCTTCTATTCCACCTGTGCCTGAAACAATTGTAGTGATAATAATGAGATGGAAAGACACAGTGCGGGTACTCCATTCAATGTTTGGGTTATGTGTTTCAAGCCAGTGGACTCCAAGAATCAGAGGGTACCATGGTGTATGAATAATGTCAAACTGGAGCTCTTCAATGTGGTTTCCAATTTTAACTTCAGCAGGTGGTGTGCCTTGGTTATGGCTCCATTAATCAGTGGACAGCCATCTATGGTTTCAAGTGTGAGAGAGAAGATATTATTGTGCATGGGCAACTTCTCTCGAAGAACCACTGAATGGTCAATGCTGTTTCTGTAGGAGCATGAATCCACCATCACTTGCTCAGAGAACTGTTGTCTTCCCAGTCTGATTTCAATAGTAAGCCATAGGGTAAGGGACATAGATATTGGAAGTGAGGGGGATGCATATTTGTAGATTGGCCCATCTGGGTTCCCCCTTACTGCTGGGCCTCTATGTTTCCTGCTTGCTGGACTCGATGAGGCTTGACAGGGCAATCTCTGGCAAAATGTACAGAATGACCACAGTAGAGGCACAGTGGCCTTCACGATGGTGGGCCCATTCAGCTTCAGTGAGATGTAGGTAGTTGCTGGCAGGCTGCATAAGCTGATTTTCACCTGGTGGACTCCCAGGTACAGTTCTCTCCTCAGAGGGACTTACCCCTTGTGAATTTGTATCAGGCTTACCACTTAGCTTCTGTTCTCAGCTGATGCACTGGGTAATCAAATCAGATAGGTTGGTAGCTGGCCTTGTGTGAGATAGTTCATCTCAGAACTGGCAAGCCCTTCCTGAAATTGGATGCAGCTTAACTTTTGAGTAATGAGGATGAAGTGGGTCTCATACTGGTGGACAGAGTCATCACTTTGGCAGAGCTGAAGGATGCAGTGGTTGGCATTTTCCATGTTTTCAGGATTGTTAAAAGGATCCTGGAGCACTTGTATGAAACCTTCAAATTGCTCCAGTAGGTCTCTTTGGATAAGTACTAAGGGCTGGAACCACAGTCCTGCTTTGCTTGAGAAAGTTTCTAACAAAGCTCACCAGGGCTGCTTCAGTGGGATATGGGAGCTTTCTGACTCTCGTGTAACTATTCAACTGAACCAGGAGCTCAGGAAGCTTCTGGGCATTCCCATTAAAGGCTAAAGGGTGTTCTAGCAGGAAAACTTCATCTTCTAACCCCCTGGGGGACTGTGGGAACTCTGAAGCTGCTGATGTCCAGCAGCTACTAGGTACTCCAGGGGCTTCTGGGGTGCTGGGACTTCCAAGAACTCCTGGGTATCTGAAGGATCCAGGGGACCCTGGGTCAGCTGAGGCTCTTCCAACTCCTGGTGAGCCGCAAGCTCAAGGGGCTCCAGGTGTGTTGAGGTCTCTTGACATTCTGGTGCCTCCTGAGGCTCCTGACCATTTGGGGGTCCTGAGGCTCTGAATTCTGTTGCTTATGGGCCACTGGGAAATCCTGGGTATCTGGGGGCTCCTGAGAATCCTGGGTGATTGGGGACTAATGGAGCTCTTTGACCTTTGGGGGCTTTTGGGAGGCCCAGGCTGCTGAGAGCTTATGGACCATTGAGGGCTCCTGGGCTGAGGCTGATGGGGGTTCCCAGGTTGGGAGATCCTGGGGATCTCTGGGGTCTGGGGCCCTTCAACCTCTGAGGGATCTTGGAGTTCCCAGACTGTTGGGGGACCCAGGGACTCTGGGCATTTCTGGGGTTCCTAGGCTTCTGAGGGTTTCTGGAGAGGTTCATCCTCTTTGGTTGCTTGGGGCTTCTGGAGCTCTGAGATCTGGGCCTGCAGGGCAGCATTTTCTTCCATGAGCCACTGCATGTGGGTCTGCAGAATTTCATTCTCCAATTTCAGAGCAATGTAGGAAGCTTCTAAGTCCTCCACCATCTTTTGAGGAAACGGGCTTGGTTTGGCAGTTTGCTGTCAAGAAAGATTGGGTAGGCACTTGTGAGGCCTTTATAAAAGTTTCTTTTAGAAAAAGCTCTTTTCTAAAATATGTCAGGCTCTATGAGTTTTCCAGGAGGTGGGGATTTGGGCCCTGCCAAGGTTAATTATTAGGATGTCACTGTAAGCCTCTGAAGTTCAGCAAGGGGAGGTGTCAGATACACTGTGAAGGGAGTGGGATCTGGGGATCAGAAACTGTTGGAAGCACTCTTTCAAAATAAATCAGGATAAAACCTGTCTAATAGTGCTGGGCTTCTTTTACTATAAGGTCATGTTCATGACTTGTGTTATATATGCTGGGTTATACATCCTGGCTCTGGCCCCATGACATTTTAAGAACAGCATCTGACCCAGACTGTGTATGCCATTTTGTATTATTCTTTGAAGCTTAAATTTATAGTGGCAGCAATTTCTCAATATTCTTTTTTGTTTTATAGTCTTTAATTTCTAATATCTGTTGAATATCCCAAACACCTGGATTTTAACAGTTTCTTTCAATGACTAAGTCAAATGTTTGAGCAATGTGGGGATTTTAGGCTCTGTGGTGCACCAACCCAAGAGATATTTTTGGATGGCTTGGGTAGGAGGCAGAGGGGAGCTCTTTCTGACACCTCAGAAATTATACCAGACCAGCCTCAGGAGAAAATAAGCAATAATTGACTAAGTACATATATGCACTCAGCAGACACATGCATATTATTTATAAAATGCCTCAAAATAGTTCAGAAAATAATCTTTATAAATGTCCATTACCATTCAGAGACTTAGTCCTGGAGCTTGGCTGTCTGCGTACCCATCACTGACAAGGGAAGTGCATGAATGGCTGTGGAGGCTTGCCTTTTCTGTACATACTGATCTCAAACACACCCACTCCCAGAACACATTCCAACTTTCCTCTGTAACATAGCTATTTTGAATGTGGAAGGGTTTTTTTTCTGAGAGCACCTTACAGTTTAGAGCCACAAGGAAAGTAGGATGCTGCACTGATGTGAGGCAGTCTCTTGTATTCATTCCTCTGTTACTTTAATAAATATTTGGCCAGGAAATTGCCCTTGTGAAAAGTTGTAAGCATTTCTGAATAACTAGAGTGGTTTGGGATTTCATTTTTTATGTCTGTCTCATGTACCTTCCCTCACTCTATTCACACTGAGCCATTTATTTAATTCTTACTCAGAGAGCAAACTGTAGTCCCTCAGCTCCTTCCCCAACCCACTTACTCAGTCCCTAAGGTCCCTCCCTGCAATATTTTCTTGGAAACTTACCATAGACAGACCTAGGCGAGGTATAATAGGATAAGACTGTAGCAGAGGCCAATTTGTTGAAGTGTACTTGTAGCAGTATTACAAGGCCCCTGGCTCCTTCTGAATATCTTGGCCCAGGGTTCTCATCTTTCTCTGAATCTTTCAGGTTCTCTAGGAAGTATCCAGGCATCCTACTAAGGGCTGACCTCTCAGGAAATGACCTTGCTCAAAAATCTCACCTTCTTTCATGACAAATCACAGTCACAGCCTGGGAATGGGCCATGTGGCCATTTTAAGTAAGGCTTAGGGACAGATATTTTTGTCCTAGTAAAGAATAAGGTTGAGGATTTTCTTAGGCCACTTCAAATCACATATCATATCACTAATGGTCCCTAATATCCTTTAAAAATAATCAGTTACACATTGTTCAGCATAATGAGATAAATACTGGTAACAGAATATGCCCAAATCACAGTAAACTGACATACTGGACTAGCTGAACTCTAATGGTTTGGAAAGGAAAATAAAATCTTCTGCAAATCAAGTTATATTCTCTCCTTTCCTTTTAATGGTTTATTCTTTAGAAATAAACCACAAGGGAGTAATTTGTTTTATTTATATGAAGATTTCAGATAACTGAAGCCTTCCCTTTGATAATACAAAACATACCTTACCAATTTAAAGAATTCAGAGAAATATTTATATCATGTATTACACTTCTTTTTCCATTCTTAAGTGAATGATTTTGAATATAATTTAATTTATTTTTTAATGGTTTGGCATCATGCTTAAACAAGCTCATTCATTTACTGTGTTGTAACACCATATTGCCTTCTGAAGCTATTGAGAGGTATAAAGTGGCTTGTCTCCAAATTAAATACCCAAATTGCTCTGCTTTCTGACTTCATATAATTTATTTTTGCTCTATAGTTTTCTACTTTTTTGCTATCAGATTGTCACATAACCCTTCAAACTGTTGCAGATTGCCCGTTTATTCTAAGTATAGACAAAATTGGCAAAGTATTAGTCCTTCTAAAATTCAGTCTAAAACTCAGTTTATGAAGCTGTAAAATGGAACTATTAATTGTAGTTAACAGAATTGTTGCAAAGATTTAGTAAAACAATGCATGTAAAATGCTTAGCACAGTGTCTGGCCACTAGTAATACCCAATAAAGGTCAACTATAATAATAATAATAATAATAAATAATAATAATAATAATAGCAATAAAGAAGGAGAAGAAGAAGAAGAAGAAGAAGAAGAAGAAGAAGAAGAAGAAGAAGAAGAAGAAGAAGAAAGAAGAAGAAGAAGAAGAAGAAGAAGAAGAAGAAGAAGAAGAAGAAGAAGAAGAAGAAGAAGGAGGAGGAGGAGGAGGAGGAGAAGGAGAAGAAGAAGAAGAAGAAAAAGCTGTAGTAGCAGTAACCTCATTTTAATTCGTTCCTTTTAATCATCTGTGAATTGGGAACCTGGAAAAGTAAACCATAGAATTATGTAGGAGCTGAGCAGGAGCTCTCCAAAGAAGAAAGCTGTGCATGGATTTTATGTTATTTATTTTCTGTCACTCAGGAAACTTTCTTTGTCTTTCTGTCTGGATTACAGATGATTTAGTTTATGAAATAATGCTCTGGAATCAGAACTGAGGTACCTGAGCAGGAAGAGCAGATGATTAACAAGGGAATTGTGGAGCAGCCAAGATAGGTGTTTTTAAAGTCCATGGGCTAAAACACTGAATGGTGCTTTGCTTACAGGCATATTTATCCAGTAGGTAAACGAGATATCTTTCTGTCCCCACATTCCTCCAACCCCCTCTAAAGAGCAAAGACCAAATTCAACATCCTTAACTATAAGTTCCAAAATGCCTAAACAGATAATTATTCTCTTTTGAGTGGAAAAAAGAGCTACACTGAATTTTGTTAATATGACTAAAGTAGCTTTAATGACCTGAATTAGTCAAGTAAGAATAGGGAAGTAAATCCAAACTCTTATCATGTTTCCCCTACACTTTAATCCTTCTTCTTACACTCACAACATGGTGGAATTTATGGAGCCTTTAGAATGGTTATGAAAACATGTTAATTAAATGAGGTTTTATTTAAGTAAGTGGGAGAAAATTTTAGGTCAAAAAAGAAGATAAATATTTTCATTTAAAAGAAAAAAATGACTGCACAGTAATGCTCAGTTTTGCTAATAAGTTACGTATGTTGATTGCTAGCTTGAGGAAAAAATGAAGAGAAGTGTTGAATAAGATGGCATTCTATTTTATACATTGCACTAGTTGTATTTTAATTTTGTAGGGAAATGTACAATCTGAAACATCTTAGGTCTCTGCCAGTCTTACCTGGCTGAGTTGCATCTTCAACTCAATCTTCTGCCCCTTCCCCTTCCTGTCCTGGAAGAGGCCACAGGACAGGTTATCCCACAGGTATCTGGAACAATGGCCAACTTCCCCCTGGGGACAGTTTCATCATGGTGTCTATTTTTTCTACATTGATTCCTATCATTGTGTTGGAACTTGTAGCACTTTCTAAAGTTTACCCTATAATGTGTGTAGTACAGATTGAAACATTTTATCATCATCAACAACACTACACAGCAGATTTCCCAATTCTTTCAGAAGTTGGAAAGCTTTCCAAAAATTCTCCTTATTCATCTGACTGGGATCCAGAGGATAATGAATGTATGGTAATAGGACAGGTTCTATCCCAGTACTACTCTGAAAGAGTCAAAATTGTCATCCTTTTCATCTCTCTTTATGATATTTATCGTCTTTTATTTCTTGTCCTATGCACACTTAGGGGAACTTTTCCCTTTATCCACTCTCACTTGGGGAGAATGAATCCCTACTGAGATACTACCTCATGGAATTCTAAAAGGAACAGTTTTAGGGTGTTTGCATTTTCATCTGGAGCAGATACCATTTTGGTATCCTTTAGATCGCATCATTAAGATGGCCCTATATTTTGTTTCTTTATAAGGCTGGCCCATATTAGTTTGCTTATCTAAATTTAGCATATTTACATAATCTGCTAAATCCAGTTTTAGCAGATTTGCTTAATGATTTCCATGCTCTGACTTCACTGAAACCTTGTGATATGCTGACCAGGCTGCCCTAGCTAAGGGCTGAAGAAACCACCACCACAGCCTAATAGGAGAATAGAGGGCCTTTGCTATAACCCATTCATGGGGATGTCATTTTTATAGGGATCTGGCCCTCTCCTTTACTTCCTTTGTCCCTACTCTGTGGAGTTTGCTAATGCTTGTTCAGCCAGAAAGCAGATTAACTCAAAGCTGATGGCATCAGCAAGGCAGAAAAGAGAGAAGGAGAAGGGGAAAGGAGAGGGAAGAGAGCGTGGAGAGGGGGGAGGGGAGGGGAGAAGATAATATAAGAAAATCTAGAAAGAACTTTTAAAAACTCAGCATATGTACATTTTGGCCATTTAAAGATAAAATTAAATTTTACGGTTTAGCATTTTAAAAATCACAAGATAGGAGACTATCTTTTAATGCTTTGGTTTATCTCTAAAGGTCTTAATCACGCAATGTGGTTAGTATGGTCTTTATAGGGTTGAAGATTGATAAAGGGGTGGTCATAGAACCTCCATGGGACTGGAAATGAACATTGGGGTGTACTGATGGGAGATGTAGCAGTAAAGGGGGGTGCTGAGGAGGGAGAATACCCAACCCTGCCAACCTCACATTTTTGCTTGTGCGGTCCAAATGAGATAACTGTTGTAAAAGTGCTTTGGAGAAAAATGTGCAAATGGAAAGAGATCAGGATTTGAAGTAAGACAAGCCTAGGTTCAGTTCCCAGCCCTGCTCTTTTATTATCTGTATTATCTTGGCCAAGGTACTTAAATCCTTTGAGACTCATTTTCCTCATCTAGAAAGTAGGGGATAATAATTTGTCATTAGTGACTTGCTGTGAGGATTGGAAATAATGTTTGTACCTAACAATAGACTTTTTCTGAGTTGTAGCTGATGGTAAAAATCATACTGATGGTAAAAGGTTTGCCACTTATTTTCATATACCAGCTTATCCAATGCATCCAAAATTCCTTTTAAATTTTTATATATAAACTCAGCATAATTAATATAACTACTCCATATATATTTATTGAATATCCAAGCATTTAAAGGCACTATGTTGTGCGTGCATGTGTGTATGTGTGTGTGTGTGTGTGTCTTCTCTCTATGTATATGCGTGTGTATGTGTAGGGAAAATGGAAGTTCCATGGACAGGATCCTCACCTGATCCTAATCTACTTGCCCACTGTTCACGTACAGTGATGTAATACTTAGCCTACTGTGCAGGTGCATGTTTGCATATCCTTTGACAATAAGCCATTATTGCCTGTGTTGCTATAAAAAGAGCTCTGCCCAGTGCTAAGAGGAAAGCAGAGGCTGCAGGTGGGGGCAGAGCCTGGAGTGGAGGTGGACAGGATTTTAGCACTTGATGTGCCATCACAAGAATAAAGCTTGGTATAAAACCCCTTTACCCCCAAACATTATGTTGTCATTATTCAGTCTCACCAAATCCAGAGTGAACTTGCCCAAGGCTGAAATCCCCCTCAGGTGAGACATTTTGGCACAGTCAGCAGGATTCACTGCAAACTGAAAAATGGAACAAGCTGCCCTCATGGGAATGGTACTTTAGTGGGCTGCCCTTACAGATGGGGAAATATTGCAGGAACCCCATAAGGATGAGAAGATATTCAAGTATCCCCAAATGGGCACGTGGACTGAGGTGGCTTGCCTCCCAGTGGAGTGGGCCCCTTCCCAGGATTGGGGAGAGGTGGAGGTGATGGCTGAGGCATTGGTAGAGGCCCTCTATGAGATTAGGAAGTCCTTAAATAAACAGGTTGCCAGCATGGTGGCTGGAACCATAAGTTGGCTATTTCTCACAGTGTTAAGGCCATCAAAGAGAAGGACGTACTCCTGTGAGAAGCACAAGAAGAGATAGCATGAGAATGCATGCTACAAGGTGCTGTGGAGAAGGTAAAAGATTTGTTGATGGACTGAGATGGCGTAGCTGCAAAGCATTGTGGATAAGGTAGAGGATGTTGTGGTGACTGAGATGGAAGTGCTCTGTGGGGGTGGTGAGAGATTTGCTGTCAGCTCTGGAAGTGGTGGGGGATACTCCATGGGAGAATGAGGAGGTAGGAAGAGTGATGGAGGCAAAACACCTCCTCTGTTGAAATACTGCATGGTTGTAGTTAAGAAAATAAAAATGCAGCATCAACAGGTTCCTCCAGGAAAGGTGCCTCCCCCTTCCCAGGTCATGGAGTGCTCCATGCTCTGCTTCTATACTCAGGCAGACCTGGTGTACTTGGGCTCCCAGTTAAAGCAGAAACACTTAAGAGTCCATGTCAGCCCGGCTCCTGTGCCTTTGGGATATAAGGGTGGATGGGATTATTCTGTCTGGTTTAGAAATGGGAAAACTGACTTCCCTGACAACTCAACTGCCTTGTGGCAGTGATTACAAAATGAATACCAGACCCTGGGAAACCACTTCCTTCTTGATTGGCTTATGACCATGCTTCACACTGTATGGCCCAATCAGGGTGATTTACCATTTTACCCCACTAAATGGCAGACATATGTTGAGCTCCAACAAACTATGGGAGCTTGGCATGAAAAATGCCATTTATAACATAGTAAATCATAATCTGGATGAGGAGATGTTTACCTCAGGGATGAGGGGTATGGTGCTGCAAATAGCTCCCCAATCCTTCTTTGGGTCCTTAGTGGCCATTCTTGCCCCTCACTTAGGGCAGACCATAAATGAGGTTACATTTACGTGGCATATTTTGGGGAGGCTGAAGTGATGTGGGCATGGAAGGGAGTGTGGTTTGCTACTGAGAGGAAGAGTTTAAAGGGTCCTGTGAAGGTCATAATGACCCAGATGTGGGTTGACTTGATAAAAGCAGGAGGAGACAGAGAGAAACTGGATGGGAAGTCAAATAAAATCTTACTGTAGCTGTGGCAACAACTGAAGCTGGAGCAGCAGTTTTGGCCATTGGCTAAGGTGAGGACTAAGAAATGGAAGCCAGAGACAAAGCCACAAGTATGGCCCATGTGCTTGCAGGACTTCCTGCTGGAAAGTAAGCTGACCCTGCTTGGAATTTCACAGGAAAATGATTGGGGGATTCAGTTTGACTGAGGGGACAGTCAAGGCACCCAGCTTGGGGGACTGGATGGGAACTGGAAGCCACATGTTGAAATATCAATTCATTGGTCCCGGTGAATATACAAAGTGTCCTGGCTCTGGTGGACATAGGAGCTGAACTGAATACTCACTGATTTATGGCAACCCTGAGTGGTTTTCCAGAACCCCCACTGTTATAGATGGATAAGAGTGTAAGACTATTAGAGTGAAACAAGCCCAAATCCCATTGGGAATAGGGCACCTACCCCCAAAGGAGTATACTGTGTACAGGATTTGCCTATTTTGGTGTCATTAAAACGTGTGTCTTATCACCCTTAAGATTAATCTCCTCTAATGTCTTTGTGTATTGGGCATACACCCTAATAAAAAGTCCTGCTTGCTAATTATGCACAGAGCACCCTACCAGGTCTGCTACTGGCCTTCTGTGGAAAGTGCAAGTCATGGACTCATCTGAGTAGAGCTGGCATGAGTATGGCTGTAGTGACCACTTGGAGTCAATTGATCTTCTCAGGCTTGAGGGAGACTATTATTATCATAATTTTGCTGTTATTTGTATGTTGTTATAGCCTCTATTGCTGTTATGGAATCTAGCTTAAGTGTTCTAGCTTTCTTGAACAAGAACCATTGTGGAAGATTGAGGGCAGGTCTTCCAGTGCTAAGAGGAGAGCAGAGGTTGGAGGCAAGAGCAGAGCCTGAAGCAGAGGTAGAGGCTGGAGTGGGGTCAGATGACCTTCTAGTGCTCAAACTGCCATCATGAGAATAAAGCTTGGTACAAATCCCTTTCATCCCCAAACATTCTCTTGTTGTTACTTTGTCTCATTAAACCCAGAGTTAACTTGCCCAGAAAAGAAATCCCCCTCAGGTGAGACAGTGTATGAATGTGGTTTGGGGTGTGTATGCTAGGTGGGTAATAAAATGATGAATCCCCTTGGATACCTTTTTCAAAGATTTTTCATGCCAGTAAAGCAAGAAAAATATGTACTTTAGTGTTATAATGCAGGAATCTTCTAGTGTTAAATGTCACATAAGAGATACAGATAAAGTCTCCTGAAGGTGAAAAGAAGAGCTTGTGGATGTGGTGAGGTAGATGGGGAGGAGCGAGAGGTAGAATCTGGGAAGGCTGATTAGAAGAGGTGGCTTTCGAGCTGGGTTTTGAAAAGAGGGTAACATTTGATCATCCCATTATGGGGATGAAATTAGAATGGGTGAAGTAAAAGATATTCCCAATGGAGAAGACAGCAGAAACAAAGCACATAAGTTAGGAATTTCAGCCTGTGAATGGACAAGAAGCAGTTTAGTTTGGATGAAGCCTAGGTTATGTAAAGGAAGTATATAAATTCACATACAAATAATAGGATACATAGCTACTAAAAGATAAAGTTGAGATTTAGCAGAGACATGACAGTAAAAAGCAAATGTATATATATATTGTCAAGAAATATGTGATCCAGATTCAGGAGCCAAGATGGCGGCATGATTAGGACAGTGGGAATCTCCTCCCAAAAACATATATAGTTTTGAAAATAAAACAAATACAACTATCCCTAAAAGACCAGAAGACACAGGACAACAGCCAGACTACATCCACACCTGCGAGAACCCAGTGCCTGGCGAAAGGGGTAAGATACAAGCCACAGCCTGGCGGGACATGAGGACTCTTCCCCCAGCTCCCAGCGGGAGGAGAGGAGTCAGAGCAGGGAGGGAGAGAGAGCCCAGGATGGCTAAACACCCAGTCCTAGCGATCCGCACCAGAGCGCAGACACACAGTGCATGCGTGGGGTGCTGGAAACTAGGCAAGCAGGACAGTAAGACCTGTGAGCGAGTACCGCAGCTGGCGCCTCTGGGACAAAGAAAAGCGAGTGCTTTTAGAAAGTTTTAAAGGGGCAGGGACACCACAACTGAATGGAAGCATCCCAGGACACAGTCCAGAAGCTGGAAATTCCAGGGAAACCTGGGCGCAATAGCGCCCTGGGCAATATCTCTGAGAACCCTCATGGAGGTGAATAGCAAAACAGCCCCCCCGTCCATTACTCCACTGGGGTGCCACCATAGCAGAGCAGCAGCTTGAGGCTGGCCATGCCCTCAGCAAGGGAGCATCCTCCATACCAGCCGGGCAACATACAGAGACCTAGTCTACATGCAATTGCCCAACGCAAACCACAAGGGGTCGCAGTTGTACCAGTAAAGAAAGGCCAGGAGCAAGTGGAAAAAGTCTAGGCTCTCCCAGCTGACAGACGCGTCAATAGCACACCACTGCACCTATCATCATGAAAAGGCAAAAAAAACTTGATTCAGACAAGACTAACCCAGACAGCTTCGACATCTCCTACATCTTCCCCTGAGAAAGAACCTGGGGAGATAGATTTAACCAGTCTTCCTGAAAAAGAATTCAAAACAAAAGTCATAACCATACTGATGGACTTGCAGAGAAATATGCAAGAACTAAGGAGGGAGAATACAGAAATAAAACAGTCTCTGGAAGGAATTTAAAGCAGAATGAACGAGATGCAAGAGACCATTAATGGACTAGAAAACAGAGAACAGTAACACAGAGAAGCTGATGCAGAGAGAGGTAAAAGGATCTCCAAGAATGAAAGAATATTAAGAGAACTGAGTGAGCAATCGAAATGGAACAGTATCCACATTATAGGGGTACCAAAAGAAGAAGAGAGAGAAAAAGGGATAGAAAGTGTCTTTGAAGAAATAATTACTGAAAACTTCCCCAAACTAGGGGAAGAAATGGCCTTTCAGACCACAGAGGTACACAGAACTCCCATGACAAGGGATCCAAGGACGACAACACCAAGACACATAATAATTAAAATGGCAAAGATCAAAGACAAGAACAGAGTATTAAAGGCAGCCAGAGAGAAAATAAAGGTCACCTACAAAGGAAAACCCATCAGGCTATTATCAAACTCCTCAACAGAAACCTTACAGGCCAGAAGAGAATGGCATGATATACTTAATGCAATGAAACAGAAGGGCCTCGAACCAAGAATATTGTATCCAGCATGATTATCATTTAAATATGAAGGAGGGATTAAACAATTCTCAGACAAGCAAAAGTTGAGGGAATTTGCCTCCCACAAACCACCTCTACAGGGCATCTTACAGGGACTGCTCTAGATGGGAGCACTCCTAAAAAGAGCACAGAACAAAACACCCAACATATGAAGAAGGGTGGAGGAGGAATAAGAAGGGAGAGAAATAAAGAATCATCAGACTGTGTTTATACTAGCTCAATAAGCAAGTTAAGTTAGACAGTAAGATAATAAAGAAGCTAACCTTGAACCTTTGGTGACCACAAACTTAAAGCCTGCAATGGCAATAAGTACATACCTTTCAAAAATCACCCTAAATGTAAATGGACTGAATGCACCAATCAAAAGACACAGAGTAATAGAATGGATAAAAAAGCAAGACCGATCCATATGCTGCTTACAAGAGACTCACCTCAAACCCCAAGACATGCACAGGCTTAAAGTGAATGGGTGGAAAAAGATATTTCATGCAAACAACAGAGAGAAAAAAGCAGGTGTTACAATACTAGTATCAGACAAAATAGACTTCAAAATAAAGAAAGTAACAAAAGATAAAGAAGGACATTACATAATGATAAAGGGCTCAGTCCAACAAGAGGATATAACTATTATAAACATGCATGAACCCAATACAGGGGCACCAACATATGTGAAACAAATACAGAATTAAAGGAGGAATAGAAGGCAATGCATTCATTTTGGGAGACATCAACACACCACTCACTCCAAAGGACAGATCCACCAGACAGAAAATAAGTAAGGACACACAGGCACTGAACAACACACTAGAACAGATGGACCTAATAGACATCGATAGAACTCTACATCCAAAAGCAACAGAATACACATTCTTCTCAAGTGCACATCGAACATTCTCCAGAATAGACCACATACTAGGCCACAAAAAGAGCCTCCATAAATTCCAAAAGATTATAATCCTATCAACTAACTGTTCAAAACACAAAGGCATAAAACTGGAAATAAATTGTACAAAAAGAGCAAAAAGGCTCACAAACACATGGAGGCTTAACAACATGCTTCTAAATAATCAATGGATCAATGACCAAATTAAAATGGAGATCCAGCAATATATGGAAACAAATGACAACAACAACACAAAGCCCCAACTACTGTGGGATACAGCAAAAGCAGTCTTAAGAGGAATGTATGTAGCAATCCAGGAATATTTAAAGAAGTAAGAACAATCCCAAATGAATGGCCTAATGTCACAATTATTGAAATTGGAAAAAGAAGAACAAATGAGGCCTAAGGTCAGCAGAAGGAGGGACATAATAAATCAGAGAAGAAATAAATAAAATTGAGAAGAATAAAACAATAGCAAAAATCAATAAAACCAAGAGCTGGTTCTTTGAGAAAATAAACAAAATAGATAAGCCTCTAGCCAGACTTATTAAGAGGAAAAGAGAGTCAACACACATCCACAGAATCAGAAAAGAGAAAGGAAAAATCACAGAAATACAAAGAATAATTGGAGAGTACTATGAAAACCTATATACTAACAAGCTGGGAAACCTAGGAGAAATGGACAACTTCCTAGAAAAATACAACCTTCCAAGACTGACCCAGAAAGAAACAGAAAATTGAAACAGACCAATTACCAGCAATGAAATTGAAGTGGTAATCAAGAAACTACCAAAAAACAAAACCCCCGGGCCAGATGGATTTACTTTGGAATTTAACAGACATATAGAGATGACATAATACACATTCTCCTTGAAGTTTTCCAATAAATAGAAGAGGAGAGAATACTCCCAAACCCATTCTATGAAGCCAACATCACCCTAATACCAAAACCAGGCAAAGACCCCACCAAAAAAGAAAACTACAGACCAGTATCCCTGACGAACGTAGATGCAAAAATACTCAACAAAATATTAGCAAACCGAATTCAAAAATACATCAAAAGGATCATATACCACGACCAAGTTTGATTCATCCCAGGGATGTAAGGATGGTACAACATTCGAAAATCCATCAATACCATCCACCACTTCAACAAAAAGAAAGACAAAAACCTCATGATCATCCCCATACATATTGAAAAAGCATTCAACAAAATTCAACATCCATTCATGATAAAAACTCTCAAAAAAATGGGTATAGAGGGCAAGTACCTCAACATAATAATGGCCATATATGATAAACCCACAGCCAAGATCATATTAACAGCGAGAAGCTGAAAGCTTTTCCTTTGTGATCAGGAACAAGACAGGGATGCGCACTCTCCCCACTGTTATTCAACACAGTACTGGAGGCACTAGCCACGGCAATTAGACAAAACAAAGAAGTACAGGGAATCCAGATTGGTAAAGAAGAAGTCAAACCGTCACTATTTGCAGATGACATGATATTGTACATAAAAAACCCTTAAGACTCCACCCCAAAAGTACTACAGCTAATATCAGAATTCAGCAAAGTTGCAGGATACAAAATTAACACACAGAAATCTGTGGCTTTCCTATACACCAGCGATGAACCAATAGAAATAGAAATCAGGAAGACAATTCCATTCACAATAGCATCAAAAAGAATAAAATACCTAGGAATAAACCTAACCAAGGAAGTGAAAGACCTATACCCTCAAAACTATAAGACACTCTTAAGAGAAATTAAAGAGGTCACTATGAATGGAAACTCATCCCATGCTCCTGGCTAGGAAGAATTAATATTGTCAAAATGTCCATCCTGCCCCAAGCAATAGACAGATTCGATGCAATCCCTATCAAATTGACAACAGCATTCTTCAATGAACTGGAACCAATAGTTCAAAAATTCATATGGAAACACCAAAGACCCTGAATAGCTAAAGCAATCCTGAGAAGGAAGAATAAAGTGGGGGGCATCTCACTCCCCAACTTCAAGCTCTACTACAAAGCCACAGTAATCAAGACAATTTGGTACTGGCACAAGAACAGAGCCACAGACCAATGGAACAGAATAGATACTCCAAACGTTAACCCAAACATATATGGTCAACTAATATTCGATAAAGGGGTCATGGACATACAATGGGAAAATGACAGTCTCTTCAGCAGATGGTGCTGGCAAAACTGGACAGCTACATGTAATAGAATGAAACTGGATCACTGTCTAACCCCATACACAAAAGTAAATTCGAAATGGATCAAAGACTTGAATATAAGTCATGAAACCATAAAACTCTTAGAAAAAAACAGGCAAAAATCTCTCAGACATAAACATGAGTGATGTCTTCTTGAACATATCTCCCTGGGCAAGGGAAACAATCGCAAAAATGAACAAATGGGACTATGTCAAGCTGAAAAGCTTCTGTACAGCAAAGGACACCATCAATAGAACAAAAAGGTATCCTACAGTATGGGAGAATATATTCATAAATGACAGATCCGATAAAGGGTTGATATCCAAAATATATAAAGAGCTCACACTCCTCAACAAACAAAAAGCACAAAATCCAATTAAAAATGGGCAGAGGAGCTGAATAGACAGTTCTCTAAAGAAGAAATTCAGATGGCCAACAGACACATGAAAAGATGCTCCACATCGCTTGTCATCAGAGAAATGCAAATTAAGATCACAATGAGATATCAACTCACACCAGTAAGGATGGCTACCATCCAAGAGACAAACAACAACAAATGTTGGTGAGGTTGTGGAGAAAGGGGAACCCTCCTACACTGCTGGTGGGAATGTAAACTACTTCAACCATTGTGGAAAGCGGAATGGAGTTTACTCAAAATGCTCAAAATAAAAATACCATTTGACCCAGAAATTCCACTTCTAGGAATTTACCCTAAGAATGCAGCACTCCATTTTTAAAAGACAGATGCACCCCCATGTTTATCCCTGCACTATTTACAATAGCCAAGATATGGAAGCAACCTAAATGTCCATCAGCAGATGAATGGATAAAGAAGATGAGGTACAAATACACAATGGAATATTACCCTGCTATAGGAAAAAAACAGATCCTACCATTTGCAACAACATGGATGGAGCTAGAGGGTATTATGCTCAGTGAAATAAGCCAGGCAGAGAAAGACAAGTACCAAATGATTTCACTCATATGTGGAGTATAAGAACAAAAGAAAACTGAAGGAACAAAAGAGCAGCAGAATCACAGAACCCAAGAATGGACTAACAGTTACCAAAGGGAAAGGGAGTGGAGAGGACAGGTGGGAAGGGAGGGATAAGGGCGGGAAAAAAGAAAGGGGGCATTACGATTAATGTGTATAATGTGGGGGGGGGCATGGGGAGGGCTGTGCAATACAGAGAAGACAAGTAGTGATTTTACAGTATCTTACTATGTTGATGAACAGTTACTGTGAACAGGCATGTGGGGGGGACTTGGTGAAGGGGGGAGCCTAGTGAACATAATGTCCTTCATGTAATTGTAGATTAATGATACCAAAATAAAATTTTAAAAAAAAGAAATATGTGATCCTGGCAATTTCTAACTGCCCTATATAGTTTCTTAATTTACTAAACTACTAGCACCGATTAGTTCCCCCTCCCAAGACTATCAGAAAAGCCTTAAATATGCTCTATCAGCTGATTTTACTTCTTAACATTTTCCAAGAACTTTCTGATGTGTGTTTTCTTAACCCTTTTCAATCCTGCCTGTGATTTTTCTCTATGCTCAGGATGTTTAAATTCCCTCATCCAAGCCAGGTATTAAACAAGATGGACTATCTCATATTAACCCCAGCATGGACCTCTTGGTTTAGCTATTTAATCTCAGTTATTTCCTCTTGGAGCAAATTTATATAGCCAAACTCCATTTTTCTGTTTTCTTCCATTCCATTTCTGCCATGCTTGTATTCTTGTTACTCCTGTGTTTGATTTTTCTAGCACAGCCTGATTGTCTAAAACTGAGTTCTTTGTATACACTCCTGACAGAAAAATAGGCCTCTTCTTATTCTGATATTTTCTTGGCGGAAAGTCTGAAGCAGAAAATAGCATTAGTGAGGAGTCACATCAGATTCTTGGGACATTTGTATTTTCTTCATGCATGCCAGGAGAGCAGGGTCCACCATCATGTGCAAATGGGAAATATTACACTGATGAATTATTTGTCAAGTGCTGAAAAGATATTTAGGTTTTCTTAATTTGTCAAGGTGCCCCTTTGTTCCACTGAATTGCTGGGCTCTGTACGTCAGTCTTTGACAAGTCTCAGGCATATTCTTGTGCCTTATTTATTTTTTAATATTTTTATTGAAATGTAGTTGATACAAAATCTTATTTTGGCTTCAAATATACAACAGTGCTTTGACAACTATATGCATTACTAAATACTCACCATGTAGTTTCCATCTGTCACTATCAAAAGATACTACAATATTATTGGCTATGTTCCCTATGATGTATTTCCATCCCTGTGGCTAATTTATTTTATAATTTGAAGTTTGTAACTGTTTATCCTCTTTACCTATTTCACCCACTTTCTCAATCCCCTTCCCTATGGTAGCCAGCAGTTCATTCTGTTTTTATGAACCTATTTCTGCTTTGTTTGTTCAATTGCTTTGTTTTTTAGATTCCACATATAAGTGAAATTGTGTTTGTCTCTCTGACCTTTTTCCCTTAGCATAATACCTTCTAGGGACCTTCTAGGGACCGATTAGCATAATACCTAGGGACTATCCATGTTTTTGTGAAGATCAAGATTTCATTCTTTTTTTATGGCTGAGTAGTATACCAACGTATATATATATATACCACATCTTCTTTATCCTTTCATCTGTTGATGGACACTTTGGTCTACAATATGTTGGTTATTGTAAATAATGCTACAATAAACATAGGAGTGAATATATGTTTTGAATTAGTAATTTTGTTTTCTTTGGGTAAATTTCTGGAAGTGAAATTATTGGGCTGTGAGGAATTTCTATTTTTAGTTTTTGATAAACCTCCATACTGCTTTCTATAGTGTCTGCACCAATTTACACTTCCATCAACAGCATAGAGGGTAACCTTTTCTCTACATCTTCACCAACACTTGTTCATTATTTTTTTAAATTTGCATTTCCCTAATGATTAGTGATGTGGAGCATATTTTCATGTGCCTTTTGGTCATCTGTATGTCTTTTTTGGAAAAATGTCTATTCAGGTCCTCTGCCCATTTTTTAAATCATATTACTGTTTTTTGGTATTGAGTTGTATGATTTTTTAATGTATTTTATGTTCTTTTAATTTTTAAAGAAAGCTTGGCAATTTCTTTTATCAGCTGCTTTCAAACAGGCCAGGTGGTACTTAGGTACTTATGGGGAACTTTTTGCTTTCAGCGTTTATGTAATCCAGATACAGTACAATCTAGTCACTGTTCTACATCAGAATAACTGCACTAGATAGCACAGTTTGAAAAATAACTGTTATTTTTAAAGAATTCTATGGAAGACATTTCCGGTAAGTTTCACAAAAAATTTTTAGTCATAAGTATCTTCGGATAGTGAGGACAGAGGGAACTTTCAGTTTTAATTTTACATTTTTCTGTAGCATTTGGGTAATTTTTAAAATATGATCAAGCATTTCCATTTTATTTTCCTTTTTTAAAAGCAGCTTTATTGAGATAATTCACATAGAAAAACTTTTTGTGTCCTACTTGATGAGTTTGGATGTATGCAAACACCCATAATACCATTACCACAATCAAGGTAATATACATATACAATGCCTTCCAGTGTTTCCTGTGTCCCTTTTAATTTGTGTGCATGGTAAGAACACTTAACATGAGAGCATACATCTTTTAGGGAAAAAAGAAGAATGTTAGCTCCTGACTCTGACCTTAGACCCATTGCATTCAAAACCTTCTAGGATAAGTTCTAACCTACCTCTCTAACAGTGCTTTCCTTTTCCTTTACTTACACCCTATTAGTCTTGTTTGTCTCTACAGTGTGCCACTCGCATGGCACAGTTACCCTGCCTTTGCTTACATGTCTATGCCCTCTGACCAGATTTCTGTGTTTAGAAATCTGATCCTTCTTTTTAGGCCAAGTTCAGAAGCTTCCTCCTCCAGAGAGACTTACATCCTAGTCCACACCTACTACTCTCTCTGCTCTGTGCTAGTGTTGTCAATACTGCCAACACTGATTGGAGTTCCCACTTGGGATCTAATCAAATCCTATTTTAGTTTTCTCTGATTAGAGGAGCCAAAGTCTTTTTTCTGATATAGCTTATTTGTATCAGTAGGTGGCAATCACTCTGGGTATATTTCATCTTCTAGAAAATGAGGGGTGTTGGATGATTTCTCAAATGCCTTCTAAAATCAAACAATCCACATTTCTAATATCTGTAAAAGAGCTTTCAAAAACTCCAAAGCACTGAACAATAGAATCCAGTATTAGGACTACACTTTTTTTTTAATTCCCCAAAACTTTTACATTACCAGGTAAAAGAGCTGCATTTCTGACAAACTGCTTGCATGAATCATCTTGATGTTTGATCAAAACTGTACTTCTTTAGGGAGAGGCTCAAGATGGTGGCGTGAGTAGGATGGCAGAAACCTCCTCCCAAAACCATATATATTTTTGAAAATACAACAAATATAACTATTCCTAAAAGAGAGAACATAGGATACAGTACAACAGCTAGGCTACATCTACATATGCAAGAACTCAGCATCTCATGAAGGGGGTAAGATACAAAGCTGTGACCCAGCGGGACCTGAGCACTTCCCCAACCCCAGCTCACCAGTGGGAAGAAAGGAATTGGAGTGGGGAGGGAGTGGAAGCACAGGACTATGAAATAACCAGCCCTAGTAATCTGCACTGGGAGCACAGACACACATTGCATGGTGTGCTGGATATTAGAGAAATGGATGGGTAGGATCCAAGATGGAGACTGTGAGCAGGTCCCCCACAGCCGGCTCCCCTGGGACAAGAGAAAAGCGGGTGCTTTTTAAAAGTCTTAAAGGGACAAGGGCTCAACAGCAGAACAAAATCATCCCAGCACACTCAGCCCAGCAGGCTGGGAATCTTGAGGAACTTCTCAACCTCTAACCTCCTGGGGAGCAAAGCAGCACCAAAGCCCCTCACAGTGATAAGCAGCCTGCCATTTGTTCCCCTTAGCTGGTGCTAAAAGCAAACTGGCTGACCTGCCACAGCTGCAGAGCAGCTGGAGAACGGCCCTTCCCACAGCGAGCACAAAGAGTCTCCTCCCAGTGCACAGCTAACCTGAACAGGTAGCAGATGCTGGAGCAAGGTCCGGAAGGCATGAAGGGGCACTGTTCTCACAGAAGAACACACCTGGCATGGCTGTGACGTCCTACAGTGCTCTAGGCTAGCCCAAGGGTGGCCCCGCCCATGGCAGCACAGGAGATTGTCCCAGAGTTTGCTCCCAGAGTGGGGGTAACTGGCACAGGCAGCAGAGAAGGGCAAGGTGTCCAAGAAGCAGGAAGGGACTTTGTTCTGCCAGCTGACACATGTGCCATGTGCCTGCAACCACTTCTATCACCATGAAAAGGCAGAAGAATGTGGTCTAGTTAAATATCACCCAGACAACCCCAGAGAGAGGGCCTGGTGAAATAGATATGACCAATCGTCCTGAAAAAGAATTCAAAATAAAAGTCATAACCATGCTGATGGACCTGCAGAGAAATATGCAAGAGCTAAGGGATGAAGTCCAGAGGGAGATAACAGAAATGAAACAATCAATAGAAGGGCTTAAGAGCAGAGTGAATGAGGTACAAGAGACTGTTAATAGAATAGAAATCAGAGAACAGGAATACAGAGAAGCTGAGGCAGAGAGAAATAAAAGGATATCCAGGAATGAAAGAATATTGAGAGAACTGTGTGGCCAATCCAAATGGAACAATATTAGCATTATAGCTGTACAAGAAGAGAGAGAAAAAGGGACAGAAACTGTCTTTGAAGACATAATTGCTGAAAACTACCCCAAGCTAGGGAAGGAAATAGTCTCTCAGACCATGGAAGCCCACAGATCTTCCAACACAAGGGACCCAAGAAGGACAACACCAAGACATATAATAATTAAAATGGCAAGGATCAAAGACAAGGACAGAGTATTAAAGGCAGCCAGAGAGAGAAAACAGATTACCTACAAAGGAAAACCCATCAGGCTATCACCAGACTTCTCAACAGAAACCTTACAGGCCAGAAGAGAAAGGCATGATATATTTAAAGCAATGAAACAGAAGGGCTTTGAACCAAGAATACTGTATCCAGCACAAATATCATTTAAATTTGAAGGACTGTTTAAATAATTTCCTGACAAGCAAAAATTGAGGGAATTTGCCTCCCACAAACCACCTCTACAAGGTATTTTACAGGCACTGCTCTAAACGGAAGCATTCCTAAGACTAAAAAAAGTCACCAGAGAAAATGCAATCACAGCAAAGAAAGCAGACCAACCAAATACTAACTAAAGGAAAAAAATAAAATCATCTTTCCACAAAAGCAGTCAAAGGAAACACAAAAGAGTACAGAATAAAACACCTAACACATAAAGAATGGAGGAGGAAGAATAAGAGGAGAGAGAAATAAAGAATCATCAGACGGTGTTTATAATAGCTTAATAAGAGAGTTAAGTTAGATGGGTAGATAGTGAAGAAGCTACCCTTGAACCTTGGTAACCATGAATTCAAAGCCTGCAAGGGCAATTAGTACATATCTATTGATAATCACCCTAAATGTAAATGGACTAAATGCACAAATCAAAAGACACAGAGTGATAGACTGGATAAAAAAGCAAGACCCACCTATGTGCTGCTTACAAGAGACTGACCTGAAACCCAAAGTTATACACAGACTAAAAGTGAAGGTCTAGAAAAAGATAACTCATGCAAACAATATGGTGAAAAAACCAGGTGTATCAGTACTTTTATCAGACAAAATAGACTTGAAAACAAAGAAAGTAACAAGAGATAAAGAAGGACATTACATAATGATAAAGGGGAAGCTCAACAAGGGGATATAACCATTATAAATATGTATGCACCGAACAGAGGAGCACCAGCATATGTGAAACAAATAGTAACAGAATTAAAGGAGGAAACAGAATGCAATACATTCATTCTAGGAGACTTCAAGACACCACTCACTACAAAGGACAGCTCCATCAGTTAGAAAATAAGTAAGGACACAGGGGCACTGAAAAACACACTAGAGCAGATGGACCTAAAAGACATCTACAGAGCCCTACACCCAAATGTAGTAGGATACACATTCTTCTCAGGTGCACATGGAACACTTTCCAGAATAGACCACATAGTAGGCCACAAAAGGAGCCTCAGTAAATTCAAAAAGATTGAAATTTTACCAACCAACTTCTCAGATCGATCACAAAGGTACAAAACCAGAAATAAACTGTACAAAGAAAACAAAAAGTCTCACAAACACATGGAGGCTTAACAACGTGCTCCTATATAATCAATGGATCAATGACCAAATTAAAACAGAGATCTAGCAGTATATGGAGAGAAATGACAACAACAGCACAAAGCTCCAACTTCTGTGGGAGGCAGTGAAGGCAGTTGTAAGAAGAAAGTATATAGCAATCCAGGCCTATTTATAGAAGGAAGAACAATCCTAAATGAACGGTCTGAAGTCACAACTATTGAAATTGGAAAAAGAATAACAAATGAGGCCTAAAGTCAGCAGAAGGAGGGACGTAATAAAGATCAGAGAAGAAATAAATAAAATTGAGAAGTATAAAACAATAGAAAAAATTAATGAAACTGAGAGCTGGTTCTCTGAGAAAATAAACAAAATAGATAAACCCATAGCCACACTTATTGAGAGAAAAAGAGAATCTACACACATGAACAGAATCAGAAATGAGAAAGGAAAAATCATGACCGATGCCACAGAAATACAAAGAATTATTAGAGAATACTATGAAAATCTATAGGTTAGCACGCTGGAAAATCTAGAAGAAATGGACAACTTCCTAGAAAAATACAACCTTCTAAGACTGACCAAGGAAGAGACAGAATATCTAAACAGACCAATTACTAGCAACGAAATTGAATCAGTAATCAAAAAGCCACCCAAGAGCAAAACTCCCAGTCCAAATGGATTCACCACTGAATTTTACCAGACATACAGAGACGACATAATACCCATTCTCCTTAAAGTTTTCCAAAAAATAGAAGAGAAAGGAATACTTCCAAACTCATTCTATGAAGCCAGCATCACTCTAATACCAAAACCAGGCAAAGACCCCAACAAAAAATAAAATTGCATACCAATATCCCTGATGAACATAGATGCAAAAATACTCAACAGAATATTAGCAAACCAAATTTAAAAATACATCAAGAGGATCATACACCATGATCAAGTGGGATTCATTGTGCGGATGTAAGGATGGCATAACATTCCAAAATCCATCAACACCACCCACCACATCAACAAAAAGAAGGACAGAAACCACATGATCATCTCCATAGATGCTGAAAAAGCATTTGACACAATTAGATATCCATGCATGATAAAAACTCTCAACAAAATAGGTATAGATGGCAAGTACCTCAACATATTAAAGGCCATGTATGACAAACCCATGGCCAACATCATACTTAACAGCAAGAAGCTGAAAGCTTTTCTCCTAAGATCAGGAACAAATCAGGGATGCCCACTCTCCCCACTGTTATTCAACAGTACTGGATGACTTAGCCATAGCAATCAGACAACACAAAGAAACACAAGGCATCCAGATTAGTAAAGATGAAATCAAACTGTCACTATTTGCAGATTACATGATATTGTACATAAAAAACCCTAAAGACTCCACTCCAAAACTACTAGAACTGATATTGGAATACAGCAAAGTTGCAGGATACAAAATTAATAAACAGAAATCTGTTGCTTTCCTATACACTAATGATGAGCTAGCAGAAAGAGAAACCAGGAAAACAATTCCATTCACATTTGCATCAAAAAGAATAAAATACCTAGGAATAAATCTAACCAAGGAAGTGAAAGACCTGTACCCTGAAAACTACAAGACACTCCTAAGGGAAATTAAAGAGGACACTAACAAATGGAAATTCTTCCCATGGTCTTGGCTAGGAAGAATTAATATTGTCAAAATGGCCATCCTGACTAAAGGTATCTACAGATTCAATGCAATCCCAATCAAAATACCAAAACTATTCTTCAATGAACTGAAAGAAATGGTTCTAAAATTCATATGGAACCACAGAAGCCCATGAATAGCCAAAGCAATCCTGAGAAGGAAGAATAAAGCAGGGGTATCTCACTTCCCAACTTCAAGCTCTACTACAAAGCCACAGTAATCAATATAATTTGGTAGCGACACAGGAACACATCCACAGACCAGTTCAACAGAATAGAGAGTCCAGATATTAACCCAAACATGTATGGTCAATTAATATATGGTAAAGGAGCCATGGACATACAATGGTGTAATGAGAGCCTCTTCAACAGCTGGTATTGGCAAAGCTGGACAGCTACATGTAAGAGAGTGAAACTGGATCACTGTCTATTGCTGTACCCAAAAGCAAATTGAAAATGGATCAAAGATCTGAATGTAAGTTATGAAACCATAAAACTCTTAGAAAAAAACATAGGCAAAAATCTCTTGGACATAAATGTGAGCTACTTCTTCATGAACATATCTCCCCAAGCAAGAGAAACAAAAGCAAAGATGGACAAGTGGGAGTATATCAAGCTGAAAAGCTTCTGTTAAGCAAAGGACACCATCAATAGAACAAAAAGACATGCTACAGTATGGGGGAATATATTCATAAATGGCATATCCAATAAAAGATTGACTTCCAAAATATATAAAGAGCTCACGCCCCTCACAATCAAAAAGAAAATAATCCAATTAAAAAATGGGCACAGGTTCTGAACAGACTCTTCTCCAAAGAAGAATGTCAAATGACCAACAGGCACATGAAAAGATGCTCCGCATCACTAGTCATCAGAGAAATGCAAATTAAAATCACAATGAGATATCACCTCACATCAGTAAGGATCACGAACATCCAAAAGACAAACAACAAATGTTGGGGAGGTTGTGGAGAAAGGGGAACTCTCCTACACTGCTGGTGGGAATGCAAATTGTTCATCCATTGTGAAAAGCAATATGGAGATTCCTCAAAAAGCTAAAAATAGAAATACCATTTGACCCAGGAATCCCACTTCTAGGAATTTACCCTAAGAATGCAGCAGCCCAGTTTGAAAAAGGCATATGAGCCCCTATGTTTATCAAAGCTCTATTTACAGTAGCCAAGAATTGGAAGCAACCCAAGCGTCCATCAGTAGATGAATGGATAAAGAAGATGTGGTACATATACATAATGGAATATTATTCAGTCATAGGAAGAAAACAATTCCTACCATTTGCAACAACATGGATGGAGCTAGACGGTATTGTGCTCAGTGAAGTAAGCCAGGTGGAGAAAGACAAATACCAAATGACTTCACTCATATGTGGAATATAAGAACAAAGGAAAAACTGAAGGAACAAAACAGTAATGTCGCTCATGTAATTGTAGATTGATACCAAATATATATGTATGTATGTATGTATATATGTATATTATTTAAGAAAACAAAGAAAACTATACTTCTTTGGTTAACAAAGACATGAAAGTTAAAGTTAAAGTTTCCCAAAGTTGGAGGTACTATTTTTCAGATACTAGGGATACTGATTTGAAATTTTTCTCCTATTACCATGTATGTCTTTCATTCTTAGCTAAAAATTACTTAAACATATTTTGACTGGATTTGAAGTTAGTAACCCATTTTTAAATGCCATGTTTCATCAAGCTTGATAATTTATAAGTGTTCTGGTATCGTATGCTGGAATTTGTCCTGGAGAAACTAACTTACCAGAAATGAGAGATAATATTACTATTCCCATATATTGTTCATGAGGATAACAGCAAAAACACTTCTATAGCACTTACTATGCATTAGGCACTCTTCTACCTCTTTGCTTATATGAGCTCATTCGATTTCCATAACAACATTACAAGGAAGGCATTTACCCCTCCATTTCATGGATTTGAAAACTGAGGCTCAAAAAGGCTAAATAATGTTACAAGGGGCCACATAGCTGGTGAATGGAACAGATGGGACTTCATTTAAAGCAACCTGTCTTCCTACTCTGCTCTAAACTATTTAAGCTATTATGCTAGGCTGTTTCAGCTCTGTCCCCCTTCCTTTCTGTACCTTATTTCTTTATCTGAAAGAAAGTAAAGAGACTAGTTTAGCCAGAGATTGCAAACTGACCATTTCTGGCCTGAAGATATGTTTCAATTGGTCCATATTTATTTCAAAGTTGATTAAAAATCAGGAGGTTCTACAAAACTATACAGATTTCCAACTTCTCTTGAAAAATTGAGATATATATCATAGATCCATATTCCCTTATAGCAACAACCAATAAGAGGTGAGTAAATATAGGTGGCTTACTTTAGCTATACTCTGATTTTTCTGCAGTTCTTACAAAATTGTAGTTCCTTGTAGATATTTGAGCTACAACTCTAATCTCTGATACATGATTTTTAAAGTCCTTTCAAGCTTCACCATTCAATGGTTGTATGTGAAGTAAAAAAAAAATACCATAGCTGCTACTGATACACACAAGAACATGGATGAGTCTCAAAGACATGCTGAATGAAAGAAGCTAGAAACAAAATTAAATGATACCACTTTTTGAAGCTTTAGAGCAGGCAAACTAGATCAAAAGTGCTACAAATCTGAATAGTAGTTACCTCTGGAAGAGTAGGTATTAACTGGGAAGAAGGCAAGTGAACTTCCTGAGTAAGGGTTATAGAAATATTCCCAGTGTTTATCTGAGTGTTGGTCACATGGGTGTATGCATATGTAAAAAGTCACTGAATATTTGTACATTGTATATTATGTGAATTGTATATTGTATTTTAAACAATATACTTTTAAAACAATTATGTTAAGTGGTTCTCAAATGCTAGGCCTCAAAAGGTGGCATCATAATAATCTGACATTTTCCCTTAAAAGTAGATACCCAGGATCCAGTGAATACCTACTGTTCCAGAATCTGTAGAGGTGGAGCCTTATAATCTATATTTTAACAAATACTAAGAAATATTTTTTCCACTTTGCAATTATTATCTCTATTCCACTAAGAAAACTATATTCCTTTGAATTTAACACTGCCTCTGTATGGGTTGTAGAGTGTCCTGCCAAAATTCATGTCCATGACTTTTCACCAGGTACCTGGAAACCGAGACTGTTACCTCATTTGGAAATAAGATCTTGCAGATATAATTAAGTTGAGGTCATACTGGGATAAGGGAAACCCTAAATCCAGTTACTGGGGTCCTTACAGGAAGACCATGTGAAAGTACAGGGACACACCAGGACGAAGGCCATGTGAAGACAGGGGCAGTGATTGGAGCAATGTGTCAACAAAGCAAGGAATGCCAGGAGCCACCAGAAGCTAGAAAAGGCAAGGAATAACTTTTCTACAGAAGCTTCAGAGGGAGCATAGCCCTGCTGACACCTTTATTTAGGACTTCAGGCCCCTAGAACTTTGAGAAAATAAATTTCTCAATTTACTTTATGTTATGCCAGCCCTAAAAATACAATACAGGCTCTTATACTAAGTCCTGGAAGAGAGTCACCTGGGTGAGAGCATTCTATGAAGTCACCGAGACTTAGTGATAGAGCACTGGGTTGAGGGGCAACTGCTGTTAGGAATATTAGAAAGATAGACATGATAAGCTGGAAAAGGAGAAGATAAGGCTCAAAGAAGAAGCTACCCAGATAAGGCTCAAAGAAAAAGCCACCCAAACTCTACCCATGTTGGGGGTCCCATGTAGCCACAACAAAGGCTTTGCAGGGAGATAACTTCCTCCCCAACAGATCCCAATGGATGGAACTAAGAACTGCCCAAATCACACCACAGCATGGGGAAAGGACATGCTCACTGAGAGGATGACTATATAGAAAGACCTGTAAGTCAAATAACCCCCACCTCTGTCAGCCTCCTAACCAGAATGTAATACATAAACCTCCCACCTAACAGACCAAGGCCTTTGTAGACTCTGGCCCACTCCTCCCTTGGAGTGTATTCAAATAACTTTCACCTATTTCACTATTGTGTCTCTGCCTTTCAATTATTTGTTGTGGTGGGGAAAAGGAGTGAGGAGAATGAATTCAACACAGAACCATTAAGAGAGGCAAAAGCCTTGGTATCCAGGAGAGAAGAGGAGAGATGGCCACATACTGTAGATTACACAGTCAAAGGCCAGTCCTGTGGAGAGTTTTCTCCAGAGCCTCATTCAAATGCCCATACTGAGACCAGCTTTCTGTCCTATATCAAATGGAGTCAACACTGAGAAGTTGTTGCCCTAGCTGAGTGCTCAGAAACTAGGAGTTGAAAACAATGTGCACACCATGGAGATATGAGCCCTGTGGAGTCTTTCCCTTTTGTGGGCAAAATTGCAATATTTCCAGAATCTCTAGCCTGGCTTTAGTGCATCTCCACATCAATAGGTGTTTCCAAGAGGTGGAGAGAAGTAGTCCATCTTCATACAATAGGTAATTAAAAGGGTGAGTGAGGGCATATCTGGACTGGAAAGATTGGGTGGGGACTTTTCTGCAGCTGGGTCATGAAAGACACAGGAGAAGTGGACCACTCCTTGGAAGAAATAAACGGTTTTCTCCCACTTTATTTCTCACTTTGACTGATTTCAGTTTCAAAGGTATTTTGCCCCAAGATTTTCATCCTGGAGTTACATCTGGGGCACCCTGAACCCAAAATCTGTCTACATGGGGGCAACCATTGGGCAGGCTGCCCCTAGAGATGGTGGGTAGATTCCCAGAAACCTCCCTGTACATGGCAGGGAGGCCCCAGTGGCTGCAGTGGTAGAGGGTACACTTTTACCTGGGAGCCCCCATATGTGGGGCTTCCAATTGGGGAGCCCCTAGTAGGGAATTGGTCTAGGACAAAGCACCTCATAGAGAGGTGGGGCCTTCTCCAGAATTGGAAAAAGGTAGATACCCTGGAAGCAGTGAAATTAGCCATCCATGAGTTAGAAGACTGTTTAGAGGCCATGAACGGCAATGTGGCTGCTGGGGTTGTGGGATGTCTTTCTTGAGATAGTGTCAAGTGATATCGAGGAGAGAGAGGATTATGAAGTAGAGGGAGATATTCAGCAGCAGAGACACACACTTCAGCATTGCTTGGAGGAGCTGGGCAATGACCTATTGGATGCTCATAAGAAAAAGAGGCACAGATTGGATTAAAGATGGCAGAGTGAGAGGTGAGACATATATCTCCTAAAAATCACAGATAATATGAAAATACAATTAATACAACTAATCCTGAAAGATCAACAGGAAAGAAGGCTGCACCAGACTGCATAAACCTGGAGAAAAGAGAAGACCTCACGGAACAGGGTAAAGTACCAAAGCTGTGACCCAGTGGGATCCAAGACATTCCCTCACCCCAGCTCACCAGAGGGAGGAAGAGAAACAGAGAGTGGGGAGGGAGTGGAGCCCTGGGACTTCTGAACACCTAGCCCTGGAGATCTGCTCTGGGAGCACAAACCTACAATGCATGGTGCTCTGGTGATTAGTGGGGATGGAAAGCTAAGACAGGCAGAATACCTGGAGAGACTGAGATTCCAGATGCTTGTGGAAAACAGGGATCCATATCTGGATGCTATGGGAGGGCACTCTGAGAGACTTCCTAAAAGTGAGAGGGCTGCTAAAGGGCCAAGGATTGCACAGAGTTTACTGCTTAGGAGAAAGGACAGGTAGACAAAATTGTATAGGTGCACTGTGCCAAGCAGGTTGGAAACTTTCAGGATATTCAGATGCTCCATACCCTGGGTGGCTAAAGAGCTTCAAGGACCCCCACCATGATACGAAGCCTGCTGTGCCTTCCTCCCAGCCTGCCCACACCTGGCTCACAAAACAGCAGACACTGCCCTATGTCTGGCCAGCCAGAAGGAAGCCCCTCCTACAGCAGTTACAAACGCAAAGCATAGAGGCTTAAACCTGTGTGTTTTACCCACTGGTTCTGGCACAGGAGACAGGCATAGCAGCTGGGTAGCAGGAAACAGCTCTTTCCTACCCCCAGGCATGAACACCACTCCCCAGCAAGCCCTGACATTGCTTCAGGGTCTGAGCAGCTGCAGAGAGTAGAGCTTCTGGACACTAGAGGGCACCACATACAAATATGAAACCTCAGAGGAACCTGGTTCAAAACAAAATCTCAAGATCAGAGAAATGACCCAGTGAGATTGAATTAATAAATCTTCCTGAAAGAGATTTCAAAAGAAAGACAATAAACATAGTCCTGGAGGTACATAAAAATAATAAGAACTTAGAAACGAATTTAGGATGGAGATCCAATCATTGAAGAGCACAAAAGAGGGTATTAAAAGCAGATTAGGTATGGTGGAGGAGATGATAAATGAAATAGAAACTAAGGAAGAATAATACACAGAAGTTGAGGCACAGAGAGAAAAAAAGGATCTCTAGGAATGGAAGCATACAGAGAGAACAGTGTGACCAATCCAAGCATAACAATATTCATATTATAGGGGTACCAGAAGGAGCAGAGAGAGAAAAAGGGATAGAAAGTGTCTTTGAGGAAGTAATTGCTGAAAACATCCCCAATCTGGGGAAGGAGATAGTCTCTCAGGCCATGGAGGTGCACAGTTCTCCCAACACAAGGGACCCAAGGAGGACAACACCAAGACATATAATAATTAAAATGGCAAAGATCAGGGATAAGGACAAACTATTCAAAACAGCCAGAGAGAGAAATAAGATCACATACAAAGGAAAACCCATCAGGCTATCATCAGACTTCTCAGCAGAAACCTTACAGGCCATAAGGGAGTGGCATGATATATTTAATGCAATGAAGCAGAAGAGCCTCAAACAAAGAATACTGTACCTGGAAAGATTAGCATTTAAATTTGAAGGAGGGATTGAACAATTTTCAGATAAGCAAAATCTGAGAGAATTTAGCTCCCACAAACCATATCTACAGTGTATTTTCAAGGGACTGCTATAGATGGAACTGTTCCTAAGGTTAAATAGCTGTCACCAGAGGTAATAAAAAGAGATAGACAAAGAGAACAGAATATGATACCTAATATAGAAAGAATGGAGGAAAAAAAAAGGAGGGGAAAAAAACCTTTAGTTTGTGTTTGTAATAGCATAATAAGTGAGTTAAGTTAGACTCTTAGATAGTAAGGAAGTTATCCTTGAACCTTTGGTAACCATTAATCTAAAGCCTGCAATGACAATAAGTACATACTTATCAATAATCACCATAAATGTAAATGGACTGAATGTAACAATCAAAAGACATAGAGTCACTCAAAGGATAAAAAAACAAGGCACAACTATATGCTGCCTACAAGAGACTCACTTCAAACCCAAAGATATACACAAACAAAAAGTGAAGGGATGGAAAAAGATATTTCATGTAACTAATAGGGAGGAAAAAGCCAGTGTTGCAGTATTTGTATCAGACAAAATAGACTTCAAAACAAAGAAAGTCTCAAGAGACAAAGAAGGACATTACATAATGATAAAGGGGTCAATCCAACAAGAGGATATAACCATTATAAATAGCTATGCACCCAACACAGGAGCACCAACATATGTAAAACAAACAGTAACAGAATTAAAAGGGGAAATAGAATGCAATGCATTCATTCTAGAAGACTTCAACAATCCACTCACTCCAAAGGGTAGATCAATCAGAAAGATATTAAGTAAGGAGACAGAGGCATTGAACAACATATTAGAAGAGATGGACCTAAAAGACATCTATAGAACTCTCAACCTGAAAGCAGCAGGATGCAAATTTTCATTCAGTGTACATGGAAAATTTTCAAGAATAGTTCATATACTAGGCCACAAAAAGAGCCTCAGTAAATTAAAAAAGATTGAAATTGTACCAATCATCTTCCCAGACCACAAGGGTATGAAACTAGAAATAAATTACACAAAGAAAATGAAAAAGCCTGCAAACACATGGAGGCTTAACAACATGCTCCTAAATAACCAATGGATCAATGACCAAATAAAAACAGAGATCAACCAATATATGGAGATACATGACAACAATAAATCAACAATGCAAAATCTGTGGGACACAACAAAGGCCATGCTAAGAGGGAAGTATATTGCAATATAGGCCTACCTCAGGGAAGAAGATAAATCCCATATGAACAGTCTAAACTCACAATTAATGAAACTAGAAAAAGAAGAACAAATGAAGCCCAAAGTCAGTACAAGGAGGGACATAAAAAACATTAGAGCAGAAATAAATAAAATCGAGAAAAATAAAACAAAAGAAAGAATCAATGAAAGCAGGGTTAGTTCTTTGAGAAAATAAACAAAATAGATAAACCTCGAGCCAGACATATCAAGAAAAAAAGAGGGTCAACACACACAAACAGAATCAGATATGAGAAAGGACAAATCACTATGGAAAACAAAGAAATACAAAGAATTATTAGAGAATACTATGAAAAATTATATGCTAAAAAACTGGATAACCTAGAAGAAATGGACAACTTTCTAGAATAATACAAGCTTTCATGGCTGACCCAGAAAGAAACAGAAAATCTGAAAAGTCCAATTACTAGCAATGAAATTGAATTGGTAATAAAAAAACTACCTAAGAACAAAACTCCTGTACCAGATGGCTTCACCACTGAATTTTATCAAACACATAGTGAAGATGTAATACCCCTCCTTCTGAAAGTTGTCGAAAAAGTAGAAGAGGAAGGAATACTACCAAACACATTCTATGAAGCCAGCATCACCCTAATACCAAAATGAGGCAAAGACACCACGAAAAAAGAAAATTACAGGCCAATATCCCGAATGAACACAGATTCAAAAATACTCAGCAAAATATTAGCAGACCAAATTCAAAAACACATTAAAAAGATCATCCATCATAAGCAGGTAGGATTTATTCCAGCAATGCACGGATTGTACAATATTAGAAAATACATCAACATCAAACACCACATCAACAAAAAGAAGGACAAAAACCACATGATCATCTCCATAGAGGCCAAAAAAGCATTCAATAAAATTCAACACCTATTCATGATAAAAACTCTCAAGAAAATGGGTATAGAGGCCAAGTACCTCAACATAATAAAGGCCATATATGACAAACCCACAGCGAACATCTTACTTAACAGCAAGAAGATGAAAGCTTTTCCTTTAAGATTGGGAGAAAGACAAAGATGTCCACCTCTCCACTTTTATTCAACATAGTATTGAATGTTCTTGTCATGGCAATCAGACAACACAAAGAAATAAGTCATCCAGATTAGCAAGGAAGGTTAAACAGTCACTGTTTTCAGATAACATGATATTGTACATAAAAAACCCCTAAAGAATCCACTCCAAAACTACTAGATATAAGATCTGAATACAGTAACGTTGCAGGATACAAAATTGATACACAGAAATCTGTTGCCCTCCTACACACTAATGATGAACTAAAAGAAAGACAAATCAAGAATACAATTCCATTCATAATTGCATCAAAAAGAATAAAATACCTAGGAATTAACCTAACCAAGGAAATGAAAGGCCTATACTCTGAAAACTACAAGACATGCATGACAGAAATTAAAGAAGATACCAATAAATGGAAACACATCCTGTGCTCATTGATAGAAAGAATTAATATTGTCAAAATGGACATCCTGCCTAAAGCAATCTACAGATTCAATGCAATCCCTATAAAAATACCAACAGCATTCTTTAACAAACTAGAGAAAATAATTCTAAAGGTCATATGGAACCACAAAAGACCCCGAATAGCCAAAGCAATACTGAGAAGGAAGAATAAAGCAGGGGGAATTATGCTCCCCAACTTCAAGCTCTACTACAAAGCCACAGTAATCAAGACAACTTGGTACTGGCACAAGAACAGACCCATAGAACAATGGAACAGACTAGAGAGCCCAGCTATAAACCCAAGCATAGATGGTCAATTAATATATTATAAAGGAGCATGAACATGTTCCCCATGAACATACAATGGGGAAATGACAGCCTCTTCAACAGCTGGTGTTGGCAAAACTGGACAGCTACATGCAAGAGAATGAAACTGGATTATTGTTTAACCACATACACAAAAGTAAACTCCAAATGGATTAAAGACTTGAATGTAAGTCATGAAATCATAAAACTCTTAGAAGATAACATAGACAAACATCTCCTGAATATAAGCATGGGCAACTTCTTCCTGAACACTTCTCCTCAAGAAAGGGAAACAAAAGCAAAAATGAACTCATGGGACTACATCAAACTAAAATGTTCTTGTACAGCAAAAGACATCATCAAAAAAACAAAAAGGCATCCTACAGTATGGGAGAATACATTTGTAAATGACATATCCAACAAGGGGTTAAGATCCAAAATATCTAAAGAACTTACATACCTCAACACCCAAGAAGCAAATAACATGATTAACAAATGGGCAGAGGATATGAAGAGACAGTTCTCTAAAGAAGAAATTCAGATGGCCAACAGACACATGAAAAGATGCTCCACATCACTAATCATCAGGGAAATGCAAATAAAAACCACAATGAGATATCACCTCACACCAGTAAGGATGGCCGGCATCGAAAAGACTAAGAACAAGAAATGCTGGTGAGGATGTGGAGAAAGGGGAACCCTCCTACACTGCTGGTGGGAATATAAGCTAGTTCAACCATTGTGGAAAACAATATGGAGGTTCCACAAAAAACTAAAAATAGAAATACCATTTGACCCTGGAATCCCACTCCTTGGAATATACCCAGAGAATACAACTTCTCAGATTCAGAAAGACATATGCACCCCTATGTTTATTGCAGCACTTTCTACAATAGTCAAGAAAAGGAAGCAACCTAAGTGTCCATCTGTCGATGAATGGATAAAGAAGATGTGGTACATATATACAATGGAATACTATTCAGCCATAAGAAAGAAACAAATCCTACCATTTGCAACAACATGGACGGAGCTGGAGGACATTATGCTCAGTGAAATAAGTCAGGAGGAGAAAGACAAATGCCAAATGATTTCCCTCATTTTTGGAGTATAATGATGAAGCAAAACTGAAGGAACAAAATAGCAGCAGACTCACAGACTCCAAGAATGAACTAGTGGTTACCAAAGGGGAGGGGTGTGGGTGGGTGGGTGTGGGGAGGGAGGGAAAAGGGGACTGAAGGGTATTTTGTTTAGTACACATGGTGTGGGGGATTACGGGGAGAACAGAGCAGGAGTTCATGGGGAGAACAGTGCATCACAGAGAAAGGACATAGTGGATCTCTGGCATTTTGCTGCACTGATGGACAGTGACTGCGTTGGGGTATGGGTGCGGAATTGATAATATGGGTAAATGTAGTAAGCACATTGTTTTTTTCATGTGAAGCCTTCATAAGAGTGTATATCAATCATACCTTAATAAAAATTAAAGAAAAAAATTAAAAAAATAACACAGTTATTTTATATAATATTAAAAATAAACACTTATCAAATCATTTTATAGATATATTAGAATTAAAAAAAAGTCATGTGGAACCGCAAAAGACCCCAAATTGCCAAAGCAATACTGAGAAAGAAGAATAAAGCAGGGGGAATTACGCTCCCTAACTTCAAGCTTTTTACAATGCCACAGTAATCAAGACAATTTGGTACTGGCACATGCACAGACCCATAGAACAGTGGAACAGACAAGAGAGCCCAGCTATAAACCCAAGCATATATGGTCAATTAATATACAGTAAAGGAGCCATGGACATACAATGGGGTAATGACAGCCCCTTCAACAACTGTCATTGGCAGAGCTGGACAGCTACATGCAAGAGAATGAAACTGGATTATTTTCTGTCGTTATACACCAAAGTAAACTTGAAATGTATCAAAGACTTGAATGTAAGTCATGAAACCATAAAACACTTAGAAGATAACATAGGCAAAAATCTACTGAATGTAAACATGAGCAACTTTTCCCTGAATGCATCTCCTCAAGCAAGGGAAACAAAAGCAAAAATGAACACATGGGACTACATCAATCTTAAAAGCTTCTGTACAGCAGAGGACACCATCAACCGAACAAAAAGTCATCCTACAGTATGGGAGAATATGTTTGTAAATGACATATCTGGCAAGGGGTGAACATCCAAAATATATAAAGAACTCACATGCCTCAACACCCAAAAAGCAAATAACCCAGTTAAAAAATGAACAGAAAATATGAGCAGACAACTCTCCAAAGAAGAAATTCAGATGGCAAACAGGCATATGGAAAGATGCTCCACATCACTAATTGTCAGGGAATTGCAAATAAAAACCTCAATGAGATATCACGTCACCACAGTTATGATGGCCAGTATCGAAAAGACTGAGTACAACAAATGCTGGTGAGGATGTGGAGAAAGGGGAACCCTCTTAAGTGCTGGTGGGAATGTAAGCTAATCTAACCATTGTGGAAAGCAATATGGAGTTTCCTCAAAAAACTAAAAATAGAAATACCATTTAACCCAGGAATTCCAGTGCTAGGAATTTACCCAAAGAATATAATTTCTCAGATTCAAAAAGACATATGCACCCCTATGTTTATTGCAGCACTATTTATAATAGCTAAGATATGGATGCAACCTAAGTTTCCATCAGTAGATGAACAGATAAAGAAGAGGTGGTACATATACACAATGTAATACTACTCAGCGATAAGAAAGAAACAAATTCTGCAATTTGCAACAACATTGATGCAGCTGGAGGATATTATGCTCAGTGAAATAAGCCAGGTGAAGAAAGACAAGTACCAAATGATTTCACTCATTTGTGGAGTATAACACTGAAGCAAAACTGAAGGAGCAATACAGCAACAGACTCAGTCTCCAAGAAGGGACTAGCATTTACCAAAGGGAAGGGTTGGGGGAGTTTTGGTTGGGAGGGAGGGAGAAGGTGATTCAGGGGTATTATGATTCATACACATGGTGTTGGGGTGATCAGACGGAAGACAGTGTAGCACAGAGAAGGCAAATAGTGACTCTGTGGCATCTTACTACACTGATAGGCTGTGACCACAGTGGGGTATGGGGGTACCTGACAACAACTGTGAATGTAGTAACCACAATGTTTTTTCGTGTGAAACCTTCATAAGAGTGTATATCAATAATACCTTCATAAAAAATAAATTAAAAAAAGGAAGAGAGTCAGTTATTGAGAAGAAAGGTCAAGCTCCTGGAAGATTCCTTAGCAGCAGAGAGGGAGGATACATCAGGAGAATCCACATTGCAGGAGGTCATGGAGGGGGGAGAGGAAAGAATGCTGCCTTCAGCCCAGGAGATGGTAGAGGAGAGGTTGAGAGAGGGTGAGGGCATGGAGTCAAGGACTGATATGTTGCTGAGGCCACCGGCCAAAGCACCAGCCTCTCCTTTATTAAAGGCCTGCCTGGTTGTAATTAAGCAAATAAAAACGCAACAACTTCAGTCTTTTCAGGGGGAGGAGCTTCCTCCTTCCCAGGTTGTGGAGCACTCCACGCTCTGCCCATATACCCAGAATGAGCTGGTTGACATGAGTGTCCGTTATTGGCAGAAGCCATCAGAACCTCTGCCTACATGGCTTTTGTGTCTATGGGATATGTGGGTGGAAAACATTGTTATGTTGGTTTCTGAAATGGGTAGACTGGCTTCCCTGACGACTCACCCTTCCCTCTGGTTGAAAGTGCAGTGGTTGAAAGTGCACATTACACCTCAGGGAACGGAGCATTTCTAGATTGGCTGGCAGTAGCCATCAGGGAAGTTTGGCCTAATCAGGGTGATTTAACTTTCTTATCCATTAGCTAGAAAATGTATGTGGAACTCTAGCAGGTTACAGGAGCTGGGCATGAAAAATATCATCTGTAATATGGACCCTCAGGGCCCCAGTGAGGAGTTGTTCACCTTGGGAATGATAAATCTGGTGCTGCATACAGCTCCCACATCTCTCTTTGGGTCCCTAGTGAATTCTTTTGCCCCCCAACGTAGGGCAACACATAAGGGAGGCTACTCTTACTTTAGCAAATCTGGGCGAGGTTGAAACAATAAGGGCATAGAAGGAAGTACAGGCCACTACTGAAAGGAGAAGTGCAAAAGGTCCCATGAATGACTTGAGGACCTAGATTTGGGTTGATTTGATAAAGGCTGGGGTAGTGAAAGAAAAATTTGATGGGCAACCCAATAGAATCTTGTTAAAACTGTGGCACCAATTAAAGCCAGAGAAGCAGTTCCAGCTGCTGAGGTCCAGGATAGAAGCCAGAGGCAAAGCCCCATGCCTGGTCTGTGTCCCTGCAAGACCTCCTGAGGGATAGTACTCAGGATCCACCTGAGTCCTCACCCCCACAGGTGGACGATTGGGCACCATGGTTTGACTGAGGGGTAGGTGAAGGCCTCCACCTTGGGGGACATGGTAGGGACTGGAGGCCACATGTAGAATTAATAATTCATTGGTCCCCCATGAATGTACAATGTGTCCTGGCACTGGTGGACACAGGAACTGAATGTTCTCTGATTTATGGAAACCCTAAGCATTTTCCTGGGACCCCTCCTGTGATAGATGGCTACCGCGGTAAGGCAATTAGAGTGAAGAAAGCCCAAATCCCATAGGGGAAAGGGGATTTACCCCCAAAGGGGTATACTTTGTACATTTCTCCCATCCATGAATATATTTTGGGAGTGGATATCCTGCAGGGCCTCTGGTTACAGACCACCACATGTGAGTTCAGACTGAGGGTACATGTGGTAAACGCAGTTCTGAGGGGACATGCCAAGTACCCACCTGTAGCTTTGCTTGTACCTTGATGAGTGACAAATACTAAGCAGTATATGTTGCCTGGGGGTATACAAGGAAATTGGAGAAACTCTACAGGAGTTGGAGAAGGTGGGCATCATAAACGCCACTCATAGTCCTTTTAATTCCCCAGTGTGGCCAGTGAAAAAGCCAGACAGCTTTTGGCATATGACTGTGGACTATACGGAATTGAATAAAGTCACACCCCCTTTGCATGCTGCTGTCCCCTCTACATCAGCCCTTATGGACACACTAAGTCAGGAACTGGGGATGTATAGTTATGTTGTGGATCTTGCTAATACTTTCTTCTCTATTGACATAGTACGGGAAACTCAGGAACAGTTTACCTTCATGTGGGAAGGCCAGTAGAGCACATTCACTGTCCTTCCACAGGGATAACTCCATAGTTCTACCATTTGTCATTGACTTGTTGCCCAGGGCTTGGCTACATGGAAGAAACTACAAACAGTGTGCCTGTTTCACTACATTAATGATATTATGCTCATGATGATTTTCCTGCAGATTTAGAAGCGGCAGTTTCTAGACTGCTGCAACATCTATGGGAGAAAGGATGGGCTGTGAACAGCACCAAAGTTCAGGGACCTGGTTTGTCAGTAAAGTTCTTGGGGGTTGTCTGGTTGGATAGAACTAAAGTTATTACTGAAGCAGTCATAGACAAGGTCCCGGCTTTCCCCACCCCTACTACTGTGGCAGTCTTACAAGAGTTTTTGGGTATTTTGGGCTACTGGAGAGTGTTTATCCCTTACTTGGCACAAATTCTGAAGCACTTTTATGAATTGGTATGAAAGGGCATTAGATGGGACTGGATGAGACACGTTTAGCTGCTTTTACAGCTGCTAAGCCAACAGTCAAGGCCATAGAGGCCTTGAGTGTAATGGACTCACCAAGGCCCTTTGAGCTATGTGTACATGTAACCAAAGGTGGTTATGGATGGGGCCTTTGTCAGCAGCTTGAATGGACAGGCCAACCTATTGTATTCTGGTTACAACTATGGAAAGAAGCAGAGGTCTGGTACACCTTGATAAAGAAGCAACTGGCTGCCTTGTACCATGCCTTGTTGGCTATAGAGCCCATCACCAGAACAGCTCCAACTGAGGTAATAACCACCTATCCCATCATGGCGGGGTGCAAGACTGTTCTCAAAGGCTACAGAGTGGTGTGGCACAGAAACCTACACTGGCCAAACAGGGTGCATATTTACTGCAGTGTAGTGCCTTCTCCACTAACCCCTTAAGTGGAGAAGTGTAAACACTTATTGGGGCCAGTGACATATACCAGTGGAAAGCAGGAAGAACTTGCTTTTGAGCCATTGGTAGCTGAGAGTCCTTATCAGAAGGGAAAAGCCCTTATAACTGAAGATCCTTGGTGTACAGATGGCTTAAGATATAGGCACTCCCCAAAGTGGAGCGCTGTGGCTTTCCACCCTATGACTGAGACAATATGGATGGAGGATGGAGAGGGGTAGAGTAGTCAATGAGCTGAGTTGTGGGCAGTATGGCTCATGATAACCCAGGAGGCCTCCTCTATAGTTGTCTGCACTGACAGCTTGGCCATCGGCTGGGGCTTGACCCTTTGGTTACTGGCATTGTACCATGCCAACTGGATGGTTGATCACTGGCCCCTTTGATGGCAAGACCTATGGGCCACTAGTCAGACTAAGGCTGTTACCATATATCATGTGACCAGCCATTGCCTTTGGCATCCCCAGGGAATGATAAGACCACACACATTGGCCCAGGTGCGTTGGCTGGAAAGAAAGCCTATGTCTGATGTAGCCCAGTGGCTACATCAGTGTTTGTTGCATATGGGGCAAAAGACAATGTGGGCTGTAGCCCACTTTACTGGACATGCATTGCAAGAATAGGTGCAGAAATTAGGAATAAAGTGGAAGTTTCATGTACCATATAACCCTACTGAGCAGGCATAACAGGGAGGTACAATGGTTTGTTGAAATATGACCTGAAGGCAGGAACCAATAGCCAACAGGGCTGGTCAGTTTATTTATTGATAGTGCCATGGTGTTTGAATGGGAAGCCCTGAAAAGGAGCCTTGAGCCCTGTGGATATGCTAACACACATTGCTGCCTCTCTTACACAGCTGTATGTGCAAACCAAACAGGAGTTATTGAAGTCAGGATATGACCAGCAGAGCAACATCCTGCTGTCAGCCCCAACTGCATTAAACCCTGGAGATTCTGTTGAATGGATGTGGCCCTTGACGTTTTGATACATGGACCAGTGATGGCTGGCCCTTCTGGCACCTTGAGGGAAAGGCCTGTAAGCTGGCCTCATGTATATTTCTGGAGTAACAGCTGAATGTTCCCCAAAGGTCATGGCAGTGTACCCAAAACTTCCAGGAGGTAAGAGCATCTTGGGGGAAAGTTTTGTTTTATCTTTATGGCCAGTGGATGTACCTCCTGTAGCTTTATATATTGATGCATCTGTCACTTCCACAGGGAGTGGGGTGAAAGTCTGGTATACTAGACCAGGGCGAGATCCCATTCTTGCCACTGTTTTATCACAGGACCACTCTCTTGCATATATCCTACCTGATGGATAAGATTTGCCTATGCTGGTATCATTAAGACATGTATCTTATTGCCCTTAAGGTTATTTTCTTCTACAGTCTCTGTTGCCTGGATCCATTCCCTGGATGGGAAGAAGCCAAAAATGCCTCTCAGGTCCAGATGCCCACTGGCTCTTCCCCCGCCCCTTGTACCTATTGATATGGAGATGGACTACTTCTCTCCACCCCTTGTAAACACCTATTGATATGAAGATGAACCAAGGTCAGGTGAGAGATTCTGGAAATATTGCAATTTTACCACTCACTTATTTCTACCCCCAGTACTATGATCTGGTAGATGCTCAGTGCAGTACAACTAGCCTCTGCTTGCTTGAAAGAAGTATATTCATCAGCAGTTCATGGATGCATCTGTTCAACATGTTTCACATCTAACTGTCCTGAGTCATCACACATTTCATTATTTTTCCACAAGGACATCATGAAAATCTTTGTAAAATGACTTGCTGAAATCCAGATATGTTAATTCTATACCATTCCACTAAACTGCTAGTATAGCAACTGTACCTAAAAATGAAATGAGATTAATCTGCTTAGTAAAGAAATACCAGCTCTTTATGCTTTCTATACCCTTTTGAATGATCATAAACCATTAAATAACTGATGTAAAAATGTTTGTAAAATCAAAAAAATTTTAAGCACTCAACAACTTAAAACTATAATTGTTACAAACTTTTCAGATATCTGTATATTGTATTCAGTTATACTTTAATAAAATACATAAAATGATATAGTTATGTG
This sequence comes from Manis javanica, assembly GCF_040802235.1. Classification (NCBI taxonomy): domain Eukaryota; kingdom Metazoa; phylum Chordata; class Mammalia; order Pholidota; family Manidae; genus Manis; species Manis javanica. The sequence goes on from NC_133174.1 coordinate 65,626,933, forward strand.
GAAAGATGATAGACATAGAGCGATAAATGATAGCTAAAAGAATGAAAAGAAAGAAATAAGGTGGTGTAGGTATGGGTGTGGTGTGTATGTGTCTTTATTTCTGACAGGAGAATTACTGCAGAAATAGTTAATATTGTCAGTACTGAGAGTAAATCCTTATAATTAGATTTCTAAATCAGTGCTTTAACAAGATAAGTAAGAGAAATGCAAACTCCACTTGGTCTATTGTTTCGTTATGTCAAGACACAGGCGCAAAGATTTAACAGTACATCTGGTCCTATTTGGAACTTAAAAAAAGTGATAAAAGAAATGTTTTTCTTTCTTCTTTTTTCTCTCCAGTAAAACACATATCCAAGGGAATGTAATCTGCAGAAAATCTGGAGGAAGATTTCTATGCTCAGAATCCTTGCCCTTCCTCCAAAATTCTATTGTTCCAGGTAACACTATATTCTCTTGTTTGTGTGAGTGAATTAAATTAAACCACCCTGTGTAAGTTAACTCTGGGTATTTTTGTCTTTTTCAGAAAGGCAAAGATAAAATATCTTTTTTTATAAAAGACAATGTCTTGTGTCCAAGACAAAGATGAATTAGACGTCTAGTCTTAACCTAAAACCTAGGGCATTAAAAAGGGACCTTCAAAAAGTTAAATAAAACATTTGAACTTATCCAAAATAAGGACTTTTATTAACTGATAAAAATTGAATGCATTCTCTCTCTCCTCCCTCCCACCTTTCTCTCCTCTCTCTTTCATACAAAGTGCCAGTTTTGTTGCAAACTGTCTTTCCCTTCTAAATCATTTGACAATGTGATTATTTGGGGTCCCTGCCAACTCAAAAACTCTGATTCATTACAGACTAAATATAATGAATATTTCATTCCTTGACTATAAAGATTCAGTGAGTTCAGGTTATGAATATATACCTACTCTCTTAAAGGCTTGAAATTTACTGAAAGTCGTTTTTCCTTAAGCTTAAATTTTGGTAATTTTCATACCACTTCCCTAATAGCTGCTATGTTCTTATAACTTTTATTACTAATTACTTACTATATCTCTTTAAATTTACTATCTTTTAAATTTAAATATCCATTTTCTCATTATCCTCCTTTTTATCTTTCTTCCTGCCTTTCTCCTGCTGTGCCAGATTTTTTTTTATAATTGGTTGAAAATATTTTTTTTTAAATTTTATTTTGGTCTCATAAATCTACAATTACATGAAGGACATTATGTTCACTAGGCTCCCCCCCTCACCAACTCCTCCCCACATACCCGTTCACAGTCACTGTCCATCAACATAGTAAGATGCTGTAAAATCACTACTTGTCTTCTCTGTGTTGCACAGCCCTCCCCATGCCCCCTGCACACTATACATGTTAATCGTAACGCCCCTTTCTTTTCCCCCGCCATATCCCTCCCTTCCCACCTGTCCTCCCCAGTCCCTTTCCCTTTGGTAACTGTTAGTCCATTCTTGGGTTCTGTGCTTCTGCTGCTGTTTTGTTCCTTCAATTTTCTTTTGTTCTTATACTCCACAGATGAGTGAAATCATTTGGTACTTACCTTTCTCCGCCTGGCTTACTTCAGTGAGCATAATACCCTCTAGCTCCATCCATGTTGTTGCAAATGGTAGGATCTGTTTTTTTCCTATAGCAGAGTAATATTCCATTGTGTATATGTACCTCATCTTCTTTATCCATTCATCTACTGATGGACATTTAGGTTGCTTCCATATCTTCGCTATTGTAAATTGTGCAGTGATAAACATAGGGGTGCATGTGTCTTTTTCAAACTGGAGTGCTGCATTCTTAGGGTAAATTCCTAGAAGTGGAATTCCTGGGTCAAATGGTATTTCTATTTTGAACATTTTGAGGAACCTCCATACTGCTTTCCACAATGGTTGAACTAATTTACATTCCCACCAGCAGTGTAGGAGTGTTCCCCTTTCTCCACAAACTCACCAACATTTGTTGTTGTTTGTCTTTTGGATGGTAGCCATCCTTACTGGTGTGAGGTGATATCTCATTGTGGTTTCAATTTGCATTTCTCTGATGACAAGCGATGTGGAGCATCTTTTCATGTGTCTGTTGGCCATCTGAATTTCTTCTTTAGAGAACTGTCTATTCAGTTCCTCTGCCCATTTTTTAATTGGATTATTTGCTCTTTGTTTGCTGAGCTGTGTGAGTTCTTTATATATTTTGGATGTCAACCCTTTGTCGGATCTGTCATTTATGAATATATTCTCCCATACTGTAGGATACCTTTTTGTTCTATTGATGGTGTCCTTTGCTGTACAGAAGCTTTTCAGCTTGATATAGTCCCATTTGTACATTTTTGCATTTGTTTCCCTTGCATGGGGAGATATGTTCAAGAAGACATCACTCATGTTTATGTCTAAGAGATTTTTGCATATGTTTTTTTCTAAGAGTTTTATGGTTTCACGACTTACATTCAAGTCTTTCATCCATTTCGAATTTACTTTTGTTTATGGGGTTAGACAGTGATCCAGTTTCATTCTCTTACATGTAGCTGTCCAGTTTTGCCAGCACCATCGGTTGAAGAGACTGTCATTTCCCCATTGTATGTCCATGGCCCCTTTATCGAATATTAGTTGACCATACAAGTTTGGGTTAATGTTTGGAGCTCTATTCTGTTCCATTGGTCTGTGGCTCTGTTCTTGTGCCAGTACCAAATTGCCTTGATTACTGTGTCTTTGTAATAGAGCTTGAAGTTGGGGAGCGAGATTGCCCCCCCCCCACTTTATTCTTCCTTATCTGGATTGCTTTGGCTATTTGGGGTCTTTGGTGTTTCCATATGAATTTTTGAACTATTTGTTCCAGGTCATTGAAGAATGCTGTTGGTAATTTGATAGGGATTGCATCAAATCTGTATATTGCTTGGGGCAGGATGGCCATTTTGACAATATTAATTCTTCCTAGCCAGGATCATGGGATGAGTTTCCATTTGTTAGTGACCTCTTTAATTTCTCTTAAGAGTGTCTTATAGTTTTCAGAGTATAGGTCTTTCACTTCCTTGGTTAGGTTTATTCCTAAGTATTTTATTCTTTTTGATGCTATTGTGAATGGAATTGTCTTCCTGATGTCTCTTTCTATTAGTTTATTGCTGGTGTGTAGGAAAGCCTCAGATTTCTGTGTGTTAATTTTGTATCCTGCAATTTTGCTGAATTCTGATATTAGCTGTAGTACTTTTGGGGTGGAGTCTTAAGGGTTTTTTATGTACAATATCATGTCATCTGCAAATAGTGACAGTGTAACTTCCTCTTTACCAATCTGGATTCCTTGTACTTCTTTGTTTTGTCTAATTGCCATGGCTAGGACCTCCAGTACTATGTTGAATAACAGTGGGGAGAGTGGGCATGCCTGTCTTGCTCCTGATTGCAGAGAAAAGCTTTCAGCTTCTCGTTGTTCAGTATGATGTTGGCTGTGGGTTTATCATATCTGGCCTTTATTATGTTGAGGTACTTGCCCTCTATACACATTTTGTTGAGAGTTTTTATCATGAGTGGATGTTGAATTTTGTCGAATGCTTTTTCAGCATCTATGGAGATGATCATGTGGTTTTTGTCCTTCTTTTTGTTGATGTGGTGGATGATGTTGATGTATTTTCTAATGTTGTACCATCCTTGCATCCCTGGGATGAATCCCACTTGGTCATGGTGTATGATCCTCTTGATGTATTTTTGAATTTGGTTTGCTAATATTTTGTTGAGTATTTTTGCATCTCAGTTCATCAGGGATATTGGTCTGTAGTTTTCTTTTTTGGTGGGGTCTTTGCCTGGTTTTGGTGTTAGGGTGATGTTGGCTTCATAGAATGAGTTTGGGAGTATTCCCTCCTCTTCTATTTTTTGGAAAAGTTAAAGGAGAATGGGTATTATGTCTTCCCTGTATGTCTGATAAAATTCCGAGGTAAACCCACCTGGCCCGGGGGTTTTCTTCTTTGGTAGTTTTTTTTTTTTTATCTGTACACCCATGTTTGTACCAGCACTATTCACCAAAGTGAAAAGGTGGAAGCTACTCAACTTTGTGTCCACAGATGAATGGATGAACAAAATATGGCATATACATACAATTGAATATTATTATTATTATTATTTGTTTTTTGAGAGGGCATCTCTCATATTTATTGATCATATGGTTGTTAACAACAATAAAATTCTGTATAGGGGACTCAATGCTCAATGCACAATCATTAATACACCCCAAGCCTAATTCTCATCAGTCTCCAATCTTCTGAAGCATAACGAACAAGTTTTTACATGGTGAACAAATTCTTACATAGTGAATAATTTCGTACAGGGTGAACAGTACAAGGGCAGTCATCACAGAAACTTTTGGTTTTGATCACATATTATGAACTATAAACAATCAGGTCAAATATGAATATTCATTTGATTTTTATACTTGATTTATATGTGAATCCCACATTTCTCCCTTATTATTATTATTATTTTAATAAAATGCTGAAGTGGTAGGTAGATGAAAGATAAAGGTAGAAAATATACTTTAGTGTTGTAATAGAGCAAATGTAGATGATCAGGTGTGTGCCTGTAGACTAAGTGTTAATCCAAGCTAGACAAGGGCAATAAAACATCCACGGATGCAGAAAATTTCTCTTAAAACAGGGGGGGGGGAGGTTCTAGGCCTCACCTCTGTTGATCCCCAATTTCTCACCTGATGGCCCCCTTGTGACTGTGCCTTCTTAGGTTGTTCCTCCCTTGAGGAATCTTACCTGTCTCTGGCTAACCAGTCATCTTCCCGGGGCCATACAGGGAAATGTGAAGTTGGTAAGTGAGAGAGAAGCAATATTGTTTGAAAAGGTTAGCTTTTTACTTCTTTGCAGATTTATGTCCTGTGGCTTCTATGCCCAGCATTTGTCTTGAGGTATCTTTACCACGTGGAAGAATTATGATACTTGGTAAATTCGATATGAGGCATGAATTCTATTTAAGGGCTGTAATTAGGAAGGAAGAAGAAAAGCTATAGAAGTAGCAGACAGAAGAAAACATGGGAAGTTTATTTCTTTGACATATATTCTTGTAGAGTAACTTAAACATGTATAATTTTTAAACTACTAATGAAATTGTGCACAGACATTATCATAATTGGAATACGTTACATAAGCAAAGCAGACTTATAATTACCAGCCATCTCCAGTGAAGCCAAGAAAACCAGTTAGGCACCTAGGCATTTGTGAGAATTTATCTATGATATGATAGATATTGTCCAACTGAACTTGAACAGTCTGAGAGAAATTAGACAAATTAAAACAACCAATTCCTGGGAACTGTTCACATCCCATATGTTCTTTTAACAGTATATAGTCTGTAGTTGTAAGATTTTGGAGCGCTACTACTTGTACTTCTCCTAATTCTTGGTTGAGTTCCAACAGTATAGATCCAGTCAAATTTGTTGTTTTACTGTATGCACAGGCCAGCTTAGATATCTCTTTCTTCATTCCCATGGCAAGTCCAGGAACCGGTGGGATGAATGCAGCTACAACTGTAGCAGCGCCTGGATATTTGTTGAGATTTTTTGATGATTATCTTCTGGGATGACTCTTCCAGAGAGTGCTGATGTTGGAAGTTCTTCTTCATATCGTATCTTAGTTCATTTTCTGGGTATCCAAATTAGGCTTTGATCCTCTGTAGAAACACAAATAGACCCTTTGCCCACACTTTGATATGCCCTTTCTACCATTGTGTAGAACTCACTGGAAATCACCAGACAGGAACTGCTTTTTTTTTAATTTTAAGAGAAAGGAATATTATCAGAAAAATGTACCTCCATAGCCAATCATCTGACATGCAATAATTGACCAAAATTAGAGATATTTAAAGCATGCATTAATCTTTGATTTAGAGTTAGTTTTATCCTATCAGGGAGTAAGTAATCCCCATTTTCTTTCTTTTTTTTGTTATTATTAATCTACGCTTACATGAATAACACTATGTCTACTAGGCTCTCCCCTCTACCAGGTACCCCTCACAAACACCACTAGAGTCACCGTCCATCAGCATAGCAAAATGCCACAGAATCACCACTTGTCCTCTCTGTGCAGTACAGCCCTCCCCTTTCTCACACCCCCTCATTATGCATGCTAATCTTAATACCCCCTTCTTCTTCCCCCCCCTTAACTCTCCCTACCCACCCATCCTCCCCAGTCCCTTTCCCTTTGGTACCTGTTAGTCCATTCTTGGGTTCTGTGATTCTGCTGCTGTTTTGTTCCTTCAGTTTTTCCTTTGTTCTTATACTCCACAGATGAGTGAAATCAATTGGTATTTCTCTTTCTCCACTTGGCTTATTTCACTGAGCATAATACCCTCCAGCTCCCACTGCAAATGGTAGGATTTTCCCTCTTCTTATGGCTGAGTAGAATTGCATTGTGTATATGTACCACATCTTCTTTATCCATTCATCTACCGATGGACATTTAGGTTGCTTCCAATTCTTGGCTATTGTAAATAGTGCCGCGATAAACATAGGGGTGCATCTGTCTTTCTCAACTTGACTGCTGCGTTCTTAGGGTAAATTCCTAGGAGTGGAATTCCTGGGTCAAATGGTCAGTCTGTTTTGAGCATTTTGATGAACCTCCATAATGCTTTCCACAATGGTTGACTAATTTACATTCCCACCAGCAGCGTAGGAGGGTTCCCCTTTCTCCACAGCCTCACCAACATTTGTTGTTGTTTGTCTTTTGGATAGCGGCCATCCTTACTGGTGTGAGGTGATACCTCCTTGTACTTTTAATTTGCATTTCTCTGATAATTAGTGATGTGGAGCATCTTTTCATGTGTCTGTTGGCCACCTGTATTTCTTTTTTAGAGAACTGTCTGTTCAGTTCCTCTGCCCATTTTTTAATTGGGTTATTTGTTTTTTGTTTGTTGAGGCATGTAAGCTCTTTATATATTCTGGACGTCAAGCCTTTATCGGATCTGTCATTTTCAAATATATTCTCCCATACTGAAGGGTTCCTTTTTGTTCTATTGATGGTGTCTTTTGCTGTACAGAAGCTTTTCAGCTTAATATAAAGACACTTGTTCATTTTTGCTGTTGTTTTCCTTGCCTGGGGAGAAATGTTCAAGAAGAGGTCACTCATGTTTATGTCTAAGATGTTTTTGCCTATGTTTTTTTCCAAGAGTGTAATGGTTTCATGCCTTACATTCAGGTCTTTGATCCATTTCGAATTTACTTTTGTATATGGAGTTAGACAATGATCCAGTTTCATTCTCCTACATGTAGCTGTCCAGTTTTGCCAGCACCATCTGTAGAAGTGACTGTCATTTCCTTTATCAAATATTAATTGACCATATATGTTTGGGTTAATGTCTGGAGTCTCTTGTCTGTTCCACTGGTCTGTGGCTCTGTTCTTGTGCCTGTACCAAATTGTCTTGATTACTATGGCTTTATAGTAGAGCTTGAAATTGGGGCGTGAGAACCCCCCTACTTTATTCTTCTTTCTCAGGATTGCTTTGGCTATTCTTGGTCTTTGGTGTTTCCATATGAATTTTTGAATTAATTGTTCCAGTTCATTGAAGAATGTTACTGGTAATTTGATAGGGATTGCATCAAATCTGTATATTGCTTTGGGCAGGATGGCAATTTTGATGACATTAATTCTTCCTAGCCATGAGTATGGGATGAGTTTCCATTTGTTGGTGTCCCCTGTAATTTCTCTTAAGATTCACTTGTAGTTTTCAGAGTATAGGTCTTTCACTTCTTTGGTTAGGTTTATTCCTAGGTATTTTAGTCCTTTGATGCAATTGTGAATGGAATTGTTTTCCGGATTTCTCTTTGTATCGGTTCATTGTTAGTGTATAGGAAAGCTACAGATTTTTGTGTATTGATTTTGTACCCTGCAACTTTGCTCTATTCCGATATCAGTTCTAGTAGTTTTGGGGTGGAGTCTTTATTGTTTTTTATGTACAATATCATATCATCTGCAAATACTGACAGTTTAACTTCCTCTTTACCAATCTGGTTTCCTTGTAATTCTTTGTTTTGTCTGATTGCCATGGCTAGGACCTCCAGTACTACGTTAAATAGCAGTGGGGAGAGAGGGCATCCCTGTCTAGTTGCTGATCTCAGAGGAAAAGCTTTCAGCTTCTTGCTGTTCAGTATAATGTTGGCTGTGGGTTTATGATACATGGCCTTTATTATGTTGATGTACTTGCCCTCTATTCCTATTTTGCTTAGAGTTTTTATCATGAATGGATGTTGAATTTTGTCAAATCCTTTTTCAGCATCTATGGAGATGATCATGGGTTTTTTGCCTTTTTTTTTGTTGATGTGGTGGATGATGTTGATGGATTTTCGAATGTTGTACCATCCTTGCATTCCTGGGATGAATCTCACTTGGCCGTGGTGTTCGATCCTTTTGATGTATTTTTCAATTTGGTTTGCTAATATTTTTTTGAGTATTTTTGCATCTACGTTCATCAGGGATATTGTTCTGTAGTTTTCTTTTTTGGTAGGGTCTTTGCCTGGTTTTGGTGTTAGGGTGATGTTGGCTTCATAGAACGAGTTTTGGAGTATTACCTCCTCTTCTATTTTTTGGAAAACTAAGGAGAATGGGTATTATGTCTTCCTTGTATGTCTGATAAAATTCTGAGGTAAATCCCTCTGACCCGGGGGTTTTGTTCTGTGGTAGTTTTTTGATTACTGCTTCAATTTTGTTGCTGGTATTTGGTCTGTTTAGATTTTCTGTTTCTTTCTGGGTCAGTTTTGGAAGGTTTTATTTTTCTAGGAAGTTGTCCGTTTCTTCTAGGTTTTCCAGTTTGATAGCTTATAGGTTTTCATAGTACTATCTAATTATTCTTTGTATTTCTGTGGGGTCCGCCGTAATTTTTCCTTTCTTGTTTCTGATTCTGTTGATTTGTGTTGACTCTCTTTTCCTCTTAATATGTCTGGCTAGAGGCTTATCGATTTTGCTTATTTTCTCAAACAACCAACTCTTGGTGTCATTGATTTTTGCTATTGTTTTAGTCTTCTCAATTTTATTTATTTCTTCTCTGATCTTTATTGTGTCCCTCCCTCTGCTGACCTTAGGCCTCATTTGTTCTTCTTTTTCCAATTTCTGTAATTGTGACATTAGACCATTCATTTGGGATTGTTCTTCCTTCTTTAAATATGCCTGGATTGCTATATACTTTCCTCTTAAGACTGATTTTGCTGCGTCCCACAGAAGTTGGTGCTTTGTGTTTTTGTTGTCATTTGTTCCCATATATTGCTGGATCTCCATTTTGATTTGGTCATTGATCCATTATTTAGTTGCGTGTTGTTAAGCCACGATGTATTTGTGAGCCTTTTTACTTTCTTTGTACAGTTTATTTCTAGTTTCATGCCTTTGTGGTCTGAAAAGTTGGTTGGTAGGATTTCAGTCTTTTGGAATTTACTGAGGCTCTTTTTGTGTTCTAGTATGTGGTCTATTCTGGAGAATGTTCCATGTGCAGTTGAGAAGAATGTGTATCCTGTTGCTTTTGGATGTAGAGTTCTGTAGATGTCTATTAGGTCCATCTGTTCTAGTGTGTTGTTCAGTGCCTCTGTGTCCTTAGTTATTTTCCGTCTGGTGGATCTGTTCTTTGAAGTGAGTGGTGTGTTGAAGTCTCCCAGAATGAATGCATTGCATTCTATTTCCTCCTTTAGTTTTGTTAGTATTTGTTTCAGATATGTTGGTGCTCCTATATTGGGTGCATATATATTTATAATGGTTATATCCTCTTGTTGGACTGAGCCCTTTATCATTATGTAATGTTCTTCTCTATCTTTTGTTAGTTTCTTTATTTTGAAGTCTGTTTTATCTGATACTAGTATTGCAACACCTGCTTTTTTCTATCTGTTGTTTGCATGAAATATCTTTTTCCATCCCTTGACTTTAAGTCTGTGCATGTCTTTGGGTTTGAGGTGAGTCTCTTGTAAGCAGCATATGGATCAGTCTTGCTTTTTCATCCATTCTATTACTCTGTGTCTTTTGTTTCGTGCATTTAGTCCATTTACATTTTGGATGATTATTGAAAGGTATGTACTTATTGCCATTGCAGGCTTTAAGTCTGTGGTTACCAAAGGTTCAAGGTTAGCTTCTTTACTATCTTACTGTCTAACTTAAGTCACTTGTTGATCTATTATAAACACAGTCTGATGATTCTTTATTTCTCTCCCTTCTTATTCCTCCTCCTCCATTCTTCATATGTTGGGTGTTTTATTCTGTGCTCCTTTTAGGAGTGCTCCCATCTAGAGCAGTCCCTGTAAGATGCCCTGTATATTTGGTTTTTGGGAGGCAAATTCCCTAAACTTTTGCTTGTCTGAGAATTGTTTAATCCCTCCTTCATATTTAAATGATAATCGTGCTGGATACAGTATTCCTGGTTCGAGGTTCTTCTGTTCCATTGCATTAAGTATATCATGCCATTCTCTTCTGGCCTTTAAGGTTTCTGTTGAGAAGTCTTATGATAGCCTGATGAGTTTTCCATTGTAGGTTACCTTTTTTCTCTCTGTCTGCCTTTAATACTCTGTCCTTGTCTTGATCTTTGCCTTTTTAATTATTATGTGTCTTGGTGTTGTCCTCCTTGGATCCCTTGTCATGGGAGTTCTGTGTACCTCTGTGGTCTGAGAGGCCATTTCTTCCCCTAGTTTGCGGAATTTTTCAGCAATTATTTCTTCAAAGACACTTTCTATCCCTTTTTCTCTCTCTTCTTCTTCTGGTGGCCCTATAATGCAGATATTGTTCCATTTCGATTGGTCACACAATTCTCTTAATATTCTTTCTTTCTTGAAGATCCTTTTATCTGTCTCTGCATCAGCTTCTGTGCATTCCTGTTTTCTGTTCTCTAGTCCATTAATGGTCTCTTGCATCTCGTCCATTCTGCTTTGAAGTCCTTCCAGAGATTGTTTTATTTCTGTATTCTCCTTCCTTAGTTCTTGCATATTTCTCTAGAAGTCCATCAGTGTTTTTATGACTTTTGTTTTGAATTCTTTTTCAGGAAGATTGGTTAAATCTACTACCCATGTTCCTTCTCAGGGGAAGATGTAGAAGGTGTCGAAGCTGTCTGGGTTAGTCTTGTCTGGACCAAATTTTTTGCCTTTTCATGTTGATAGGTGCAGTGCTATGCAATTGACTCATCTATCAACTGGGAGAGCCAAAAGTTTTTCCACTTGCCTATGGCCTTTCTTTCCTTGTACATCTGCGACCCCTAGTGGCTTTTGTTGGGCTGTTGCATGTAGACTGGGTCTCTATCTTGCCTGGCCTGTATAGAGGAAGGTGCCTTGGTGTGGGCGTGGCCAGCCTCAGGCTGCTGCTCTGCTATGGCCGGGCCCCGGAGGCGTAATGGACAGGGTCTGTTTGGCTGTTTACCTCTGTGAGGCATCTCAGAGCTGTTGCCCAGGGGGTTAGTGTGCCTGGAGTTCCCTGGCATTTCCAGCTGCTGGACTGTGACCCGGGATGCTTCTGTCCAGTTGTGGGGTCCCTGTCCCTTTAAGATTTTCAAAAAGCCCTCGCTTTTCTTTGTCCCAGAGGCACCAGCTGTGGGACCTCTCACAGGTCTTACTGTCCTGCTTTCTTAGTTTCCAGCACCCCACACATGCACTGTGTGTCTGCGCTCTGGTGTGGGTGGCGAGGGCTGGGTGTTTTGCAGTCCTGGGCTCCCTCTCCCTCCCTGCTCTGACTCCTCTCCTCCCACCAGGATGTGGGGTGAGGGGCCTCGGGTCCTGCTGAGCCACGGTTTGTATCTTACCCTTTTCACCAGGCACTGGGTTCTCGCAGGTGTGAGTGTAGTCTGTCTGTTGTCCTGTGTCTTCTGGTCTCTCTTTTAGGGATAGTTGTATTTGTTGTATTTTCAAAACTATATATATTTTTGGGAGGAGCTTCCCACTGTCCTACTCACGCCACCATCTTGGCTCCACCTCCCCTGCTGTGCCAATTTTATATTGTTCTTTTGTATTCGGTGATATACTATATACATGTTTAAGAAGTTCTAGAGAAGTTTGCTGTATTTTACCTTTTGCCCTTATACAGCTTGGATTTGAGCATGGTAGAAATATACTAAATATCTTTAAAAAGCAATATTACTTTGTTTCTTATAACTGATATGAAACTTCAGTTGTTTTAGCTTCAGGGCCCAGATGACTTGGTCTATGGCAGCTGTTTTTGGCTTCCTGTGCCAGCTGAAATAATTATATTCAAGGTACAGTTCAAATTGTCCTAAATTGCAATGTAGTTAAGAATCTCTCATGCCTATATTCCAGGTGATTAAACTTTAATTGGACTAAGGATTTTGTGCTGATACCTCAAAACCTTACAGTAGCCACTCTTCTATTTTTCTTACAATGTTCACTCTACCCCCTGGTCCTCCAGCTCCTGGATCAAAAATTGGCAAAGAGGAAAGCAGCATTGTCTTCACTACAGAGGTTTCAATTTGCAAAGGCAGCTCCACCTTCAGGAAATGTTTGTTTCCTCTTAGGCATTATGTCCATAATTCAAGAGAGTTGCCTAGGTAAGACTGTATAAATAAACTTATTAGGCTTTTTTCAAGCATGTCCATATGAATCAAAAGACCTAGAGTACATGTGTGTACACTCAGTTCTTCGATTTCTAAACCAAATCATATCAAACAAAACAAAAACAATAAAAGTCTTCACTGAATTACCCATATGAATATTGACTAGTATTGAATTACTATTACAAAGAGTAATTAATAATTTAAGATTTCAAGAAATACAAAGTTTTTGTTTTACATTGGCTTTCCTCACAAAACTGTTGGGACATCTTAGAGGGTTAATTACAAACAAAGGACATACAATGATTTACCAAGTGAAATTTATTATGTTTTATTAAGAAGCTGTTGCTGAAGTTCCTTTGTTACTCAGTGTCACCTCCTGGATCATGGATTGACATAAAATGACACATAGGCATGATGTCCTATTTCTTAGGAGATCATAAGATCAAATATCTTTATCCCTTTAGTTGACATAAACACTGAACAATGAATCTAGAGGTACGAAGCATATAGATTAATGGCTCTCAAACTTTAAAGTGTATCAAAATCACCTAAAATGTTTATTTCTGGGATTAATCCCCAGAGTTTTTGACTGTAGGTCTGGGGTGAGTGCTGAGAATTTGCATGTGTAACAAATTCCCAAGTGATACTGATGCTACTGGTCTGAGAGACCACACCTTGAGAAACATTGTATTAGCAGCACATATGGAAAAAAGTTTCATCCTTTCAGAAGAGATAACATCAACACTTTCATAGGATATAAATACAAATTTAAAAGTGATGGAGGATTAGGTTGCTTCCATTTCTTGGCTATTGTAAATAGTTCTGTGATAAACATAGGGGTGCATCTGTCTTTTTCAAACTGGGCTGCTGCATTCTTAGGGTAAATTCCTAAAAGTGGAATTCCTGGGTCAAATGGTATTTCTATTTTGAGCTTTTTGAGGAATCTCCATACTGCTTTCCATAGTGGTTGAACTAATTTACATTCCCACCAGCAGTGTAGTGTCCATCAGTAGATGAATGGATAAAGAAGATGTGGTACATATACACAATGGAATATTACTCAGCCATAAGAAAAAAACAGATCCTACCATTTCCAACAACATGGATGGAGCTAGAGGGTATTATGCTCAGTGAAATAAGCCAGGCGGAGAAAGACAAATACCAAATGATTTCACTCATGTGGAGTATAAGAACAAAGAAAAACTGAAGGAACAAAATAGCAGCAGAATCACAGAACCCAAGAATGGACTAACAGTTACCAAAGGAAAAGGGACTGAGGAAGATGGGTGGGAAGGCAGGGATAAGGGTGAGGTAAAAGAAAGGGGGCATTACGATTAGCATGTATAATGTGGGGTGGGCATGGGTAGGGCTGTGCAACACAGAGAAGACAAGTAGTGATTCTACAATATCTTACTATGCTGATGGACAGTGACTGTAATGGGGTCTGTGTGGGGGATTTGGTGAAGGGGGTCCCTAGTAAACATAATGTTCTTCATGTAATTGTAGATTAATGATAACAAAAACAAACAAAAAAGTGAAGGAGCCAATAAAAAAAAGTGATGGAGGAGAGGAAGGCACAGTGATTACTTAATGTGTGTGATGTACTTTCTGGATGCTTTACACAGATATTTTATTTAATTTCATTATCCCCATTTTTCACATGAAAAAGTAACTTATCAAGGTTAACTAACATTCCCAAGGTCACACAGTTACCAGCTATTAGTGGAGACTCAAATCCAGATCTGTATGGCTTCAAAAGTTATAGCTTTTTTACTAGATTACATCGCCAAGCCAATTGTTATTTAAAATATATAAAAATATAATTTTTTTTTTGCTTAGAAAGGCAATATTATCTAGTGAAAATGCAGTGACATGAGTGCCAGAACAATCAGGCTCTAACCATGACTCTGCTATTAATTCATCCATTGATCCTTCAATTCCTGGACCCATCCCTCCTAGTCTTCCAGCCATCATCCCTCAATCACCTTTACATTAGTTCATTTACCAAATGTTTCTGGAACATTCACAGTGTTTTAGTTCCTCATCATGTATAAGTACTTTCGTTTCTTTAGGCCTCACTTTTTCTCATATGCAATGAGATGTTTGGACTAGGTGATTTCTAAGCTCTCTTGTATTCTTTAAAGCCATTTCATTCCCACAGTTCTTTCTTCAGCAACAAAAACTGATCTTTGCTGGAAAATAAAATAAGTTACCCCTCACAAAAAATGAATTCAGAAGAAAATCCCTTTATGGTTATGGTGTGCTACTTGAATATAAAATCATCTTTCTGTTAGTACTGCCAAAACATCTCATTTACTAAAAATGGGACATCATTGATTATTGCAGTAATTGTAGGAAAATTATTTTTGAATATTTCATGAAAACGTGAATAACAATTTTACAAAAAGCTTAATTTACTAGATTCTAACAAGCTCAAGAGTACTCAAACACCAAGGGCTTTACACCCAAGAAATGGTTAAAATCAAATGCAGAATTTGTGACACCAAGTACTTAGAAAGCTTGAATTTGAAGTTCTTAAGATAAGTTGAATAATATTCTATTTCTTTGTGAAGAGAACTTTCCATTTGATGTGGAAAAATATCCTTTGCTCAAATCTCTTTATTTCTAATTGCTTTCTGCCAATAAGGAAACTCATAATACGATTCCATGGAAAACTAAAAACAAAACAACAATAAGCAACAACAAGCAGTATAAATGGAACCATGTGAGTAGGGATTGTACAAAGCCAATGGCATTCAAGTTCTTCAAATGAGTGCCAGATTTGTCTGCAATTAAATTGTAGCACAAAATGACCTCATTCTGTATGCAGACCTTGCTTTTTGAGTTTAGTAATGAAGTGAATAGGAATTTTTATCATATCTATGTCTATGGCTTTTGATGTAGAACTTCTAAGAGTTACCTATCTTAAGTATTTCATAATTTAGGCCTTTGTCATTCTTACGCACTTGATGACAGAAAAAATATTTATGAAAACTGTAATGAAAATTAGCCAAAGCATCTTCATATTTGAGTCTATTTTTTAAATTACATTTGCTATATTATCAAGATGGGGTGTTGATTATCTGATACATTTCCAGAGCAGAGTGATTTGAGTAGCTTATGAATTTTATCTGTCTTTTTTGTAATAACTCTTTCACATTATTGGCACATCTAAAGAAAGAGCAAACTACAACAGAGATGTTGAAGAGAAGTATACACACTAGGGTGAAAGAATGAACTTGATTGAAAAATGGATCTCAGTAGTCTTTTGACTTTGGTGGAAAAGTCACAGAAACAGACACAATCTGAAGATTCATAAACTGCTTAGACACAGGAGTTACCTATGATTTTAACAGAATGTTAATGTGATATTTTCAGAGGCAGATTGTTAAACCTCAATTTATGGCATGCCCCAAATTCTGTCTACTTCTTCATTAAGAAATTCATTTTCATTTTCCTAAGTGAATGTATTCCCTCATTGAGGACAATGCCCAGATTCCTATCACAGCAACATAAATTCAGGAAAACTGTTATAGCATTGAAGCTCACTTTTCAATATTCAGAATAAGCAAAAAGAGAACAAATTTTTACTGATCCTCAAAGGAAAAAGTTAGGAGCACACTAGTTATACCTTGCAAAATGAAACAGTTGGAGAAACACCACATGCTTCCATTGATATAGTTTTTATAGCAGCTATTCTTTTCAATAGTTACAGGAGACCAAAAATATTCTGTTGATTTTGGAAGAAAATGAATTGACTCATCTGTTCAATGAACAACAGATGATTTGGTGTAGTGATTTTCCTTGCCTTATACTCATAGTTATCTCTATACTTTACTCTGTGTTCTCAATATAGTGAAAAAAATGGATTTTCCATAGGTGGAATAATGAACGTCATTATATTTTAATTTGTCATCATGGTTAAAAGGCACTATAATTATAAAATTGAAATAACTCCCTCTAGTCAAGTGTTTTGACATAGGTTAAAAATTAAATGATGGATTTTCCCCAAATATTCAGGGTTTAGTCTGTAACTCCTAAATGCTGTTCCTAATATTTATTCATGGGCAGGTCTTAAGGAACAGGCATAACCTCTCTTTTTTTTTTTGCTTTCATTTAGGTTCTTAACCTCCTTTTATTCAAGTTTTTATTTGCTCACTCAGATAGCAGACTGGGACTATGTGGTTTGAGTGGGACATTTCATGCCCAAATTTGTCCAGGAATTTCATAGTATGTTTTTTGCTAATGGTAAGTTAAAACATACCGTGGTGGATTTGGTTTCCTTCCATGGATGTTAACATGGATATCTGGATTTCAAAAAGATTATTTAACTGGCCATAAAGTCTCAACTTTAAATTCTACATCGTGTGATGGAAAGAACAATAAATCTTGGGCAAATCACATAAGTTTTCTGGGTCATAGTCTTCTAAGTTACCAAAGAGAGTAGCAGTACCTTTCCACCAACTCAGAGGGATGTTGTAAGGATCAAAAGAGAGGAAATGGCAATATGTTTTTTAAAGTATTAATTATATATAAAATTTATTCCATACTTTTGGTTGGAAGCAACATTTTAGTCCAACCCTGTCATATCATAGATAAGGAATCTGTGACACAGAGAGGTTTAGTATCTTAAGATTATCCAGCTAGTAAAATCACAGAACCAGGACTAGAATCCAATTGATTCGATCTTTATTATAGAGGTTTAAGAACTCAGAATTATAGAGGCTAGAAGAACTTTAACTATTAACTCTCTGCATAATGCTTGAACATACCTTCCCATGTCCTTGAAATGTCCAGTCATGGTTTGATCTATGGATGAAAAACTTATTACACTATAAGGAAATATTAACTTTTTTTAGAAAACACTTATATGGAAGTAAAAACTTATTATATGGATGAAAAACTTTTTCTACTAGAAGAAAATTTTAATTTTTCTTGGAAAATACTTATATGGAAGTAAAAACTCCATATCTCTTTGCAACTTCAAAATACTAGTTCTTGCTTTGCTCTCTGAGGACGGAGAAAATAAGTTCAGCTCATTTTTCAATGACAGAACTTGATATATTTTAAGGTACATACTTTATTCCAACCTCTTCTATTTCTCAGGCAAAGCAGCTAATGTTCTTTAGCTGTTCATTTATGCTTCTTATTTTTTTAAGTAGTTTATTCAGTACTTGCTGTGTATCAGGCACTTTTCTGGATGCTGAAGAAATTAAGATGAATAAGATCCAGTCACTGCCTTCAAAAAGCTCTAGGTAGGGATAGAGAGAAAAAAGTCAACAGCAGTGCAGTAAGTAGTGTGATGGAAGTAAGCATATGGTGCTAACAGGAACAAACCACAGCCTGAAGTGGGGTGGAGATATTATAAAGTGTTTACAAAGAGTGATGATGTGCTTCAGCTGAGAAACAAAACCAGTGTAGAAAGTGTGGGAGAACAAGGAATGTTTGAGCAATTGTTAGTTGGTCAGCATTGTTGGAGTGAAGGATCTTGGCAGGAGTGTTATTTGGATACATAACAAAAGATAATATTGGACAACTAAGCAGAATCATATCACAGTGAGTTTTCAAGTTTCTTCACCCATTGCCTGTATATGTGTTAATTTGGATCCCAGACTCCTTTTCTTTTTGGCTGATCCTATTGAATCATATTGATCTTACAGCCACTAAAACATCGACTCTGTTTTAACACATAGTGTTAGGAAGCCAAGCCTTCTTTGATCCTGCTCTTGTAGCATTGGATTTTTGTACTTATGTGCAGAATTTTATATTTATACTCATTATATTCTCTCATCTTAGATTTTACTCAATGTTTCTTTCTGTCAAGATCTTTTATATCCTGATTCTCTCATGGAATATATTATTTATTTCTCTTTACTTCATGTTATCCATTGTTTTCTCTATGCAATAATGACTAATTTTACTGGTGTCAAAATTTTCTTAATTTTTGAAACTGCTACCATAAAGTTTTGAATACATAAGCTGATATTTTAGCAATAATTTCATCATTTCCCCCAGTGTATATGGATAAGTGTAATTTTTAAAAATCATTAACTCGGGAGAAAACAATTAAGATTTGTTTGAAGTAATGAAAGTATTTAGCACACAGAGAAAAATCAAGTAGTTATTTCTGAAATTACTTAGAGATAAGAATAATGGCTATAATTTGGAATATGACCTCTAATTCTCACTTTAAAGATAGTGTATATGTGCCTTGTTAAAATTTAATGTCATTGACTGTGTCGTTGCTTCACTTCCAATTATTATATTGGGCAAAGTACAAATCACTAACAGATGATTACTTGATTTTTTTCTCATGCATCTGTGAGTTTATTAGCAATTATATGGGCAAAATTAAGAGTTTCTTTGGAAATGCTGAACCTTGGAGCCTTGTGGCATTCCTCAATGTCAACAGAGCTAGCCATGAAAATATCATTTACCAGCACAAAGCACAAAGAGACATCATAAAGGATGAAGGCCAGTTGTTATTCTCTTAAACTCTACCAGATGATTTACAGCTTGTGTAGACATTTCACAGAATGCAACTCTCCATTACCCAAGAATGGAAACTTTTGGAGCTCAAAAAACCTCTGGAGAGTATCTAACCCAACCCCTCAATGTTTAGATTATTGTTGAACCCCAAATGAGGAAATAACAAGTCAAGCAGTTCTCTGAACTCAAAATTGTCACATTTGGTCAGTTTTAGATTTAGATAATACGTACAGATTTTACAATTCCTGCCTAGAAATGTCTCTGATCAAGCAATCCTATATTGAAGAATTCCAGTATTAAAGAACACCTCTTGGAAATGGAAACAAAAGAGGGTGAATATAAAGAGCGATCCAAAATTTCTGATGAGCACCTGTGCTACAAATAGCTTAAGATCAATTAACAGAGACTGTTTTGGCACCATGCTTCAATTTGTACTTTTCCCATCTGCTTTTTCTGTAAACCAACCATGAATTCACCATATATCATTGAATCTTGGTAAAATAGATCTCTTATTTCCAGTAAATGTTTCCTTTTCAGTAGAGAGAAAAACTGAATTTGTTTTTGTAGAAGTCAGAGACATGTCTCACTTCAAATTCAATTTAGGCTAGATAAATCCCCAATCACTATTTAAGCAAACCCTCTTGTGTACTAGAGCTGGGTATAGTCTGGAGTCTAGACTTAAGGACTGACAATCCATGATCTCTTTACCAGCCATAGCATGGGGACTAATTTAATAGTGGCCTCTGTTCTCCTTGCCTTCTGGTGGAAGGCACTTACCTTACTTCCACTTTCTCATTCAGCAGAATTAACTACATTTTCTTTTGCCACTGGCTTGTAAGAACTGACAGTTACTAAGACTTCTGGGAAGATGGTGGCAAAGAGAGAGTTTGAACCTACCTCTACCATTATTCGTACCAAATCTGTACCTACACACAGATCAGTTCATCTTGAGGGAGAACTGAGGACTGAATGAGCATCTTCTGCACAAGAAGGAATAGAAAAATCAAGTAAAAAATGACAGGATAGATGGAGACATGGTAATTGAGGGAACACCACCCCCAGCTCACCATCCATCAGAGAGGAGGGTTTATCTCTGATGGACCTGGACATAGATACCCTGCTCTGGGGCATAGAAAGAAAGCAACACTGTAAAGTACATCTGTACTATAAGTGAAAAAAATGATTTATAGAACTGAGGCACTGCCATTTTTAGCACTCCTTCCCCACATTGAGCATGGTTGGAGTGTACACACTAATATCATATTTGGTCTGGTGGCTTCCCAGCCCCTGCCCAAACCCAGACACATCAGCTGGAGAATTCATTCAAGCTACCGTTGCCCTGAGAGCACAGAGCCAGTCAATGATGACCCCCTGGTGCACCCTGGCCACTGCTGTATTGCAGGTTCCCACCCAGTAGCTGTGGAGGTGGGGCTTCCCTGGGGCCAGTTACTGCTGTGGGCCTGAGCCACTGCTATATTATTGAAGCCAGCAGCCACAGGGGAATATGATCACAGAGCCAGTAGCTGAGAAGGTGTGGCTTTCCTGGAAACCATGCTTGGCCTGATTTCTCCCTGCCAGTGTACAACCCATCAGTGTTCACTCAGGAATCCCTCTGATTGAGCACTTATGACTGCACCCCACTCCAACCATGTACTAAGAGCCTTGACACAAGGATACCTCTGGCTCATGCTCACTAGGCTTCCAACCATCCAGTCAAAACCATCAGGCATATGCAGTCTACTCATGGGATCTTACCTTTCCTATACAAGTCCAATCCTTCAAGGCTGGAAGAAATAGTCCTTCTACTGATTCATAGAACCAAGCACAGAAAGTCAAACAAGATGAGGAGATAGAGGAATATGCCTGAAACAAAAGAGCATGATAAAATTTGAGGAAAAGAACTAAATGAAACAGACTTATGCAATCTACTGGATAAAGATCAAATTAATGATTATAAAGATGTTCACCAGATTTAAGAAAGGACTGGAGGAACTCAGTAAGTAGCTCTACAAAGAGACAGAAAATGTAAAATGAACCAGAGATGAAAAATACAATAAACAAAGTGAAAAATACACTAGAGGGACTCAACATCAGATTAGAGGATTTAGAAGAATGGATCAGTGATTTGGAAGACAAAATAATGGGAAGCACTCAAGCTAAACAGCAGAGGAGAAAAGAATAAAAAGAAATGAGGATACTTTAAGGGAGGTCTGGGACAATATGAAATGTCCAAAACTTTGCATTATAGGAGTCCCAGAAAGAGAAGAGAGAAAGAAATAGTGGAAAACCTATTATTTGAAGAAATAATAGCTGACAACTTACCTAACCTAGGGAAGAAAACAGATATCCAGGCCCAGGAACTACAGAGAGAGCCCCAAACAAGATAAACTCAAGGAGGTGTGGACAAGGACACATTATAATTAAAATTTCAAAGGTCAAAGACAAAGAGAAAATTTTAAAAGCAGCAAGAGAAAAGCAATGAGTTACCTACAAGGGAAACTCCATAAGGCTTAGGTGACTTTTTCACAGAAACTCTACAGGCCAGAAGAGATGGCATGATATATTCAAAGTGCTGAAAGAGAAAAAAAAAAAAAAAAAAAAAAAAACCTCCAACCAAGAATACTCTACCTAGCAAGATTACTATTTAGAGTGGAAGGGTAGATAAAGAGCTTCAAAGATAACAAAGTTAGAAGAGTTCACTACTACTAAGCTGGCCTTACAAGAGATGTTAAAGAGACTCCTTTTAGAGGAAAAGAAAAGACCCTAACTAGAAAAAAGAAAAATATGAAAGTAAATATTTCACTGGTAAAGCTAGTATGAAGGTCAAAAAGACAAAAGTAGTATAACCACTTATATCTAAAATTTAGTTAAGGGAATCACTAAATAAAATGGTATAAAATATGATATCATATACATAAATTTAGGAGGATGGGGAGTAAATATGTGTTATTAGAATGCATTTTAATTTAAGTGATCATCAACTTAGAAGAGACTGGTACATATGTTGGATGTCATATGTGAACCTTGTGATAACCCCAAACTAAAAACCTATAAAAGATACACACACACACAAAGAGAAAGGAATCCAATCATAACACTAAAGAGTCATCATTCACAAAGGAAGGGAACAAGAGAAGAAAGGAACAGAGGAAAAACAATAAAAATAATCAGAACTCAATTAACAAAACGGCAATAACTACAGACCTATCAATAATTACTCTAAATGTAAATGGACTAAATGTTCCAGTCAAAAAAACATAGGGTGCCTGAAAGGATAGAAAAACAACACTGAGCTATATACTTTCCACAAGAGACTCATTTTAGCCTAAAGACACACAAAGACTGAAATTGAAGGGATGGAAAAAGATATTCCATGCAAATGGAAATTTAAAAAATCTGGGCAGCATTACCTATATTAAATAAATAGAATTCAAAACAAAAACTACAATAAGACACAAAGAAGGACAGTGTATGATGATAAAGGGTTCAATCCAATAACATTTGCAAAAACCTATCCATCTATCTAAATATATAGGAACATCTAAATATATAAAACAAGCATTAATAGACATAAAGGGAAAAATTGAGAATAATACAATAATAGTAGAGAAATTTAACTTTAACCCAGTTATACCAATGGACAGATCATCCATACAGAAAATCAATAAAAAAACAGTGGATTTGAATGACACATGAAAACAAATGGAATTAACAGATATATACAGAACACTACATCTAAAAACAGTAGAATACACGTTCTTTTCAAGTTCACAGTGAACATTTTCCAAATAACATGTTAGGCTACAAAATAAGTCTCAATAATTTTAAGATTGAAGTCATATCAAGCAACTATTCCAATCACAATGCTATGAACCTAGAAATCAATTACAAGAAAAAGAAAAGAAAAAATCACAAAAGACACAGAGGAGGCTAAACAGCATGATACTAAACAATCAAAGGGTTATCAAAGAAACCAAAGAAGAAATTAAGAAATACTTGGAGAACAATGAAAATAGAAACAAAATGGTACAGAATCTTTTGGATGGAGGAAAAGCAATCCTAAGAGTGAAGTTTACTGAAAAACAGGCCAATCTCAAAAAACAAGCAAAATCTCAAATAACATTTGCAAAAATCTATTCACCTATCTAAATATATAGGAACATCTAAATATATAAAAAAAAGCATTAATAGACATAAAGGGAAAAACTGAGAGTAATACAACAATTTAATCTGATGCTTAACGGAACTAGAAAAAGAATTTAAAAAGCTCAGAATTACTAGAATAAAGGAAATAACAAAGATCAAAGCAGAAATAAATGAAAGAGATTTAAAAACCTATATAAATGACCAGTGAAAGTAAGAACTCACTAATTGAAAAGATAAACAAAATCGATAAATTTTTAGCTAGACTCATCAAGAAAAAAAGAGAGGACACAAATAAAATCAGACATGAAGAGGAGAAGTTACAACTGATACCACAGAAACATAAAATGATTATGAGAGTGTCATGAAAAATTAAATGCCAACAAATTGAACAATTTAGAAGAAATGGATAAATTCCTAGAAATTTAGATAAATTTGGATAAATCCTAGAAACATATAATCTTCCAAGATTGAATCAGGAAGAAATAGAAAATTTGAACAGGCTAATTAGTAGTAATGAAATTGAATCAGTAATCAGAAAACTACCAAAAAATAAAATTCTAGGACCAGATGGCTTCACAGGGAAATTCTATTAAACATTTATAGAAGAGATAATTCTTCTCCTACTCAAACTATTACAAAAAAAATGAAGAAGGAAAGCTTCCAAATTCACTTGATGAGGCCAATACCACTCTGGCACCAAAACCAGAAAAGAACATGACAAAAAAACAAAATTACAGACAGATATCCCTGATGAACAGTGATGCAAAAATCCTTAACAAAAAATTAGAAAACTGAATTCAAAAATACATTAACAATATTATTCACTAAGATCAGATAGGATTTATCTCAGGGATGTAGGGATTGTTCAATAACTTAAAGTAAATCAATGTGATAGACCACATTAACAAAAGAAAGGATAAAAACCATAAGACCATCTCAATACATGCTGAAAAAGCATTTGACAAAGTTTAACATCCATTCATGATAAAGGTTTCAACAAAGTGGGTAGAGGGAACATGTTTCAACATAATAAAGGCTATATATGACAAACCCACAGATATCATTGTCAACAGCAAAAAGCTAAAAGCTTTTCCTCTAAAATCAAGAAAAAACAAGGATGCCCACTCTCACCACTTCATTATACATAGTCCCAGAAGTGCTAGCCACAGCAATCAGACAAGAAAAAGAGGCATCCAAATTTGTAAGGAAGAAGTAAAATTGTCAGTATTTGGAGATGACATGGTATTATATGTAGAAGTCCCTAAAGGTTCTATGAAAAATCTATTAAAATTAATAAATGAAGTCAGTAAAGCTGCAGGATACAAAATCAATGTGCAGAAATGTGTTATGTTCCTATATACAAATAGTGAACTAGCAGAAAAGAAATTAAGAAAATAATCCCATTTACAATTGCAACAAAAGAATAAAATGCTTATGAATAAATCTAATCAAGGAGATGAAAGGCCCGTACTCTGAAAACTATAAAACATTAATGACAGAAATTGAAGATGTCACACATAAATGGAAAGCTATTCCATGCTCACAGTTAGGAAGAGTTAATATTGTTGAAATGGCCATACTGTCCAAAGCAATCTACAGAGTCAGTGTAATCCCTATCAAAATACCAATGTAATTTTTCACTGAACTAGAGCAAATAATCCTACAATTTGTATGGAACCACAAAAGAGCCTGGAACAGCCAAAGCAATTTTGAGAAAGAAGAATAAAACTGGAGGTATCATGCTCTCTGATTTCAAACTGTTCTATGAAGCTACAATAGTCAAAACAGTTTGGTACTGACACAAGAACAGATACATAGACCAATGGAACAGGATAGAGAGCCCAGAAGTAAACTCAAGCATATACAGTTAATGTATGACAAAGAAGGCAAGAATATAAAATGAGGAAAAGACAGTCTTCAAGACATGGTGTTGAGAAACTGGACACATACAAGCAAAAGAATGAAATTTGATCACTGTCTTATACCATGCACAAAACAAATTCAAAATGAATTAAAGACCAAAATATAAGACCTGAAGCTATTAAAGTCCTGAAAGAAAACATAGGCAGTAAAATGTTAAACATCAAGGTTAGAAAATTTTTGTGGATATGTCTCTACAGGCAAGGGAAACAAAAACAAAAACAAGTGGGACTACATCAAACTAAAGAACTTCCGCACAGCAGAGGAAACCTTCAAAGGAAACCTACTTTGGAAAATATATATTTGCAAAAGTGGCTAATATCTAAAATATATAAAGAACTCATACCACTTAACACTAAAAAACCAAATAATCCAATTAAAAAATGGGCAGAGGATCTGAATAGTTCTTTTTCCAAAGAATACATACAGATGGCTGTTAGGCACATGAAAAGATGCTCCATATCACTAATCATGAGGGAAATGCAAATCAAAACTACAAGATATCACCTCACACCAGTTACAATGGTTAGTATCAACAAGGAAGAAATAACAAGTGTTGGGCAGGATATGGAGGAAAGGGAACCCTTATACACTGCTGGTCAGATCACAAAATGGTGCAGCCACTATGGAAAGCAGTATGTATGGATATTTCTTGAAAAACTAAAAATGGAAATACCATATGACCTAGCACTTCCACTTTTGGGAGTCTACCCAAAGAAAAAAAATTAATTGGAAAAGATATGTGAACCCTTATGTTTATTGCAACACTATTTACAATTGTCATGATATGGAAGCAACTGATTTGTCCATCAATAGATGAATGCATAAAAAAGATGAGGTATATATATATATACAATGGAATATTATTCAGCCATAAAAAAGAAATAAACCATAAGAACTTGTTCATTATGCTTCAGAAGATTGGAGACTGTTGAGAATTAGGCTTGTGGTTGATTAATGATTGTTGATTGAGTCCCCTATACAGAATTCTATTGTTGTTAACAACCATTTGATCAATAAATATGAGAGCTGCCCTCCCCCCCCAAAAAGAAATAAACCTTATAATTTTCAACAACATGAATTTACCTACAGGTTATTATGCTAAATGAAGTAAGTCAGTCAGAGGAGGGGAATGCCATATGGTTTTACTTATGTGTGGAATCTGTAAAACAAAACAAACAAAACGGAAATAGACCCATAAACACAAATAATGGATGGTTGGTTATCATGTGGGGAGCAAGCATGGGTCAAATAGATGAAGATGATAAAAAGGTGCAAACTTCAAATTATGAAATAATTCAGCCACAGGTATGGAAGTATAGGATAGGGAATATAGCTTATAGTCTTGTATTATCTTTGTATGGTGACAGATGGTAACTACACTTATTATGCTGAGCATTTGATAATGTATATAATTGATCAACCACTAAGTAGTTCATCTAAAACCAATATATTGTTGTATATAAAACATATTTCAATTAGAAAATGATAAAACAAGAATTGACAGTTACCAGAACTTTTCCATCTCCTTCCTACCAGAAAAATATTGAGAAATGATCAAATCTTCATATAATTATGACAAATAACCTGGGCTATTTTTTGGTAGTAATATAAATACTCTTTGCTCAGTATTTATTATGTCTGAGGTTCTTTGTGTGCATTGTCTCATTTTTCCTTACAGTACTATGAGTACTACATTTTGTCCCCTTTGATGGGTGAGGAAATTGAGACTCAGAGATGACCTAAGATATATACCTTACTATTGGTGGAGCTTGTATTCGAACCCAGGTATGTATGATTCCAGCATTTGAACTCTTAAGCAGAACCATGCTGTCTCCAAATTGGAAAAATTGACAAAATTTTGTGTTCTACCTACAGAAATTAAATTTGAGTAAGTGGGTTGGATCACAGAAATAAGAGCCTTTTGAGTCTATTGAGAGGCATAGTAGATGTAATAGAAAGGGTACAGTCTTTGGAATAAGGAGACCTTGGTTTGAATCCCAGCTCTGCCAGTTATTAGCTGTGTGACCTTAAGTGAGTCATTTAACCTCTCTGGGCTTGATTTTCCTTATCTATAATTTAGAAATAGAAATATTTACTTCCTAGGGTTGTAATAAGTATTAAACAGGATGATGAATATTAAGTGTTTAGAAATAGCAGATACTGAACTCATGGCAACTTCTAAAAGTATATTTGTTATTAAAATTTTATCAGATTGGGAGATAGGGATAGAATCAGGATGAGGGGTATAATTCCATATTTTGTTGTTTCGGGATACTTATGCCTGAATAATGTTCTCTGCATGGAGGTGGCCTTCACGAAAGTTTTACAGAATAAACAATATGATTTTCTACTCTGAGCAAGCACTCATTTGGGTATACGAACTTAGGCACCTTTCAAGAGTTTCAAGAAATTTTAAGTTCCTACTATGTGTATGATATTGTGATACAAAGAGACATATGATCATTGAGCAATCTATGTTATACCATTTCATCCTGTTCATTCACTTAACAGACATTTAATGAACAGCTATAAGGCACTGTGTTAATATAAGCTGTGGCTGAGGTAGAAAATAAATAAATCATATATACTAATTCTTGGCCCCTGTTTCCATGGAGCCCTGCATTCTAGGTTGAAAGTTAAAAGTGCTTTAATGAAGTTCAGTACATGGGGCAATGAGAAATCAGAAAAGGAATTGATGGCTTCTTGCTAGGACTATGTGAACATAGGAAGTAGCATTTTAGTTGAATCCTCCTGAATTGGAGATAAGAGAGGGAAGGGAATGAATGATTTTCAACCTATTTTTTTAACCCTTTTGTATTTTTTTTCTATTTTGAAGCACAGTATAATCTAACAATTATAAGTACAAACTCTGGAACCAGATAGTCTAGGTTCAAAACCTGCCTCAGCCACTTACTGTTCTGTGACTTAGTGTCTTCTTCTGACAAAATGGGATAACAACAGAGCCATCTTCACAGGGGTTTTGTAGGATTAAATGAGATAAATGCACATAAAGCACTTATGACAGTACCTGGTATATATCAATGCTTAAGAAATGTGAGCTGTTTCTGTTATTATTACTAGGTCTTTGACATGACATAGTTGACATGTTTAGTCTTCCAGATGACTGAACATGAAACATTCATGAATCACTATACCTTAAGGAAAAATCAGGAAAATATAACGAGTGGTACAAAGATGGTACAAAGATGAGTGCTAAGACAGAGAGATGCTTTGCTGTTACCTCAATAATGGCATAGTGAGATATTCCAAAAGACCCACATGTGGAGCTTGACTTGTGTCCTTGTTTGAAACTCAGTTTAATTCCACACCTGACATGTAGTATGTGCTCAGTAAATGCTTGCTGAAGTATTTCATGAACAAATAAATTTTGTTTTATTTTACCATTTCTTGTTGAAGAAGGAAAAATTTAAAATTCCCCAACCTACTATTATCAGCACTGTGCTACTCTGAAGTGATAATTAATCAACCACATTTTTAATCCACATTTTAATCCATATTTTTCAGTAATTATACCTACCAAGCATTTGAACGGAACCTGAAAAATCATAAAATGAAAATGTTTAATTTTATCTTTCTGCCTTACCATCTGTAATGAGATGTGCAAAAAAAGAACACCTAAATTTGACTTGTTTCCCTTTTCTACAGTGATTCAAATAAAATATTGAAGTCATACCAGAATACCACATTTTAAAGACAGATGAAAGGAAATGCAGTTATCATTGACTCCTTATGTAGAATTCATGTCTGGATTACTTCACTCTCCCCAGCACCTGGCACTGGATCTTTCTCCTTGAAGACAATGTTGACCAACTCTTGAATAAAAAATTAACATGTAGTGTTTCATGGGACTAAGTCTCAACCATGGTTGGAATAGGGTTGAGGAAGTGAAAATGGAACTGTGAAAAGGAAGTAAAGGAATGCAGAAAGGAAAACTTGAGAGTACGGACATTAAACAGTTGACTTCCACAATCCAGCAGAGTGCTTGTCCTGGATAGTGTAATTGTAGTAGTGATGTGTGTCAGCATCTGAGCAGAAGAGCACATAACAATGAAGCGAAAGATCTAATGACGTATACTTTCCAAACAAAACCAAACTTTTAAGTATAATTTAAAACCCATTTTAGCCTTTCCAATAGCCCTTTACAGCAAGTTACTTACAAACCTTACATGGTTCTCTGCTTGAGTCTGTTTCCAATATGGTCCATCAGTGAATGGCCTTATTATAACACTTCAACAAGTTTTTTTCCTTCTCATTACCTTTTATCTTAGGTCACTTTAATCCTAAGCAGAATTTAAGACTCCAATTTTTGTGTGTCACAACAAACACTGAAAATTCAGTTCTCTCTGACTTATGGAAAAATTGTTGACTTGGACAACACTAATGTCTCCCAGCTGCAGTAACTATTCACATGCTAACCTAAGGATGTTGACACAAATGAGGCTATGGTATCCTTCATGCAAAATTGCAGGCCTGGAATTTGGAGAATAAGCAAATGATTGGGCAGTTAACCTACATTTTTCCACATGTAGATCTATATTTTATTTTACTATGAAAAAGATAAAGACTAGAATAATGTAGAAAACATTCCCCTATAACACTTAAAATATGGTTGCACAATTTACTATTATTTTCATTTCTTTTTATAACTATAGATTTGTTTCTCTTCCTCTTGTGTTTTAGAGCAGCTGTAAGTGAAACTTTGTACTTCCTGCTACAAAGACAATTGACCTAGCATATGTTTGAATCTCTGTCAACATCCCTCATTAGCTTCATATTATTTTATACTATGCCAAAACTTTCTGCTTTAACAAAGATTGATATTCATGGCTGAGCTGTAATGCACTGGATTCTATCTCTTCACTTTTTCCAGGGTGGGCTCTTCGCCAACTTATAAAAGCAGCACATTTGGAGCTCAGTTCAGCCTTCACTTTCAGGTCCATAGTGATCTCATACTCCCCACATTCTCTTGTTCCACTGTCAAGACTAATAAGTGGATGTACACTGAAATGTAACCAAGGGGTAAATCTTCCTGGGCTATCTATTCTAGGATGGACTTATATTTTCTCAAAGTCTCAAACTTTAAGCCAAAAGAATGAGTTGCAAATGATATAATTTTTATTTGAGAAGGTTCTTTTATTTCCCATGGGCATTGGCAGTTTGCTAAATCTGTGTATGCAAAGGAGTGTTTCCAACTAGTGGGTCCTCTGCTCTTTCAATTTGTATTCAACCTTCTTTACGATTTTTAGTCCCAAATTGTAAGGCTTTCTTTGAGCTTTACCAATGTATCCCTTTCAGAAAGTATAGGGGAGAGTATAGGGGAGTGTTTGTGCATGATTTTCTTCACACTGGGATTCTCAGCAAACATCCAAAGGGGTTACATGGCAGAATTAATTTGCTTATAGTTCTAGTAGTACATCTAGGAGTTGGGTGTTCATGCCCCAAGGGGTGTTAGTATGTCACTGGCAACTCAGGTGTTAAGAAATTCTCACCAAACTCCTCAGCTGTGATGGAATACTCTGGTGACAGAGCTAACTTCTCATCCCATATCTATGTCCAATGGACAAAATGTCTACTTAAAGAAAGGAAAATTTATTTGTTGGCAAAAGTGGAACCATGACTAAAAGCTGGAAACCAGAAGCTGGAAAATCTGTACATGGAAAAACGAATGTGGGCAGAAGAAATGAGTTACATTGGCAGATACTAGACATGTCCCATACACATTCAAGACACACTTAATGTAACACTCCAGCTTGTCCTAAGCAGGGCCATACATTCATCATGAAAGACAAGGAAAGTTAAACAATGTTTTGAAAGTTAGGACTGTTGTTTGTAATTGAGAAGAGATAACAAATGTTTCCTGAATATGAACAACAGTTGAATGGAAAGGTAGTGGTATATAAGGAAAGATTAATGGGGAAAAGTGAATAAACTCACACACTGAACTTCTAACATATTTATCACATACATTTATCACCAAGGCATCAAAAAGAGGCTACTGAAAAGTAGATTTAGGTCTAGAGGAGCCAAGATGGTGGCGTGAGTAGGGCAGCAGAAATCTCCTCCCAAAACCATATATATTTTTGAAAATACAACAAATACAACTATTCCTAAAAGAGAGACCAGTGGATACAGTCCAACAGCCAGGTTACATCTACATATGCGAGAACTCAACATCTCACGAAGGGGGTAAGATACAAGCTGCGACTCAGCAGGACCGGAGCCCTTCCCCCACACCAGCTCCCAGGTGGGAGGAAAGGAGTAGGAGCAAGGAGGGAGTGGGAGCCCAGGAATGCTAAATACCAGCCCTAGTCATCCACACCAGGAGCATAGAAGCACAGTGCATGGTGTGCTGGGTATTAGGGCAAAGGAAAAGCAAAATCTGTGAGGGGGTTCCCACAACTGGCTCCTCTGGGACAAAATAAAAGCAAGTGCTTCTTGAAAGTCTTAAAGGGACAGGGACCTCACAGCTGGATGAAATTGTCCTGGTGCACTCAGCCCAACAGCTGGGAATCCCGGGGATCTCCAGATGCCATAACCCCCTGGGAAGCATCACAGCTCTGAAGCCCCTCATGGCGATAAGCAGCCTGCCAGTCATTTCCCCAGCCAGTGCAGCCCCCGACACAGCGGCCCAGTCAACTGAGAGCAGCCGCGTGTGCCCAAGGCAGAAGCGGAGTGGACTGGGTGCAGCCGCGTGAGACAGCGGTGGCAGCAGCAGAGAGGCCCGGGAGCAGCTGCTCCCCCAGCAGCCGCCCAGAATCTCCTCCTGGCATGCAGCTGCCCAGGCCAGACCCAAAGGCCACCACCAGCACATAGCTGCCTAGCACAGGCAGAAGAAACCAGGGCAAGGCATGAAGGGGCGCCACTCTCACAGGAGAGCACACCCGGCATGCCTGCCACTCCCCACAGGGCTCTGGGCTACCCTGACAGTTACTCCACCCGTAGATGCTTAGGGGATTAATCCAGAGGCTACTCCAGTAGTGCGCGTAACCAACATAGGCAGCAGAGAAGGGCAAGGTGACCAGCAAACAGGAAAGGACATTGTTCTCCCAGCTGACACATGCGCTACCTGCCTACAGTTACCTCTATCACCATGAAAAGGCAGAAGAATTTGGTACAGTCCAGAATTACCAAGACAACCCCCAAGAGAGGGCCTGAGGAGATAGATTTAACCAATCATCCTGAGAAAGAATTCAAAATAAAGGTCATAACCATGTTGATGGACCTGGAGAGAAATATGCAAGAGCTAGAGGAGCAAGTAGGGTGGGAGAATACAGAAATAAAATAACGTCTGGAAGGACTTAAGAGAATACTGGATGAGGTGCAAGAGGCCAAAAATGGCATAGAAATCAGAGATCAGGAATACAGAGAAGCTGAGGCAGAGAGAGATGAAAGGATCTCCAGAAATGAAAGAATATTAAGAGAACTGTGCGACAAATCCAAAAGGGCGAGCAGTATCTGCATTATAGGACTACCAGAGGAAGAAGAGAGAAAAAGGGATAGAAAGTGTCTTTGAAGAAATAATTGCTGAAAACTTCCCCAAACTGGGGGAGGAAATAGTCTCTCAAACCATGGAGGCCCACAGAACTCCCAACACAATAGACCCAAGGAGGACAACAACAAGACATATAATAATTAAAATGGCAAAGATCAAAGACACAAACAGAGTATTAAGGGCAGCCAAAGAGAGAAAAAAGGTCACCTACAAAGGAAAACCCATCAGGCCATCATTGGACTTCTCAACAGAAACCTTAAAGGCTAGAAGAGAATGGCATGATATATTTAAAGCAATGAAACAGAAGGGCCTTGAACCAAGAATACTGTATCCAGCACGATTACCATTTAAATATGAAGGAGGGGTTAAATAATTCCCAGACAAGCAAAAATTGAGGGAATTTGCCTCCCACAAATCACCTCTACAGGATATTTTAAAGGGACTGCTCTAGATGGAAGCACTCCTAAAAGTAAATAGCTGTCACCAGAGAAAATAAAATGACACCAAAGAAAGCAGACCAAACAATTAATAAATAAAGGAAAAAAATAAAATCAACTACTCACAAAAGCAATCAAAGGAAAAACAAAAGAGTAGAAAATAGAACACCTAACACATAAAGAATGAAGGAGGAAGAATAAGAAGGGAGAGAAATAAACAATCATAACATGGTGTTTATAATAGCTTAATAAGAGAGTTAAGTTACATGGCTAGATAGTAAAGAAGCTACCCTTGAACCTTTGGTAACCATGAATCTAAAGCCTGCAATGGCAATAAGTACATATCTTTAAATAATCACACTAAATGTAAATGAACTGAATGCACCAATCAAAAGACACAGAGTAACAGAATGGATAAAAAAGAAAGACTCAGGGAGCCAAGATGGTGCCGTGAGTAGAACAGTGGGAATCTCCTCCCAAAAACATATATGTTTTTGAAAATACAACAAATACAACTAATCCTAAAAGAGAGACCAGAAGACACAGGACAACAGCCAGACTACATCCACACGTGAAAGGGCCCAGCACCTGGTGAAAGGGGTAAGATACAAGCCCCGGCCCAGCGGGACCTGAGCACCCCTCACCCCAGCTCCCAGAGGGAAGAGAGGAGTCAGAGCGGGGAGGGAGAGGGAGCCCAGGACTGCTAAACACCCAGCCCAAGCCATCTTCACCAGAGTGCAGACACAGTGCATGCATGGAGGGCTGGAAACAAGGGAAACAGGACAGCAAGACCTGTGAGCAGGTCCCGAAGCTGATGCCCCTGTGACAAAGAAAAGCGAGTGCTTTTTAAAAGTCTTAAAGGGACAGTGATGCAACAGCTGGATGGAAACAATGCAGGTCACAGTCCAGAAGCTGGAAATTCCAGGGAAACCCGGGTGCACTAACCCCCTGGGAAACAGCTCTGAGACCCCTCACGGAGGTAAACAGCCAAACAGCCACCCGCCCATTACCCCTCTGGGGACCTGCCAAAGTAGAGAAGCAGCCTGAGGCTGGCCACGCCCTCAGCAAGGGAGCTTCCTCCATACCGGCCCAGCAAGACACAAAGACCCAGTCTACACTCAATTACCCAACGCAAGCCACTAGGGGGTCGCAGTTGTCCCAGGAAAAAAAGGCCAGTAGCAAAAGGAAAGTTTGGCTCTCCCAGCTGACAGTCAATAGCACCTATAACATGAAAAGGCACAAAAATTTGATCCAGACAAGACTAACCCAGACAGATCGGCATCTGCTACATCTTCCCCTGAGAAGGAACCTGGGGAGATAGATTTAAACAGTCTTCCTGAAAAAGAATTCAAAATAAAAGTCATAACCATACTGATGGACTTGCAGAGAAAAATGCAAGAACTAAGGAAGGAGAATACAGAAATAAAACAAGCTCTGGAAGGATTTCAAAACAGAATGGACGAGATGCAAGAGACCATTAATGGACTAGAACACAGAACAGGAACACAGAGAAGCTCATGCAGAGAGAGATAAAAGGATCTCCAGAAATGAAAGAATCCTAAGAGAGCTGAGTGACCAATCAAAAAGGAACAATATACACATTATAGGGGTACCAGCAGAAGAAGAGAGAGAAAAAGGGATAGAAACTGTCTTTGAAGAAATAATTGCTGAAAACTTCCCCAAACTAGGGGAGGAAATGTCCTCTCAGACGACAGAGGTACACAGAACTCCCATGACAACGGATCCAAGGAGGGCAACACCAAGACACATAATAATTAAGATGGAAAAAATCAAAGACAAGGACAAAGTATTAAAGGTAGCCAGAGAGAAAAAAAAGGTCACCTACAAAGGAAAACCCATCAGGCTATGATCACACTTCTCAACAGAAACCCTAAAGGCCAGAAGAGAATGGCATGACATACTTAATGCAATGAAACAGAAGGGCTTCAAACCAAGAAAACTGTATCCAGCACAATTATCATTTAAATATGAAGGAGGGATTAAACAATTCCCAGACAAGCAAAAGTTGAGGGAATTTGCCTCCCACAAACCACCTCTACAGGGCATCTTACAGGGACTGCTCTAGATGGGATCACTCCTAAAAAGAGCAGGAACAAAACACCCAAAATATGAAGAAGGGAGGAGGAGGAATAAGAAGGAAGAGAAATAAAGAATCATCAGATCATGTTTATAATAGGTCAACAAGTGAGTTAAGTTAGAAAGTAAGATAGTAAAGAGGCTACCCCTGAACCTTTGGTAACCACAAACTTAAAGCCTGCAATGGCAATAAGTACATACCTTTCAATAATCATCCTAAATGTAAATGGACTGAATGCACCAATCAAAAGACACAGAGTAATAGAATGGATGAAAAAGCAAGATCCATCCACATGCTGCTTACAAGAGACTCACCTCAAACCCAAAGACATGCACAGACTTAAAGTCAAGGGATGGAAAAAGATATTTCATCCAAACAACAGATAGAAAAAAGCAGGTGTTGCAATACTAGTATCAGACAAAACAGACTTCAAAATAAAGAAAGTAGCAAAAGATAAAGAAGGACATTACATAATGATAAAAGGCTCAGTCCAACAAGAGGACATAACCATTATAAATATATATGTACCCAATACAGGACCACCAACATATCTGAAACAAATACTAACAAAACTAAAGGAGGAAATAGTATGCAATGCATTCATTCTGGGAGACTTCAACACACCACTCACTCCAAAGGACAGATCCACCAGACAGAAAATAAGTAAGGACATAGAGGCACTGAACAACACACTAGAACAGATGGACCTAATAGACATCTACAGAACTCTACATCCAAAAGCAACAGGATACACATTCTTCTCAAGTGCACATGGAACATTCTCCAGAATAGACCACATACTAGGCCACAAAAAGAGCCTCAGTAAATTCCAAAAGACTGAAATCCTACCAACCAACTTTTCAGACCACAAAGTCATGAAACTAGAAATAAGCTGTACAAAGAAAGCAAAACGGCTCACAAACACATGGAGGCTTAACAACATGCTGCTAAATAATCAATGGATCAATGACCAAATCAAAATGGAGATCCAGCAGTATATGGAAACAAACGACAACAACAACACAAAGCACCAACTACTGTGAGATACAGCAAAAGCAGTCTAAAGAGAAAAGCATATAGCAATCCAGGCATATTTAAAGAAGGAAGAACAATTCCAAATGAATGGTCTAATGTCACAATTATTGAAATTGGAAAAAGAAGAACAAATGAGGCCTAAGGTCAGCAGAAGGAGGGACATAATAAAGATCAGAGAAGAAATAAATAAAATTGAGAAAAATAAAACAAGAGCAAAAATCAATGAAACCAAGAGCTGGTACTTCAAGAAAATAAACAAAATAGATAAGCCTCTAGCCAGACTTACTAAGAGGAAAAGAGAGTCAACATAAATGAACAGAATCAGAAATGAGAAAGAAAAAATAACGACGGAGCCCACGGAAATACAAAGAATTATTAGAGAGTACTATCAAAACCTATATGCTAACAAGCTGGGAAACCTGGGAGAAACGGACAACTTCCTAGAAAACTACAACCTTCCAAGACTGACCAAGAAAGAAACAGAAAATCTCAACAGATCAATTACCACCAACGAAATTGAAGCAGTAATCAAAAAACTACCGAAGAACAAAACACCCGGGCCAGATGGATTCACCTCGGAATTTTTTTTTTTTTTTTTAGAGGGCATCTCTCATATTTATTGATCAAATGGTTGTTAACAACAATAAAATTCAGTATAGGGGGGTCAATGCTCAATGTATAATCATTAATCCATCTCAAGTCTAATTCTCGTCAGTCTCCAATCTTCTGAAGCATAACGAACAAGTTCTTACATGGTAAACGAATTCTTACATAGTGAATAAATTCTTACATGGTGAACAGTACAAGGGCATTCATCACAGAAACTTTTGGTTTTGATCATGCATTATGACCTATAAACAATCAGGTCAAATATGAATATTCGTTTGATTTTTGTACTTGATTTATATGTTGATCCCACATTTCTCCCTCTATTATTATTATTATTTTTATTTTTAATAAAATGCTGAAGTGGTAGGTAGATGCAAGATAAAGGTAGGAAACATAGTTTAGTGCTGTAAGAGGGCAAATGTAGATGATCAGATGATCAGGTGTGTGCCTATGGACTAAGTATTAATCCAGGCTAGACAAGGGCAGCAAGACATCCACGGATGCAGAAGATTTCTCTCAAAGTAGGGGGGGTGAGGTTCTGAGCCTCACCTCAGTTGATCCCCAAATTCTCACCTGATGGCCCCCCTGCGATTGTGCCTGTCTTAGGTTGTTCCTCCCTTGAGGAATCTTACCCGTCTCTGGCTAACCAATCATCTTCCGGCGCCATACAGGGAAATGTAAAGTTGGTAAGTGAGAGAGAAGCCATATTGTTTGAAAAGGTTAGCTTTTTACTTCTTTGCAGATTTATACCCTGTGGCTTCTATGCCCAGCACTTGTCTCGAGGTATCTTTACCACATGGAGGAATTATGATACTCGGTAAATTCGATATGAGGCATGAATTCTATTTAAGGGTTGTAATTAGGAAGGAAGAAGAAAAGCTATAGATGTAGCGTATGGAAGGAAACATGGGAGGATTAATTATTTCTTTGACATATCTTCTTGTAGAGTACCTTAAGTATGTATAGGTTTAAAACTACTAACTAATTTGCACACACATATTAACATAATAGGAATATGGTGACATAAACAAAGCAAATCTATAATTACCATCCATCTCCAGTGAAGCCAAGAAAACCATTTAGGCACCCTAGGCATTTGTGAAAATTTATCTATGATATGATGGATATTGTCCAACTGTACTTGAACAATCAGACAAATTAAAGCAGCCCATTTCTGGGATCTGTTCACATCCCATATGTTATATTAACCGTAGATAGTCTATAGTCATGAGATTTTGGAGTGCTACAACCTGCACCCCTCCCAACTCCTGGTTGAGTTCCAACAGTACAGATCCAGTCAAATTCGTTGTCTCACTGTATGCACATGCCACCCTAGACATCTCCCTCCTCATTCCTATGGCAAGTCCAGGAGATGGTGGGCTGGATGCAGCCACAACCACAGCATCGTCTGGATCCATGTGGAGGCTTTTTGATGATCATCCCCCGGCACAAGTCCTCCAGAGAGTGCTGATGCCGGAAGCTCCTCCTCATATTGTATCTTAGTTCATTTTCTGAGTATCCAAGCTAGGCCTTGATCTTCTGCATAGAAACAAACAGACCCTTTGCCCACACTTTGACATGCCCTCTATACCACTGTGAAGAACTCATTGGAGGTCAGCACACAGTAACTGCTTTTTTTGTTTTATTAAGAGAAAGGAATATTATCAGAAAAGAGTACCTCCATAGCTGATCATCTGACACCCTTTAAGTGATCAACATTAAGGATATTTAAAGCATGCGTTGATCTTTGATTTACCAATAGCTTTATCCTACCAAGGAGTAATCCCCCTTTTCTTTCTTTCTTTCTTTCTTTTTTTTTAATTTTTAATCTACACTTACATGAAGAATACTATGTTTACTATGCTCTCCCCTATATCAGGTCCCCCCTAACAACCACATTACGGTTACTGTCCATCAGCTTAGCAAAATGTTGTAGAGTCACTACTTGTCCTCTCTGTGTTGTGCAGCACACCCTCCCCTTTCTCCCTCCGCCCCATGCATACTAATCTTAATACCCCCCTTCTTCTTCCCCCCCCTTATCCCTCCCTGCCCACCCATCCTCCCCAGTTCCTTTCCCTTTGGTACCTGTTAGTCCAATTTTGGGTTCAGTAATTCCACTGCTGTTTTGTTCTTTCAGTTTTTCCTTTGTTCCTATACTCCTCAGATGAGTGAAATCATTTGGTATTTCTCTTTCTCTGCTTGGCATATTTCACTGAGCATAATACTCTCCAGCTCCATCCATGTTGCTGCAAATGGTTGGATTTTTCCACTTCTTATGGCTGAGTAGTATTCCATTGTGTATATGTACCACATCTTCTTTATCCATTCATCTATCGATGGACATTTAGGTTGCTTCCAATTCTTGGCTATTGTAAATAGTGCTGCGATAAACATAGGGGTGCATCTGTCTTTCTCAAACTTGATTGCTGCATTCTTAGGGTAAATTCCTAGGAGTAGAAATCCTGGTTCAAATGGTAGGTCTGTTTTGAGCATTTTGATGCATCTCCATACTGCTTTCCACAATGGTTGAACTAATTTACATTCCCACCAGCAGTGTAGGAGGGTTCCCCTTTCTCCACAGCCTCGCCAACATTTGTTGTTGTTTGTCTTTTGGATGGCAGCTATCCTTACTGGTGTGAGGTGATACCTCATTGTAGTTTCAATTTGCATTTCTCTGATAATTAGCGATGTGGAGCATCTTTTCATGAGTCTGTTGGCCATCTGTATTTCTTCTTTAGAGATCTGTCTGTTCAGTTCCTCTGCCCATTTTTTAATTGGGTTATTTGTTTTTTGTTTGTTGAGGCGTGTGAGCTCTTTATATATTCTGGACGTCAAGCCTTTATCGGATCTGTCATTTTCAAATATATTCTCCCATACTGTAGGGATCCTTTTTGTTCTATTGATGGTGTCTTTCGCTGTACAGAAGCTTTTCAGATTAATGTAGTCCCACTTGCTCATTTTTGCTGTTGTTTTCCTTGCCCGGGGAGATATGTTCAAGAAGAGGTCACTCATGTTTGTGTCCATGAGTTTTTTTGTGTATGTTTTTTTCCACGAGTTTAATGTTTTCATGACTTACATTCAGGTATTTGATCCATTTTGAGTTTACGTTTGTATATGGGGTTAGACAATGGTCCAGTTTCATTCTCCAACATGTAGCTGTCCAGTTTTGCCAGCACCATCTGTTGAAGAGGCTGTCATTTTGCCATTGTATGTCCATGGCTCCTTTATCAAATATTAATTGACCATATATGTTTGGGTTAATTTCTGGAGTCTCTAATCTGTTCCACTGGTCTGTGGCTCTGTTCTTGTGCCAGTACCAAATTGTCTTGATTACTATGGCTTTGTAGTAGAGCTTGAAGTTGGGGAGTGAGATCCCCCCTAATTTATTCTTCTTTTTCAGGATTGATTTGGCTATTCGTGGTCTTTGGTGTTTCCATATGCATTTTTTAATTATTTGTTCCAATTCATTGAAGAATGTTGCTGGTAATTTGGGAGGGATTGCATCAAATCTGTATATTGCTTTGGGCAGGATGGCCATTTTGACGATATTAATTCTTCCTAGCCATGAGCATGTGATGAGTTTCCATTTATTAGTGTCCCCTTTACTTTCTCTTAAGAGTGACTTGTAGTTTTCAGAGTATAAGTCTTTCACTTCTTTGGTTAGGTTTATTCCTAGGTATTTTATTCTTTTTGATGCAATGGTGAATGGAATTGTTTTCCTGATTTCTCTTTCTATTGATTCATTGTTAGTGTATAGGAAAGCTACAGATTTCTGTGTGTTAATTTTGTATCCTGCAAGTTTGCTGTATTCCGATATCAGTTCTAGTAGTTTTGGAGTGGAGTCTTTAGGGTTTTTTATGTACAGTATCATATCATCTGCAAATAGTGACAGTTTAACTTCTTCTTTACCAATCTGGATTCCTTGTATTTCTTTGTTTTGTCTGATTGCCGTGGCTAGGACTTCCAGTACTATGTTAAATAACAGTGGGGAGAGTGGGCATCCCTGTCTGGTTCCCGATCTCAGAGGAAATGCTTTCAGCTTCTCGCTGTTCAGTATAATGCTGGCTGTGGGTTTATCATATATGGCCTTTATTATGTTGAGGTACTTGCCCTCTATTCCCATTTTGCTGAGAGTTTTTATCATGAATGGATGTTGAATTTTGTCAAATGCTTTTTCAGCATCTATGGAGATGATCATGTGGTTTTTGTCTTTCTTTTTGTTGATGTGGTGGATGGTGTTGATGGATTTTCGAATGTTGTACCATCCTTGCATCCCTGGGATGAACCCCACTTGGTTACGGTGTATGATCCTTTTGATATACTGTTGAATTCTGTTTGCTAATATTTTATTGAGTATTTATGCATCTACATTCATCAGGGATATTGGTCTGTAATTTTCTTTTTTGGTGGGGTCTTTGCCTGATTTTGGTATTAGGGTGATGTTGGCTTCATAGAATGAGTTTGGGAGTATTCCCTCTTCTTCTATTTTGTGGAACACTTTAAGGAGAATGGGTATTATGTCTTCTCTGTGTGTCTGATAAAATTCCAAGGTAAATTCGTCCGGCCCTGGTGCTTTGTTCTTGGGTAGTTTTTTGATTACTGTTTCAATTTCTTTGCTCGTAATTGGTTTGTTTAACTTTTGTGTTTCTTCCTTGGTCAGTCTTGGGAGGTTGTATTTTTCTAGGAAGTTGTCCATTTCTTCTAGGTTTTCCAGCTTGTTGGCATATAGGTTTTCATAGTAGTCTTTAATAATTCTTTGTATTTCTGTGGAGTCTGTCGTGATTTTTCCATTCTCATTTCTGATTCTGTTGATTTGTGTTGATTCTCTTTTTCTCTTAATATGTTTGGCTAGAGGCTTATCTATTTTGTTTATTTTCTCAAAGAACCAGCTCTTGGTTTCATTGATTTTTGCTATTGTTTCATTCTTCTCAATTTTGTTTATTTCTTCTCTGATCTTTATTATGTCCCTCCTTCTGCTGACCTTACGCCTCATTTGTTCTTCTTTGTCCAATTTCGATAGTTGTGATGTTAGACTATTCATTTGGGATTGTTCTTCCTTCTTCAAGTATACCTGGATTTCTATATACTTTCCTCTTAATACTGCTTTCGCTGCGTCTCACAGAAGTTGGGGCTTAGTGTTGTTGTTGTCATTTGTTTCTATATATTCCTTGATCTCTGTTTTGATTTGTTCATTGGTCCATTGATTATTTAGTAGCATGTTGTTAAGCCTCCATGTGTTTGTGAGCCTTTTTGCTTTCTTTGTAGAATTTATTTCTAGTTTTATACCTTTGTTGTCTGAAAAATTGGTTGGTAGAATTTCAATATTTTGGAATTTACTGAGGCTCTTTTTGTGAGCTAGTATGTGGTTTATTCTGGAGAATGTTCCATGTGCACTTGAGAAGAATGTATATCCTGTTGCTTTTGGATGTAGAGTTCTATAGATGTCTGTTAAGTCCATCTGTTCTAGTGTGTTGTTCAGTGCCTGTGTGTCCTTAATTATTTTCTGCCCGGTGGATCTATCCTTTGGGGTGAATCATGTGTTGAAGTCTCCTACAATGAATGCATTGCAGTCTATTTCCCTCTTTAGTTCTGTTAGTATTTGCCTCACATATGCTGGTGCTCCTGTATTGGGTGCATATATATTTAGAATGGTTATATCCTCTTGCTGGACTGAGCCCTTTATCATTATGTAGTATCCTTCTTTATCTCTTGTTACTTTCTTTGTTTTGAAGTCTATTTGTCTGATATTAGTACTGCAACCCCTGCTTTCTTCTCACTGTTGTTTGCCTGAAATATGTTTTTCCATCCCTTGACTTTTAGTCTATGCTTATCTTTGGGTTTAAGGTGAGTTTCTTGTAAGCATCATATAGTTGGGTCTTGCTTTTTTATCCATTCTATTACTCTGTGTCTTTTGATTGGTGCATTAAGTCCATTTACATTTAGGGTGACTATTGAGAGATATGTACTTATTGCCATTGCAGGCTTTAGATTCGTGGTTACCAAAGGTTCAAGGTTAGCTTCTTTAGTATCTTACTGCCTAACTTAGCTCGCTTATTGAGCTGTTATATACACTGTCTGGAGATTCTTTTCTTCTCTCCCTTCTTATTCCTCCTCCTCCATTCTTCATATGTTGTGTGTTTTGTTCTGTGCTCTTTTTAGGAGGGCTCCCATCTAGAGCAGTCCCTGTAGGATGCCCTGTAGAGGTGGTTTGTGGGAGACAAATTCCCTCAGCTTTTGCTTGTCTGGGAATTGTTTAATCCCGCCATCATATTTAAATGGTAGTCGTGCTGGATACAGTATCCTTGGTTCAAGGCCCTTCTGTTTCATTGCATTAAGTATATCATGCCATTCTCTT
The DNA here is from genome assembly GCF_040802235.1 of Manis javanica. NCBI lineage: Eukaryota > Metazoa > Chordata > Mammalia > Pholidota > Manidae > Manis > Manis javanica. The sequence continues at coordinate 65,670,041 of NC_133174.1, forward strand.
CTGGCCTGTAGGGTTTCTGTCGAGAAGTCTGATGTTAGCCTGATGGGTTTTCCTTTATAGGTGACCTTTTTCTCTCTAGGTGCCTTTAAAACTCTTTCCTTATCCTTGATCCTTCCCATTTTAGTTACTATGTGTCTTGGTGTTGTCCTCCTTGGATCCTTTCTGTTGGGGGTTCTGTGTAATTCCATGGTCTGTTCGATTATTTCCTCCCCCAGTTTGGGGAAGTTTTCAGCAATTATTTCTTCAAAGAGACTTTCTATCCCTTTTCCTCTTTCTTCTTCTTCTGGTATCCCTATAATACGAATATTATTCCTTTTGGCTTGGTCAAATAGTTCTCTTAGTGTTGTTTCATTCCTGGAGATCCTTTTATCTCTCTCTATGTCAGCCTCTCTACGTTCCTGTTCTCTGGCTTCTATTCCTTCAATGGCCTCTTGCATCTTATCCATTCTGCTTATAAATCCTTCCAGGAATTGTTTCACTTCTGTGATCTCCTTCCTGACATCTGTGATCTCCTTCCGGACTTCATCCCTCTGCTCTTGCATTTTTCTCTGCATCTCATCCCATTGCTCTTGCATTTTTCTCTGCATCTCTGTCAGCATGTTCATGATTTTTATTTTGAATTCTTTTTCAGGAGGACTGGTTAGGTCTGTCTCCTTCTCAGGTGTTTTCTCTGTGATCTTTGCCTGCCTGCAGTTTTGCCTTTTCATGGTGATAGAGATAGTTTGCAGAGCTGGTACAAGTGACTGCTGGAAGAGCTTCCCTTCTTGTTGGTTAGTGGCCTTCCTCTCCTGGGATAATAGCGACCTCTAGTGGCTTGTGCTGGGCAGCTGTGTGCATACAGGGTTTCTGCTTCCTGCCCTGTTGCTATGGGGTTTATCTCTGCTGTTGCTGTGGGCTTGGCCTGGCTGGGGCTGCTCCTCCAAAATGGTGGTGTCCCGTTGGAGGGGGAGCGGGTGGCTATTTATCTCCGTAAGGGGCCTCTGTGCTCCCTGCTGCCCAGGGGTTTAGAGTGCCCGGGGCCCCCCAAATTCCCTGCCTCTTGTCTAAGTGACCTGTCCTGCCCCTTTAAGACTCCAAAAAGCACTCTCCAAACTAAAACAACAACAGCAACAATGAGAGAGGGAACAGAAAAAAAAAAAAAAGGAAAAAACGCGATTTTTTTTTGTCCTCAGGCGCCGGTCCCAGCCACCTGCTCACTGGTCCTGCTGTCCTGTCTCCCTAGCACCAGGGTCCCTGTCCCTTCAAGGCTTCCAAAGAGCACCCGCCCACCAGTCCTGTAGGGAAAAACGTGTGATATTCTTTGTCCTCAGGCGCCGGTCACAGGCACCCACTCACCAGTCCCGCCCCCCTGCCTCCCTTGCACCGGGGTCCCTGTCCCTTTAAGGCTTCCAAAAAGCACTCGCCAAAAAGAGAAAAAAAAAGGAGAAAAATGCGCGATTTCCTCCGTCCTCAGGTGCCAGGCTCAGGCACCCACCCACTGGTCACACAGGGTAAAATGCGTGATATTCTTTGTCCTCAGGCGCCAGTCCCAGGCACCTGCTCACTGGTCCCGCCAACCTGCCTCCCTAGCAACGGGGGCCCTGTCCCTTTAAGGCTTCCAAAAAGCACTCGCAAAAAAAAAAACCGCTCCGGTTTCTTTCTACTCGCCAGGAGCTGGGGGGAGGGGTGCTCGTGTCCCACCGGGCCGGGGCTTGTATCTTACCCCCTTCACAAGGCGCTGGGTTCTTGCAGGTGTGGATGTGGTCTGGATGTTGTCCTGTGTCCTGTGGTCTCTATTTTAGGAAGATTTTTCTTTGTTATATTTTCATAGCTCTATGTGTTTTTGGGAGGAGATTTCCACTGCTCTACTCACGCCGCCATCCTGGCTCCGCCTCTCACCTAGGAATTTTATCAGACATACAGGGAAGACATAATACCCATTCTCCTAAAAGTTTTCCAAAAAATAGAAGAGGAGGGAATACTCCCAAACTCGTTCTATGAAGCCAACATCACCCTAACACCAAAACCAGGCAAAGACCCCACCAAAAAAGAAAACTACAGACCAATATCCCTGATGAACTTAGATGCAAAAATACTCAACAAAATATTAGCAAACCAAATTCAAAAATACATCAAGAGGATCATACACCATGACCAAGTGGGATTCATTCCACTCAGTCAAGGACGGTACAACATTCGAAAATCCATCAACATCATCCACCATATCAACAAAAAGAAAGACAACAACCACATGATCATCCCCATAGATGCTGAAAAAGCACTTGACAAAATTCAACATGCATTCATGATAAAAATTCTCAGCAAGATGGGAATAGAGGGCAAGTACCTCAACATAATAAAGGCCATATATGATAAACCCACAGCCAACATTATACTGAACAGCGAGAAGCTGAAAGCTTTTCCTCTGAAATGGGATCTAGACAGGGATGCTCCCTCTCTCCACTGTTCTTTCACATAATACTGTAGGTCCTAGCCACTGCAATCAGACAAAACAAAGAAATACAAGGAATCCAGATTGGTAAAGAAGAAGTTAAACTCTCACTATTTGCAGATGACATGATATTGTACATAAAAATCCCAAAAGAATCCACCCCAAAATTATAAGAACTGATATCAGAATACAGCAAAGTTGCAGGATACAAAATTAATGCACAGAAATCTGTGGCTTTCCTATACACTAACAATGAACCAGCAGAAAGAGAAATCAGGGAAACAATTCCATTCACAATTGCATCAAAAAGAATAAAATACTTAGGATTAAATCTAACCAAAGAAGTGAATGACCTATACTCTAAAAACTACAAGTCACTTTTAAGACAAATTAAAGGGGACACTAACAAATGGAAACTCATCCCATGCTAGTGGCTAGGAGGAATTCAAATCGTCAAAATGGCCATCTTGCCCAAAGCAATATACAGATTTGATGTAATAACAAATTACCAGGAACATTCTTCAATGAACTGGAACAAATATTTCAAAAATTCATATGGAAACACCAAAGACCCCGAATAGCCAAAGCAATCCTGAGAAAGAAGAATAAAGTAGGGGGGATCTCACTCCCCAACTTCAAGCTCTACTACAAAGCCATAGTAATCAAGACAATTTGGTACTGGCACAAGAACAGAGCCACAGACCAGTGGAACAGATTAGAGACTCCAGAAATTAACTGAAACATATATGGTCAATTAATAATTGATAAAGTAGCCTTGGACATACAATGGTGAAATGACAGTCACTTCAACAGATGCTGCTGGCAAAACTGGACAGCTACATGTAGGAGAATGAAACTGGACCATTGTCTAACCCCATACCCAAAAGGAAATTCAAAATGGATCAAATACCTGAATGTAAGTCATGAAAACATTAAACTCGTGGAAAAAAACATACACAAAAAAACTCATGGACACAAACATGAGTGACCTCTTCTTGAACATATCTCCCCGGGCAAGGAAAACAACAGCAAAAATGAGCAAGTGGGACTACATTAATCTGAAAAGCTTCTGTACAGCGAAAGACACCATCAATAGAACAAAAAGGAACCCTACAGTATGGGAGGATATATTTGAAAATGACAGATCCGATAAAGGCTTGATGCCCAGAATATATAAAGAGCTCATATGCCTCAACAAACAAAAATCAAATAACCCAATTAAAAAATGGGCAGAGGAACTGAACAGACAGTTCTCTAAAAAAGAAATACAGATGGCCAACAGACTCATGAAAAGAAGGTTGACATCGCTAATTATCAGAGAAATGCAAATTGAAACTACAATGAGGTATCACCTCACTCCAGTAAGGATAGCTGCCATCCAAAAGACAAACAACAACAAATATTGGCGAGGCTGTGGATAAAGGAGAACCCTCCTACACTGCTGGTGGGAATGTAAATTAGTTCAACCATTGTGGAAAGCAGTATGGAGGTTCCTCAAAATGCTCAAAACAGACTGACCATTTGACCCAGGAATTCCACTCCTAGGAATTTACCCTAAGAACACAGCAGTCAAGTTGAGAAAAACAGATGCACCGCTATGTTTATCGCAGCACTATTTACAATAGCCAAGAATTGGAAGCAACCTAAATGTCCATCGGTAGATGAATGGATAAAGACGATGTGGTACATATACACAATGGAATACTACTCAGCCATAAGAAGCGGAAAAATCCTACCATTTGCAGCAACATGGATGGAGCTGGATTGTATTATGCTCAGTGAAATAAGCCAAGTGGAGAAAGAGAAATACCAAATGATTTCACTCATCTGTGGAGTATAAGAACAAAGGAAAAACTGAAGGAACAAAAAAGCAGCAGAATCACAGAACCCAAGAAATGGACTAACAGGTACCAAAGGAAAAAGGACTGGGGAGGATGGGTGGGTAGGGAGGGATAAGGGGGGGGGGGAAGAAGAAAGGGGTTATTAAGATTATCATGCATAATGGGGGCATGGGAGAAAGGGGAGGGTTGTACTACACAGAGAAGGCAAGTAGTGATTCTAAAACATATTGATTGCTATGCTGATGGACAGTGACTGTAAAGGCATTTATAGGGGGGACCTAGTATAGGGGAGAGCCTAGTAAACATAATATTCTTCACATAAGTGTAGATTAATGATAACAAAAAAAAAGCAGTTCCTGTGTGTTGACCTCCAATGAGTTCTACACAATGATATAAAGGGCATATCAAAGTGTGGGCAAAGGTTCTGTTTGTGTTTATACAGAAGATCAAAGCCTAATTGGGCTACCCAGAAAATGAACTAAGATACGATATGAAGAAGAACTTCCAACATCAGCACTCTCTGGAAGAGTCATACCAGAAGATGATCATCAAAATTCCTCAACAACGATCCAGGTGCTGCTACAGTTGTAGCTGCGTTCATCCCACCAGTTCCTGGACTTGCCTTGGGAATGAAGAAGGAGATATCTAAGCAGGCTGAGCATACAGTGAAACAACAAATTTGACTGGATCCATACTGTCGGAACTCAATCAAGAATTAGGAGAAGTGCAATTTGCAGTGCTCCAAAGTCTTGTGACTATAGACTATCTACTTTTAAGAGAACATATGGGATGTAAACAGTTCCCAGGAATGTGTTGTTTTAATTTGTCTGATTTCTCTCAGACTGTTCAAGTTCAGTTGGACAATATCCATCATATCATAGATAAAGTCTCACAAATGCCTAGGGTGCCTAACAGGTTTTCTTGGTTTCACTGGACATGGCTGGTAATTATAGGTCTGCTTTGGTTATGTAACTGTATTCCTATTATGATAATGTGTGTGCACATTTTAATTAGCAGTTTAAAACCTATACATGCTTAAGTTACTCTACAAGAAGATATGTCAAAGAAATAATCAATCCTCCCATGTTTTCTTCCATCTGCTACCTCTGTAGGTTTCCTTCTTCCTTCCTAATTACAACCCTTAAATAGAATTCATGCCTCATATCGAATTTACCGAGTATCATAATTCTTCCAGGTGGTAAAGATACCTCAAGACAAATGCTGGGCATAGAAGCCACAGGGCATAAATCTGCAAAGAAGTAAAAAGCTAACCTTTTCAAACAATATGGCTTCTCTCTCACTTACCAACTTTACATTTCCCTGTATGGCCCCGGGAAGATGACTGGTTTGCCAGAGACGGGTAAGATTCCTCAAGGGAGGAACAACCTAAGACAGGCACAGTTGCAGGGGGGCCATCAGGTGAGAAATTGGGGATCAACAGAGCTGAGGCTTAGAACCTCACCCCCCCCCTGTTTTGAGAGAAATCTTCTGCATCCGTGAATGTTTTATTGCCCTTGTCTAGCTTGGATTAACACTTAGTCTACAGGCACACACCTGATCATGTATATTTGCTCTCTTACAACACTAAACTATGTTTTCTACCTTTATCTTGCATCTACCTACCACTTCAGCATTTTATTTAAAAAAATAATAGTAATAAGGGAGAAATGTGGGATTCACATATAAATCAAGTATAAAAATCAAACGAATATTCATATTTAATGTGATTGTGTATAGTTCATAATGCGTGATCAAAACCGAAAGTTTCTGTGATGACTGCCCTTGTACTGTTCACCATGTAAGAACTTATTCGCTATGTAAGAATTTGTTCACCATGTAAGAACTTTTTCGTTATACTTCAGAAGATTGGAGACTGATGGGAATTAGGCTTGGGGTGGATTAATGATTGTGCATTGAGCATTGAGTCCCCTATACAGAATTTTATTGTTGTTAACAACCATTTGATCAATAAATATGAGAGATGCCCTCTCAAAATAAAAAGCAAGACTCATCTATATGCTGCTTACAAGAGACTCACCTGAAACCAAAAGACACTCAGACTAAAAGCCAAGGGATGGAAAAAAATATTTCATGCAAACAATAGGGAGAAAAATGCAGGTGTTGCAGTAATTCTATCAAATAAAAAACACTTCAAAACAAAGAAAGTAACAAAAGATAAAGAAGGACATTACATAATGATAAAGGGGTCAGTTTAACAAGACGATATAACTATTATAGACATAGATGCACCCAATACAAGGGTACCTACATATGTGAAACAAACACTAACAGAATTATAGGAGGAAATAGAATGCAATGCATTTGTTCTAGGAGACTTCAACACACCACTCACTCCAAATTGCAGATCCACTAGACAGAAATTAAGTAAGGACACAGAGGTATTGAACAATACACTAGAACAGATGAATGTAACAGACATCTACAGAACTCTACACACAAAAACAGCAAGATACACATTCTTATCAAGTGCGCATGGAACAAGAGAGGCCAAAAAAAGAGCCTCAGTAAATTAAAAAAGATTGAAATTCTACCAATCAACTTCTCAGATTACAAAGGCATAAAACTAGAAATAAACTGTACAAAGAAAACAAAAATGCACACAAACACATGTAGGCTTAACAACATGCTTCTAAATAATGGATCAGTGACCAAATTTACACATAGATCAAGCTATATATGGAGACAAATGACAATGACAGCATAAAGCCCCAACTTCTGGGGGATGCAGTGAATGCAGTTCTAAGAGTAAAGTATATAGCAATCCAGGCCTCCTTAAAGAAGAAAGAACAATTCCAAATGAATAGTGTAAGTCACAATTTGTAAAACTGGATAAGAAGAACAGTGAGGCCCAAAGTCAGCAGAAGGAGGGACATAATAAAGATCAAAGAACAAATAAATAAAATTGAGAATAATAAAACAATAGAAAAAAAATCAATGAAACTAAGAACTGGTTCTTGGAAAAAATAAACAAAATTGTTAAACCACTAGCCAGACTTATTAAGAGAAAAAGAGAATCTACACATATCAATAGAATCAGAAATGAGAAAGGAAAAATCATGACAGGCCCCACAGAAATACAAAAAAATATTAGAGAATACTATGAAAATATATATGCTAACAAGCTGGAAAACCTAGAAGAAATGGACAACTTCCTAGAAAAATACAACCTTCCAAGACTGACCAAAGAGGAAACAGAAAATCTATACAGATCAATTACCAGCAAAGAAATTGAATCTGTAAAAAGAAAACAACCCAAGGAAAAAACTCTGGGCCAGATGGATTCACTGCTGAATTTTATCAGACATATAGAGAAGACATAATACCCATTCTCCTTAAAGTTTTCCCAAAAATAGAAGAGGAGGGAATACTTCCAATCACATTCTATGAACCAGTATCACTCTAATACCAAAACCAGGCAAAGATCCCACCAAAAAAGAAAATTACAGACCAATATCCCTGAGGAAAATAGATGCAAAAATACTCAACAAAATATTAGCAAACTGAATTCAAAAATACATCAAGAGGATCATACACCATGATCAAGTTGGATTCATCTCAGGGATGCAAGGATGGTACAACATTAAAAAAATCAATAGACATCATCCACCCCATCAACAAAAAGAATTGCACAAACCCCATGGTCACTTCCATAGATGACGAAAAAGCATTCAACAAAATTCGACATCCATTCATGATAAAAACTCTCAACAAATGGGTATAGAGGGCAAGTACCTCAACATGAAAAGGGTCATATACAACAAACCCACAGCCAACACCGTTCTTAAAAGCGAGAAGCTGAAAGCTTTTCCTCTAAGATCGGGAACAAGACAGGGATGCCCACTCTTCCCACTATTATTCAACATAGTCCTGGAGGTCCTAGCCATGGTAATCAGGCAAAACAAAGTAATAAAAGGCGTCCAGATTGGTAAAGAAGAAGTCGAACTGCCACTGTTTGCAAATGACATAATATTGTACATAAAAATCCTAAAGATGCTGTTTCAAAACTACTAGAACTATTACCTGGATGCAGCAAAGTTGGACGGTACAAAATTAATATACAGAAGTCTGTTGCTTTCCTATACACTTATGAACTAGCAGAAAGAGAAATCAGTAAAACAATTCCATTCACAATTGCATCAAAAAGTATAAAATATCTATGAATAAACCTAACTGAGGTAGTGAAAGAACTATACCCTGAAAATTACAAGACACTCTTAAGAGAAATTAAAGAGAACACTAATAAATGGGAACTCAATCCATGCTCTTGGCTATGAAGAATTAATATTTTCAAAATGGCCATCCTACCTAAAGCAATCTATAGATTCAATGCAATGCCTATCAAAATACCAACAATATTCTTCAACAAACTGAACAAATAGTTTTAAAATTAAATATGGAACCACAAAAGACCCTGAATAGCCAAAGCAATCCTGAAAAGGAGGAATAAAGCAGGGGGGATCTCACTTCCCAACTTCAAGCTCTACCACAAAGCCACAGTAATCAAGACAATTTGGTACTGGCACAAGAACAGAGCCACAGACAAGTGGAACAGAATAGAGAGTCCAGATATTAACCCAAACATACATGGTCAATTAATATATGATAAAGAAGCCATGGACATACAATGAGGAAATGACAGCCTCTCCAACAGCTGGTGTTGGCAAAACTGGACAGCTACATATAAGAGAATGAAACTGGATCATTGTCTAACCCCATACACAAAAGTAAATTTAAAATTGATCAAACACCTGAATGTAAGTCATGAAACCATAAAACTCTTAGAAAAAAAACATAGGCAAAAATCTCTTGGACATAAACATGAGCAACTTCTTCATGATCATATCTCCCTGGGCAAGGGAAACAAAAGCAAAAATGAACAAGCAGCACTATATCAAGCTGAAAAGCTTCTGTACAGCAAAATATGCCACCAATAAAACAAAAAAGCATCCTACAGTATGGGAGAATATATTCATAAATGACAGATCCTATAAAGGGTTGACATCCAAAATATATAAAGAGCTCACACACCTCCACAAACTAAAAGCAAATAATTCTATTAAAAAATGGTCAGAGGAGCTGAACAGACAGTTCTCCAAAGAAGAAATTGAGATGGTCAACAGACACATGAAAAGATGCTCCAAATCACTAGTTATCAGAGAAATGCAAATTAAAACCACAATGAGATATCACCTCACTCCAGTAAGGATCGCCACCATCCGAAAGACAAACAACAACAAATGTTGGCGAAGTTGTGGAGAAAGGGGAACCCTCCTACACTGCTGGTGGGAATGTAAACTACTTCAACTATTGTGGAAAGCAGTATGGAGGTTCCTCAAAAAGCTTAAAATAGAAATACCATTTGACCTCAATTATTCCACTTCTGGGAATTTACCCTTAGAATACAGGAGCCCAGTTTGAAAAAGACATGCGCACCCTATGTTTATCACAGCACTGTTTACAATAGCCAAGAAATGGAAGCAACCTAAGCGTCCATCAGTAGATGAATGGATAAAGAAGATGTGGTACATATACACAATGGAATATTACTCAGCCATAAGAAGAAAACAAATCCTACCATTTGCAACAACATGGATGGAGCTACAGGGTATTATGCTCAGTGAAATAAGCCAGGCAGAGAAAGACAAGTACCAAATGATTTCACTCATATGTGGAATATAAGAACAAAGAAAAAACTGAAGGAACAAAACAGCAGCAGAATCACAGAACCCAAGATTGGACTAACAGTTACCAAAGGGAAAGGGATGGGGAGGTTGGGTGGGAAGGGAGGGGTAAGGGTCAGGGAAGAAAGGGGCATTACGATGAGTATGTGGGTGGGGGGCACGGGGAGGGCTGTGCAACACAGAAAAGACAAGTAGTGATTCTACAGCATCTTACTACGCTGATGGACAGTGACTGTAATGGGGTTTGTTGGGGGGTTCTTGGTGATGGGGGGAGCCTAGTAAACATAATGTTCTTCATGTAATTGTAGATTAATGATACCACAAAAATAGTACGTTTACTTTAGTTCACCACAAATATATCCTGTGAAAACATATTTGATATTCTTTGCAATTTACAATACTCTATTTACATAATTTTTGAAACAACTAAACAACATTGGAATGAAATTGGTAAAAATTATAATGTATTTATTCATTTATGTTTTCTTTGGTATAATTGACATAAGACATTAGATTAATTTTATGTATATAACATAATAATTCAATATGTGTATGTATTGTGAGATCACCACAAAAAGTCTATTTAACATCCATCACCATACCTAGTTATAGAATTTTTTTCTTGTGATATAAACATTTAAGATCTACTCTCTTAGCAACTTTCAAAGTATTATTAACTGAAGTCATCATGCTGTAGTTACTTCCATAACTTATTTATTTCTTAATTGGAAGTCTGTACCTTTTGACTCCCTCCACCCATTTCACCCATCCCCAGTCTCTGGCATTCACCAGTCTGTTCTCTGTATTTATGACCTAATATTTTGTTTCGTTTTGTCTTTTAGATTCCACATATAAGTAAGATCATATGGTATTTGTCTTTGTCTCTTTGACTTATTTCATTTAGCCTAATACCCTCAAGGTCCATTCATATTGTTGTAAACAGTAAGATTTCTTTTTTTTAGCCTGAATAATAATCAATTATGCATGTGCATGTATGTATGTATATGTATATGTATATATATATATATATATATAATATATATGCACACACATACCACATTTCCTATATCCATTCATCTGTTGATTAACATTTGTTTCTCTATCTTGGTTATTGTAAATGCTGCAAAGAACAATGGGGTGCATATGTCTTCTCAAGTTTATGTTTTCATTTTATTCAGATAAAAACCCAGAAGTAGAATTGCTGATCATATGGTAGTTCTATTTTTAAATTTTTTTGAGGAACTGCTATACTGTTTTCCATAGAGGCAGCACCCATTTACATTTCCACAAACAGTGCATAAGCATTCCATTTTTTCCACACCCTTGCTGGAATTATCTCTTCTTTTTAATAATAGATATTCTAGCAGGTGTGAGGTAACATCTCATTGAGGCTTTGATTTGCTTTTCTCTGGTGAATAGTAATGTTGAACAATTTTTCATGTGCCTGTTGGCCATCTGTATGCTTTCTTTGGAAAAATGTCTATTCAGATCCTCTGCCCATTTTTAAATCAGATTGTTTGTTTTATGGCTATTTAGTTATATGAGTTCTTTGTATATTTTGCTTACTAACCCTTATAAGATATATGACTTGAAAATATTTTCTCCTATTTGGTAGACTGACATTTCATTTTGGTGGTGGCTTCCTTTGCTCTGCAGATGCTTAATAGTTTGATGTCATCCTGATTGTTTATTTTCCTTTTTTGACTTTGTATTTGGTATGAAATGCAAAAAATCATCACCAAGACTGATTTCAAGGAGCTTACCACCTATGTTTTCTTCTAGGAGTTTTGTGATTTTAGGTCTTTCATTCAAGTTTTAATCCATTTTGAGTTAATTTTTATGTATGATGTAAGGTAGTGGTCCATTTTCATTATTTTGCATGGATATCCAGTTTTCCCATCACATTTATTGGAGATCCTGCCCTTTCCCCATTATATATTAGTGGCTTCTTCGTTGTAGTTTAGTTAAACAAATGTGCATGCATTTGTATCTGGGCTCTCTATTCTGTTCCATTGATCCATGTCTCTATTTTTATGCCAATATCACACTGTTTTGATTACTAGAGCTTTGTAATGGGGTTTGAAATCAGGCAGCATACTGAATGAAAAAATAGAATCAGTTGATGCCAATGTTGAGGTGACATAATTCTGATAATTATTTGGCAGATTTTAAAGCATCCATGAAAAAATATTTCAATGAGCAATTACAAACACACTTGAAATAAATGAAAAATAGAAAAATCTCAAAGGAGAAAAGAAGATATAAAGAAGAACTATATGGAAGTTTCACAATTGAAAAGTCTAGTAGCTGAAATAAAAACTCAGTGAATGAGCTTGAGAGAAAAATGGAGAGGGTAGAGGAAAATATTAGTGAACTAGAATACAGAACCTAGAGATTACCCACGCTGAGCAACACAGAGAAAATATGCTTAAAAAATAAAAACCTAACAGAGATAACATGGACCTGTGGAATAACAACAGCATATTTGATATTGGTATCATTGGAGACACATAGGTAGATGAGGGGGAGAGAAAGGGAGACGAGCTGAAAAAGTAATCCAAGAAATAGTGGCTAAAAACTTCCCAAATTTGGAAGAAGACATATACTCTTCTTGCATATGTATTTAAGAAGGTCAGTGAGTCCTAAAACATGCCAAACACAGAAGTATCCCTGTCAAGACCTATCATAATTAAGCTTCTGAAGACTAAAGATCAAGAGCAAAACTTGAACTCAATGAGAGAAAATCAACACCTTACCATATAGAGGAAAAACAATTCAAATAATAATGGATATCTCATCAGAAATCTAGAAGGCAGAAGGAAGTGGCAAAATATTTTTCACGTGCTGAAGAAAAAAACTGCCGATCAAAGTCCTATATAGTCAGTTAAAATATCCTTCAGGAATGGAGAAATAAAGACAGTCTCAGGTGAAGGAAAACTAAGAGAATTTGTCACCAGCAAACCTACCCTGAAAGAATGACTAGAGGAAGTGTTCTGCACAGAAAAGTACTGATAAAAGAAGGAGCCATGGACTATCAGGAAGGAAAAAAGAACAGAGTGAGCAAAAATGTGGGTAATACAATAGGCTTTCCTTCTATTCTTGAATTTCTTTAATTTTATTTGTTGGTTAGAGGTAACCATCTGTCTGATTTGTCTGATAGACACATACAGCAATATAATAGAATAGAGAACATAAAAATAAATCACACAAATATACCCAACTGATTTTTTCAGGTATAATTTTTGAGATATAATTACAGGCTATATAATTCACATTTTTAATGTATACAATTGTTAGTTTTTAAGTATATTCACAAAATTGTGCATCCATCACCTCTAATTACAGAATATTTTAATCACCTTCCCTCAAGAACCTATCCCATTCCTCTCAAACTCTCAGCCAAAGGCAACCACTTATCTACTTTGCCTGTATGGGTTTGCCTATTTCAGACAGTTCATATAAATGTAATCATATTAGGTTGTCTTTGTGTATGACATTTTCCACTCAGCATAATGTGGTCAAGGTTCTTTCATGCTGTAGTATGAATCAGTACTTCATTCACTTTTATGAGGACCTAAAGAAATTCAATGTTGGAAAGACAGTCTTTTTCAAGAAATAGTTCTGGAGCAACTGGAGATTACAGGCAAAAAAGAAAAAAGAAAACTTCAACCTACATCTCACACATTATTAAAAAATTAACTCAAAATGGATCATGGACTTAAATATAAAATGTAAAACTATAAAAAATTTAGAAAAAACCCACAGGGGAACATCTTCGTCATCCTAGAATTAGAAGCAGAGTTCTTAGAACTGACACCAAAAGCACAATTCATTAAATGAAAATTTTATAAATTGGGCTTCGTTAAATTCAAAAAAATTATGCTATGAAACATTTCCAAAAATATGAAAAAGACATAAGAACATTCCAAAAGCTAATAATTATGAAGCATCTTAAAGTTCGAAGGAGTGAAGAACATTCCAAAAGCAAATAATTATGAAGCATCTTAAAGTTCGAAGGAGGTATGATATGACTCTAACCAACAAAACTATGATACTTATTCACATGTCTATTAATTATTTAGCCTAGCTAGATAAGCTGCCCATTTTACAGATGGGAAAAATGAGGGACACATTTTTTAATATTTATCTAAGTTTAGATAGGGAAGCCAGAGTTATAATTCTAATCAGAAGTCAGTAGGAGCTATGTACCTACAGATATAATTGACTTAAGCTTTGTAAGAAATGTTGCATTTAACTTTCCTCTCCTGTTTGCCATACATCTCCTGATTTGGTCTAACCTCTTGCAAACCCTTTAAAGCATGGACCTAGCAAAAGCCATTTACTACCTGTCTTTTCTGACAAGGCATACGAGGTTAGCCAATATTTGTATAAAAAGAATAGAACATATTGCTGTACTATATTAAATTAGCACACTTCAATGATGAAATTATTCCATAAGTGAATTTCAACAACTCTCAAAAACATTTCACAAAATTCTATAAGATTCTTGGGAAGGTATAGTAGCTGGTGTTCTCTAATACAGATACATACCTATTTGTATCATTTCTGATCTGAAAATTAATGTATATGAGCTTAAAATTGGTAGCCTCAAAGTTTTAGTGAAACTGAAAGGACCACCTAAGTTCCTAGATAACTAAAATATTTGTGTAGGAGTTTTAAATTAAGTAAATCTACTTAGATACCCTTTTCAATTAAATGCTAAAACTTACAAAGGTAAAACATAAAGCATGTATGATTTTTACATTGTGCCAACTAAATAATTACCCTTTAATAAGGCTGTCATTTTTAAACCAATTTTATATCTTGAATAAAACATCATAAAGCTACCATTCCAATTAAACAGAGTATTCTCCAGTGAAATAAGCTGTACAATTACCAAAAGTTCAAAACATTTCAGAATACTCCCATTTTCTTGAATCATGATCTCTTGCTTTTCCATTTTTCTGATTTTTAAAATGATTTTTATGTCTATTCATACAGATGAAACCAGTACTTCTGCTAAGAGATACATGACACAGTTTGCTCCCAGCTATTCTGCAAGACAATAAAATTTATTGGCAATAAACTCTTTTGTGGAAATGTTTGTTCTTATGAAGCATGACAATCTTATTAGTAATGAAGCTGCTTGAACGTTTATTTCTTTTGCATGATATTCTCTTAGATATGTTATTATTGGTGGTATTGTATTGTCTCTGACAAGTTAATCATCTATAAGAACAATTCTTCCACCTTTATAGCTGTCTGGCAATAGTATAATTTCATTTTTCAGCACCATGTTCTCTTAATCTCATATTGGCTGGATTAAATTTCTTTCTAGCTATCAGTTTTTATACAGTACCTTCACATATGGAAGGCTACAGACTTTAGTATAATATCAAGAATTTGGAGATTATGTCTGGTTGTTTTCACAATTTTTCTAGGGAAGATATCATGGCAATACATTGTACCAATAAATAAAAAGCTACAGGATTCTAAAAGTACCACCTACCCTCATGCTTCTGCAGGTTTTTATTTCCCTTTTGCATTTTGTCAGTCACAGAAATAAGATGGCTAGTGCATAATTAGCATCTTTGTTAATGATAAGCAGAGATATGCCATGTATGCCTTCTTCATTAAGTTTTTAGCCCTTGATACTCTGGGATTTTATCTCACTCTTGATGAGGTATGTATACCAGTAACTGAGTAACCAATACTATGACACAAAAGCTTTTTTCCTTAATGGGCAACATTTACCAGTTCTCCAGTATATGCCCTAACTGTTTTCCTATGAATTGTTTGATTATTCTCCAATTCAGCTTCCTGCAGTAGTGTACATCACATGTCCAATTTAAAGATGTAAAACATAATTTCTTTAATTGGTCTTCTGTAAAGACATGATTTACAAGGCACATTATGTTGTATGTTTTGAATATTGGCACCAAAATTCCATCACCACTCTCTTGATCCTGGTTCTGTAGCCCTGTTAGCCCAAAGGTGATTATATGGGACACATCTAACTATGTTGGGTGTTCTCCTGAGGAAAAACACTAAATACACTACATTCCTGTCACACCTCCAAATACTGTAACTCCATGTCACTTCCAAAAGCATGTTTAAGGACCTGACATCCCTAATGAGGTCTGGGTGACAGCTGGTTCCACCCCTCCTTTGTGTTTTGAAGTAAGAGGTTTATTTACATTTGGGGGAAAGGACAGATAAAATTCGTTTCAAAAATCAGTAAATGAAGGAAGAACTTGATTGGGAGGGAAACAGAAATATATTACAAGCTAAAATAGTAGTGTGATATAAGAAGTGAAAAGTTCACTGCAGAAACCTATTGAGCTAAATTGATATCCCCCTGGGTTGAATGAGGATGGGGAAGGATGTATGATTTGGCCAGAAGATATCTAATACTCCATTTGGGTACTCAATGTCTCTTCAGTCTGATCTAACCTTCCTAAGGCAAACTTATGTTTAAAAACACCTCCTCTAGCTGAGAAGGCCCTTCTAAATTTCTCACCATGGGACATGTGCTTTCTTCTTTTCCAGACTTGTTCATGATATTTCCCTCCCCGATAACCCCACTCCTTGTTACCTAGTTCATATTATCCTGGCCGTGTATGGCTCACTAACTTACAAAACCATCTCTAGCATTTTTTAGTTATGGGAAAAAAGTGAGTGGATATCAGACTCATTGTGGGTCCTTAAGCAGTTTGAAAAGAAAATATTAACATCAGAATACAATTTAATATTTTGAAAATAAAACATGACTTGCATTTCTTGCTACATACGTGACAGAAAGTAAAATTGGGCAATATTTTTTTAGCTGATGGCATATGTAGGAGATATAGTAGTTCAATGTGTGTGTATGCATGCGTGTGTATGACAGAGCCAGATACAGAGACAATCACAGAAAGAGAGACAAAAAGAGAAACAGAGAGAAAGTGCATATGGATCATACATTTTGCTATGTATTGTTTTTGATACAGCATTTTATTATACACACTTATTATTTGGTGCTTAATTGTTTTGGGTAGATAAACTTTTTAAAAATTACTGAAATCATAGTCTTGCATAGAGATGAGTAAGACCTGATTCCTACCCTTAATGAGTCTACTACCATCTTACTGGAGGGATAGGTATGATAGGCAACATAATACCTGCCCTCCTCCAAAGATGTCCATGTTATAGTTCCCAGAACATGTAAATATATTATATAACATGACAATGGTGAGTTAAGGCTGAAGATGGAATTAATATTGCTGATCAACTGACCTTGATATAAGGAGATTATCCTTTATTATCTGAGTGAACCTAGTGAAATCAGAAATTAATTAAAGAAGGAAGAGGGAGGCAGAAGGGTCAGAATCAGAGTGATGGTTTCTTGGGATACTCAACCACCTTTGCTGGCTTTGAAGATGGAATATGGCTACATGCCCAAGAGAGCAAGCAGTCTCTTGAAGCTGGAGAAGGCAAGGAAATACATTCTAGAGCCTCCAGAAAGGAACATAGTCCTGCTGACTTTAGCTTAGTGAGACATCCAGAATTCTAAGACCATAAATCTGTGTTGTTTTAAGCCATTAAGTTTGTGATATGTTACAGCAGCAACAGGAAATATACATAGGCCTTGTTGCATAAAGACAGATTTGCTGTGAACCTTAGAGATCTATCCAATTTGGACTATGAACAAGGAGCCATGAAGTTTCTGAACAGAATATCAAGGCACAACTGTTGTTTTGAGTTATCTAGTCTGGAGGCTATGCACAAAATGGACCCAAGTGGGAAAAGCCCTGAGACAGAGACCAGGTAGATAGATGATTACCAGCAAAAATGGTTAAGAATTTTGTCTGAAGTGATGGTAGTGGTAATGGAAGAAATGAAGGCTATATACAAATAAAATACAGATTACTGTCTCCATATTAGGTATGTGAGTGTCCTTGAGGATTGAGACTGCATTGTATGTTTATATCCTTTACAGAGTTGAGTATTGTACAAAGCACAGACTAGGTACGTGAAACGTTAAAGGAATTCCATACCTTAAATGTCTCTGTTATGATAACTTACCTCATTCTACCTTCAATTATAGTTATTTGTGTACTTGTTTAAATTCTTTCAACATTTTCATTAGTCTGTGACTTGAATAATCAATAGCTGCCACCTATTGAGCACTTTATTGTGTGCTAGAAACTACATAGTTATCTCGTTTAATCCTCCAAACAGCCTGATAAACTGAACCACATTAAAATTTTTAAGATTTTATTTATACATACATTGACCTAAATTGGGCAGCAACAAACCAAAAGTGGTTAGGAGTGCTCCACAGACAGGAGCTAGGTGAGAGGTTTCTATAGAGCAGACAAGTGGAAGCAAAGCAAGGAAATTATTTGGTTGGTTATGGCAGTTTGTGATTGGTTTTTCTTAAATTTCATTTTCTTAGATTTGAGCACATTGAGTCTGGATTGGGTTTTGGTTTGCTTTCATAGCCTCCTTGTTTAATTACTTTAAAGATTATCTCCTTTAGGCCATCCTCTTACACATGAGAAATTAACCAAAAATTTGGTATTAGCACCACTCTTGGTTACCATTTTTTTCTCCTTCTCCAAGCACAGAGACCATCTAATGTATTGTTAGTGGTTGCAAATATGTTTTTAAGACCCTTGAGAGTATGTAGAGCACCAGGGGAACTACCATGATGATTATCAGGAAGAACAAAAATTCACTTGCTTAGAATAGACTGATACATGTTTAGGCATACTCTTTGATTTATTTGATAACAACTGGTTTGTTTCATGGGGTTCTCGTTCAGCTTAAAATAATCCTTTTTTGACAAAGAGACATCATTTGGGGTGGTATATTCTGTAAGCCTTAATTCCCTGTCTTTGAAATTTCCCCCAAAAGTTTCATAGTCTACAAATTGAGTTGGATACTCACCTGGCAGGGGATATACCATGATCACAAAGGTGGTTTTCTCAGGGCAAGGCTTATCCATTACACTCCAGATGTGATGACCTGTGCAGTTTTCCCAAATGGGGAAAACTTGACTGCATAATTTTTGGTAATGGAAGACTGTGTTAGTGTTTTCCCCTAAATGAAAGAAAGAAGAAAAAGAATTGAGTTGGGAGATTGCTTTATGACAGTGAACCAGTTAGTCCTGGGAATAGTTCAGTTCCATTAAACAATTATGTCTCATTCCAGGAGGCATTGCTGTAGGTGGGCTCCCAAAGTTAGGCCTATGTGGTGGAAGGAAGTAATAACATTACTTAGCATTTATATGGAATAAAAAGAAAAACAAAGATTAGTGGTTGGCACAGACTATAAATCAGTTTCTAAGAACAGGGTGAGCCAGTCCAGAAGACTTCTAGATGTTGGGCTGTTAGACATTGGCCTCAAAGGATCTTTTGCAGTTTGAATGTCTCTGGTGATTCTGGTGACCTTCTTGAGAGGCCCACATGGAAATAGGCAAAAAGGTTGTCCATACATGAGTTCTGTGATTTCTCTGAAGTTCATTTCTAAGTCATTTAGTTTCAGTTTGTTACACATTGGGGAAAGGGCTGCTTTTGTTCTCAGGGATTCCAAGTCAGAACAGTGGAAGAAATTTTGAAAAATAATACTAGCTTAAACAGTTATAGCCAGATATTGGAGGAAACTAGAAGAATTTAAGATCCAATCCAGTTAACAGGCAAACAAAAACCAAAACTTCAAAGACAGCGAACAGGAATAGAATCTGATATCTACAAGTATGTATTATAGTTTTCAAATGAAAATTAATTTCTCTCTGCAATTACCCAATTTTTGGCAAAGATAATCACAGTATGATTAATTTATTTGTAAAATAAGTGTAGTGTTATTAAATTAGGCATGATTACTTATATAAGTGCAGCAAGAATAGTGATTTTATGTATATTCTTAAATATGGTATTTCAGCTAAAGCTTTAGTGATATTTAAGGGGCTTTGTTAACCTGAGTTTCTTAAAACTGCCTGATAATAAGAAATATTAGATTAGATTTTTAAAAATCCTCTTTAGGCTAAAAAGACAAGCCAAAGATTGCTTACTTGTCTTATTACAAGAAGAACAGAGTCTTACTGAATTTATGCAAATACCTAATTTGTTACAAAAATTAAGAATATTCAATGTTTCCAAATACTGGAGGGATCAGATATACAGAAAAAGATACATGTTCTATTTTTGTTCACAAAAAAGTATATTTGACCAAATTGCTGCAAGTTATAGATAGCTTAAAAGGAGAAAAAGTGTTCTTTAAATCTGGAAAGCAAAACATTAAAGAACTACCAATGTTTCAAAAAAAAGTCATAAAAATGCAAATAATCATCATCAGTTCATTTAGTCCCATGTAATTAATTCTTCATTAATGCTTGATCTTGGGTTGGCAGTTTTATGAATCCATCAGTTTTTCCATTAGATTCTGAAAAATTGTTATGCAGTTCAGTGGTTTGATCTTAAAGTTATCAGAAACCTGTGCTTGTCAGAGTCTTTTCTAAGAATCTCTTTGAAGAGGAAGCACTTTTATAAAAGCATCTTATTGCTTTTGTAAACTGTTGGTAAATGTTATAAGACTTGAAAGAGACAATGATTACATTATGAGAGTTCATTACAATGCAATTGACAAGGAAATTTCATTATTTCTATGGCAAAAACAACTTATGATAACTACAATTATGATTGGTAAGATTTTGCAAGGACATATCAGATCTCCAGAAATTTCATATAATTTCTGGAACAGTTACATCAATAACATGTATTTATACAAATATAAACTAAGGCAGGTTTACCACAACTTTTTATTTGACAATGCTTCTTATGTAATTTAACATATATAAAAGCCCAATTAGTTTAATATCTCTCTTTTATAAGGAGAAAGAAGAAATTTTTGAGGTGTTCCATGGGCCCTCTGCATAATCTCAAAGGAGGTAAAGAAAGCTTTATTTAGAATATGATTATGGTAAACCTGTGAAAAATATTGACAGGTTTGAACACTTGATTAAATATGCTCTTGGTTGTCATTTCAACCAAAGTGACAAAAACTTCTAAGACAAATACAGAAAGTTACATAGTTCTAAGAAAATACAGCTTTTGTAAAAACCTTTGCTCTTCTAATAGAGAAGACTATATTCTCCCAAGTAATCAAAGACCTGCTAAAGATAACATGAAACATGGGAACTTATATTGGTAAGAAACACAGTATTTGCTTTCTAGGTAGATTACCCAAAAGGTAAAGAAAAACCTCTCATAATTTCTTATCAAAAGCAGACCAATAGTCTAAGAAAACTTTGTACTCTTAACAAACTAAAGAGAATTATATTTTGATTTTGCATAGGTATACTATTGATAATAAAGCTTATTTTAAAAACCTTCTAATATATTCTTTCAATTTTAGCAAGTTTGAGCAAATATGATATTCCCTGTCTTTCTTCCTTTTACTCTTTATTTTACCCTGCATCTTTCTCATGTAATTAAAACATCGCTCTATTCAATCTTTTACTGTGTTGTGGATTTTTTTGGTGCCTCTGATACTAAGATGCAGTAGGCAAAAGTGTTTAGAATCCTCCCCTGAGGTAACCAGTGCACGGTATTTTACTCCCTTGGAATTGGTAAAAAGGGTAGGTAGGCTTTTAATTGCTTCTAGATTCACAGTTTTGTTCTTGTAAAGACTTGATTTATAAGACAAGGAGTGCTGTTTTTAATTCCTCAAAGAATTGGGTAGCAACCTGACTATCAAGGGGCTAGCCACTCATTGAACTACATTATCTTGAATCTGCTCCTGTACATCAGGTAGATTTCCAACTAAGAAATTGATTCCTGTGTTCTAGACTTAGAGTTGTTAGTCTTTGGAATGTTGTCTTTGCCTCTGGTACATAGTTCCATTTTGGCTGAGGAAAGAAGGCCTTTAAAAGTGCCCATTTGGCTCTGAATATTGGTCTCCAATTTGACCAATTTCTGACCATATACTTTCTTTTAAAGAAACAAAAACCCTACGAAATATCTTATCAAACAGGACAAACAGTAAATATTCTTGAAGGTATTGAACTCTTTATTTTTTATTATTTTTATTTTGGTATCATTAATCTACGATTACATGAAGAACATTATGTTTACTAGGCTCCCCCCTTCACCAAGTCCCTCCAACATAGCCCTTCACAGTCACTGTCCATCTGCATAGTAAGATGCTGTAAAATCACTACTTGTCTTCTCTGTGTTGCACAGCTCTCCCCGTGCCCCCCACACAATATACATACTAATCGTAATGCCCCCTTTCTTTTTGCCACCTTTATCCCTCCCTTCCCACCCATCCTTCCCAGTCCCTTTTCCTTTCGTAACTGTTAGTCCATTCTTGGGTTCTGTGATTCTGCTGCTGTTTTGTTCCTTCAGTTTTCCTTTGTTCTTATACTCCACATACGAGTGAAATCATTTGGTACTTGTCTTTCTCCGCCTGGCTTATTCACTGACCATAATACCCTCTAGCTCCATCTATGTTGTTGCAAATGGTAAGATCTGTTTTTTTCTTATGGCTGAGTAATATTCCATTGTGTATATGTACCAAATCTTCTCTATCCATTCATCTACTGATGGACATTTAGGTTGCTTCCATATCTTGGCTATTGTAAATAGTGCAGCGATAAAAACATAGGGGTGCATCTGTCTTTTTCAAACTGGAGTGCTGCATTCTTAGGGTAAATTCCTAGAAGTGGAATTCCTGGGACAAATGGTACTTATATTTTGAGCATTCTGAGGAACCTCCGTACTGCTTGCCACAATGGTTGAACTAATTTACATTCCCACCAGCAGTGTAGAAGGATTCCCCTTTCTCCACAACCTCGGCAACATGTGTTTTTGTTTGTCTTTTTGATGATGGCGATCCTTACTGGTGTGAGGTGATATCTCATTGTGGTTTTAATTTGCATTTCTCTGATGATTAGCGATGTGGAGCATCTTTTCATATGCCTGTTGTACATCTGGATTTCTTATTTAGAGAACTGTCTATTCAGCTACTCTGCCCATTTTTTAATTGGGTTATTTGCTTTTTGTTTGTTGAGGTGGGTGAGCTCTTTATATATTATGGATGTCAATCCTTTATCAGACCTTTCATTTATGAATATATTCTCCCATACTGTAGGATACCTTTTTGTCCTACTGATGGCGTCCTTTGCTGTACAGAAGCTTTTTAGCTTGATATAGTCCCACTTGCTCATTTTTGCCTTTGTTTCCCTTGCCCGGGGAGATATGTTCATGAAGAAGTCACTCATGTTTATGCCCATGAGATTTTTGTGTATGTTTTTCTCTAAGAGTTTTATGGTTTCATGACTTACATTCAGGTCTTTGATCCATTTCGAATTTACTTTTGTGTATGGAGTTAGGCAGTGATCCAGTTTCATTCTCTTACATGTAGCTGTCCAGTTTTCCCAGCACCATCTGTTGAAGAGACTGTCATTTCCCCATTGTATGTCCATGGTTCCTTTATAGTATATTAATTGGCCATATATGTTTGGGTTAATGTCTGGAGTCTCTATTCTGTTCCACTGGTCTGTGGCTCTGTTCTTGTGCCAGTACCAAACTGTCTTGATTACTGTGGCTTTGTAGTAGAGCTTGAAGTTGGGAAGTGAGATCCCCTCCCCCAACTTTATTCTTCCTTCTCAGGATTGCTTTGGCTATTCAGAGTCCTTGGCGGTTCCATATGAATTTTTGCACTATTTGTTCCAGTTCATTGAAGAATGCTGTTGGTAATTTGATAGGGATTGTATCGAATCTGTATATTGCTTTGGGCAGGATGGCCATTTTGATGATATTGATTCTTCCTCGCGAGGAGTATGGGATGAGTTTCCATTTGTTAGTGACCTCTTTAATTGCTCCTAAGAGTATCTTGTGGTGTTCAGGGTATAGTCCTTTCACTTCCTTGGTTAGGATTATTCCTAGGTATTTTATTCTTTTTGATGCAATTGTGAATGGAATTATTTTCCTGATTTCCCTTTCTATTGGTTCACTGTTAGTGTATAGGAAAGCTACAGATTTCTGTGTGTTAATTTTGAATCCTGCAACTTTGCTGAATTCCAATATTAGTTCTAGTAGTTTTGCAGTGGAGTCTCTAGGGTTTTTTATGTACAATATCATGTCATCTGCAAATAGTGATGGTTTGACTTCTTCTTTACCAATCTGGATTCCTTGTATTTCTTTGTTTTGTCTGATTACTGTGGCTAGGTCCTCAAGTACTACATTGAATAACAGAGGGGAGAGTGGGCATCCCTGTCTTGTTCCTGATCTCAGAGGGAGATCTTTCAGCCTCTTGCTGTTCAGTATGATGTTAGCTGTGGGATTATCATATATAGCCTTTATTATGTTGAGGTACTTGCCCTCTATGCCCATTTTGTTGAGAGTTTTTATCATGCATGGATGTTGAATTTTGTCGAATGCTTTTTCAGCATCTATGGAGATGATCATGTGGTTTTTGTCTTTCTTTTTGGTGATGTGGTGGATGATGTTGATGGATTTTCGAATGCTGTACCATCCTTGCATCCCTGGGATGAATCCCACTTGGTCTTGGTGTATGATCCTCTTGATGTATATTTGAATTTGGTTTGCTAATGTTTTGTTGAGTATTTTTGCATGTACATTCATCAGGGATATTGGTCTGTAGTTTTCTTTTTTGGTGGAGTCTTTGCCTGGTTTTGGTATTAGGGTGATGATGGCTTCTTGGAATGAGTTTGGGAGTATTCCCTCCTCTTCTATTTGTTGGAAAACTTTAAGGAGAATGGGTATTATGTCTTTTCTGTATGTCTGATAAAATTCCGAGGTAAATCCATCTGGCCCAGGGGTTTTGTTCTGTGGTAGTTTTTTGATTACTGATTCAATTTCGTTGCTGGTAATTGGTCTGTTTATATTTTCTGTTTCTTTCTGAGTCAGTCTTGGAAGGTTGTATTTTTCTAGGAAGTTGTCCATTTCTCCTAGGTGTTTCAGCTCCTTAGCATATAGGTTTTCATAGTATTCTCTAATAATTCTTTGTATTTCTGTGGGGTCCAATGTGATTTTTTCCTTTCTTGTTTCTGATTCTGTTGATGTGTGTTGACTCTCTTTCTCTCTTAGTAAGTCTGGCTAGAGACCTATCTACTTTGTTTATTTTCTTGAAGAATCAGCTCTTGGTTTCATTGATTTTTTCTATTGTTTTTTCTCCTTAATTTTATTTATTTCATCTCTCATCTTTATTATGTCCCTCCATCTGTTGACTTTAGGCCTCATTTGTTCTTCTTTTTCCACTTTGATAATTGTGACATTAGACTATTCATTTGGGATTGTTCTTCCTTCTATAAATATGCCTGGATTGCTATATACTTTCCTCTTAAGACTGCTTTTGCTGCGTCCCACACAAGTTGGGGCTTTGTGTTGTTGTTGTCATTTGTTTCCATATATTGCTGGATCTCCATTTCAATTTGGTCATTGATCCATTGATTATTTAGGAACATATTCTTAAGCCTCCATGTGTTTGTGAGCCTTTTTGCTTTCTTTGTACAATTTATTTCTAGTTTTATACCTTTGTGGTCTGAAAAGTTGGTTGGTAGGATTTCAATATTTTTTAATTTACTGAGGCTCTTTGTGGCCTAGTATGTGGTCTATTCTGGAGAATATTCCATGTGCACTTGAGAAGAATGTGTATCCTGTTGCTTTAGGATGTAGAGTTCTATAGATGACTATTAGGTCCATCTGTTCTAGTGTGTTGTTCAGTGCCTCTGTGTCCTTACTTATTTTCTGTTTGGTGAATCTGTCCTTTGGAGTGAGTGGTGTGTTGAAGTCTCCCAGAATGAATGCATTGCATTCTATTTCCTCCTTTAATTCTGTTAGTATTTGTTTCACATATATATGTGCTCCTGTATTGGGTGCATATATGTTTATGATTGTTATATCCTCTTGTTGGACAGAGCCCTTTATCATTATGTAATGTTCTTCTTTATCTCTTGTTACTTTCTTTATTTTGAAGTCCATTTTTTTCTGATACTCATATTGCAACACCTGCTTTTTCTCTCTGTTGTTTGCCTGAAATATCTTTTTCCATCCCTTGACTTGAAGTCCGTGCATGTCTTTGGGTTTGAGGTGAGTCTCTTGTAAGCAGCATATGGACGGATCTTGCTTTTTTATCCATTCTATTACTCTGTGTCTTTTGATTGGTGCATTCAGTCCATTTACATTTAGGGTGATTTTTGAAAGGTATGTACTTATTGCCATTGCAGGCTTTAAGTTTGTGTTTACCAAAGGTTCAAGGTTAGCTTCTTTAGTATCTTACTGTCTAACTTAACTCACTTATTGAGGTATTATAAACACAGTCTGATGATTCTTTATTTCTCTCCCTTAATATTCCCCCTCCTCCCTTCTTCATATGTTTTGTGTTTTGTTCTGTGCTCTTTTTAGAAATGCTCCCATCCAGAGCAGTACCTCTAAGATACCCTGTAGAGGTGGTTTGTGGGAGGCATATTCCCTCAGCTTTTGCTTGTCTGGGAATTGTTTAATCCCTCCTTCATATTTAAATGATAATCATGCTGGATACAGTATCCTTGGTTCAAGGCCCTTCTGCTTAATTACATTAAATATATCATGCCATTCTCTTCTGGCCTTTAAGGTTTCTGTTGAGAAGTCTGATAATAGCCTGATGGGTTTTCCTTTTTAGGTGACCTTTGTTCTCTCTCTGGCTGCCTTTAATCCTCTGTCCTTGTTCTTGATCTTTGGCATTTTAATTATTATGTGTCTTGGTGTCCTCTTTGGGTCCTGTCTCTCAGGAGGTTCTTTGTGCCTCCATAGTCTGAGCAACTGTTTCTTCCCCCACTTTGGGGAAGTTCTCAGCAATTATTTCTTCAAGGACACTTTCTATCCCTTTTTCTCTCTCTTCTTCTTCTGGTACCCCTATAATGTGGATATTGTTCCATTTTGATTGGTCACACAGTTCTCTTAATATTGTTTCATTCATGGAGATCCTTTTGTCTCTCTCTGTGTCAGCTTCTATGCATTCCTGTTCTCTGGTTTCTATTCCATCAATGGTCTCTTGCATCTTATCCATTCTGCTTATACATGCTTCCAGCATTTGTTTCACTTCTTTAGTCTCCCTCCGGACATCTGTAATCTCCCTCCAGACTTCATCCCTTAGCTCTTGTATATTTCTCTGCAGCTCTGTCAGCATGCTTATGATTTTTATTTTGAATTCATTTTCAGGGAGACTGGTTAGGTCTGTCTCTGAAGATCCTCTCTCAGGTGTTGTCTGAACTATCTTGGACTGGACTAAATTTTTTTGCCTTTTCATGGTGATAGCGGTGGCTGTAGGCAGGTTGCAGGTGGGTCAGCTGGGAGAAGAAAGTTCTTTCCTGCTTGCTGGATGCCTTTCCCTTCTCTGCTGCCTGTGTCAGTTACCAGCACTCCTGGAGCAGCCACCGGGTTAGTCCCCTAAGCTACTGTGGGAGGGTTCTCAATCAGAGCAGCGCGGAGCCCTGCAGGGACTAGTAGGCATGCCTGGAGTGCTCCTCCATGATAGCGGCACCCCTCCCGGGGAGCTGTGTGCCAGCAGCGGTCTTTGGGTCTGGCCCGGGTGGCTGTGTGTTGGGCTGGGATTCCGGTCAGCTGCCTGGAACACATCTCCTCCCTCTGGCTCTGCTGCAGGTGTGCAGCCTCTACTGGGCTCCACTGGCTCCACTGCCACCAGTGTGCGGGAGCCGCACCCAGGCTGTTCAGTCGCCGCCACTGCAGGCTCACACAAGCCTCTCCTGGTCCCCTCTGGCGCCATTGGTGCATGTGATCTGGTCCTGGTCCCTTGCGGCGCTGCCACCCCTGGCACACACTGCCACTCTCCTGCTACAGGGCTGGAGTGTCGGGGTCCATGCCAATTGGAGAAACAACTGGCAGGCTGCTCAGTACTGTGAGGGTCTTCAGAGCTGTGCTGACTCCCTGGGGTTTAGGGTGCCTACGGTTCCCCTGGATTCCCAGCTGCTGGCTAAGTGTGCTGGGATGACTTCGTCCAGCTATGCGGTCCCTGTCTCTTTATGACTTGCAGAAAGCACTTGTTTTTTTTTTTGTCTCAGGAGCGCTGGTTGTGGGGACCTGCCCACAGATTTTGCTTTTCTGTTTCTCTAATATCCAGCACCCTGTGCACCTTGTGTCTGTGCTCTAGGTGCGGATTTCTAGAGCTGGTTGTTTAGCAGTCCTGGGCTTTCACTCCCTCCCCGTTCTGACTCCTTTCTTCCCACTGGGTTTTGGGGTGGGGGAGCATTCATGTGCCACCTGACCGCAGCTTGTATCTTATCCCCTTGGTGTGATGTTTAGTTCTCACAGATGTACATGTATCCTGGCTGTTGTACTGCATCCACTGGTGTCAATTTTAGAAATAGTTGTATTTATTGTATTTTCATAAATATATATGTTTTGGGGAGGAGATATTCTCTGAGCTACTCATGCCGGCATCTTCCCATGATCCTCTCCTGAACTCTTTAAAAGAGACAAATTTTGATTCATTTTGTCTTAGCTTCTGCATACGAAAGATACATCTTACTGTCTTTGGGAAGTTTGGGATCCCTTTATCTCTGGGGTACATCATTAATGGATACATTTATCTAGGTTAAAAGTTCCCCACTGTGGCCACTGTAATTGAAAGTTATCTTTGGTAATATTCACACATTTGTTCAGACAAACAGGTTCAGAGCCCATAATTTTTATACATATAGTGAAGTGGAGTTGCAGATGAAAGAGTCCAACACTCTTTAAACTCAGAAGAATCATTTTTATTATTTTTTAATTTTGGTATCATTACTCTGCAACTACATGAAGAACATTATGTTTACTAGACTCCCCCACCACCAAGTCCCCCCACATACCCCATTACAGTCACTGTCCATCAGCATAGTAAGATGCTATAGAGTCACTACTTTTCTTCTCTCTGTTGTACAGCCCTCCCCATGCCACCCCTCATTATACATGCTAATCACAATGCCCCCTTTCTTTCCCACCCCCCTTATCTCTCCAATCCCACCCATCCTCCCCAGTCCCTTTCCCTTTGGTAACTGTTAGTCCATTCATGGGTTTTGTGAGTCTGCTGCAGTTTTGCTCCTTCGGTTTTTTCTTTGTTCTTATACTCCACAGATGAGTGAAATCCTTTGACACTTGTCTTCCTCCACCTGGCTAATTTCACTGAGCATAATACACTGTAGCTTCATCCATGTTGTTGCAAGTGGTAGAATTTGTTTTCTTCTAATGGCTGAATAATATTCCATTGTGTATGTGTACCACTTCTTTTATATCCATTCATCTACTGATGGATACTTAGGTTCCTTCCAATTCTTGGCTACTGTAAATAGTGCTGCAATAAACATAGGGTGCATATGTCTTTTTCAAACTGGAGTGCTGCATTCTTAGGGTAAATTCCTAGGAGGTGAATTCCTGGGTCAAACTGAATTTTTCTATTTTGAGCTTTTTAAGGAACTTCCATATTGATTTCCACAATGGTTGAAGTAGTTTACATTCCCACCAGCAGTGTAGGAGGGTTCCCCTTTCTCCGCAACCTTGCCAACATCTGTTGTTGTTTGTCTTTTGGATGGTGGCGATCCTTACTGTTGTGAAGTGATATCTCATTGTGGTTTTAATTTTCATTTCTCTTATGACTAGCGCTGTGGAGCATTTTTTCATGTGTCCGTTGGCCACCTGAATTTCTTCTTTGGAAAACTGTCTGTTCAGCTCCTCTGACCATTTTTTAATTGGATTATTTGCTTTTTGTTTGTTGAGGCATGTGAGCTCTTTATATATTCCTGATGCCAACCCTTTATTGGATCTGTCACTTGTGAATATATTTTTCCACACTGTAGGTTACCTTTTTGTTCTATTGATGGTGTCCTTTTCTGTACAGAAGCTTTTTAGTTTGATATAGTCACACTTCTTCATTTTTGCTTTCATTTACCTTGCCTGGGGATATAAATTCATGAAGAAGTTGTTCATATTTACATCCAAGAGATTTTTGCCTGTGTTTTTTTCTAAGAGTTTTATGGTTTCACGAATTACATTCAGGTCTTTGATCCATTTCAAATTTACTTTTGTGTATGGGCTTAGACAATGATACAGTTTCATTTTGTTACATGTAGCTGTCCAGTTTTGCCAACTCCAGCTGGTGAAGAGGCTGTCATTTCCCCATTGTATGTCCATGGCTCCTTTATTGCATATTAATTGACCATATATTTTGGGTTAATATCTGGACTCTCTGTTCTGTTCCACTGGTCTGTGGGTCAGTTCTTGTGCCAGTACCAAATTGTCTTGAGTACTGTGGCTTTGTAGTAGTTTAAAGTTGGGAAGTGAGATCCCCCCTGCTTTATTCTCCTTTCTCAGATTGCTTTGGCTATTTGGGGTCTTTTGTGGTTCCATATGAATTTTAAAACTATTTGCTTCAGTTCACTGAAGAATGCTGTTGGTATTTTGATAGGGATTGTCTTGAAGCTGTAGATTACTTTATGCAGGATGACCATTTTGACAATATTAATTCTTCCTAGCTAAGAGCATGGGATGAGTTTCCACTTGTTAGTGACCTCATTAATTTCTCTTAAGAGTGTCTTGTAGTTTTCAGGGTATAGGTCTTTCACTTCGTGGATTAGGTTTATTCCTAGGTATTTTATTCTTTTTCATGCAATTGTGAAAGAAATTGTTCTCCTGATTTCTCTTTCTGATAGTTCATTGTTAGTGTATAGGAAAGCAACAGATTTTTGTGTATTAATTTTGCATCCTGCAACTTTGCTGAATTCAGATATTTGTTCTAGTAGTTTTGGAGAGAAGTCTTTAGGTTTTTTAATGTGCAATATCATGTCATATGCAAATAGTGACAGTTTGACTTCTTCTTTACCAATCTGGACGCCTTGTATTTATTTGTTTTTTCTAATTGCTGTGGCTACGACCTACAGTACTATGTTGAATAACAGTGGGGAGAGTGGGCATCCCTGTCTTGTTCACAATTTCAGAGAAAAGGCTTTCAGCTTCTCACTGTTAAGTGTGATCTTGGCTGTGGGTTTGTCATATTTGGCCTTTATTATGTTGGGGTACTTACCCTCTATACACATATTCTTGAGAATTTTTATCATGAATGGATATTGAATGTTGACGAATGCTTTTTCCGTGTCTAAGGAGATGATCATGTGGTTTTTGTCCTTCACCTTTTTGATGTGGTGGATAATTTTGATGGATTTTCTAATGTTGCATCATCCTTGCATCCCTGAGATGAATCCCACTTGGTCATGGTGTATGATCCTCTTGATATATTTTTGAATTTGGTTTGCTAGTACTTTGTTGAGTATTTTTGCATGTACGTTCATCAGGGATATTGATCTGTAGTTTTCTTTTTTGGTGTGGTCTTTGCCTGGTTTTGGTATTAGAGTGATTCTTGCTTCATAGATTCAGTGTGGAAGTATTTCCTCTTCTAGTTTTTGGAAAACTTTAAGGAGAATGGGTATTATGTCTTCTCTGTATATGTCTGGTAAAATTAAGCAGTGAATCCATTGGGACCAAGGGTTTGGTTCTTGGGTAGTTTTTATTTATTTTTATTTTTATTTTTTAAATTTTGTTATCATTAATCTACAATTACATGAAGAACATTATGTTTACTAGACTCCCCCCCATCACCAAGTCCCCCCGACAAACCCCATTACAGTCAATGTCCATCAGCATAGTAAGATATTGTAGAATTACTACTTCTCTTCTCTGTGTTGCACAGTCCTCTCCATGCCCCCCCCATAGTATACATGCTAATCATAATACCCCCTTTCTTTTTCCCCCACCCTTAACCTTCCCTTCCCTCCCATTCTCCCCAGTCCCTTTCCCTTTGGTAACTATTAGTCCATTCTTGGATTCTGTGATTCTTCTGCTGTTTTGTTCCTTCAGTTTTTCTTTGTTCTTATCCTCCTCATATGAGTGAAATTTGGTATTTGTCTTTCTACGCCTGGCTTATTTCACTGGCATAATACCCTCTAGCTCCATCCATGTTGTTGCAAATGGTAGGATTTGTTTTCTTCTTATGGCTGGCTGAATAATATTCTATTGTGTATATGTACCACATCTTCTTTATCCATTCATCTATTGATTGACACTTAGGTTGCTTCCATATCTTGGCTAATGTAAATAGTGCTGCAATAAACATAGGGGTGTATCTGTCTCTTTCAAACTGGGCTGCTGCATTTTTCAGGTAAATTCCTAGAAGTGCAATTCCTGTGTCAAACGGTATTTCTATTTTGAGCTTTTTGAGGAACCACCATACTGCTTTCCACCAATGGTTGAACTAATTTACATTCCCACCAGCAGTGTAGGAGGGTTCCCCTTTCTCCACAGCCTCGCCAACATTTGTTGTTGTTTGCTTTTTGGGTGGTAGCCATCCTTACTGGTGTGAGGTAATATTTTATTGTGGTTTTAATTTACATTTCTCTGATAACTAGTGATGTGGAGCATCTTTTCATGTGTCTGTTGGCCATCTGAATTTCTTCTTTGGAGAAGTGTCTGTTCATCTCCTCTGTCCCTTTTTTAATTGGATTATTTGCTTTTTGTTTGTTGAGGTGTGTGAGCTCTTTATGTATTTTGGATGTCAACACTTTTTTGGATCTGTCTTTTATAATATATTCTCCCATACTGTAGGGTACCTTTTTGTTCTATTGATGGTGTCCTTTGCTGTACAGAAGCTTTTCTGCTTGATGTAGGCCTACTTGTTCATTTTTGCTTTTGTTTCCCTTGCTCGGGGAGATATGTTCATGAAGAAGTCGCTCATATTTACGTCCAAGAGATTTTTGCCTATGTTTTTTTCTAAGAGTTTTATGGTTTTGTGACTTACATTCAGGTCTTTGATCCACTTTGAATTTACTTTTGTGTATGGGGCTAGACAATGATCCAGTTTCATTATCTTACATGTAGCTGTCCAGTTTTGCCAGCACCATCTGTTGAAGAGACTGTCATTTCCCCATTGTATGTCCGTATATTAATTGAACGTCTATGTTTGGGTTAATGTCTGGAGTCTCTATTCTGTTCCAATGGTCTGTGGATCTGTTCTTATGCCAGTACTAAATTGTCTTGATTACTGTGGCTTTGTAGTAGAGCTTGAAGTTCGGAAGTGAGATCCCCCCTGCTTTATTCTGCCTTCTCAGGTTTGTTTTGGCTATTCGGGGTCTTTGGTGTTTCCATATGAATTTTAAAACTATTTGTTCCAGTTCGTTGAAGAATGCTGTTTGGTAATTTGATAGGGATTACATCAAATCTGTATATTGCTTTGGGCAGGATGATCATTTTGATGATATTAATTCTTCCTAGCCAATAGCATTTGATGAGTTTCCGTTTGTTAGTGTCCTCTTTAATTTCTCTTAAGAGTGTCTTATAGTTTTCAGGGTATAGCTCTTTCACTTATTTGGTTATGTTTATTCCTAGGTATTTTATTCTTTTTGATGTAATTGTGAATGGAATTGTTTACCTGATTTCTTTTTCTGATAGTTTATTGTTAGTGTGTAGGAAAGCAACAGATTTCTGTGTATTAATTTTGTGTCCTGCTACTTTAATGAATTCAGGTATAAGTTCTAGTAGTTTTGGAGAGGAGTCTTTAGGATTTTTTATGTACAATATCATGTCATATGCAAATTGTGACCGTTTGACTTCTTCTTTACCAATTTGGATTCCTTGTATTTCTTTGTTTTGTCACATTACCATGGCTAGGACCTCCAGTACTATGTTGAATAACAGTGGGAAGAGTGGGCATCCCTATCTTGTTCCCAATCTTAGAAGAAAAGCTTTCAGCTTCTTGCTGTTAAGTATGATGTTGGCTGTGGTTTTATCATATATGGCCTTAATTGTGTTGACGTACTTGCCCTCTATACCCATTTTGTTGAGAGTTTTTATCATGAATAGATGTTGTATTTTGTTGTGCTTTTTCAGCATCTATGGAGATGATCATGTGGTTTTTGTCCTTCTTTTTGTTGATGTGGTGCATGATGTTTATGGATTTTCTAATGTTACACCATCCTTGCATCCCTGAGATGAATCTCACTTGGTCATGGCGTATGATCTTCTTGATGTATTTTTGAATTTGTTTTGCTAATACTTTGTTGAGTATTTTTGCATCTATGTTTATCAGGGATATTGGTCTGTAATTTTCTTTTTTGATGGGCTCTTTGCCTGGTTTTGGTATTAGGGTGATTCTGGCTCATAGAATGACTCTGGAAGTATTCCCTCCTCTTCTATTTTTTGGAAAACTTTTTGGAGAAAAGGTATTATGTCTTCTGTGTATGTCTAATAAAATTCCACAGTAAATCCATCTGGCCCGGGGATTTTATTCTTGAGTAGTGTTTTGATTATCGCTTTAATTTCATTGCTGGTAATTGGTCTGTTTAGATTTTCTGTTTCTTCCTTGGTCAGTCTTGGGAGGTTATATTTTTCTAGGATGTTGTCCATTTCTACTAGTTTTTCCAGCTTGTTAGCATATAGATTCTCATATTATTCTGTTATGATTCTTTATATTTCTGTGCAGTCTGTCGTGATTTTTCCTTTCTTGTTTCTGATTCTGTTGATGGGTGTAGATTCTCTTTTTCTCTTAATAAATCTGGTTAAGGTTTATTAATTTTTTTATTTTCTCAAAGAACCATCTCTTGGTTTCATTGATTTTTTCTATTGTTTTATTCTTCTCAATTTTATTTATTTCTTCTCTGATCTTTATTATGTCCCTCCAACTGCTGCCCTTAGGCCTCATTTGTTCTTCTTTTTCCAATATCAATAATTGTGACTTTAGACTGTTCACTTGTGATTGTTCTTCCTTCTTTAATTAGGCCTGGATTGCTATACACTTTCCTCTTAGAACTGCTTTTTCTGCATCCCACAGAATTTAGGCTTTTTACTGTTGTTGTCATTTGTCTCCATATATTGCTTGATCTCTATTTTAATTTGTTTATTGATCCAATGATTATTTAGCAGTATGTTGTTAAGCCTCCATGTGTTTGTGACCCTGACCCTTTTTACTTTCTTTGTACAATTTATTTCTAGTTTTATACCTTTGTGGTCTGAGAAGTTGGTTGGTAGAATTTCAATTTTTTAAAAAATTTACTGAGGCTCCCTTTTGTGGCCTATTATGTGGTCTATTCTTGAAAATTTTCCATGTGTACTTGAGAAGAATGTGTACCCTGCTGCTTTTGGGTGTAGAGTTCTGTAGATATCTATTAGGTCCATCTGTTTTAGTGTGTTGTTCAGTTCAGAGTAACTTTTTTTCTTTCTTTTTTTCACCTTTAAATCAAAATTTTACCTACCTGACACCTTATACTGGACTTAGTCCACTTTAAACCAGACCCAATCTGAAACTGCCCTCAGAGCAGAATAAATTAGTCCCAGTCCAACTCTAGACCTAGTCTGGTCAAAGTAATGCTCAAATAAAGTCATACATTTCATATCACAAAAACTGTGGAGCTCAGATACTAAGAAGGACTTATCCATGGCCTTCATGCACAGTGACAGGGCAGTGAGCACATGAGCTCAGTAGATTCCTATGCCTAGTTGCTCATTGCTTCTGGGAGTTGTTGGGAGGTCCTCTTTTTATCATACTTGTGACACCAGAATTATTAAAATATAAACTGAAACACATTATTTAAATTATAAACTGAGGATTAAGAGTTTATTTGAGCATACTATTCAAATTGGGCATCGGAAAACCAAAAGTGGTTAGGAGCACTCTTCCAACAGGAGCTCGTTTATAGAGAAGATGTAGCATTAAAGCCAGGGAATTATTTGATTAGTTATAGCTTAAGCGGGTACTTTGTTTGGAAAAACCTAGTTGGCTATTTGCAATTAATTGTCTTAAATTTCATTTTCTCATATTTGAGATCATTGACTAGTGCTTGAGTTTTGGTTTGCTTATGTAGATATTAGAACCGACTTAGTCTAATGTTTCCTCATTTGATTACTTCAACAACTCTGTAAGGTAGATATTAGCATTTATTTTCTGCAAATGTAGAATCTGAGGCTTAGGGAGGTTATGCAATTTTTTCGAGAATACATAACTGAAAAGTGATGAATAAGGTATCAGAATCAAAGCATACCTCATTTCCAATTACTATTCTCTCAATATACCATAAAACTGTTCTAAGGCTAAAAAACATCTTTTATCATTGTTTTCATCCTTTGTAACACATAGCATTAGTAGTTTATATTTGTAGCTGCCCAGTGAATGTACAAAATATCTATAGGCTTGAATTAGCTGAAAAAGTGAATCCCCAGATAGAAGGCTTCATTCTATAGAAAGCATGATTTTGAGATGGGATTCACTGAAGGACAACCAGCCTCATGGGTGAACTCACCCACACTGCAAATTTGATCTAATCTGGTAGTTTTTGAAAATGCATTAGTTGCATCCGATAAGAGAGTTGAACTATGTTTATAAAATAAGTAGCTCTGTTTATGATTGACTACTTAGAATATACTGTATTTAGTTGGAAGAAAAAAATAATTACAGGAAGCTCTTCATGAAAATGGATTAACCTGAAGCCAAAGTTCCAGGATTAGCTTAGTAACCTGTGAATGAGAAGGAATATCATCTTCCTCTGATGAAAAGACACGTTTTAATGTGTTCCAATGAAACTAACCAGGAATGTGTTAACCACCAAACAGTACTGGGTCAGAAACCTTAGCTGTAGTTGTTTTTTAGTGAAGTAAATTGAATAGGGCACAATCCTACCCCAGTACTCAAAGAAAATAGAGAAAGAAAGTTAGGAAGGAAGGAAGGAAGGAAGGAAGGAAGGAAGGAAGGAAGGAAGGAAGGAAGGAAGGAAGGAAGGAAGGAAGGAAAGGAGAAAAACTTATTTCTGTGCAGTTACTATGTGTAAGTACTGGAGATTCAGAAAATGGAAAGGCATAGGTCCTGTCCTTGAGGAGTTTACAGTTTGGGATTATAAAACATAGTAAATAGAATCATGCTACAACTTAATTTTTACAAGGAACTTCATGTAAGTTATCAAAATTTTGGTCCTGCACCTACATCATATAATTATCTTTGATACTTAGTATAGTTAAGGTTAGAAAACACCAGATTTAAAAAATGATCATAATTAAATTAAGCATACTCAGCATATTATGTGAATTAGGAGAGATGACTTTGAAAATTTGGCTTAGAGTTGTGAAACCCAGGGGCAATTTGACAGTCTTAAAACCCTCCTGTGGCAAGCTTAGAAATGAAATAAATAACCATTTCCTTGAAGCATTGAATCTTAAAAGTTCCCTGGACATGCAGAATGACTTGTTCCCATGAATGTACATTTGTGTACAGTGCATGAAACCAATGCTGCTTCTAATTCAGTATGACTTTTCTCTGATTTACTGATGGGTGCATAATACTAAGTTCAATGAAATAACCAGAATGTGAAGGAGTTGCAGCAAATGCTATATTCCCAGAGTATACTTAACCTTCCATGAAGACAGAAACTCATGATTTGACTTTGTAGGAAGGAGTGAGTGGAGAAAGGTATCATATGTGGAGAAACAGGAATGCTAGAATGGTTGATTTGAAGGTTATTATGGAAGCAAGCCTGCTATAGCTGAGATTGACCATTTTAAGATCATCATTATAATGGAGCCATAAACAAGGTTGGGGTGCACTATACTGAACTTTTGTGGTGGGAATATATATCAGATATCAGGAGTTATGTATAAAGGCATGGACTTCCTTTTGATGACTACCCTCTTTTGGGGTCAGAGATGAGGACTGAATGTTTCAGAGACAAATGCAGGCAAGCAAAAGAGTTCCAGACAATAAACAGTATATGTGTCAGAGAGGAAGAGGCTGGTATGAAAACAGATACATTCACACTCAAGAGTATATCCTTCTATTTTAACCTCTTCATGGTATGACCCCAGCTTTTCCTTCAGGAAGCTTCATGATATTTCCTTTCTTTGGAAAGTATCATCCCCATTTTTTCCATCTGAATCTTATATATTCTTCTAGGTTCATATCAAGACCTTGCCACATCCTCCACTTACGATCATTCATTCACCCATAAATTGTTATTCAAGAAATATTTAATTTTAATTGCTGAGTCAGCTATTACAGATTTTTACAGCAGGAAACAATCTATGTTCTCTGAATCCTTTTAGCAATTTGTGTGTACTTTTTTATGGCATTAACAATATTTGCACTATGACTTTTGGCAAATATCTTTGTTAAGCACCATAAGCATGGGAACCATGCTTATTTATCTTCTTATTCTTCACAATGACCTGAACATACCTCTTATGTATTTTTTGGTAATTCCTGGATCTCTAGAAGAATTTCAGAACTTTTCTACTTCCCTTGTTCCAAACTTATTATTTCTAGAATATGCCAGGTGAGTCACTGTATCAAACACAGCCAGATTCCCTGATGGATTATTTTCTCATGAGGTCCACATTTATTAGAAGGAGCTGTTTTTAAAAATTTTGTGCTTCACACAAGTAACACTTCCAAACCAAATTTCCAGCTTGTTGAACAGATACGACCACATCAAAATGAATTGTTGGAGTCAAGATTTCATATAGGTCAAAGTTACCACTGCTTTAAGTAGAGAATAAGATTTTAAGTATGAAACAATTTTTAAAGATGTGTCTTACCCAAAACATCAAGTCTCTATTCTGATGAAGAGCATTATATGTGCCTTCCCTTATACAATTTGGGCAATTAGAATGAAATAGTTAGCAGTTTAACCTGAGGAATGCTTTTGCTGAAACCAAGATACAGGTTCTACTGGCAAAAAGAACTAGGCACCTGCTAATGACAGAAATCCCTTCTTGTACTATGAGAAGAGGCCCAAGCAAATTTAAGCAGAACAAGTTGGTCAAAATAATACTAGGTTAAAGATCTGGAAGAATGCAGACTAAAGAAAGTGGATTCAACTGTGATGTTTTGATTTGGGCCTGTGGAAATTATTGAAAAGAGAGTGGTGGTGGGGTGACTTCCTTTTCACTGTTGGCTAATGGTAATGAGAAAGCATGGGAGTAAAAGTTAGAGGAGTTTGAGCTTAATATCTTTAAAAATTTCTCAACAGTAAAACATTTTTAGGCTAAGCATGGTCTCCAAAAAGATGTGACAGCATCACTTAAAAGGCATTTCAACAAGAATTGTGCAATATTTTTGAAGGCTACTCATAGAAGGTGATCTGTACTGGTTAGAAACCTCTAAATGTTTCCTATCTCTCCATTTGGTGTCTAACTCTTATTGTTGTTTGGTATTACAACACTATTTGAAAGGACAGCTAGGTAAATAAATGAGGAATTTGGTTTGGAAAATCTTGGGTCTTCAGTAAATGAAATGTGGTACAATTAAGATAAAAAATGTGTCATGAATTTATTGTGTCAGAGGGAGAAAACTGGCATGCAATATGTTAATAGGCAGCCAGTTATTTTAGCAATCAAAACAATGACAGCATAGAGGATCAAGGGGAGAGAAGTAATTATTTATTTGATAAGAAGTATTGTTACTCATTGGAATGGGTTTCCCTAAAAGACAATCCATGTTGCTTCTTACTGTTTCCATAGTGCCTCCAGAGAAGTTTATTTGGAGCCTAGAGGTTAAGAGCAGGGTTAGGAAATGTAGTAAAATCATCGGTTTGCCTTCAGCTTCACTCAGGCCCATACACTTTCTGACTAGAATAGTACTGAACAAGACTTCAGAGATTACTTATTCTATCAGCCATATCCTCTTTTGATAGGTGGAGAAATTTGAATCTTAAGTAGGGGAAATGATTTTTCCAAGGTCATAGGATATGATTTCTAGAAAAGGGGCTTGAACTAGGTGTTTCAATTCCTAAGTCAGTGCTCTTTCTACCACATCATGATGTTTATGATCCATCTTTCCTTTTAGAGTCTGTCCAACCCTCATGTGCTTAACACTCAGGTTCCCCATCAAAATGGAACCTAAACAACAAACTCAGACCTTTCTCTTACCCAGTTTTGTTTTACATGCACATCCTTAGTCTTTCTTTGTCATTGTCAGAACTTTCCTCTCTTCTAGGGAATAGATAATGAGGCCATTAATTTGTTCGTGGTAATTTATATGTTATCTCTCAAAGGTATACCTATTGTAACAGCATCCATAACCAAAAAGAGAGACTATCATGGTAGAATTTTCAATCAGCAAAGCAGGCTTATGGGGGGATATTTTGAGTCAAGATGGTCTTTCTAGGCTTCTTCAAATCGTAACATGTGCATGAGTACCTATTTGGCATAAGCAATGAGTTTCCCTTTGTTAAGACATACTGGTTTCTTTACTTTCAAGGTATTAAAATGACCTGCTACCAACTATACTGGCAGTTATGTTGTATTCTTTTACTGTGGTCTCATAGGGTCTGGATCTTTAATCATAAAATTGCCTCTTTAAAGGAAATTTCAGTGACTTACCAACACATTGGATCTAGATAAGATGTAAATCAGGCCTACTATAAATTTCTGAAAAAGAAAACTTTACCAAAAGGACACTTTGCAGTATTATTTCAGCTTTTATTTATGCCTTTAATCATAAACTAGCCATGGTTCACTAGAGAGCAGTTTAAATATAACCCAGAAAAGGTTTCCAGCCTTTCTACAAAAAGGGCTGTCTTTTGAGTACTTTTTCCTACTGCAAATATTCCTAAAAAATGACTTCTTGGCTAAATTTTCAGTAAATCTCCTTTATCCATTAGATGAAGCTGTTCTTTCTTCCTGGAAAGCTAACCTATAAATATTTGGAAGTATAGTAGTCTTGTAACTCCCCTGGCATATGACAATTGTTTAGTTTTTTGACCTTCCAAGTCAGCCTGACAAAAGCTGTGACATGCACATATTTAGCTAAAACTGACTGCTGTTTTTCTTTCTTTACTCTTATAAAAATTGCATCTGAGGAGATTCTCCCACCCACCTCCAACAGAGAGCATAAACTTGTTTATGGTAAGAGAGGATTTTTTTTAAATGATCATGTGCTAGAATAGGCCTCTCTGTAGTCAAACAGTATATGTGAGATTTTTGAGACACGTTTTTCTTCTTTTTGTGCTATACTTTGATAAATACAAGCCAGTAAACCAAAGGCTCTGGTACAGAAAGAGATGCCAAGGGTATAAACATTTACCTGAAAGGAGAGACAGAATATAAGAATCAAAAGTGAAATGAAAGTTGCCTTGGATAATTTTGGTGGGTGGAGTTCATTTAAAGTCAGCCAGGGTATTCCAGATAGACAGCAAAAAGCACATATTTTTCCTCCAACTCAAATCTAAAGGAGAACAAATGAACAGTTTATATGATCATTTTTACAAAGTGAGAATAAGGTTAAAAAAATGAATACAAGTTAGATTTAGAAAAGAACTAACAAACAGGCTGAAGTCTTTTGCATATGCAGTCTTTTCTTTAATTGAGGCATAACTGACATAAAGCATTACAGTAGCTTCAAGCATAAAACATAATAATTCAGTATTTGTATGCATTGAGAAATGATCACCACAACAAGCCTTGTTACCCTCCTTTATTACACATAGTTACAATAATTTTTCTTGTGATGATTTTAAGATTTACTCTCTTAGTAAATTTCAATTATGCAATAGATTACTATTAACTATGGTTACCATGCTGTATACTACATCCCAATAACATCTTTATTTTATGACTAGAAGTTTGTACATTCTGACCCCCATCACTTATTTTGCCCACCCTCTAACCCTTTCCTCTGGCAACCACCAATCTGTTTTCTGTATCTATGAGCTTGCTTTTCATTTTGTTTTATTTTTTAGAATTCCACATGTAAGTGAGATCATATGATATTTGCCTTTCTTTTTCTGACTTATTTCACTTAACACAATGTCCCCAAGGTCCATCCATGTTGTCACAAATGGCAAGAATTTCCTTATTTTATGGCCTAATAGCATTCCTGTGTATGCGCACATGTGCGTGTGTATCCCACATCTTCTTTATCTATTTATCCATTGATAGACACTGATACTGTTTCCATATCTTTGCTATTGTAAATAATGCTGCAAAGAACATGAGGGTGTATATGTCTGTTTGAAATAGTGTTCTAATTTTCTTTGGACTAATATCCAGAAGTAGAATTTCTGAATTGTATGGTAGTTCTCTTTCTAATATTTTGAGGAGCCTACATACTGTTTTCTATAGTCACTACACAAATTTACATCCCCACCAACACTGTATGACAGTTCACTTTTCTCTACGTCTTTGCCAACACTTGCTATTTCTTTTCTTTTTTATAACAGCCATTCTGACAGGTGTGAGGTGATATCTCATTATTGTTTTGATTTGCATTTCCCTAATGGATTAGTGATGCTGAGTAATCTTTTCATGTGCCTATTGACCAGGTATATGACTTCTTTGGAATAATGTCTATTCAGATCATCTGACCATTTTGTAATCAAATTCTTTGTTTTTTCCTCTTGACTTGATGAGTTCTTTATATATTTTGGAGGGAAATTGATACTATATACACAGTGTTGATTTATCTTCTGAAGAACAATTCAATTTTATGACTTTGAAGGGCTTTTTCAGCTAGTAAAATTTAACCTCAAGGTAGCCAAAGGCCTTTTTCATTTTATACAGGACTACGTTATTTTGTTCTTGCTTAAACTTACAAAACAGCAAATACTGCCAGATTTACAGTCATATGTCTCCTCCTTTATTACAGACCTCAATAATTCTGATCAGATTTACATATTCTACAACAGCTGCATTACGCTTTTTTTTTTCCTGGAGAAACCACTGGAAAATTCTTTAATAAGTCAACCTGTAGAAAGTCTTTCCAACTTAGCACAAACTTCCAAAGACATTTATTTTTTAGTTGTATCTTAACTTTTTTTTTTTGAGAGGGCATCTCTCATATTTATTGATCAAATGGTTTTTAACAACAACAAAATTCTGTATAGGGGAGTCAATGCTCAATGCACAATCATTAATCCACCCCAAGCCTAATTCTCGTCAGTCTCCAACTTCTGAAGCACAACGAACAAGTTCTTACTTGGTGAAAAAGTTCTTACATAGTGAATAAGTTCTTACATGGTGAACAGTACAAGGGCAGTCATCACAGAAACTTTCAGTTTTGATCACTCATTATGAACTATAAACAATCAGGTCAAACATGAATATTCATTTGATTTTTATACTTGATTTATATGTGAATCCCACATTTCTCCCTTCATTATTATTATTATTATTATTATTATTATTATTATTTTAAATAAAATGCTGAAGTGGTAGATAGGTGAAAGATAAAGGTAGAAAACATAGTTTAGTGTTGTAAGAGAGCAAATGTAGATGCTCAGGTGTATGCCTGTAGACTATGTGTTAATCCAAGCTAGACAAGGGCAGTAAAACATCCACGGATGCAGAAGATTTCTCTCAAAACAGGGGGGGTGAGGTTCTCAGCCTCACCTCTGTTGATCCCCAATTTCTCACCTGATGGCCCCCTGTGACTGTGCCTGTCTTAGGTTGTTCCTCCCTTGAGGAATCTTACCCGTCTCCAGCTAACCAGTCATCTTCCCGGGGCCATACAGGGAAATGTAAAGTTGGTAAGTGAGAGAGAAGCCATATTGTTTGAAAAGGTTAGCTTTTTACTTCTTTGCAGATTTATGCCCTGTGGCTTCTATGCCCAGCATTTGTCTTGAGGTATCTTTACCACTTGGAGGAATTATGATACTCGGTGAATTCGATATGAGGCACGAATTCTATTTAAGGGTTGTAATTAGCAAGGAAGAAGAAAAACTATACAGGTAGCAGATGGAAGAAAACATGGGAAGATTGATTAGTTTTTGACATATCTTCTTGTAGAGTAACTTAAGCATGTATAGGTTTTAAACTACTAAATAAATTGCACACACACATTAACATAATAGGAATACAGTTACATAACCAAAGCAGATCTATAATTACCAGACATCTCCAGTGAAGCCAAGAAAACCAGTTAGGCACCCTAGGCATTTGTGAAAATTTGTCTATGATATAATAGATATTGTCCAATTGTACTTGAACAGTCTGAGAGAAATCAGACAAATTAAAACAACCCTTTCCTGGGAACTGTTCACATCCCATATGTTCTTTGAACAGTAGGTAGTCTGTAGTTGTGAGATTTTGGAGCGCTACTACTTACACTTCTCCTAATTCTTGGTTGAGTTCCAACAGTATAGATCCAGTCAAATTTGTTGTTTTACTGTATGCACAGGCCTGCTTAGATATCTCCTTCTTCATTCCAATGGCAAGTCCAGGAACCAGCGGGATGAATGCAGCTATGACTGCAGCATTGCCTGGATCTTTGTTGAGGTTTTTGATGATCATCTTCTGGGATGACTCTTCCAGAGAGTGCTGATGTTGGAAGTTCTTCTTCATATCGTATCTTAGTTCATTTTCTGGGTAGCCAAATTAGGCTTTGATCCTCTGTATAAACACAAACAGACCCTTTGCCCACACTTTGATATGCCCTTTATACCATTGTATAGAACTCATTGGAGGTCACCACACAGGAATTGCCTTTTTTTTTTTTAAGAGAAAGGAATATTATCAGTAAAGTGTACCTCCATAGCCGATCATCTGACATCCTTTAAGTGATCAAAATTAAGGATATTTAAAGCATGCGTTAATCGTTGATTTACCATTAGTTTTATCCTATCAAGGAGTAATCCCCGTTTTCTTTATTTCTTTATTTTTTTTGATCTTTAATCTACACTTACATGAATAATATTATGTTTACTAGGCTCTCCCCTATACCAGGTCCCCCCTATAAACCACTTTACAGTCACTGTCCATCAGCATAGCAAAATGTGTAGAATCACTACTTGTCTTCTTAGTGTTGTACAGCCCTCCCCTTTCTCCCTCCCCCCAATGCATGCTAATCTTAATACCCGACTTCTTCTTCCCCCCCTTATTCCTCCCTACCCACCCATCCTCCCCAATCCC
Organism: Manis javanica; assembly: GCF_040802235.1. NCBI lineage: Eukaryota > Metazoa > Chordata > Mammalia > Pholidota > Manidae > Manis > Manis javanica. Next base: position 65,714,928 of record NC_133174.1, read on the forward strand.
ATTCCCTTTGGTAACTGTTAGTCCATTCTTGGGTTCTGTGATTCCACTGCTGTTTTGTTCCTTCAGTTTTTCCTTTGTTCTTATACTCCACAGATGAGTGAAATCATTTGGTATTTCTCTTTCTCCGATTGGCTTATTTCACTGAGCATAATACCCTCCAGATCCATCCATGTTGCTGCAAATGGTAAGATTTTCCCTCTTCTTATGGCTGAGTAGTATTCGATTGTATATATGCACCACATCTGCTTTATCCACTCATCTATCAAGCGGCATTTAGGTTTGCTTACAATTCTTGGCTTTGTAAATAGTGCTACAATAAACATAGGGGTGCATCTGTCTTTCTCAAACTTGACTGCTGCATTCTATGGGTAAATTCCTAGGAGTGGAATTCCTGGGTCAAATGGTCAGTCTGTTTTGAGCATTTTGATGAACCACCATACTGCTTTGCACAATGGTTGAACTAATTTACATTCCCACCAGCAGTGTAGGAGGGTTCCCCTTTCGCCACAGCCTCACCAACATTTGTTTTTGTTTGTCTTTTGGATGGCAGCCATCCTTACTGGTGTGAGGTGATACCTCATTGTAGATTTAATTTGCATTTCTCTGATAATTAATGATGTGGAGCATCTTTTCATGTGTCTGTTGGCCATATGTATTTCTATATTGGAGAATTGTCTGTTCAGTTCCTCTGCCCATTTTTTAATTGGATTTTTTTATTTTTGTTTGTTGAGGTGTATGAGCTCTTTATATATTTTGGACATAAATCCTTTCTCAGATCTGTCATTTACAAATATATTCTCCCATACTGTAGGGTTCCTTTTTGTTCTATTGATGGTGGCTTTTGCTGTACAGAAGCTGTTCAGCTTAATATAGTCCCACTTGTTCATTTTTGCTGTTGTTTTCCTTGCCCGGGTAGGTATGTTCAAGAACAGGTCACTCATGTTTATGTCTAAGAGGTTTTTGCCTATGTTTTTTTCCAAGAGTTTAATGGTTTCATGACTTACGTTCAGGTCTTTGATACATTTTGAATTTACTTTTGTATATGGCGTTAGACAATGGACCAGTTTCATTCTCCTACATGTAGCTGCCCAGTTTTGCCAGCACCATCTGTTGAAGAGACTGTCATTTGGCCATTGTATGTGATGGCTCCTTTATCAAATATTAATTGACCATATATGTTTGGGTTAATGTCTGGAGTCTCTAGTCTCTTCCACTGGTCTGTGGCTCTGTTCTTGTGCCAGTACCAAATTGTCTTGATTACTATGGCTATATAGTAGAGCTTGAAGTTGGGGAGTGAGATCGCCCCTACTTTATTCTTCTTTCTCAGGATTGCTTTGGCTATTCGGGGTCTTTGGTGTTTCCATATGAATTATTGAATTATTTGTTCCATTTCATTGAAGAATGTTGCTGGTAATTTGAGAGGGATTGCATCAAATCTGTATATTGCTTTGGGCAGGATGGCCATTTTGAAGATATTGATTCTTCCTAGACACGAGCATGGCATGTGTTTCCATTTGTTAGTGTCCCCTTTAATTTCTCTTAAGAGTGTCTTGTGGTTTTCAGAGTATAGGTCATTCACTTCTTTGGTTAGATTTATTCCTAGGTATTTTATTCATTTTGATGCAATTGTGAATGGAATTGTTTTCCTGATTTCTCTTTCTATTGGTTCATTGTTAGTGTATAGGAAAGCTACAGATTTCTGTGTATTAATTTTGTATCCTGCAACTTTGCTGTATTCTGATATCAGTTCTAGTAGTTTTGGGTGGAGTCTTTAGGGTTTTTTATGTACAATATCATGTTATCTGCAAATAGTGACAGTGTAACTTCTTCTTTACTAATCTGGATTCCTTGTATTTCTTTGTTTTGTCTGACTGCCGTGGCTAGGACTTCCAGTACTATGTTAAATAGCAGTGGGGAGAGTGGGCATCCCTACCTAGTACCCGATCTCAGAGGAAATGCTTTCAGCTTCTCGCTGTTCAGTATAATGCTGGCTGTGGGTTTATCATATATGGCCTTTATTATGTTGAGGTACTTGCCCTCTATTCCCATTTTGCTGAGAGTTTTTATCATGAATGCATGTTGAATTTTGTCAAATGCTTTTTCAGCATCTATGGAGATGATCATGTGGTTTTTGTCTTTCTTTTTGATGATGTGGTGGATGATGTCGATGGATTTTCAAATGTACCATCCTTGCATCCCTGTGATGAATCCCACTTGGTCAAGGTGTATGATCCTTTTGATATACTTTTGAATTCAGTTTGCTAATATTTTATTAAGTATTTTTGCATCTACATTCATCATGGATATTAGTCTGTAATTTTCTTTTTTGGTGGGGTCTTTGCCTGGTTTTGGTATTAGGGTGATGTTGGCTTCATAGAATGAGTTTGGGAGTATTCCCTCCTCTTCCACTTTTTGGAAAACTTTAAGGAGAATGGGTATTATGTCTTCTTTGTGTGTCTGATAAAATTTCGAGGTAAATCCGTCCGGCCGGGTGCTTTGTTCTTGGGTAGTTTTTTGATTACCGTTTCAATTTCTTTGCTCATAATTGGTTTGTTTAACTTTTGTGTTTCTTCCTTGGTCGGTCTTGGAAGGTTGTATTTTTCTAGGAAGTTGTCCATTTCTTCTAGGTTTTCCAGATTGTTGGCATATAGGTTTTCATAGTAGTCTTTAATAATTCTTTGTATTTCTGTAGAGTCCGTCATTATTTTTCCGTTCTCATTTCTGATTCTGTTGATTTGTGTTGATTGTCTTTTTCTCTTAATAAGTTTGGCTAGAGGCTTATCTATTTTGTTTATTTTCTCAAAGAACCAGCTCTTGGTTTCATTGATTTTTTCTATTGTTTTATTCTTCTCAATTTTTTTTTATATCTTCTCGGATCTATATTATATCCCTCTTTCTGCTGACTTTAGGCCTCATTTGTTCTTCTTTTTCCAATTTCGATACTTGTGATGTTAGACTATTCATTTGGGGTTGTTCTTGCTTCTTCAAGTGTGCCAGGAGTGCTATATACTTTCCTCTTAGGACTGCTATCACTGCGTCCCACAGAAGTTGGGGCTTTGTGTTGTTGTTGTCATTTGTTTCTATATATTCCTTGATCTCTATTTTAATTTGTTCGTTGATCCATTGTTTATTTTGGAGCATCTTGTTAAACCTCCATGTGTTTGTGAGCCTTTTTGTTTTCTTTGTAGAATTTATTTCTTCTTTTATACCTTTGTGGTCTGAAAAATTGGTTGGTAGAATTTCAATATTTTGGATTTTCCTGAGGCTCTTTTTGTGGGCTAGTATGTGGTCTATTCTGGAGAATGTTCCATGTGCACTTGAGAAGAATGTATATCCTGTTGCTTTTGGATGTAGAGTTCTATAGATGTTTATTAGGTCCATCTGCTCTACTGTGTTATTCAGTGCTTCTGTGTCCTTAATTATTTTCTGCCCGGTGGATGTATCCTTTGAGGTGAGTGGTGTGTTGAAGTCTCCTAAAGTGAATGCATTGCAGTCTATTTCCCCCTTTAGTTCTGTTAGTATTTGTTTCACATATGCTGGTGCTCCAGTGTTGGGTGCACATATATTTAGAATGGTTATGTCCTCTTGTTGGACTGAGCCCTTTATCATTATGTAGTATCCTCCTTTATCTCTTGTTACTTTCTTTGTTGTGAAGTCTATTTTGTCTTATATTAGTACTGCAATCCCTGCTTTCTTCTCGCTGTTGTTTGCCTGAAATATGTTTTTCCATCCCTTGACTTTTAGTCTGTACATATCGTTGGGTTTGAGGTGAGTTTCTTGTAAGCAGCACATAGATGGGTCTTGCTTTTTTTATCCATTCCATTTCTCTGTGTCTTTTGATTGGTGCATTCAGTCCATTTACATTTAGGGTGACAATTGAAAGATATGTACTTATTGCCATTGCAGGCTTTAAATTCATGGTTACCAAAGGTTCAAGGTTAGCCTCTTTACTATCTTACTGCCTAACTTAGCTCGCTTATTTAGCTGTTATATACACTGTCTGAAGATTCTTTTCTTCTCTCCCTTCTTATTCCTCATCCTCCATTATTCATATGTTGTGTGTTTTGTTCTGTGCTCTTTCTAGGAGTGCTCCCATCTAGAGCAGTCCCTGTAAGATGCCCTGTAGAGGTGATTTGTGGGAAGCAAATTCCCTCAGCTTTTTCTTATCTGGGAATTGTTTAAACCTGCCATCATATTCAAATGATAGTCGTGCTGGATACAGTATCCTTGGTTCAAGGCCCTTCTGTTTCATTGTATTAAATATATCATGCCATTCTCCTCTGGCTTGTAGGGTTTCTGTCGAGAAGTCTGATGTTAGCCTGATGAGTTTTCCTTTATAGGTGACCTTTTTCTCTCTAGCTGCTTTTAAATCTCTTTCCTTGTCCTTGATCTTCACCATTTTAATTATTATGTGTCTTGGTGTTGTCCTCTTTGGATTCTGTTGGGGGTTCTGTGTATTTCCGTGGTCTGTTCGATTATTTCCTCCCCCAGTTTGGGGAAGTTTTCAGCAATTATTTCTTCCAAGATACTTTCTGTCCCTTTTCCTCTCTCTTCTTCTTCTGGTACCCCTATAATTCAGATATTGTTCCTTTTGGAGTGGTCACACAGTTCTCTTAATATTGTTTCATTCCTGGACATCCTTTTATCTCTTTCTATGTCAGCTTCTATGCGTTCCTGTTCTCTGGTTTCAGTTCCGTCAGTGGCCTCTTGCATCTTATCCATTCTGCTTATAAATACTTCCAGAGTTTGTTTCACTTCTGTGATCTCCTTCCTGGCATCTGTGATCTCCCTCTGGATTTCATCCCATTTCTCTTGCATATTTCTCTGCATCTCATCCCATTGCTCTTGCATTTTTCTCTGCATTTCTGTCAGCATGTTCATGATTTTTATTTTGAATTCTTTTTCAGGAGGACTGGTTAGGTCTGTCTCCTTCTCAGGTGTTGTCTCTGTGATATTTGTTTGCCTGTAGTTTTGCCTTTTCATGGTGATAGAGATAGTTTGCAGAGCTGGTACAAGTGACAGCTGGAAGAGCTTTCCTTCTTGTTGCTTTGTGGCCTTCCTCTCCTGGGAGAATAGCAACCTCTAGTGGCTTGTCCTGGGCAGCTTTGTGCAGACAGGCCTTCTGCTTCCTGCCCGGCTGCTATGGAGTTTATCCTGTTGTTGCTGTGGGTATGGCCTGGCTCAGGCTGCTGCTTCAAAATGGTGGATCCCCATTGGAGGGGGAGTGTCCCGCAGGCTATTTATCTCCATAAGGGGCCTCTGTGCTCCCTGCTGCCCAGGGGGTTAGAGTACCCAGAGATCCCCAGATTCCCTGCCTCTGGACCAAGTGTCCTGCCTTGCCCCTTTAAGACTTCCAAAAAGCAGTCTCCAAACCATAACAACAACAGCAACAACAAAAGAAAAAATTAATTAATTAATTAATTAATTAAAAAGAAGAAAAGAAAAATGCATGATTTTCTTTGTCCTTAGTATTGGGGTCCCTGTCCCTTTAAGACTTCCAAAAAGCACTAGCCAAAAAAAAAAAAGGCCGCTCCCATTTCTTTGTTCTCCGGCATTGGCCTCAGGCACCCGCTCACTGGTCCTGCCGCCCTGTTTCCCTAGTATCCAGGATCCCACTCATGCACTGTGTCTGCGCTCTGGTCTGGATGGCTGGGACTGGGTGTTCAACAGTCCTGGGCTCCTTCTCCCTCCCTGCTGACTCCTCTCCACCCACCGGGAGCTGGGGGGAGGGGCGCTTGTGACCTGCCAGGCTGGGGCTTGTATCTTACCCCCTTTACGAGGCACTGGGTTCTTGCAGGTGTGGATGTGGTCTGGATGTTGTCCTGTGTCCTCTGGTCTCTATTTTAGAAAGAGTTGTCTTTGTTATATTTTCATAGATAAATGTGGTTTTGGGAGGAGATTTCTGCTGCTCTACTCATGCCGCCATCTTGGCTCCCCATCTTAAATTCCCTTGTTTTAAGAGGAATAATCTGTCTCCAAGCTTGCTGATTTCCCTGAAAAATCCACCACCACTTGAAGTTCAAATATCTGGATTTAGTTATTCTGTGTTAATATACTAATCTTGGAAGAGATAACTAACTCATGGTTTTGTAAATTCACAGCCTCTCCTTGTGTACTGTCAGATCTTTGGAGGCCTTTGAGGGCCTAGTACTGTGGGTGATCAGGAGACAGGGCAGGGCAATTTTGAGTTCAAAACTGAAAGAGGGAAGTTGAGTGGCCTCAGTTTTGGGGAAGAGAATCACAGTAGGGGCTTCTGGGTGACTGTAGAACAATGTGAAGCCATACGGAATTTGGAGAGCTCTGGAGGAAGGGACAGATAGCACAAAAAGAGGCATAGAAAACAGTATTGCATGGCCAATGAATACAAATTCAGCCAACTCCACTTTCTGGCCCCAAGCAGCAGTGGTCTTTTAATGATTTTATTTGCTGTTACTTTCTACTAATATGACCAGATTGAATTTGGGAGAAATCTTTTTGTTCACTTAAGTTTATACTTTTCTTGTAAATGGACCATGATCCCTGCCCATTATTTGACCCTGTGTAGCCTGAAACCATTATCAGAACATTCTTTTTTCTCATTCCTCTGTGCATGTCTATGGCGCTCAGAGCCAATCAATCCTGAATTCACTAACAAGACAGAAAACACCTGTTGATTTCTTTACCTAAATTCAGGGATGCATGGTGAAGGCCTTTATTTAATAATGATTCTAATTTGTTCCAATGTAAAGTGATTAAGTCATTCTGGTGCAATGTGTCTTTGGTTAGTATCTCTGTTCCTGAATGCTTATGGTTCAGTTTTACTTCAGGCCTGACAGATTGCTTGTCATGGTTTCTGGACTTTGCCAATGAGGAGGTGAATGTCAGGAGATGTCTTGCTTTGTTTTGATGGAAGTGATACTCACTTTACACTTTTATTATTACCTATTTGGGTGTCTTGTGAATTTTTAAAGTTCCTTGCTTGTGAGTTTTCAGTGCATCAGCTAACTCTTTAGGACCCCCACAAGGTCATTGACTTTTGTACAGATTTGGCATGCCTAATTTTTTCTCCTCTGAGAAAGATTTTATCCCGTCTGTAACCACTCTGTTAGGCAAACGTATCCTCACTGTCTCTGTTCTTTGTGGGAGTTAGCTCCATAACTTTTTTTTTACTTGTTTACATGTCTTTTATGTGCAGAGCAGCAGCATCCTGTATAAGGCTATACAGAATCTAAGAGTAGTTAACAGGAGTGAGTAAACATGGACTCTGGTCTCAGTGAAATTATAGTCCAGTGAGGGACAACATATACGTGAATAATTTGATACATAACAGAATGTAATAAGTACCATTAGAGAGATTCAGAATCATTGCTGTGGGATTACAGCACAGGGAGATATTTTTTTTAACTTGGGAAATCAGAGAACACTTCATGGAGGCAGTAATAATTTGAGGTAAACCTTAAAGGATGTATGGAATCCAATAAGCAAAAGTAGTTGCTGTAGGAAGGATGTTATTTGACAGAGGGAACATCATTGAATATAGGTATGGAAGTGAGAAAGTGTAAGACAGTCTGAAAAGAGTGAATACATAAGTGGGCTGGTACATGGAGAGATTTTAATGACAAGATTATAAAGTTTCAACATTTTGTTGGAGGCAATGATGAGTCATTAAAGGATTATGAGACCTAGAAAGACATGTTTCAAGATATGCTTTTGAAAGATCACTCTGGAAACAGTGCAAGGGATAAATTCAAAGGGATGGAAAATGTGAGGATGGATAAGAGATGTTTGCAAAGATACTTGGGAAGACTTAATTACTGATTGGATATAAAGAATTGGAGAAAGTTAATAAACAAGATAGTAGTTCTGCCAATAAACAAGCTTAGAAATTTGGAAGGATGCCTGTAAGTCCTGTACTTTTGAGATATAGGGCCCTCAGAGCTAAAAAGGAATGCTTTTGGAAATGTATTTAATTGAAATCTCTCTTTCCCTCCATTTTATAGGTTGGAAAATTGAGTACAGATATATGATGCTATGTCTTTATCCCAAGGTTACATGATGGCAGAGCTGGGATAGGAACTGAGCTCTTCTGGTGAGAATTCCAGTGTTCTTTCATTGGTACCATATTGTCTCAGTCTTTGCAAAAGAATGAGATTAGGTTGTGTGTGTGTGTGTGTGTGTGTGTGTGTGTGTGTATTTGTATGTGAGTGTGTCAGGGAGAAGGTAGTTACAAACACCATTGAATGAAGGATTGACAGAAACTAAAAACACTTTAGTGTTCATCTAGTCTGAACAGAGAGGGGAAATAATTTGTCTAAGGCCACGTAACTGGTAGAGCATGGTTCCTGTTTATTTGAGAAAATAAGATCAGCATATTTGAAGCTGAGAATAACATTGTACAAGATGTTACAAATATATCACCCAGGGACTAAAATGTCTAAGGAGCCATTTCACACGCAGGCCTAACTCCTTTAATATCAGAATAGAGCTTGGCCCACTGGGTAAATAGGAGCTGCTCAGTAGAAGTCATCATTGTTCCTTGTGAGAACTGGTAATAGGGTACTCTTGAGATGTGACTACCAATAAATAGCTAAATTATAGGAGAGAAACCTCTGTATCATTTTCCATATTGGAAGTACCAATTAGCAACCCCACCACCAGTATAAAAGGGGTCATTTTTCTCTACATTCTCACCATCTGTTATCTCTTGTCTTTTTGATAATAGCCATTCTAACAGGTATGGAGTGATATCTCATTGTGGTTTTTATTTGCATTTCCATGATGATTAGTGATATTAACTAAGGCAACTGTATGGTGATGGATGTGTTATTATTTCACTGTGGTAATCATTTCACTATATATATGTATATTAAATAATCACATTTTACACCTTTAAAAAGCATCATGTACAACCTAAATGTGTGAAATTTTTGTTAGTCATACCTCAATTAAGCTGTAAAAAATTACAGGAAGTATAAATTGATCACTTATGAAGGACAAGGACTCCATTATTTACTGAAAAGACTATATTAGATAACTTCTCCTTAGGTAGAGGGAAGAATAAAATGTTCCTCCATTTGATTGCTTTTCTAAAAATGGAAACATCTCATGTAAAAATATAATGAACCCCTGAGAAGTATTTAACATAAAAAAGCAAAGCTTTTCTCTTCTTTTCCCTTTTAATCTTGCATTTCATCTTTCTACCTGAATTCTGCTTTACATGTTTCTTTCTTCATTTGTTTTTTTCCCTCCTTCCTCCACCAATCTTTCAGAATCCTTCACCTATGTCTTTGTAGCAGAGTTACAGCTATGTTTTTGTTATACATAGGCAGCGAAAAAAGGCACAAAGTAGTTACTGATTTGTAGCTGTTTTTCAAAGTACAAGCTTCCCTTGCTTGTGAAGTCTATGGCATCAGACGCTCCATTTGGTCTGCATTTTTTTCTAACTAAACTGGAAAAAATACTCATAAGTGAGTGGAGCAAATTGAAAATGATTTAGTTCTTAGTGGAGAAGAACTAGAGATGCTGAATGAACCAATGATGTATATGTAGAAGCTAAGAGTGAAATCACTGTAACAGATGAAGCCAAAAGATGCCAAAAATAAAAGGAGATTATCCAAAATATCAGTAATGACACAAGACTCTCAAAGTTTGCCACCTTTCAAATACATGGAAGGTTAAAGTTTGAAATTAAGTTAAAATTTAAAAGAACATTAAGGCCACAAATGACTTTTGTTTGAAATGACTGGATTCAGTGAACTAGTAATATGAAAATACATGGAATTTATATGCAAATGTCAACATATTTAGAAAAATTAATGCAATAAATAATTATCAAGTTTCTACTATGTAAAATAATTATACTAAATGTTTGGAGGATAAGAGGGGAAGACAGGACCAATGGATGAAGGCTCAATAGCAACATTTACAAAATTGTTTGAAAAAACACCAAAAGAGATATGACAAATGAGTGAATGTAGAATCCAAATAAAAGGACACGTCAGTTTAGCAGTTGCACAGATGCGTACTGAGGTGATCAGCAAAGGTTTTATGGATGCCATGAAATTTGAATTGGGTATTTAAAAAACAATTTATATTTTGAGTGTACACACACATGCACACTCACACACACAGAGACACACACATACAAAGTTGCATGCTATTAAATAGCTGCTCAATAGGCCATTCATATATAATTTACAACCAGTTCCTTGAAATACATGTAAGCATAATTAATGTTATTTTCACTCAGTCTATTGTAGTATAGCAAATCGTCATTTCTTTTTAAAAATTAGACAATTCATTTCAAATATGTCACAGTATAAACTCAGATGTTTGCAGAATACAAATAATTTTAAAATGAAAATAATTAGTCTTTTTGCAACAGGATGTGATGCTAATTGATGGAGTCTTCACCAGGTTAAGTGAACCTGTCACTCTCTTAGAGTTACCTTCTCTTGTTCTTTTCTTTGCTAAACTTTCTACCTAATTACAATCTGCTTTCTATCTTTATTTCCTGTGGCTTTACAGAATTCATTTTCTCAAACATCATCACTGATTGCCTGATCACCAGCCCTAATGGCCAAATCCAAGTAAAATAAGAGCCTTCTTCAGCAAGTAAGCACTTCTGACTAACCTTTTCTTCTTAAAACTATGTGGTGGATTTGGAGTAATTGTGTGTTCCTTGGTCTCCCTACTAACTTCTTCCTCTTTTTCTTCTCTCCTCCTTAAGTTGTAGGCAATTTCACAAATTCTATCTTGAGCCCCTATGCTTTCTCTTGGTGAGGCCTCAAGGCTTCAATTATTACCTCTGCAGAGATAACTCTCAAATCTGTATCTCTAGTCTTGACTTCTAATCTAAGCACCAATTCAGTTTCTCAAACTTTCTCCAGAAAATTTCCATTCGGAGGTTCTATTGTTATCTAAATCTTAACATGTCTAAAGATCGTGTTATTTTTTAGTGAAAAATGGTATGTTCCATTTTTGTGTTTTGATAGATGTTAAACTGCTTCTCTTAGCCCTTCCCTCTCCTCTTCATGAAATCCTCTTGAACCCTCTTCTGCTAGTTGTTTCTGAAGTTAGAATTTATAAAATTTAGTATGTATCTAGTGTATCTCATGAAAAGTCACTTTATACACACACACACACACACACACACACACACACACACACACACAGTACACCCTTCCTGCACTGGCCAAAACTAAGCTGTTTATCATTCCCAGATTGATATATCATTCTCTCTTGAGGGATCTTCCTTTTTTTTCCATCAATGACACCTTATGCTTGTAGTTTTCTTGCATTTTTTTCTCTTACAGTCCCTCCTTTCCATTGTTTTCACTACTCCAGGCAAATCTAGGCCCTCAACAACTCATACCTGGACCTCTACAATTGTCTATTAAGTAATCTTCCTGTTTCTCACCATAAGATCCTCTGTTCTACAAGAACAATCCCTTAATGCAAAAGTATAACTATTACACTTTCAGGCTTAAAACTCCTGAAAAATAAGTCTCATTGATTTTTACTCTAAATATTGTTCAGATCCATAATTTTTTCTTTATCCCCAATGCCCTCCATCAGCCCTGATTCAGACAGCTTGAGGAAAGGCAAGGTTTAAACAATTAATATATTTATTTAATTTACACCCTCATTTTTTCTCACCAGCACAACTGGTTTACTCATCCTTCAAATATCCTTGTACATATCTACTTCTATAACATTGCTTAATTTAATGTCCAAACCAGATGCTTTTTCCCCTACTGCGTACATCACATCTTTGTCCTCAAGGTTCATTTCATATCCCTTTTCTTCCTCTATGAAGCCTTTTTTGTAACAACCAATGCACATGATTCTCTTTCTTTGCCAAATTCCTATGACAACCAACAGGATTTGGATGGGTAAAATCTATTGTGAGAGACAGGAGGGTCACTGCCCTTAAACAGATGAAGAAATGGAATCATAGGGAAGCTAAGTAAGTTGCTCTAAGGCATACAGGTAGTAAGTGGCAGAATTAAGATTAAAACCCATGCAGTCTAGATCCAGAGTCTGTGCTTTTAACCACAATATTATATGGCTATGGAGTCAAAATATAGTAAGCCAAAGGACAAACTTTTAGCTAGACTGACCAAGAAAGGAAGATGGAAGACAACATTGACACTGAAATTTTGAGATAGCAGAAATAATACAGAGAAAGAGGAAATTGTTCTGCAGAAAAAGGAGAAGAGTGAAAGCACATAGATAGAACAAGACATGTAAAGATAAAGACTATGGAGCTGAAAGAGAGAGACAGAGAGACAGAGAAAGAGAGGAAGATACATGGGCACATGATTAAATAATAATCGTTAATATTTATAAAACACTATTTGTCAGCCACTCTTCTTTATCTATACTAATTAAATATATTAAGTAAGTATGGTTATTATCCTTATTTTACTGATGAAGAAACTGAAACACCAGTTGGTTAATGATTTGCGTAAAGTCACAGAGCTATTAAGGACTTGAATCAAGACAGTCTGGCTTCAGAGCTAGCACTCATAACTGCTCTAGCCCCATTCCAGTTTCAGTTTCTTTGAAGCTTGGCTGTGTATCAATTCTTGCCCTTCACATTCGTTGAGACTCCTGTATATCTGTAACCCATCCTGCCCCATTTAATTAAGCTGGGATTATTGGGACTCTATCTTTGCAACCAAAAGAGAGCTAACCAATTCAGCAAGATGCCATACCAGATACTTCAGAGGAGGATATAAATGTGATTAATAGGATCCCTGCTTTCAAACAGTTGGCAATCTATTTGGAAAAATAGGCCATCCAGAGAGAAAGTCAATAAAAATAGCAGACAGCATGTACCCAATGCCTGTTGGGGGAACAAGTATAAGCTCAATGACAAGTGAAAATTGATTTGGGAATAATGGCCCAAGAGGCTCAGCAAATTATGATTTCATGTGTGGTTCCTCTACTCAACTGTCTGAAGTTGTTCAGTGAGTAAACACCACTGAGAACATTTCAGCAGGACTGGAAGCTTTTTAGTTTGATGTAGGTTGTTCATTTGCATTTAGTTTTCCTTGCCCTGGGAGACATGTCCAGAAAAAAATGCTCATGCTTATTTTAAAATATTTTTGCCTATGTTTTCTTGTAAGTGTTTCATGGTTTCATGTCTTATATTTAGGTCTTAAACCCACTTTGAGTTCACCTCTGTGTATAGAGTTAGACAGTAATCTGTTTCTTTCTCTGTAGCTGCCCAGTTTTCTCAACACAGTTTATTGAAGAGACTGTCTTTTTCCTATTGTATATTCATGGCTCCTTCATCATGTATTAATTGACCATATATGCATGGGTTTATTTCTGGGTTCTCTATTTTGTTCTGTTGACCTATGGTTTTGTTGTTTTGCCACTTTCTTTTGCCAGTTCTGTTCTTTTGCCAGTACTGTTCTTTTGTCTTGATTACTATAGCTTTGTAGTATAGCTTAAAGTCAGGGGGCATAATATCTTCAGTTTTGTTCTTCTATCTCAAGACTGCTTTGGCTATTCAGGCTCTTGTATTTCCAAATGAATTTTGGTATTACTTTCTCCAGTTCGTTGAAAAATGCCACCAATACTTTGATAAAGATTGAATTGAATCTGTAAATTGCTTTCAGCAAAATGGCCATTTTGACAGTATTAATTCTTCTTATCATGAGCATGGGATATATTTCTATTTATTTGTGTCTTCTTTAATTTCTTTCATCAGTGTCTTATACTTTTCAGAGTACAGTCCTTTCACATCCTTGGTTAGATTAATTCCTAAGTATTTTAATTTTTGATACTATTGTAAATGGAATTGTTTTCCTGATTTCTCTTTCTGCTAGTTCATTGTTAGCATATAGGAATGCAACAGATTTCTGGATATTTATTTTCTATCCTGAAACTTGCTGAATCCAGTTACTAATTATAATAGTTTTTTGGTAGAATCTTTAGAGTATTCTTTATATAGTACCATGTCATCTGTAAATACAGAAAGTTTAATTTCTTCCTTACCACTTTGGGTGCCTTTTATCTTTTATCTTTATCTAGTCTGGTTGCCATGGCAAGGATTTCCAGTACCATGACAAAGAAGAATATACTCACAAATTACTTATCCAATAAGGAGTTAACATCCAAAATATATGAAGAATCATATGACTCAACACCAAAAACAACAAACAAAAAATAAATAACCTGATTAAAAAATGGGCAGAGAATCTGAACAGACATTTTTCCAAAGAAATACAGATGGACAACAGGCACATGAGAAGATGCCTCATATTGTTAATCATCAGGGAAATGCCAATCAAAGCCACAATGAGATATCACCTCATACTACTCAGAATGGCCACTATCCAAAAGACAAGATACAAATCTTGGCAAGGATGTAGAGGAAAGGGAAGCCTCCTACACTGGTGGTGGGAAGGTAAATTGGTGCAGCCACTATGGAAAGCAGTATGGAGGTTCCTCAAAAAACTAAAAATAGAAATGACACATGATCAATAACTCTACTTCTAGGAATTTACCCAAGGAAACAAAATATATGATTCAAAAAAATATTTGCACCCCATGTTTATTGCTAAATTATTTACAATAGCCAAGATATGGAAGCAATCAAAGTGACCATCAATAAATTAATGGATAAAGAAGATGTAGTACATATACAGAATGGAATATTATTCAGCCATAAAAAGAAAGAAATCCTTCCATTTACAACATGTTTGGACCTAGAGGGTACTATGCTAAATGAAATAACCCAGATGGAGCAACACAAATACCCTATGATTTCATTTATATGTGGAATCTAAAAACAAACAAAACAAAATGAACAAAACAGTAGTAGACTTATGGATACTGAGAAGCGACTGGTGGTTACCATGGAGAAGGGGTTGCGGTGAGTGAGAAGGATAAAGAGGTACAAAATCTCAATCATGATATAAGTTTGTTACAGGGATGGAAATACAGCATGGAGAATACAGCCAAATGTTCTGTAACATCACTCTATGTTGACAGTAACTTCACTAGTTGGGGTGAGAATTTAATAATGGGTGTAATTGTTGAATCGCTGTTGTATAAGTGAAACCAATATGGTACTGTATATCAACTATACTTCAATAAAAAAGGAATTGGAAGACAAATTTCCAAGTTCACTTTCATACATAAAACCTAGTCTTGTGGAAACACTCCTTTCCAGTAGGTGAACTTGGGTACCATCTGCACTGTAATACTCAATGGGTTTTTGAAAGGAATCATTGTGATTTTCAGGAATAAAAGCAGAAAGCCACATGGACAATTGGAAGCATGCTCTGATTTGCCTTCTACCTCTTTTGTATACATAGAAAAACAGCCATAATATTCAGTAGTTAGTTAATTCAATGCTAAATATAGTTCACTCAATACTAAAACTCGCTTTCATTAAAATAGCTTTGAAATGGTTGTAGCATCTTCTGTTGAGACTGGAACATAGTATAGCCACTTTGGAAGACAGTTTCTCAGTTTATTATAAAGTTAGACATAGTTTTATCATAAAATCCTGCAATCTCATTCCTTGGTATTTACCCAGATGATTTGGAAACTTTTGTCCACACAAAAGCCTGCACACAAATATTTATAATAGCCTTATTCATCATTGTCAAAATTTGGAAGAAACCAAGATATCCTTCAGTAGATGAATGGATAAACAAACAGTGGTACATCCAGAAAATTAAATGTGATTTAGCCATAAGATAAATAAATTACCAAGCCACAAAAATGCATCAAGATACCTGAAAGGCACATTAATAAGTTGAAGTAGTCAGTCTGAAAGCCTACATATTGTATGGTTCCAACTATATGACATTCTGGAAAAGGCAAAACTATTTACAACAGTAAAAAGATCAGTGGTTGTCAGGGATTAAGGGTGAGTGAGTGAGGCATCAGTGGATGGAGCACAGGAGATATTTAGGGCAGGGAAACTACTCTGTCTGATACTGTAATGGTGGACACATAACATTATGTGTTTGTCAAAATCACAGAATTCTATAACAGGGTGAACCTTAATGTAAACTATGAATTTTTGTTAAAAATAATGTATCAATAATGGTTCATCAATTTTAACAAATGTACTACACTAATGCAATATGTTCACAATAAGGGAAACTGTATGTGTGTGAAGTATATGGGAGCTCTGTATTTTCTGCTCAATTTTTCTGTAAACCTGAAACTTCTCTAAATAATGAAGTCCAATAATTTAAAAAATCTTGAAATGTAAAATTTTCAGGAGAATCTTTTATTATATAATTTTATTGAGGTCCTGAAAAAGATTAGAAAGTTTCTTTATTTCAGTTTTTTTTACTTTCACCTGAAGCGCTGTACCAATTCTGACTTCAAAGTAATCTATTACTTCGTTAATCCACTTAAAACCATAAAGAAATTGAACTCCTTATTAGTCATTAAGCAAAGCAGTATGAGTATGAGTGTAATAAAACCTTTTCAGTTCAAACTAACTGGATGATAAAGATAGAGAGTATGAATGATAGAATGTTTTAAAAGGGATGTAAATTATGACTTTCAAATACTTATGGTAACTGAAATTTGATTGGCTATTGCATAGTGAGGTCCTTAGGGGTATGGCATTAAGAACAGACTTTCTTCTTTGTATCCTTTGGTTCACATAATTTTCTCAACGTGGTGTGTCTTAATGTCCAACTACCAAATCCTTATTCATCCTTAAAGGATTAAATTCTTACTACTCTGTCAAGCCTTCTCTCTCTGATATATTCAGCAGGACTTCCTTCTACATTGATTTACAATACCATTGAGTTTGTATCTGTCAGATGCTTGGAAATAGGGACCAGGACTTAATCATCTCTACATCAGTTATATCACTTTGTGCTATGCCTTGTTCATTAAGGGTATTTCAAATATACAATCATTAGATAAGAATAATTAATATAGAGGGGCAGAGCCAAGATGGCGGAGTGAGTAGAGCAGGGGAAATCTTCTCCCAAAACCACATATATCTATGAAAATATAACAAAGACAACTCGCAAAGGTGGTAAGATACAAGCCCCAGCCAGGCGGGACCCGAGCGCCCCTCCCCCAAGCTCCCAGCGGGAGGAGAGGAGTCAGAGCAGGAGGGAGAGGGACCCAGGACTGCTGAACACCCATCCCCAGCCATCCAGACCAGAGCACAGACACAGTGCATGTGCGGGGCCCTGGACACTAGGGAAACAGGGCAGCAAGAATGGTGAGCAGGTACCGGACGCCGGCACTGGAGGACAAAAGAAAAGCGAGCAGCCACTTTGTTGTTGTTGTGGTGGTGGTGGTGAGTGCTTTTTGGAAGTCTTAAAGGGACAGGGACCCCAATACTAGGGAAACAGGGCAGCAAGACTGGCAAGCGAGTATCGGAGGTCGGCGCTGGAGAACAAAAGAAAAGCGAGAGTCCTTTTTTTTTGTTGTTGTTGTTCTTTGGTTTTGGCGGGCGCTTATGGAAGTCTTAAAGGGATAGGGACCCCAATACTAGGGAAATAGGGCAGCAAGACCAGTGAGCGTTATTTTTTGTGGTCTTTTTGTCTTGGCGGGTGCATTTTGGAAGTCTTAAAGGGGCAGGGTGGGAAACTTAGTCCAGAGGTAGGGAATCGGGGGATCTCTGGGTACTCTAACCCCTGGGCAGCAGGGAGCACGGAGGCCCCTTATGGAGATAAATAGCCACTCCCCCTCCAACGCGACTCCACCACTTTAGTGCAACAGCCCAAGCCAGGTCACGCCCACAGCATCAGCGGAGATAAACTCCATAACAGCCGGGCAGGAAGCAGAAGCCCTGTCTGTGCACAGCTACCCAGCACAAGCCACTAGAGGTCGCTGTTCTCCCAGGAGAGGAAGGCCACAAACCAACAAGAAGGGAAGTTCCTCCAGCCATCACTCATCCAAGATCTGCAAACTATTCCTATCACCATGAGAAGACAAAATTACAGGGAAACCAAGATCACAGAGACACCAGAGAGGGAGACAGACCTAACCAGTCTTCCTAACAAAGAATTCAAAATAAAAATCATGAACATGCTGACAGAGATGCAGAGAAATATGCAAGAGAAATGGGATGAAGTCCAGAAGGAGACCACAGATGCCAGAAAGGAGATCACAGAAATGAAACAAACTCTGGAAGGATTTACAAGCAGAATGGATAAGACGCAAGAGGCCACTGATGGACTTGAAACCAGAGAACAGGAACGCATAGAAGCTGACATAGAGAGAGATAAAAGGATCTCCAGGAAAGAAACAATAATAAGAGAACTATGTGACCACTCGAAAAGGAACAATATCCATATTATAGGGGTAGCAGAAGAAGAAGAGAGAGGAAAAGGGATGGAAAGTATCTTGGAAGAAATAATTGCTGAAAACTTCCCAAAACTGGGGGACAAAATAAGTGAACAGACCACGGAAATACACAGAACCCCCAACAGAAAGGATCCAAGGAAGACAACACCAAGACACATAATAATTAAAATGGCAAGGATGAAGGACAAGGAAAGAGCTTTAAAGGCAGCTAGAGAGAAAAAGGTCAACTATAAGGGAAAACCCATCAGGCTAACATCAGATTTCTGGACAGAAACCCTACAGGCCAGAAGAGAATGCCATGATATATTTAATGCAATGAAACAGAAGGGCCTTGAACCAAGGATACTGTATCTAGCACGACTATCATTTAAATATGATGGCGGGATTAAACAATTCCCAGACAAGAAAAGCTGAGGGAATTTGCTTCCCACAAACCACCTATACAGGGCATCTTACAGGGACTGCTCTAGATGGGAGCACTCCTAAAAAGAGCACAGAACAAAACACACAACATATGAAGAATGGAGGAGGAGGAATAAGAAGGGAGAGAAGAAAAGAATCTCCAGACAGTGTATATAACAGCGCAATAAGTGAGCTAAGTTAGGCAGTAAGATACTAAAGCAGCTAACATTGAACCTTTGGTAACCACAAATCTAAAGCCTGCAATGGCAATAAGTATATATCTCTCAATAGTCACCCTAAATGTAAATGGACTTAATGCACCAATCAAAAGACACAGAGTAATGGAATGGATAAAAAAGCAAGACCCATCTATATGCTGCTTACAAGAAACTCACCTCAAACCCAAAGATATGTACAGAGTAAAAGTCAAGGGATGGAAAATCATATTTCAGGCAAACAACAGTGATAAGAAAGCAGGGGTTGCAGTACTAATATCAGACAAAATAGACTTCAAAGCAAAGAAAGTAACAAGAGATATAGAAGGACACTACATAATGATAAAGGGCTTAGTCCAGCTAGAGGATATAACCATTCTAAATATATATGCACCCAACACAGGAGCACCAGCATATGTGAAACAAAAACTAACAGAACTAAAGGGGAAATAGACTGCAGTGCACTCACATTAGGAGATTTCAACACACCACTCACCCCAAATGATAGATCCACCAGGCAGAAAATAAATAAGGACACAGAAGCACTGAACAACACAGTAGAGCAGATGGACCTAATAGACATCTATAGAACTCTATATCCAAAAGCAACAGGATATACATTCTTCTCAAGTGCACACGGAACATTCTCCAGAATAAACCACATACTAGCCCACAAAAAGAGCCTCAGGAAAATCCAAAATATTGAAATTCTACCAACCAATTTTTCAGACCACAAAGGTATAAAAGTAGAAATAAATTCTACAGAGAAGACAAAAAGGCTAACAAACACATGGAGGTTTAACAACATTCTACTAAATAATTAATGGATCAATGAACAAATTAAAATAGAGATCAAGGAATATATAGAAAAAAATGACAACAACAACACAAAGCCCCAACTTCTGTGGGACGCAGTGATAGCAGTCCTAAGAGGAAAGTATATAGCACTCCTGGCACACTTGAAGAAGCAAGAACAACCCCAAATGAATAGTCTAACATCACAAGTATCGAAATTGGAAAAAGAAGAACAAATGAGGCCTAAAGTCAGCAGAAAGAGGGATATAATATAGATCCGAGAAGATATAAAAAAAAATTGAGAAGAATAAAACAATAGAAAAAATCAATGAAACCAAGAGCTGGTTCTTTGAGAAAATAAACAAAATAGATAAGCCTCTAGCCAAACTTATTAAGAGAAAAAGACAATCAACACAAATCAACAGAATCAGAAATGAGAACGGAAAAATAATGACAGACTCTACAGAAATACAAAGAATTATTAAAGACTACTATGAAAACCTATATGCCAACAATCTGGAAAACCTAGAAGAAATGGACAACTTCCTAGAAAAATACAACCTTCCAAGACCGACCAAGGAAGAAACACAAAAGTTAAACAAACCAATTATGAGCAAAGAAATTGAAACGGTAATCAAAAAACTACCCAAGAACAAAGCACCCGGCCGGACGGATTTACCTCGAAATTTTATCAGACACACAAAGAAGACATAATACCCATTCTCCTTAAAGTTTTCCAAAAAGTGGAAGAGGAGGGAATACTCCCAAACTCATTCTATGAAGCCAACATCACCCTAATACCAAAACCAGGCAAAGACCCCACCAAAAAAGAAAATTACAGACTAATATCCATGATGAATGTAGATGCAAAAATACTTAATAAAATATTAGCAAACTGAATTCAAAAGTATATCAAAAGGATCATACACCTTGACCAAGTGGGATTCATCACAGGGATGCAAGGATGGTACATTTGAAAATCCATCGACATCATCCACCACATCATCAAAAAGAAAGACAAAAACCACATGATCATCTCCATAGATGCTGAAAAAGCATTTGACAAAATTCAACATGCATTCATGATAAAAACTCTCAGCAAAATGGGAATAGAGGGCAAGTACCTCAACATAATAAAGGCCATATATGATAAACCCACAGCCAGCATTATACTGAACAGCGAGAAGCTGAAAGCATTTCCTCTGAGATCGGGTACTAGGTAGGGATGCCCACTCTCCCCACTGCTATTTAACATAGTACTGGAAGTCCTAGCCACGGCAGTCAGACAAAACAAAGAAATACAAGGAATCCAGATTAGTAAAGAAGAAGTTACACTGTCACTATTTGCAGATAACATGATATTGTACATAAAAAACCCTAAAGACTCCACCCAAAACTACTAGAACTGATATCAGAATACAGCAAAGTTGCAGGATACAAAATTAATACACAGAAATCTGTAGCTTTCCTATACACTAACAATGAACCAATAGAAAGAGAAATCAGGAAAACAATTCCATTCACAATTGCATCAAAATGAATAAAATACCTAGGAATAAATCTAACCAAAGAAGTGAATGACCTATACTCTGAAAACCACAAGACACTCTTAAGAGAAATTAAAGGGGACACTAACAAATGGAAACACATGCCATGCTCGTGTCTAGGAAGAATCAATATCTTCAAAATGGCCATCCTGCCCAAAGCAATATACAGATTTGATGCAATCCCTCTCAAATTACCAGCAACATTCTTCAATGAAATGGAACAAATAATTCAATAATTCATATGGAAACACCAAAGACCCCGAATAGCCAAAGCAATCCTGAGAAAGAAGAATAAAGTAGGGGCGATCTCACTCCCCAACTTCAAGCTCTACTATATAGCCATAGTAATCAAGACAATTTGGTACTGGCACAAGAACAGAGCCACAGACCAGTGGAAGAGACTAGAGACTCCAGACATTAACCCAAACCTATATGGCCAATTAATATATGATAAAGGAGCCATGGACATACAATGGGGAAATGACAGTCTCTTCAACAGATTGTGCTGGCAAAACTGGACAGCTACATGTAGGAGAATGAAACTGGACCATTGTCTAATGCCATAAACAAAAGTAAATTCAAAATGGATCAAAGACCTGAATGTAAGTCATGAAACCATTAAACTCGTAGAAAAAAACATAGGCAAAATCCTTTTAGACATAAACATGAGTGACCTCTTCTTGAACATATCTCCCTGGGCAAGGAAAACAACAGCAAAATTGAACAAGTGGGACTACATTAAGCTGAAAAGCTTCTGTACAGCAAAAGGCACCATCAATAGAACAAAAAGGAACCCTACAGTATGGGAGAATATATATGTAAATGACAGGTCCGATAAAGGCTTGCCGTCTAAAATATATAATGAGTTCACACGCCTCAACAAAAATCAAATAATCCAATTAAAAAATGGGCAGAGGATCTGAAAAGACAGTTCTCTAAAAAAGAAATACAGATGGCCAACAGACACATGAAAAGGTGCTCCACCTCGCTAATTATCAGAGAAATGCAAATTAAATCTACAATGAGGTATCACCTCACACCAGTAAGGATGGCTGCCATCCAAAATACGAACAGCAACAAATGTTGGTGAGGCTGTGGAGAAAGAGGTACCCTCCTACACTGCTGGTGGGAATGTAAATTAGTTCAACCATTGTGGAAAGCAGTATGGAGGTTCCTCAGAATGCTCAAAATAGAAATACCATTTGAACCAGGAATTCCACTTCTAGGAATTTACCCTAAGAATGCAGCACTCCAATTTGATAAAGACAGATGCACCCCTATGTTTTTATCACTGCACAATTTTTTTTATCGCTATTACAATAGCCAATATATGGAAGCAACCTAAATGTCCATCAGTAGATGAATGGATTGAGAAGATGTGGTACATATACACAATGGAATATTACTCAGCCATACGAAGAGGGCAAATCTTACCATTTGCAGCAACATGGAGCTGGAGGGTATTATGCTCAGTGAAATAAGCCAAGAGGAGAAATAGAAATACCAAATAATTTCACTCATCTGTGGAGTATCAGAGCAAAGGAAAAACTGAAGGAACAAAACAGCAGTAGAATCAGAGAACCCAAGAATGGACTAACAGGTACCAAAGGGAATGGGATTGGGGAGGATGAGTGGGTAGGGAGAGATAAGGGGGGGAAGAAGAATGGGTGTATTAAGATTAGCATGCATAGGGTGGTGTGAGAAAGTGGAGGGCTGTACAACACAGAGAAGACAAGTAGTGATTCTACAACATTTTACTATGCTGATGGACAGTGACTGTAAAGTGGTTTATAGGGGGAACCTGGTATAGGGGAGAGCCTAGTAAACATAATATTCTTCATGTAAGTGTAGATTAAAGATAACAAAAATAAAAGAAAGAAAGAAAAGGGGGATTACTCCTTGATAGGATAAATCTAACTGTAAATCAACAATTAATGCATGCTTTAAATATCCTTAATTTTGATCACTTAAAGGGTGTCAGATGATTGGCTATGGAGATACACTGTTCTGATAATATTCCTTCCTCCTAAAAAAAAAAAAAGCAGTTCCTGTGTGGTGACCTCCAATGAGTTCTACAGAATGGTATAAAGGGCATATCAAAGTGGGCAAAGGGTCTGTTTGTGTTTACACATAGGATCAAAGCCTAATTTGGCTACCCAGAAAATGAACTAAGATACGATATGAAGAAGAACTTCCAACATCAGCACTCTCTGGAAGAGTCATATCAGAAGATGATCATCAAAAAACCTCAACATAGATCCAGGCGATGCTGCAGTTGTAGCTGCATTCATCCCACCGGTTCCTGGACTTGCCATTGGAATGAAGAAGGAGATATCTAAGCTGGCCTGTGCTTTCAGTAAAACAACAAATTTGACTGAATCTATACTGTTGGAACTCAACCAAGAATTAGGAGAAGTGCAAGTTGTAGTGCTCCAAAATCTTACAACTGCAGACTATCTACTGTTAAAAGAACATATGGGATGTGAACAGTTCCCAGGAAAGGGTTGTTTTAATTTGTCTGAATTCTCTCAGACTATTCAAGTACAGTTGGACAATATCCATCATATCATAGACAACTTTTCACAAATGCCTAGGGTGCCTAACTGGTTTTCTTGGCTTCACTGGAGATGGCTGGTAATTATAGATCTGCTTTGATTATGTAACTGTATTCCTATTATGTTAATGTGTGTGCCCAATTTAATTAGTAGTTTAATACCTATACATGCTTAAGTTACTCTACAAGAGGATATGTCAAAAAAATAATCAATGTTCCCATGTTTTCTTCCATATGCTACCTCTATAGCTTTTCTTTTTCCTTCCTAATTACAACCCTTAAATAGAATTCGTGCCTCATATCGAATTTACCGAGTATCATAATTCCTCCAAGTGGTAAAGATACCTCAAGACAAATGCTGGGCATTGAAGCCACAGGGCATAAATCTGCAAAGAAGTAAAAAGCTAACCTTTTCAAACAATATGGCTTCTCTCTCACTTACGAACTTTACATTTCCCTGTATGGCCCCGGAAGATGACTGGTTAGCCAGAGATGGGTAAGATTCCTCAAGGGAGGAACAACCTAAGACAGGCACAGTTGCAGGGTGCACATCAGGTCAGAAATTGGGGATCAACAGAGGTGAGGCTTAGAACCTCACCCCCCCTGTTTTGAGAGAAATCTTCTGCATCCGTTGATGTTTTATTGCCCTTGTCTAGCCTGGATTAACACATAGTCTACATGCACACACCTGATCATCTACATTTACTCTCTTACAACACTAAACTATGTTTTCTACCTTTATCTTTCATCTACCTACCACTTCAATATTTTATTAAAATAATAATAATAATAATAATAATAATAATAATAATAATAATAATAATAATAAAGGGAGAAATGTGGGATCCACATATAAATCAAGTATAAAAATCAAACGAGTATTCATATTTGACCTGATTGTTTATAGTTCATAATGTGTGATCAAAACCGAAAGTTTCTGTGATGACTGCCCTTGTACTGTTCACCATGTAAGAACTTATTCACTATGTAAGAATTTGTTCACCATGTAAGAACTTGTTTGTTATGCTTCAGAAGATTGGAGACTGACTAGAATTAGGCTTGGGGTGGATTAATGATTGTGCATTGAGCATTGACTCTCCTATACAGAATTTTATTGTTGTTAACAACCATTTGATCAATAAATATAAGAGATGCCCTCTAAAAAAAATGAGATAATTGGACTGTTTTTTAGGTGAGCTTTGATTAGGAAATTATATATATATGTTTTCAATCTGCTAAAGTAGTAATGTTGATTTTTAATAGATGTATCTTTAGAAATGAGTCTTCATAAAACTCTAAGATGAAAAGTAACTTCTATGGAGATGAAGTTGAATATACTATTTATCACTGAGGTGGGCTTCCCCCTTTGCCCACTTTGGGCCACCAACTGGTGTCAACTCATCATGAAGATTTTATGTGTATCCGGAGCAAAAGGGAAATGATGAGAATTTTTTGTTGTTTTTAAATAAAAGCTAACCATAAAAAAAGAATAATTGGTATAGACTGGAGGCATTTTTAAATAGTTTTATTCTGAATTTAGAGGTGAAGAGAATCCAGTGGAATGTGTGGTAAAGAAAGAGAACAGAAAGTGGCTACATGCATAAAATAAATCAGATGTAGCATTATAGAATCCCCAAATGTGAGAACTCTATGGACTTGGGGATAATTTTGTTCAAGCCTTCCATCTTCTGAAAGACTTTTATTGAGATATAATGTACATGTAAATACTATAATCTGTTTAAAGTGTATAAATCAAGTAAGAGGTCCAAGATGGCAGTGTAGAAAGAGCCAGAACTCACCTCCTCCCACATATACACTGAATCTGTATCTTACAGAACAATTCCTCCTGAAGAAGAACTGAGGGCTAAGTGAACATCACCTGCACAAGGGATAGAAAGAATACATAGAAAAGAGTTGGAGATATGATAATAGTGGAAACTCCATCTCTGATGCAGCAAACTGCAGTAGAGAAGGATATCACTGAGGGACCCACACACAGATTTGCCTGCCCTGGGGCACATTAAAAAAACCCTCAGTTTAAAGGACAATTAAGCTTTAAGTAAAGGAAACCAAATTACAAAACTGGAGAACCTGGGAAATACTGGGGTTACTCCTAGAACTCTCTCTGGGATGGGAGGTGCTGGCCAGCAGCATAGTTTACATTCAATCTTAATTTCAGTGAGCCACACGGCCCTAGCCTGTGGCAGCCATATTGCTTATGCACACCCCTACTGGGTCTCCAATCCCCACACCAAAGCACCCCACACACAGAGTGCCCCTTAAAAGCCTGTAACCCATAACTTATCATCCTCCATCCCCTCACCAATGCACCCCTGCACAGAGAAGCCCCAGTGTTCCCAAGACATGCATCCTTCTGCACTCCAGTGAGCCAGGCAAAGCAGCCAGGCACACATAGCATACACAGGAGACATTCCTATAAAAGACCACTCCTTCAAGATGGAGAGAGGTTGCTGTCTCACCTAATTCATATAAACGAAAACCAGAAAGTCAAACAAAATAGGGGACAAATATGTTCCAAATGAAAGAACAACACAAAACTCCAGAAAAATAATTTAAAAAAATAGAGTTAAGCAATCTACCTCATAAAGAGTTTAATGTAATGGTTATAAAGATACTCATTAGAATTGAGGGAAGAGTTGATTAACTCAATGAGGACATCAACAAAGAGAAAATATTTTAAAAAATCAGAGTTCAAGAATAAAATATATGAAGTTAAAAATATACTAAAGGTAAACAATAGCAGATAAAAGGATGCAGAGCAGATCAGCAATCTGGAATACTGGGTAATGGGAAGCACACAAGGTAAATGTCAAAAAGAAAAAAGAATTTGAAAAATGAGGAGTTGTTAAAGGACATTTGGAATAACATAACATGTAATAACATTTACATTATAGGAGTTCCTCAAGGAGAAGAAAGAGAAAGGAGTGGAAAACATTTGTAGAAATAGCTGAAAACTTCATAGCCTGAGGAAAGAAATAGGCATCCAGTTTAAGGAAACACAAAAAACCCCAAACATGATGAAGTCAAGGAAGTCCACACCAAGGCGTATAATGATTAAAATGTCAAAGATTAAAGAGAATCTTAAAGGCACCAAGATAAAAGCAATGGACCATATACAAGGGAAACATCATAAGGCTAAGAGCTGAATTTTCAGAAGAAATGTTACAGGCCAGAAGAGAGTGGCATGATATATTGAAAGGGCTGAAAGGAAAAAACATACAAAAAAGAAGAATGTACCACAAAAGACTATCATTCAGAATTGAAAGAGAGATAGAGTCCCAAACAAGCAAGTTAAAAGCACTCATCATCACAAAACAGGGTTAAAAGAAATGTTAAAGGGACTTCTTTAAGAGGAAAAGAAAAGGCCATTACCAGAAGGAAGAAAGATGTAAAAACAAAATATTTCACTGGTAAAAGCAAGCATATAGCAAAGGTAGTAGTTGAGTCAGGCACATGAAAAGATGATCCACATTGATAATTATCAGGGAAATGCAAATTAAAACCACAATGAGATAGCACCTCACACCAGTTAGGATGTCCAACATCCAAAATACAAGCAAGAACAAATGCTAGTGAGAGTGCAGAGAAAGGGGAATCCTCCTACCCTGCTGGTGGGAATGTAAATTAGTTCACCCATTGTGGAAAGCAGTATGGAGGTTCCTCAAAAAACTAAAAATAGAAATACCATTTCACAGGACTTCCACTCCTAGGAATTTACCCAAAGAAAACAAGTTTACAGATTCAAAAAGACATATGCACCCCTATGTTTATCGCAACACCATTTATAATAGCGAAGAAATAGAAGCAACCTAAGTGTCCATCAGTAGATGAATGAATAAAGAAGGTGTGGTACATATACACAATGGAATATTATTCAACCATAAGAAGAAAACAGATCCTACCATTTGCAACAACATGGATGGAGCTAGAGGGTATTATGCTCAGTGAAATAAGCCAAGCGGAGAAAGAGAAATACCAAATGATTTCAGTCATCTGTGGAGTATAAGAACAAAGGAAAAACTGAAGGAACAACACAGCAGCAGAATCACAGAACCCAAGAATGGACTAACAGGTACCAAAGGGAAAGGGATTGGGGAGGATGGGTGGGTAGGGAGGGATAAGTGGGGGGAAGAAGAAAGGGGGTACTATGATTAACATGCATAATGTGGGGGGGTGGGAGAAAGGGGAGGGCTGTGTAACACAGAGAAGACAAGTAGTGATTCTACAACATTTTGCTATGCTGATGGACAGTTACTATAATGGGGTTTGTGGGGGGGACTTGGTATAGGGGAGAGCGTAGTAAACATAATATTCTTCATGTAATTGTAGATTAATGATAACAAAAAAAAGAGAAAGAAAAGGGGGATTACTCCCTGATAGGACAAAACTAACTGCAAATCAACGATTAATGCATGCTTTACATATCCTTAATTTTGATCTTTTAAAGGGTGTCAGATGATCAGCTATGGAAGTACATTTTTCTCATAATATTCCTTTCTCTACTGTTAAAAGAACATATGGGATGTGAACAGTTCCCAGGAACGTGTTGTTTTAATTTGTCTGATTTTTCTCAAACTATTCAAATTCAGTTAGACAATATCCATCATATCATTGATAAGTTTTCACAAATGCCTAGGGTACCTAACTGGTTTTCTTGGTTTCACTGGAGATGGCTGGTAATTGTAGGTCTGCTTTTGTTATGTAGCTGTATTCCTATTATGTTAATGTGTGTGCGCAATTTAATTAGTAGTTTAAAACCTATACATGCTTATGTTACTCTACAAGAAGATATGTCAAAGAAATAATCAATCTTCCCATGTTTTCTTCCATCTGCTACTTCTATAGCTTCTCTTCTTCCTTCTTAATTACAACCCTTTAGTAGAATTCGTGCCTCATATAGAAAATTACCGAGTATCATAATTCCTCCAAGTGGTAAAGATACCTCAAGACAAATGCTGGACATAGAAGGCACAGGGCATAATTCTGCAAAGAAGTAAAAAGCTAACCTTTTCGAACAATATTTCTTCTATCTCACTTACCAACTTTACATTTCCCTGTATGGCCCCGGAAGATGATTGGTTAGCCAGAGATGGGTAAGATTCCTCAAGGGAGAAACAACCTAAGACAGGCACAGTCACAGGGGGGCCATCAGAGGAGAAATTGGGGATCAGCAGAGGGGAGGTTTAGAACCTAACACCCCTTGTTTTGAAAGAAATCTTCTGCATCCGTGGATGTTTTGTTGCCCTTGTCTAGCTTGGATTAATACTTAGTCTATAGGCACACACCTGATCATCTTCATTTGCCCTCTTACAGCACTAAATTATGTTTTCCACCTTTATCTTGTATCTACCTACCACTTCAGCATTTTATTAAAAATAATAATAATAATAACAAGGGAGAAATGTGGGATTCACATATAAATCAAGTACAAAAATCAAATGAATAATCATATCTGAATTGATTCTTTATAGTTCATGATGCATGATCAAAACCAAAAGTTTCTGTGATATGAGTGCCCTTGCACTGTTCACCATGTAAGAACTTGTTTCTTATGCTTCAGAAGATTGGAGACTGTTGAGAAATAGGCTTGGGGTTGATTAATGACTGTGCATTGAGTCCCCTATACAGAATTTTATTGTTGTTAGCAACCATTTGATCAATAAATATAAGAGATGCCCCCTTAAAAAAAAACAGAAGAAACAAGTGTAAGTATCTATGCACCCAACGTACATGCCCCTAAATATGTAAAGCAAGCATTAATAGACATAAAGGTAGAAAGTGAAATTAATATAATAATAGTAGGGAACTTTAACACCCCCCAAGTACATCAATGGATATATTATCCAGACAAAAAAGAAAGAAGGAAACAGTGACATTGAATAATACTTCAGAGCAGATGGACTTAACAGACACATACAGAACATTCTACTCCAAACAGGAGAATACACCTTCTTTTAGGCTATAAATAGAATGTTTTCCGGCATAGATCACAAATTTGACCATAAAACAAGACTGAAGAAATTTAAGAAAATGGAAATCATATCAATAATCTTTTCTGTCCACAATAATATGAAAACGGAAATCAATTGTGAGAAAAAACCTGAAAAAACATAAGCATGTATAGGCAACATAGCATGCTACTAAACAACCAATGGGTCAGTGAAGAAATAAAAAAGGAAATAAAAATACTTGGATAATAATGAAAATAGACACACCATGGTTTAAAATTTTCAGGATGCAGCAAAAGTAGTTTTACAAGGGAAGTTTATAGTAATAGAGTCCTACCCCCCCAAATACAGGCAAATTCTCAATTTAACCTTACACCTAAAGGAACTAGTGGAAGAATAAAAGCATAGCCAAAAGTTAGTAAAGGCAAAAAAAAAAGATTGGAGCACAAATAAATGAAATACAGACAGAAAAATGATAAAAAGATTGATTGGAACTAAGGGCTGGCTCTTTGAAAATAAAAACAAAATTGGTTAGTCTGTACTAACAGTTACCAAAGGGAAAGGGACTGGGGGGTATGGGTGAGGAGGGAGCAATATAGGGGGGAAAAGAAAGGAGGCATTACTATTAGCAGACATAATGTGCGGCAGTGGCATGGGGAGGGCTGTACAACACAGAGAAGACAAGTGGTGATTCTACAGCATCTTACTACACTGATGGACAGTGACTATAAGGGGGTATGTGGAGGGGGCTTGGTGATGGGGGGAGTCTAGTAAACATAATGTTCCTCATGTAATTGTAAATTAATGATACAAAAAAAACCTGGTTAGTCTGTAGGTAGATCCATCACCAAAAAAGAGAGAATGGACTCAAATAAATAAAAGCAGATACGAAGAAGTTACAGCAGACACCACATAAATACAAAGTAGTATAAGTGATCATTATGAAAAATTATATGCCAAAATATTGGACAACCTAGAAGAAATGGAAAAATTCCTAGGAACATAAAATTGAACACTTGAACCAGGAAGAAGTAGAAAACCTAAACAGACTGATGATTAATAATGATATTGAATCAGTAATCAAAAAGCTCCAAAATAAAACCAAACCCCAAAACAGAATTCCAGGACAAGATAGCTTAACAGGTGAATTCTGTCAAACATTTAAATAAGACTTAATACCTATTTTTCTCAAACTATTCTATAAAAGAGAAGAGAAATGAAGGCTTCCAAAATCATTCTACAAAGTCAGCATTTCCTTGGTGCCAAAACCAGATAAAGGCACTACATAAAAAAGGAAATCACAGAACAATATCCTGGGTGAGCACAGATGCAAAAATCCTCAATAAAATATTAGCAAACCAAATTTAAGAGTACATTGAAGGGATCATTCACTATGATCAAGTGGGATTTCTTCTGGGATGCAAGGATGATTCAGTATCTGCAAATCAATCAACATGATGCACCACATTAACAAAATAAAGTATAAAAATCATGTGATCATCTCAATAGATTCAGGAAAAGAATTTGACAAAAGCCAACATCCATTCATGATAAAAATGCTCAGCAAGATGGTGTAGAGGTCATATATTTCAACATAATAATGGCTATATATGGCAAACACACAGCTGACAATGGTTAAAATATGAAAACTATCCCTCTAAGATCAAGAATAAGACAAGGATGCTCACTATCACTGCTTTTATTTAAGAGTATTAGAATTCCTAGTGATAGTGATCAGACAAGAAAAAGAAATAAAAACTTCCAAATTAATAAGGGAAAAGTAAAATTGTCACTATTTGTAGATGACATGATACTATATATAGAAAACCCTAAAGATTCCACCAGAAAGTTATTAGGACTATTAAATGAATTCAGTAATTTAGAATACAAAGTCATTATACAGAAATCTGTTGCATTTCTATATACTAACAATGAATTAGGAGAAAAAGAAATTAAGAAAATTCCATTTACATTGCATAAAAGAGAATGAAATATCTGGGAATAAATTTAACTAAGAGGTAAAAGACCTATACTCTGAAAACTGTAACACAATGATGAAAAAAGTTGAAGATAACATAAATAAATGAAATATATAACATGCTTATGAACTGGAAGAATTAATGTTGCTAAAATGTCCATGAAAAAATGTGAATATCCGAGGTGATCTTGAGAAAAAACAAAGCTAGAGGTATCAGCCCTTGATTTCAAATGACACTGCAGAGCTACAGTAATCAAAACAGCATGGTACAGGCACAAGAACAGATACATAGATCAATGGAATGAATAGAGAGGCCAGAAAGAAACCCATGATTATATGGTCAATTAATGTACAACAAAGGAGGCAAGCATATACAATGGGGAAAACAGTCTCTTCAAAAATGGTGATAGCAAAAATGGACAGCTACATCCAAAAGAATGAAATTGAACCAATGTCTTAAACCATATACAAAAATAAAGTCAAAGTGGATTAAAGACCTAAGTATACGACCTGAAATCATAAAATTTCTGAAAGAAAAGGAGTAAATTCTTGAACATAGCATTATTGTGTTTTTTTTTCTGGATATGTCTTTCCAGGCAAGAGAAACAGAAACAAAAATAAACAAGTGACACTACATCAAACTAAAAAGGTTCTGCATAGCAATGAAAACCATCAAGAGATGAGGTCCTACTGAATGGGAGAATATATTTATAGATGATATATCTGACAAAGGGTTAATATCCAAAATATGTAAAAAAAATTCATGCAACTCAACACCAAGAAACCAAAAAATCCAATTAAAAAATCTGCAGAGGATCTGAACAGATATTTTTGCAAGGAAGCTGTACAGATGTCCAACAGGTACATGAAAAGGTGCTCTGCATCACTAATCATCATGGAAATGCAAATCAAAACCACAATGGGATATCACCTAACACCAGTCTGAATGGCTAATATCAAAATAACAAGAGAAATAACAAGTGTTAAGGACGATGTGGCGAAAAGGGAGCCCTTCTACACTGCTAGTGGGAATGTATAAACTGGGGCAGCCACTATGGAAAAGAGCATGGAGGTTCCACTAAACTTACAAATCTAACTATTACATGACCCAGTAATTCCACTTCTGGATATTTATCTGAAAAAAAAAAAAAACCCAAAGCACTAATTTGAAAAGATATATGCATTTTAATGTTCATTGCAGCATTATTTACAATAGTCAAGATATGGAAGCAATCTGTGTTTATGAATAGATGAATGGATAAAGAAGATGCCATATGTATATATATAATATATATATTATACATATTATATATATATACACACACACACAGATACACACGCAATGGAATGTTAACTACAAAAAGAATGAAATGTTGCCGTTTGCAACATTTATGGATCAAGAGGGTATTATGCTAAGTGAAATAAAATACCCTATGATTTCACTTATATGTGGAATCTAAAATAAACAAATGAACAAAGAAAACAGAAATAGACTCATATATACAGAGAAGAAGCTGGTGGTTTCTATAAGGGAGAGGGTGGAGGAATCATTGAAATAGGTGAAGAAGATAAAGAGGTACAAACTTCCAATTATAAAATAAATAAGTCATGGGGATGAGAAGTAGAGCATAGGGAGTAAAGTCAATAAATTTTAATGACTTTGTATGATGGCAGACGGAAATGACATTTCTCAAGGTGAGCATTTCAAAATGTATAAAATTATCAAATCACTATGTTGAACACCTGAAGCTAATACAATATTGTATATCAACTACAATTTAATGAAAGTATATAATTTAGTGTTTTTTAGTATACTTAAAAAATTTTTCAACTGTAACAATAATCTAATTTTAAAATATTTTTTGTACTTTAACAATTTTTTATAACTAATGGGCTATTTTATTTTTAATTTTATTAAGTTATAATTCATATACCAAAACAGCACATATTTAATGTGTATATGTAAATTTGATGAGTTTGTACTCATGAAACTATCACCATAATCAGGAAGACACATTCATTTCCTGTAAAAGTTTACTTGTGAATTTTTTGTGGTAAGAGCACTTAACCTGAGATCTATCTTAAATTTTTCAGTACATAATACTATCTTGTTTGCTATAGGCACAATGCTGTACATCAGATTATCTGGAACTTATGTATCTTGTATAACTAAAATTTTATACCGATTGAAAAACAACTCCCTGTTTCCCTCTTTCCCTAGGTTCTAGTAATCACCATTCTATTCTGTTTCTATGAGTTTGACTATTTCAGGTACATCCTACAAGTGGAATTAGGCAGTATTCGTCCTTATGTGATTGGCTTATTTCACTTAACATAATAGGTAGGATTTGTTTCTTTTTTAAGGCTGGATAAAAGTCCACTATATATATATATATATATGTATATATATATATACACACACACATATATATATATACACATACCATATATTACACATGTAGTATATGATATATAATTATCTATGTAGTATGTTATATAATTATATATATATAATGCATTTATCCATTCACCTATTAAAGGACCTGTGGGCCATTTCCATACCTTGGTTACTATAAATAATGATGAAATGAACATGGGAGTTCAGATGTGTCTTGGTGATCCAGATTTCAATTATTTTGATTATATATATGGAAGTGGGATTGCTGGATCATTTGGTAGTTCCACTTCTAATTTTTTGAGGAAATTCCGTAACGTTTTCCATAGCAGCTGCACCATTTTATATTCCCACAAAAAATGTGCAAGTGTTCTAATTTCTCTACGCCCTCTCCAATACATTTTTTTTTGTATTATAGCCATCCTAACAGTGTGAGGTGGTATATATCATTGTAGTTTTACCTTGCATTTCCTGGCTAAGTACCGATGTTTAGCACCTTTTCACAGGCTTGTTGGACATTTATTTACTTCTTTGGATGAACCTCTTTTCTGATCATTTGCCCATATTCAAATTATGTGTTTTTCCTATTGAGTTGTAAGAGTTCATTATATACTCTACATACAAGTGCCATACCAGATATAGGAATTGCAAATATTTTTGTAGATTGTATCTTTACTTTCTTGATGGTGTTCATTGGCCCACAGATGTTTTAATTTTGATGAAGTTCATTTTTCCGATGTTCTTTTTAACAGTTTGTGGGCTTTGTATTATACATAGGAAATGATTGCCTAACTCAAAATCTTGGAGATTTATGCTTGTTTCTTCTAAGAGTTTTCATAATTTTAGCTCTTAATTTTGGGTAAGTGGCCCACTTTAGGTGAATAGTTTAATTTTTGTGTTGTATATGATGTGAGGTAGAGATCCAAAGCCATTACTTTGAATTTTCATATCCAGTTGGCTTGGAACCATTTATGGAAATACTACTGTCTCCCCTATTTACTTGTCTTGGTGCCCTTGTCAAATATAAATTTTTTGTGTTTTTAGAGACTATTTTGGCTATGCTGGGTCTCTTGAAATTCCATATGACTTTTAGCTTGTCATTTTGTACAAAGAAGCCAGCTGAGATTTTGATAGCAAATGTTTTGAATTTGTAGATTAATTTAAGGTACATTGCTGTCCTAAACATATGTCATCCAGTCCATAAACATATACTGTCAATTATTTAGACATTCTCAAATTTCTTTAAAAAATGTTTTGTATTTTTCAGTGCACAAGTCTTGCATTTCTCTTAACTTTACTCCCAAGTGTTTCATTTATTTTGATCCTGTTATAAATTAGATTGTTTATTTTCAGATTGTTCATTACTGGTGTATGTAAATCCAACTGATTTCATAGATATTCATCTTGTATCCTGCAACCTTGCTGACCTTGCTTATAATGTCTAATAGTTATTTTCTGGACTCCTTGGAATTATTTATATACAAGAGCATGCCATCTGTGAATAGATATAGTTTTACTTCTTTCTTTCCAATTTAGATCTCTTTTATTTCTTTTTCTTGCCTAATTGCTTTGGTTAGAATGTCCAGTACTATGTTGAGGAAAAAAGTGGTAAAAGCAGACAGCTTTGACTTGTTTATTATCTTAGTGGGGAAATTTTAGTCTTTGACTGTTTTTTTAAATGAAATATAGTTGATATACAATATTATATTGGTTTCAATATAATCAAGTATACAACACAGTGATTCAATGGTTGTATGCATTATTAAATCCTCACCCCATCTAGTGTAGTTATTGACAACATAGAAAGATGTTACAGAACTATTGACTATATTCTCTATGTTGTACTTTCATCCTTAAGTCTTTCACTATTGAGTATGATGTCAGCAGTGGGTTCTCCATTGCTGTCCTTTATCATGTTGAGGAATTTCCCTTCTGTTCCTCTTTTGTTCAGTCTTTTTATCTTGAATGGGTGTTAGATTTTGTCAAGTGCTTTTTTTTTTGCATATACTTTGCAGCATATTGAGTTGATCATATGGTTTTCCTTTATTCTATTAATATGGTAAATTATTTTTTTTATTTTCATATTTTGAACTAACCTTGTATTCTTGAGACAAATCCTACTTGGTTGTGGTGTAAAAATCCTTCTTATATGTTGCTGGATATGGTTCATTGGCATATTTAGGGATTTTTGCATCTGTAACCATAAGGTTTATGGGTCTATAGTTTTATTGTCCTGTGATATCTTTGTGTGTTTTGGTATCAGGGTAATATGACATTATAAACTGGAAAGCATCCTCTTCTCTTCTATTTTTAAGAAGTGTTTGTGAAGGATTGGTGTTAATTCTTCCCTAAATGATGGGCAAAATTCATCAATGAAACTCCTGAAAGTTTTTTGTTGGAAGCTTTTTGAATACTAATATAGTCTCTTTACTTGTTGTATGCTGTTCACCTTTTCCATTTATCTTGAGTCAGTTTTGGTAGTTTGTAGGTTTCTAGGAATTTGTCCATTTAATTTAGGTTGTCAGATTTTTTAACATACAATTGTTCAAAGTATTCCTTTTAATATGTTTTGTTTCTGAAAAGTCAGCAATAATGTTTGCTGTTTCATTCCCAATTTTAGTAACTTGAGTCCTTTATCTTTTTTCTTAGTCAGTCTAGCTAAAGGTTTGTCAATTTTTTTGGTGTAGTCAAAGAACCCATTTTTAGTTTCATTGATTTTTCTCTATATTTTTTATTTTCTACTTCATTAATGTCTGCTCTAATCATTATTTTTCCTTCCTTGTGGTTGCTTTAGGTTTAGATTGCTCTTCTATTTTTAGTTTCTTAAATAAAAGGATTTCTTAAGTGTAAAAGGATTGGACATTGTTCTGAGATTTTTATTATTTTTTAAATATACTTCTTTTCAGCTCCAAATTTCCGTTTGAGAACTGCTTTTGCTGTATCACATAAGTTTTGGTATGTTGTGTCTTCATGTTTATTCATCTTAAAGCATTTTCTATTTTCCCTTATGATTCTTCTTTGGCCCACTGGTATTTAGGAGTGTATTATCTAACTTCCACATATAGAAATATGTTTCAATTTCTTTCTGTTGATAATTTCTAATTTAATTCTGCTGTGGGCTGTTAGCATACTTTGTATGAATTTTAGTTCTGTTAAATCTATTGAGGAATGTTTTATGCCTCAATAGCTTATAATCATTCTGGAGAATATTTCATGTGCACTTGAGAAGAATGTATATTATGCTGTTATTGAGTGGAGTGTTCGATCAAACTATTAGGTCTGTCTAGTAGGTCTAGTTGGTATACAATTTTTAAATTATTCAATATCCTTGATCTTCTGTCTAGTCATTCTATTTATTATTGAAAATTAGGTATTGAGGCTTTAAATATTACTGTTTTATTGTCTATTTCTCCCTTCAATTATGTTAGTTATTGCTTCATTTATGTATGTATGGGTATATATATATTTATAATTATAAAAATATTCCTTATAGACAGACCATTTTATCATTATAAATTATCCTTCTTCATCCTTAGTAACAGGTGTTTGTCTTAAGTCTATTTGACTGATGGTAGTATAACCACTCTAGCTCCTTTTTTGGATTATATTTTGTGAGGTATATTTTTTTTTATACTTTTACCTTCAAACTATTTGTGCCTTTGAATTTAGAGTGTACACCTCATAGATAGCATATTGTTGGAACTTGTTTTTTAAGTGAGTATTATAATCTGTACCTTTTGGTTGAATTGTTTAATCTATCCTATTCAATGTCCTTATTGGTATGGTTGTAATTTTGTATACTATTTTGCTTTATTTTCTATATCTCATGACTATTTTTGTCCTGTTTTCTTTTTTTATTATCCTTCTTTGTCTTGAGTAGCTATTTTCTAGTGTGCTTTGTTCATTCCTTTAGTTACTTTTAACTATATATTTTTGAGATGTTATCTCAGTGGTTGCTTTTGGGTTTCCAATATTTAGCCTAACTTATCAAAATGTACTTCAGATTTAACTAATGTATTATGAAACACTTGCATTTTCATTTGGTTTTTATTAGATTTGTTGTCTTAAATGTCACTTTTTCCTCATGCTTATGAGAATTAGCCTGTGACTTTAAGCTTCATACTAATGAATCTAGATCCAGAGATTTTCAAACCCCAGAACAGTTCAATAGCCATTCATTCTGTTAGTGGGATTTCTTGGCTTCTAGTGAGCTAGAACCTAAACCACAGACATAGTTAAAATACTTTGGTTACATTTGTACTGTTTCTAAGGAAACTAGTATAGTATTGAATCTCTGGCACTTGGGGTGAATTCACCCAGTCCTTTGATATTGTGGGCAGAAAGAAAAATTAATTTCGGTTTTGAATATGAAAGTCCCACATATTTGTCTGTTCTTATTCAAGTGTGTAAATTCCCTGTCAGAAGTTAGTCATATTTCAGTTACTTTCTTTTCAAACAGATAAAAATGAAATGTATACTCCCCCAGGTAGCTCTGAATGTAATTGTTCAGCTGCATATTCATTTCCTCCAGTGGCAAAGACATCAGCAACTCAATGAAGGCTTTTTAGAAAGGATTTTATTTTGGTTAAGTTGTGTGGCTATAAATTGGCTGTTTAGAGAATACCCTGGAAAAGCTGTCATTTTGTCCATTGCACCTTACAAATATTACAGCAAGCAAAACTAGAGTGTCTGCAGTGAGGAGTGAAGTAAGGGCAAAATAACACTTTGATATGGACTTGTTTGTAAAGGGATGAAATAGCATATGTTTGCAGCAGAAAAAATTTTAAAAGTGGCATACTGTTGCTTTGCTGAGGCAGGACATGTCAAGGAGAATAGTTTTTGTGAACACTCCTAATACTAGTTTTGGATTAAGCAGATATGAACCCTGTCCTTGTAGAGTTTACAATTAGGTGAGATTGGCCATCAAATTATCACATGAAATAAAAATTACACAACAGCGTGTAACACGATGATGAATGAAATGAAGAAAACGTCCATGACGTTCTAACAACATATAAAAAGTGGACATGACTTGAGCTAGGGGTTAAGGAAGGCATGATTACTAGGATAATTTGTGAAGGAAGAGTAAAAATTAACTTTGTAAAGGGGAGACTGGGGAGGCACTTACCCAGTGATGTGGTAAAAGACCTCGGAGTCATTTGTGAGATTAATCAGAAAGGTACTTGAGCACCTTAGGGAGAAATAAATGCAGATGAATTGGAAGACTGAGGGATATTAACCTAAAATGGAGAAAGATAATAAGCTGGTCATGCAGACAGACAGTGACCATTGCTTTAGGTTAACATGAGACACTACAGTGCATTGAGATGCCACATTGAGTACTGGCCTAGAAGCTCTTCTTTTCACCCTCCTTTTATCTTCACAAACTATATTCCTTCTCACCTCATCTCACTTTACACCTTCTGAATTTGATCACTTGGGTCTGGCCACCTGGAAAGATTTCCCCTTCTTTTCTTAGCTTAGTTAAATATGAATCATCCATCAAGTTCCACCTCAAATCCCACCTGCTCTGGAAGCCCTCCTGGCTCTATCCATGGGACTTATCTCTGATCCATTATAGAAATTACCCTTCATATAACTACTTCAACATGTTTTTCAAAATTTGCCTTCGATATTTCACTCTCTCATGTGTCTTGTATCACCAGCTAGACTGTGAGGCACTGCAAGGCATTGATTGCATCTTTCTCTTGCAGATTGCAAGTGCACTAAGGCTGGTATAGGTTAAGAGTGGGTGAATGACCACTGGTGGAGACACAGCCAATGTCAGCAACTGACAGAAATAGACATACTTGAGATAAGGGGAGAGGGAAACAGAAAGAACAGAGACTGGGGGTGAGGGAAAGGGGAAGCAATGGAGAAAGTGCTTTTCAGAATCAATCACAAGTAATAAGGCTAGTATCAGCTTCACACTCACTTGTTTACTAGCCTTGACTGTTAGTGAGAACAGCCACAGTAGAGCTGAAGAAAGGGAGAATAAGCAAATGTGAAGCATATCTTATTTGGGAGGCAGCTTGATTACAGAAACTGAAGTTCTGAAGCAGGCAGAGGATTCCCCAATTCTCCAGGGTCGTGACTGTCCAAAGGAAGAAATCACCTTATCACTGGCGCAAGAGTTTCATTCCAGAGAAGGCGGAAGGGATGCTGTTAGTGGTAATGTTGACAGTGAGTGGAAGTAAAGAAGAGAAGGATGGGGGCACTGGCAGAGGGGAAGGGCTGGCAGTGAAGTTAGAGATGGATGAGTGAATCAATTCAAAGAGAGGGAAGGAAGGAGGAAAAATAAGGGAGGGAAATAAAAACAGGTGACTACAGCGGTCAAACTATTGGAAAAGAACTTGTCCGGAGAGGGGAGGTGATATACAGTTGACAATAACTTCCCATTATGAACAGATAACATCTGTATTATTTATTTCGGTTTTAGCAAACCTCTTAAAATTTCATGGTAATTAGACTTCCTGCCAGGCAGTTATTTAATAGAAGTGCAGACTGTTCTTCTGCCAAAGAGCACCCCCTAGGTCATGGAAAGTGGGTATTATACTTCTAGGACCGCACCCCAGCACATCTCCATCTGAGTGAGGGCACTTCACTGGCTTAAGTGAGTACAGTATTGAATTTTATTTTTTTATTTTTTTGTGGTGGCAGGAAGTTTTGTTAGTATAATAGGAATGTTATTTATGGCAATATTCACTTTTACCTTTCCCTTCCCCCTACTGTTTATTATCAATATTGTTGTAATTATTTTAAACAAGTTGGAGCAAATACGGGCTGTTCATAATTGAAACACTCCTCCCAGTTTGGAGTTTTGTCTCCGCCTCCTCATTAGAATCGTAGGGGGGTGTGGTAGCAGTCCTGCAGCAAAGACAGGAACACAGGCTTTCTCTGTGGATTAATTGGTCAGGAAAGACACTTTTTATATTGTCAAGTGGGACTTAAACTGCTAATTCCTGGCTGTGAAAACTGCTTTTCCTGCGCAATGTTCTTTGAGGAAAAACTTCTTTAGTACAGTGATTCCTGACTAAGGGAACGATGGAGCACAGGGGATTGGGCGGGATCTCGGCTCCTAATAATGCTTCCTTATTCAATGAAAAGCATTTCCTATCGAGACCCCCCAAGAGTTTCCCCGGCCTCTGCTCCAGCCCGAACTTTGGGCCTTTTCTTGTGTCCTGTTTGTTAAAGGCATGCCTACTACAGCATTCAACAGGGCCATTCCTTAACAAAGGGAAAGAGATAGATGTAAATAAGCTCACATTTTCAGAATGAGCGGTTTGCTGTAAGACGCACGCTGCAGCAGCCCCAGTGTCTGCTACTTCGAGCTGGGCTGACCTTTCCCTGTAAAAAAGAATGGATTAAACATGCACTTCTAAAGTGCGAGTTGCCCGTTTATATGCTTATTAGTTAATTGTCTACAGGCATGAGCACACTCTCTCATCTAGCACACTCTTTCTTGGGGTAAGTTTCTTTGAGAAAGATTTAATTTGGGTCTTCGGGGGTGGGGAGACGTCATAACAAACCAGCGGAAACACTGATGCGTAGAGTGTTTGGGGAAGCAGGGATCGTCGTGTTGAATGGTAAAAAATAAAAGCAAGAATTTCTGTTGTTTTGCCAATAATATTGTTTCAGTGGAAGAGATACAGGATTTTCAGGCGGTTGTTTTATGTTAACACAGTTGTCCTGAATGGCCAGTTAAAAATCACAGAGTAGAGCAATTTAGAAATTATTTTGGCTAGCTTTGAATTTATTTGGTTTACAACTGATTGTGAGCTAATGTGGCTTCTATTATAATGAGATTTCTTCTAATAAAACTCTATGTGGTGGCATGCCCTCGATGCTTAATTATTTTATGAAGAATGTGACATTTGCTATATTGAACAATTCATGAACTTGACCATAAATGAAGAAACATATTTCAATGAAAATTTACTTATGGCATAAATTGAATTTGCTACTGTATGTGAAATTAATTGCTGTTTTCCATACAAAGCAATAATGTGACGTTTAAAATTACCTTCATGTATATCCTGAATATGTTTAAGATTTTTAGTAAAAAGATCTTGCTGAGTTGATAAATATTGTATTTTAGTTACTTTAAGGAAATACAGCAGTGTAATTCGTCATTATTCCAGAATGGAAAAGAACAGAGAAATCCAAAGATTAGAACATTTCAGACCTTGGTGGGGCTATTTACTTTGCTACTTTATCAAATTATACCATCATTTTTTCTTGACTAACATGAATACAATAATAATAACCTAAACACCAAATTATCCAGTTGCTTTGAAAAAATTGTTTTTCAGGCCAAAATTCCAAACATATCTTATCAACATAGATAATAAATTCTTTTGCCTGTCACAGGTGAAGAGCTGTACTCTTGCTAA
Organism: Manis javanica; assembly: GCF_040802235.1. Taxonomy (NCBI): domain Eukaryota; kingdom Metazoa; phylum Chordata; class Mammalia; order Pholidota; family Manidae; genus Manis; species Manis javanica. The sequence continues at coordinate 65,757,470 of NC_133174.1, forward strand.
AAAGGATGAGCTCAGCTCATAAACTTGATGGCATCTAACACCCTAACACATCTCCTGCCAATCACAGACGCTAATGAAAGCCCTAATGGAACATTCAGACCAGCCCTACAGACTGTGTACTCTCAAAGTTAAAGAGAGGACTGGGAGGATGCCTTTCAGCAGCACTCAGGTCAAGTTTAGCTAAAGCTTTATCTATTCCATTGCCTTTAAGAGAAAACGTAGTGAGAATTGTTGTCTTTGCTGTGGTGTGGTTGGGGCCTAATTGTGTAGTTGCCTTTTTTTCTGTGTATATGGTCATCATGTATAGTCTGCTGTAGGCCTTCTTAAGGGGGAGGGAAAAAACCTATAATGTATTTATGAATATTAGTACTGAAAACTGGGAACTTAATAGGAGGTCACCTATCCAGCCTCACTTATAGTGGGTAATCGATTAGAACAATGCATAAGATAAGTCGTCTACTGATTCTACATAGTTATGTTCTGAAGTATTTTGATAATCATATTTTTAGGAGAAAGGTGACTGGGAACAGGCAGGAAAGGTGGATTAAGACCTAGACAATTAGAAGTGATATGCCTGCTGATATGGGCATAAGGAAAGAGGAAAATGAGAGGATTAGGAAGGCTTTAGGTTATAAATGTCATCTTGATCTGTGATTCTTTGCTTCTGGCACTAATTAATAATGTTTACTTTGATATTAAAATAAATCTAAGCTATGTATAGTGATGGGTGTTAATTACACTCATGACAGATCATTTTGCAATATGTACAGATATTGTACACTTGAAACTAATATGTATAATTATACTTCAGTTTCAAAATATATAAAATAAATAAAGCAATAATTTCGTTGAGTCTAATACAAATTAATTCCCCTTATCTCAGACTTTGAGGAATTAAATTTTTTTTTGCATTGACAAATGAAGCAGGTGTAAACAACTGACAGGAGGGAAAGCCAGTAAGACCACTGCTATAGTGCCAGTTGAGGGCTGCAGTCAGCCAAAGCTAAAGGTGGGAGAAGAAGAGAAACTGAGGCCCAGAAAGAGACTGTGACTTGCTCTCTCACAGTTAGCAAGAGATGGGGCTTGATATGGCTACAGTGAATTAATATCAAATATGAAAACGTCTGGGTATTTGAATTCCCTAATTTGCTTGGATTCCAAATTATGTTTTCTTTGTAATATGTATCAATTGTGAAAGCCATAAAAGAAAGCAATGTTAATGTTTCTGTCTTCCTAATTAAGATTTTAAACCAGTAAAATAATACTCATTTCATTCCAGGAATATTCCTCTCTGGAGGTATGTGAAAACCAATTCTCCTTAATATTAAGGCGATCTCAAATACATTTAAAATTGTCTAGTGATTTTATGTTATTTTAATTTTGCTTATCTTAGAGAAAAATTATTTCAGTAGAGCTGGAGCATTATTAAGTAGTCTGCTTTGTTTAGGCCACCTCTATTCAGAACAGGGTGAGATGTGACAGTAGTATAAGTTTGGCAATGGCAGATGATTCTACTTTATAGGTAGTAAATGAATAGGGTTCAAATGCAGGTGCTATTTGTAAGCATTCCATTGCAGACTTGTCTGGTTCTGTACATGTATTTTGTGCAGAGTTGTGATTTGGAGATGTTACAGTCATGGTTTATTGGGTAGACCTAGGGCATCCTAGTAGAGGCAGCAGTGATTGTCAGTGTGCCAATACCCAGTAACTGAAGCCTTGCTTATTATTACTATAGGCCAGCAGAGAAAGAAATCCAGCTAGGGTAGGGGTGCAGGTTAAAGACAAGGCAATGGGATTACCCCTGTTGTTCCAGTCCTCTTTCCTTGTTGTCTATCAAGAACCTGGCCCAATAGTAACAATTTTTGCCAGGGAAAAAGAAAATAAAAAACAAACAACCAATATAACTTTAGGCCAAAAAGGAAGTCTCCTTTGTTCAGTTATTTTAAATATAATGTATTACCTTATTGAAGTGGAGGAAGTACTTTTATACCTTTTGTGACTAGTTATCTTTAAATGATTATAGGTTACACAGACTCATGGATTTTATGCTTTTCAATATAACTAATAAATATGGCACAGCAGTGGTGGTCTTGGAAATAAAATATTATCTACAATTCTGTAATAATGCAATTCAGAGTATTTAGATCCCATTTTAAAATATGTTGGCTCTCATTTACTGATTTATATCATATAATACATTTCTTTACCTTATCACCTTGGCATACATTTTATTGAGAAGCTCTCTCCATTAGGCATGCTATTGTGACTAATTCTATTTCACAGCATTCATTGGAGGAAATCCCTAACCATGGTACTTACAGAAGGTTCCCTGATTACCCACGTCTGAGATAAAATTAGTGCCAGAATTTGGTTTGAACTAATGTGGTGACTACTACTATCCTGTAATAGCTTTCTCAAAAATTCTTAATTTCGTTCTCCAACTTTTTTTTGTAACAAGTACTTCCAATTTATTATAGATTATATGATCCAAAAATTCAGAATGGATGGAGGGATTGTAATTGTTTATTGTAATCCAGACAACTTCTGTGTAGACGAATATTGATTCTTTGGTTTACACTAATCCTATGGGTACTTTTTATAGAGATGGGAGACATAGTTTTTATTCATATTATCAGGATCAGTATCCAAGTATATCAGATAAATTAATATACAAATTGAAAACTAATTTACCTGTTCAAATATGTGGAATAAAGCTGAATTCCTAGTTGGCATGTATGAGCCTCACAGAATTTGGAAATGAGCTCTTTTAAGAATACCCAAGATTTTCTCCAAAATGTCTGGGACTTGTGCTGAGATGAGATATTCTCTTAAGACTTTAGACAGTTTAACAAGAAATAGCTTGAACGTTTCTGTGCAGTTGTGTTACTGTATGAATATTAGAGAAAATTCTACTTTAGTAGGGTTGATACAGTCCTTGACCGCATGATGTTGAGCACTAAACCACACTATTTTCCAAAGATTAGACTGTATCATCAGGTGAGGGTTAGTGGGAGACTGAAATATTTTATGGTGAAAAAAAATCAAGTAATCACTGAGGATAGGATCTGCTGAGATCAGGTCCTGTGTCAATTTCCTGCTCAACTCAAATAAAGTGGAGGAACAGAACAGTCATAATAATCTCAGTGAGAACCAAATTCAACATAGAAAAGCCATTTTTAAAAGCATATATTTTGCGTAAAAATATAAATGAGGCTTATCAATCTAAACATTTGATAAGCAATGAGACTTGCTTGAGATGAGTCCTGATAGAGATCAATTTCCCAGCTCAGTTCTGGAGTGAAATATTTACCTGTAGTTTCCTCCATATGTGATGACATAAGGCTAGGTTGTATTTTGAAAACTATTATGAAACATCAACCAGTGCATAGGAACATCAGTTGGAACCATGTGTATGAGTGTGACCTGTGCCTGTGACTAGGCCTAGAAGATTTCCTTAAGGAATTATCTTTTAACAGCCACTCATCTGAGTAGCAGTAGTCTGGACATATTCCCTATTACTCCAGGGGAATGGTTTTGATCTGCATATTTTGCAACATTTGTAATTTTTAGTTTGCTTCACTGTTAGATATTTATAGTTAAGAACACAATAGGTTTCAGCTTCCTCTGAAACCTATTGTGTCAATGTTCCTAAGCTTCCACCAGAGTAGAAAGAGGAAATGCTCTAGGATCAGAAGCACTCTGATCTGACTGAAGCTCATTAAAAAGGAGCAAAGCAAGAGAATTTGAGTTTACTCTGCCTTCAAGGCCTTGTTTTCCTGAACTCTGGATTGTCTTCTGTAAGGAACAAAAGCCACGCCTACCTTTCTAGGCTATTGAGAATATTCCAGAAATTAGAGCTTAGTGAAGTATTTATCTTTATAAGGCCCAAAGGCTAACTCCACTTCTTCCAGGAGCCCCAAGGATCCAAATGTGGTATATTTCACAATCACATACTTTTTTTTAAATGGAAAAAAATATGAACACTACTATGACCTGTCCAAATTGGCTCCATATGTGTAGGTCGAAGTTAAAAATTCATTAAGGGTCAGGTTTATCTTTGGTCCCTCCAGGTGACCTGCTTCCTGCCCATTGTCAATGAAAATATATCCTCCCAGCACTCTGAACCTCTTAGGTGATTAATTGTTAGAATATTTGGCTGTAAAGGTCTTGATAAGACGATAGTCTAATGCTACTTGTAGTGGAAGACGTAATTAACCGCACCAGCCTTCTTTTCCCTTCCTCATCTCATTTGCCTCCACGCAGTGCACAATATGCAGTTAGCCATTTAGGAAAATCAAATGGTTAAAAAACACTGTTTATTTTGGTCAAAAGAAAGAAACCAGTCAGAAAAGAGACCTTGTTTCTTGAATATCATCTATTCTCCTTCAGAACTAGCTTAAGAACCAAATGCCTCTGTGATTTTTTTCAACCATAGCTCAGTGAGAGCTGTTCCTTTATGGGCACCTTCCTGGATTGTCCGGTTATGAGAAAATTTTGTAGTTAAGGTTGAAGCTCAAGGTGGGTTTTTTTCGAGGTATAAGGTATATATGGTGCCAGGAGAAGAATGTGTTGCTAATATGAAGTTCAGTGTACGAAGAAAGACGGAGACATAGGTGTCCAGTTGCATCAGGGGAGGGAGAAGGAAACAAGCTTCTATAATGTTTCTTTGTGGTTAGGTAGGACTGAATACTGGCAAGCTCGTAAAGCTAATCACAAGCCCTGTTGAATCCTTCTAGCCTCAGCTACCAGGCTCAGAGGTAATGTTTATGCAGGGAAAAGAAACAGTATAGCCAAGTTACAGAGGTAACCAGTGTCTAAGGTCAGAAATAGAACTCCTTGCTTCCAATGCTGTGTAAGTCCCAGCACCACACCCTCACTGCTAGACAGCAAAGATGCTGTGTTTTCCAGCAAGGGAAAGCTATGAATAGGACCTCAGTGGCAGTTTTCCCATTCCCTCTCTTTAGGATTGAGGCCGTAATGCTCTCTTGTCTGTAATTCTTTCTGTTTCATAGGATTGGGTTACTTAAAGCAGCAAAGCAGAAGGGCCAGGCATTTGCAGTCTGCCTGCTGTAGGTATAGGGTATATGTTCTGTAAAACATAAAATTAAATTGAAAACTAGGGAGACATAGATCACTTATTTGAAAAACACCATTTTGAGAACTACACATTAATATATAGACAGTGAGCTAGAAGCATGCTATGGAAAGTGTCAGTAGTGGGCACACTGGAGGGACTCTGGGCAGAGGTGAAAAGGCTTCGATTACTAAAGTATTTTCCAAATAAAATCAACTTATAGGCAGTACTAATTGTTGATGGCAGGTGCAAGCAGATAATAGTGAATTAAGCTTAGCTTTAATATTAGGGGCTTTGCAGTCCCATTATTTCTTTAGACTGTGTGACTCTGTTAGAAGGATGTTCTTTGACTGTCTTGATTTATTTCAACAGTGCAAAAAAAAAAAAGGCCTCCAGACTAATGGGTAGTGAATGGAAGTGTTACAAATAGTATATAAAGTAGTTTAAGCAGTTGAGAAGTTTTCCATTCTTTTTTCTTTTTGCCATCCCATTGGTGAGACAATCTGCAGAAATTTGGGTCTAGTTTTCTTTATGAGAAAACTAGAAGGACTGAGATGAAACAAGGTAGAGAGGGAGGGATTGGAGGAATTGTGAACTGGAAATACCTCCTAAGGCCCTAAATACACAATAGGTTGCAGCACTGACCTCTCCCCAGTAAGGTTCTCTTTTCTTCAACTTTTTTTCTCCTCTCTCTCTCAATTCTACAGTTTTTCTTTCTCTACTATTTTCTTGCTCCCACTTATTTTTACTTCTTCCTCATCTGGCTGTTTTTCCCTCCTAGACTTTAGTAGGTTGAGGTTTCTGTTACACTCTATTTTTATATATCAAGGTTTCTTCTGGCAAAAGTTGAGCTGGGTCTTTGAGATGAAATAGTCAAGAAGGAATATGATCTTATTGCAGTTTTAGGCTCAAGGGAGGTACTGTATGAAGATTTATTGAATGAGAATTTGGGAAAAGCAAGTTTCCAACTTTAACTTGAAAACTTTAGCTATTAAAAATAACAACCCGAGGGGCGGAGCGAGGATGGCGGCATGAGTAGAGCAGTGGAAATCTCCTCCCCAAAACACATAGAGCTATGAAAATATACCAAAGAAAAATCTTCCTAAAATAGAGACCACAGGACACAGGACAACATCCAGACCACATCCACACCTGCAAGAACCCAGCGCCTTGCGAAGGGGGTAAGATACAAGCCCCGGCCCGGCGGGACCCGAGCGCCCCTCCCCCCGGCTCCCGGCGGGTGGAAAGAAACCGGAGTGGTTTTTTTTTGGCAAGTGCTTTTTGGAAGCCTTAAAGGGATGGGCCCCCGTTGCTAGGGAGGCAGGGTGGCGGGACCGGTGAGCAGGTGCCTGCGACCGGCGCCTGAGGACAAAGAATATCCCGCGTTTCTCCCTGCGGGACCGGCGGTCGGGTGCCTGAGACCGGCACTTGAGGACAGAGGAAATCGCGCGTTTTTCCCCCTTTTTTTTTCTCTTTTTTGCGAGTGCTTTTTGGAAGCCTAAAAGGGACAGGGACCCCGGTGCTAGGGAGGCAGGGCGGCGGGACTGGTGAGCGGGTGCCTGGGACCGGTGCCTGAGGACAAAGAATATCGCGTGTTTTTCCCTGTGGGACTGGTGGGCGGGTGCCTGAGATCGGCACCTGAGGACGGAGGAAATCGCGCGTTTTTCCCCTTTTTTTCTCTCTTTTTGGCGAGGGCTTTTTGGAAGCCTTAAAGGGACAGGGACCCCGGTGCTAGGGAGGCAGGGCGGCGGGACTGGTGAGCGGGTGCCTGGGACCAGCACCTGAGGACAAAGAATATCGAGCGTTCCTTCCCTGCGGGACCGGTGTGTGGGTGCTTTTTGGAAGCCTTGAAAGGACAGGGACCCTGGTGCTAGGGAGACAGGGCAGCAGGACCAGTGAGCGGGTGCCTGGGACCGGCACCTGAGGACAAAAAAAAAAAAAAAAAATCGCGTGTTTTTTCCTTTTTTTTTTCCTTTCTGTTCCCTCTCTCATTTCTGCTGTTGTTGTTTTGGTTTGGAGAGTGCTTTTTGGAAGTCTTAAAGGGGCAGGACAGGTCACTTAGACCAGAGGCAGGGAATCTGGGGATCTCTGGGAACTCTAAACCCCTGGGCAGCAGGGAGCACAGAGGCCCCTTACGGAGATAAATAGCCTCCCGGCCGCTCCCCCTCCAACGGGGCTCCACCATTTTGGAGGAGCAGCCCCAGCCAGGCCAAGCCCACAGCAACAGCAGAGATAAACCCCAAAGCAACTGGGCAGGAAGCAGAAGCCCTGTCTGCACACAGCTGCCCAGCACAAGCCACTAGAGGTGGCTATTCTCCCAGGAGAAGGCCACAAACCAACAAGAAGGGAAGCTCTTCCAGCCATCACTCGTACCAGCTCTGCACACTATCTCTATCACCATGAAAAGGCAAAACTACAGGCAGACAAAGATCACAGAGACAACACCTGAGAGGGAGACAGACCTAACCAGTCCTCCTGAAAAAGAATTCAAAATAAAAGTCATGAACATGCTGACGGAGATGCAGAGAAAAATGCAAGAGCAATGGGATGAGATGCAGAGAAAAATGCAAGAGCAGTGGGATGAGATGCAGAGAAAAATGCAAGAGCAGTGGGATGAAGTCCGGAAGGAGATCACAGATGTCAGGAAGGAGATCACAGAAGTGAAACAATCCCTGGAAGGATTTATAAGCAGAATGGATAAGATGCAAGAGGCCATTGAAGGAATAGAAGCCAGAGAACAGGAACGTATAGAAGCTGACATAGAGAGAGATAAAAGGATCTCCAGGAATGAAACAACACTAAGAGAAATATGTGACCAATACAAAAGGAATAATATTCGTATTATAGGGATACCAGAAGAGGAAGAAAGAGGAAAAGGGATGGAAAGTCTCTTTGAAGAAATAATTGCTGAAAACTTCCCCAAACTGGGGGAGGGAATAATCGAACAGACCATGGAATTACACAGAACTCCCAACAGAAAGGATCCAAGGAGGACAACACCAAGACACATAGTAATTAAAATGGCAAGGATCAAGGACAAGGAAAGAGTTTTAAAGGCAGCTAGAGAGAAAAAGGTCACCTATAAAGGAAAACCCATCAGGCAAACATCAGACTTCTCGACAGAAACCCTACAGGCCAGAAGAGAATGGCATGATATACTTAATGCAATGAAACAGAAGGGCCTTGAACCAAGGATACTGTATCCAGCACGACTATCATTTAAATATGATGGCGGGATTAAACAATTCCCAGACAAGCAAAAGCTGAGGGAATTTGCTTCCCACAAACCACCTCTACAGGGCATCCTACAGGGAATGCTCTAGATGGGAGCACCCCTAAAAAGAGCACAGAACAAAACACACAACATATGAAGAATGGAGGAGGAGGAATAAGAAGGGAGAGAAGAAAAGAATCTCCAGACAGTGTATATAACAGCCCAATAAGCGAGCTAAGATAGGCAGTAAGATACTAAAGAAGCTAACCTTGAACCTTTGGTAACCACGAATCTAAAGCCTGCAATGGCAATAAGTACATATCTCTCAATAGTCACCCTAAATGTAAATGGACTTAATGCACCAATCAAAAGACATAGAGTAATAGAATGGATAAAAAAGCAAGACCCATCTATATGCTGCTTACAAGAAACTCACCTTAAACCCAAAGATAAGCATAGAATAAAAGTCAAGATATGGAAAAACATATTTCAGGCAAACAACAGTGAGAAGAAAGCAGGGGTTGCAGTACTAATATCAGACAAAATAGACTTCAAAACAAGGAAAGTAACAAGAGATAAAGAAGGATACTACATAATGATAAAGGGCTCAGTCCAACAAGAGGATATAACCATTCTAAATATATATGCACCCAATACAGGAGCACCAGCATATGTGAAGCAAATACTAACAGAACTAAAGAGGGAAATAGACTGCAATGCATTCATTGTAGGAGACTTCAACACAACACTCACCCCAAAGGATAGATCCACTGGGCAGAAAATAAGTAAAGACACACAGGCACTGAACAACACACTAGAACAGATGGACCTAATAGACATCTATAGAACTCTACATCCAAAAGCAACAGGATATACATTCTTCTCAAGTGCACACGGAACACTCTCCAGAATAGACCACATATTAGCTCACAAAAACAGCCTCAGTAAATTCCAAAATATTGAAATTCTACCAACCAATTTTTCAGACCACAAAGGTATGAAAGTAGAAATAAATTCTACAAAGAAAACAAAAAGGCTCACAAACACATGGAGGCTTAACAACACGCTACTAAATAATCAATGGATCAATGAACAAATCAAAATAGAGATCAAGGAATATATAGAAACAAATGACAACAACAACACTAAGTCCCAACTTCTGTGGGATGCAGCGAAAGCAGTCTTAAGAGGAAAGTATATAGCAATCCAGGCACACTTGAAGAAGGAAGAACAATCCCAAATGAATAGTCTAACATCACAATTATTAAAACTGGAAAAAGAAGAACAAATGAGGCCTAAAGTCAGCAGAAGGAGGGACATAATAAAGATCAGAGAAGAAATAAACAAAATTGAGAAGAATAAAACAATAGCAAAAATCAACGAAACCAAGAGCTGGTTCTTTGAGAAAATAAACAAAATAGATAAGCCTCTAGCCCAACTTATTAAGAGAAAAAGAGAGTCAACACAAATCAACATAATCAGAAATGAGAATGGAAAAATCACGACAGACTCCACAGAAATACAAAGAATTATTAAAGACTACTATGAAAACCTATATGCCAACAAGCTGGAAAACCTAGAAGAAATGGACAACTTCCTAGAAAAATACAACCTCCCAAGACTGACCAAGGAAGAAACACAAAAGTTAAACAAACCAATTACAAGCAAAGAAATTGAAACAGTAATCAAAAAACTACCCAAGAACAAAACCCCGGGGCCGGACGGATTTACCTCGGAATTTTATCAGACACACAGAGAAGACATAATACCCATTCTCCTTAAAGTGTTCCACAAAATAGAAGAAGAGGGAATACTCCCAAACTCATTCTATGAAGCCAACATCACCCTAATACCAAAACCAGGAAAAGACCCCACCAAAAAAGAAAATTACAGACCAATATCCCTGATGAATGTAGATGCAAAAATACTCAATAAAATACTAGCAAACAGAATTCAACAGTATATCAAAAGGATCATACACCATGACCAAGTGGGGTTCATCCCAGGGATGCAAGGATGGTACAACATTCGAAAATCCATCAACATCATCCACCACATCAACAAAAAGAAAGACAAAAACCACATGATCATCTCCATAGATGCTGAAAAAGCATTTGACAAAATTCAACATCCATTCATGATAAAAACTCTCAGCAAAATGGGAATAGAGGGCAAGTACCTCAACATAATAAAGGCCATATATGATAAACCCACAGCCAGCATTATACTGAACAGCGAGAAGCTGAAAGCATTTCCACTGAGATCGGGAACCAGACAGGGATGCCCACTCTCCCCACTGTTATTTAACATAGTACTGGAGGTCCTAGCCACGGCAATCAGACAAAACAAAGAAATACAAGGAATCCAGATTGGTAAAGAAGAAGTTAAACTGTCACTATTTGCAGATGATATGATACTGTACATAAAAAACCCTAAAGACTCCACTCCAAAACTACTAGAACTGATATCGGAATACAGCAAAGTTGCAGGATACAAAATCAACACACAGAAATCTGTAGCTTTCCTATACACTAACAACGAATCAATAGAAAGAGAAATCAGGAAAACAATTCCATTCACCATTGCATCAAAAAGAATTAAATACCTAGGAATAAACCTAACCAAGGAAGTGAAAGACTTATACTCTGAAAACTACAAGTCACTCTTAAGAGAAATTAAAGGGGACACTAATAAATGGAAACTCATCCCATGCTCATGGCTAGGAAGAATTAATATCGTCAAAATGGCCATCCTGCCCAAAGCAATATACAAATTTGATGCAATCCCTCTCAAATTACCAGCAACATTCTTCAATGAATTGGAACAAATAATTCAAAAATTCATATGGAAACACCAAAGACCCCGAATAGCCAAAGCAATCCTGAAAAAGAAGAATAAAGTAGGGGGGATCTCACTCCCCAACTTCAAGCTCTACTACAAAGCCATAGTAATCAAGACAATTTGGTACTGGCACAAGAACAGAGCCACAGACCAGTGGAACAGATTAGAGACCCCAGAAATTAACCCAAACATATATGGTCAATTAATATTTGATAAAGGAGCCATGGACATACAATGGCAAAATGACAGTCTCTTCAACAGATGGTGCTGGCAAAACTGGACAGCTACATGTAGGAGAATGAAACTGGACCATTGTCTAACCCCATATACAAAGGTAAACTCAAAATGGATCAAAGACCTGAATGTAAGTCACGAAACCATTAAACTCTTGGAAAAAAACATAGGCAAAAACCTCTTAGACATAAAAATGAGTGATCTCTTCTTGAACATATCTCCCAGGGCAAGGAAAACAACAGCAAAAATGAGCAAGTGGGACTACATTAAGCTGAAAAGCTTCTGTACAGCGAAAGACACCATCAATAGAACAAAAAGGAACCCTACAGTATGGGAGAATATATTTGAAAATGACAGATCTGATAAAGGCTTGACGTCCAGAATATATAAAGAGCTCACACGCCTCAACAAACAAAAAACAAATAACCCAATTAAAAAATGGGCAGAGGAACTGAACACAGTTCTCCAAAAAAGAAATACAGATGGCCAAGAGACACATGAAAAGATGCTCCACATCGCTAATTATCAGAGAAATGCAAATTAAAACTACAATGAGGTATCACCTCACACCAGTAAGGATAGCTGCCATCCAAAAGACAAACAACAACAGATGTTGGCGAGGCTGTGGAGAAAGGGGAACCCTCCTACACTGCTGGTGGGAATGTAAATTAGTTCAACCATTGTGGAAAGCAGTATGGAGGTGCATCAAAATGCTCAAAACAGACCTACCATTTGACCCAGGAATTCCACTCCTAGGAATTTACCCTAAGAACGCAGCAATCAAGTTTGAGAAAGACAGATGCACTCCTATGTTTATCGCAGCACTATTTACAATAGCCAAGAATTGGAAGCAACCTAAATGTCCATCTGTAGATGAATGGATAAAGAAGATGTGGTACATATACACAATGGAATACTACTCAGCCATAAGAAGTGGAAAAATCCAACCATTTGCAGCAACATGGATGGAGCTGGAGAGTATTATGCTCAGTGAAATAAGCCAAGCGGAGAAAGAGAAATACCAAATGATTTCACTCATCTGAGGAGTATAGGAACAAAGGAAAAACTGAAGGAACAAAACAGCAGCAGAATTACAGAACCCAAAAATGGACTAACAGGTACCAAAGGGAAAGGAACTGGGGAGGATGGGTGGGCAGGGAGGGATAAGGGGGGGGAAGAAGAAGGGGGGTATTAAGATTAGCATGCTTGGGGGGGAGGGAGAAAGGGGAGGGTGGGCTGCACAACACAGAGAGGACAAGTAGTGACTCTACCACATTTTGCTAAGCTGATGGACAGTAACCGTAATGTGGTTGTTAGGGGGGACCTGATATAGGGGAGAGCATAGTAAACATAGTATTCTTCAGGTAAGTGTAGATTAAAAATTTAAAAAAAAAAAAAAAAAAAGAAAGAAAGAAAGAAAAGGGGGATTACTCCTTAACAGGATAAAACTATTGGTAAATCAAAGATCAACGCATGCTTTAAATATCCTTAATGTTGATCACTTAAAGGGTGTCAGATGATCAGCTATGGAGGTACTCTTTGCTGATAATATTCCTTTCTCTTAATTAAAAAAAAAAAAAAAAAAAAAAAAAAAAGCATTTCCTGTGTGCTGACCTCCAATGAGTTCTGCACAGTGGTATAGAGGGCATGTCAAAGTGTGGGCTAAGGGTCTATTTGTTTCTACGCAGAAGATCAAGGCCTAGCTTGGATACCCAGAAAATGAACTAAGATACGATATGAGGAGGAGCTTCCGGCATCAGCACTCTCTGGAGGACTCGTGCCGGGGGATGATCATCAAAAAGCCTCCACAGGGATCCGGACGATGCTGCGGTTGTGGCTGCATCCAGCCCACCGTCTCCTGGACTTGCCATAAGAAGGAGGAGGGAGATGTCTAGGCTGGCATGTGCATACAGTGAGACAACGAATTTGACCGGATCTGTACTGTTGGAACAACCAGGAGTTGGGAGGGCTGCAAGTTGTAGCACCCCAAAATCTCATGACTATAGACTATCTATGGTTAAAAGAACATATGGGATGTGAACAGATCCCAGAAATGGGCTGCTTTAATTTGTCTGATGGTTCAAGTACAGTTGGAAAATATCCATCATATCATAGATAAATTTTCACAAATGCCTAGGGTGCCTAAATGGTTTTCTTGGCTTCACTGGAGATGGCTGGTAATTATAGATTTGCTTTGTTTATGTCACCGTATTCCTATTATGTTAATATGTGTGTGCAAATTAGTTAGTAGTTTAAAACCTATACATACTTAAGGTACTATACAAGAAGATATGTCAAAGAAATAATCAATCCTCCCAAGTTTCCTTCATATGCTACATCTATAGCTTTTCTTCTTCCTTCCTAATTACAAACCTTAAATAGAATTCGTGCCTCATATCGAATTTACCGAGTATCATAATTCCTCCAGGTGGTAAAGATACCTCGAGACAAGTGCTGGGCATAGAAGCCACAGGGCATAAATCTGCAAAGAAGTAAAAAGCTAACCTTTGCAAACAATATGGCTTCTCTCTCACTTACCAACTTTACATTTCCCTGTATGGCCCCGGAAGATGACTGGTTAGCCAGAGACGGGTAAGATTCCTCAAGGGAGGAACAACCTAAGACAGGCACAGTCGCAGGGGGGCCATCAGGTGAGAATTTGGGGATCAACAGAGGTGAGGCTCAGAACCTCACCCCCCCTGCTTTGAGAGAAATCTTCTGCATCCGTGGATGTCTTGCTGCCCTTGTCTAGCCTGGATTAATACTTAGTCCATAGGCACACACCTGATCATCTGATCATCTACATTTGCCTTCTTACAGCACTAAACTATGTTTTCTACCTTTATCTTGCATCTACCTACCACTTCAGCATTTTATTAAAAATAATAATAATAATAATAATAGGAGAAATGTGGGATCAAGTACAAAAATCAAACGAATATTCATATTTGACCTGATTGTTTATAGGTCATATTGCATGATCAAAACCGAAAGTTTCTGTGATGACTGCCCTTGTACTGTTCACCATGTAAGAATTTATTCACTATGTAAGAATTCGTTCACCATGTACGACCTTGTTCGTTATGCTTCAGAAGATTGGAGACTGACGAGAATTAGGCTTGAGATGGATTAATGATTGTACATTGAGCGTTGACCCCCCTATACTGAATTTTATTGTTGTTAACAACAATTTGATCAATAAATATGAGAGATGCCCTCTCAAAAAAGATAAAGGGCTCAGTCCAAGAAGAGGACACAATGATTATAAGTATCTATACACCCAACACAGGGTCACCTACATATGTGAAAAAACACTGGCAGAATTAAAGGAGGAAATAGAATGAAATGCATTCGTTTGAGGAGACTTCAACCCACCATTCACTCCAAAGGATAGATCAAACAGACAGAAAATAAGTAAGGACACAGAGGCACCGAAAAACGCATTAGAAAAGATGGACCTAACAGTCATCTACAGAGCATTGGACCCAAATGTTGCAGAATACACATTCTTCTCAAATGCACATGGAACATTTTCCAGAATAGACCACATACAAGGCCATGAAAAGAGCCTCAGTAAATTCAGAAAGATTGAAATACTACCAACCAACTTCTCAGATCACAAAGGTATAAAACTAGAAATAAATTGTACAAGGAAAGCAAAAAGGCTCCCAAACACATGAAGGCTTAACAACATGCTCCTAAATAATCAATGGATCAATGACCAATTTAAAAAAGAACAAGCAATATATGGAGACAAATGACAACAACAGTACGGAGACCCAACTTCCGTGGGACACAGCGAAGACAGTTCTAAGAGGAAAGTGTATAGCAATCCAGGCCAATTTAAAGAAGGAAGAACAATCCCAAATGAATAATCTAAAGTCACAATTATTGAAATTGGAAAAAGAAAAACAAATGAGGCCCAAAGTCAGCAGAAGGAGAGACATAATAAAGATCAGAGAAGAAATAAATAAAATTGAGAAGAATACAGTAATAGAAAAAAATCAACAATACCAAGAGCTGGTTCTTTGAGAAAATAAACAAAGTAGAACAAAAACCTAGCCAGACTTAAGAGAAAAAGAGAATCTAAACACATCAACAGAATCAGAAACAAGAAAGGAAAATTCACGATAGACCCCACAGAAATACAAAGAATCATTAGAGAATACTGTGAGAATCTATATGCTAGCAAGCTGCAAAACCTAGAAGAAATGGACAACTTCCTAGAAAAATACAACCTTCCAAGACTGACCCAGGAAGAAACAGAAAATCTAAACAGACCAGTTACCAGCAACAAAATTGAATACGTAATCAAAAAACTACCCAAGAACAAAACCTCCGGGTCAGATGGATTTACTGCAGAATTGGATCAGACATATAGAAAAGGCATAATACCCATTCTCCATAAAGTTTTCCAAAAAATAGAAGAGGATGGAATACTTCCAAACTCATTCTATGAAGCCAGCATCACTCTAATACCAAAAACAGGCAAAGATCTCACCAAGAAAGAAAATTACAGACCAATATCCCTGATGAACATAGATGTAAAAATACTCAAGAAAATATTAGCAAACCCAATTCAAAAATACACCAAGAGGATCATACACCGTGATCAAGTGGGATTCATCTCAGGGATGCAAGGATGGCACAACACTCGAAAATCCATCAACATCATCCACCACATCAACAAAAAGAAAGCCAAAAACCACATGATCATCTCCATAGATGCCAAAAAAGCATTTGACAAAATTCAACGTCCATTAATGATAAAAACTCAACAAAATGGGTATAGAGGGCAAGTACCTCAAAGTAACAAAGACCATATGTGACAAACCCACAGCCAACATCATACCTAACAGTGAGAAGCTGAAAGCTTTTCACCTAAGATTGGGAACAATACAGGGATGCCCACTCTCCTCACTTTGATTCAACATAGTACTGGAGGTCCTGGCCACGGCAATCAGAAAAAACAAAGAAATACAAGGCAATCAGATCGGTAAAGAAGAAGTCAAACTGTCACTATTTGCAGATGACATGATATTGTGCATATAAAAACCTAAAGACTACACTCTAGAACTACTAGAACTAATATCTGAATTCAGCAATGTTGCAGGATACAAAATTAATACAAAGAAATCTGTTGCTTTCCTATACACTGATGATGAACTAGCAGAAAGAGAAATCAGGAAAACAATTACATTCCCAATTGCATCAAAAATAATAAAATTCCTGGAATAAACCTAACCAAGGAAGTGAAAGACCTATACCCTGAAAACTACAAGACACTCTTAAGAGAAATTAAAGAGGACACTAACAAATGGAAACTCATTCCACGCTCTTAGCTAGGAAGAATTAATATTGTCAAAATGACCACCCTGCCTAAGGTAATTTACAGACTCAATGCAATCCCTATCAAAACACCAGCAGCACTCTTCAATTAACTGAAACATATAGTTTTAAAATTCATATGGAACCACAAAAGACACCGAATAGCCAAAGCAATCCTGAGAAGGAAGAATAAAGTGGGGGGGATCTCGCTTCCCAACTTCAAGCTCTACCACAAAGCCACAGTAATCAAGACAATTTAGTACTGTTAGAAGAAGAGACCCACAGACCAGTGGAACAGAATAGAGTGTCCAGATATTAACCCAAACATATACAGTCAATTAATATACAGTAAGGGAGCCATGGATATACAATAGGGAAATGACAGCCTCTTCAACAGCTGGTGTTGGCAAAACTGAACAGCTACATGTACGTGTAAGAGAATGGAACTGGATCATTGTCTAACCCCATACACAAAAGTAAATTCAAAATGGATCAAAGACCTGAATGTAAGTCATGACACTATAAAACTCTTAGAAAGAAACAAAGGCAAAAATCTCTTGGACATAAACATGACCAACTTCTTCATGAACATATCTCCCTGGGCAAGGGAAACAAAAGCAAAAATGAACAAGGGGGACTATATCAAGCTGAAAAGCTTCTGCACAGCAAAGGGCACCCCAATAGAACAAAAAGGCATCCTACCATATGGGAGAATATATTCATAAATGACAGATCTGATAAAGGGTTGACATTCAAAATATATAAAGTGCTCACGCACCTTAACAAACAAAAAGCAAATAATCCAATTAAAAAATGGCCAGAGGATCTGAATAGACAGTTCTCCAAAGAAGAAATTCAGATAGCCAACAGACACATGAAAAGATGCTCCACATCGCTAATCATCAGAGAAATGCAAATTAAAACCACAATGAGATATCACCTCACACCAGTAAGGATCACCACTATCCAAAAGACAAACAACAACAAATGTTGGCAAGGATGTGCAGAAAGGGGAACCCTCGTACACTGCTGGTGGGAATGTAAATTAGTTCGACCATTGTGGAAAGCAGTATGGAGGTTCCTCAATAAACTCAAAATAGAAATACCATTTGACCCAGGAATTCCACTTCTAGGAATTTACCCTAAGAATGAAGCAGCCCAGTTTGAAAAAGACATTTGCACCCCTATGTTTATTGCAGCACTATTTACAATAGCGAAGCAATGGAAGCAACCTAAGTGTCCACCAGTAGATGAATGGATAAAGAAGATGTGATACACCTATACACAATGGAATATTATTCAGCCATAAGAAGGAAAGAAATCCTACCATTTGCAACAACATGGATGGAGCTAGAGGGAATTATGCTCAGTGAAATAAGCCCGGTGGAAAAAGACAAGTAGCAAATGATTTCACTCATATGTGGAGTATATAAGAACAAAGGAAAAAACTGAAGGAACAAAACAGCAGAAGATTCACAGTACCCGAGTATGGACTAACAGTTGCCAAAGGGAAACTCACTGGGGATAATGGGTGGGAAGGGAGGGACAAGGGGGAAAAGGGGGCATTACGATTAGCAGACATAATGTAGTGGGGGGTACAGGGAGGGCTGTACAACACAGGGAAGACAAGTAATGTTTCTATAGCACCTTACTACACTGATGGACAGTGACTGTAATGGGGTATGTGGGGGGGACTTGACGATGGGGGGAGTCTAGTAACCATAATGTTGCTAATGTAATCTGCTAATGCAGATTAATGATACCAAAATAAAAGAAGAGAGAGAGAGATTCTTATTTAAAAAAATAGAATTAATATGTAACCCAGCAATTCCACATCTGGGGACATAGCAAAAAGAATTGGAGTCAGGGTCTCAGGGAGATGTATGTGCACCTATGTTCACAGCAGCATTACTCACAATAGCCAAAATTTGAAAGCAACCCAAGTATCCATTGATGGATGATTGGATAAACAAAATGTTGCATATCCATACAATGGAATATTATTAAGCCTCAAAAAGGATGAGAATTCTGACACATATTTCACCATACATACACCTTGAGGACATGATCTTAAATGAAATTAAGCAGTACAAAAGGCAAATACTATATGATGCCACTATGAGGTATCTAGAATAGCCAGATTTATAGAGACAGAGAGTAGAAAGGTGGTTGCCAGTGGGTGAGGGGAAACGTTTAATAGGTATAGAGTTTCAGTGTTTCAAGACAAAAAGAGTTCTGGAGATGGTTGCACAACAATGTGGTTGTATTTAACACTGCCAAATTGTACACTTGAAAATGGTTAAGATTGTAAATTTTGTGTTATGTATATTTTTAAGTCAAAACGTCTAGAGAAAAGTATTAACTGAGAGGAGAAGTACTTATAGTAATAGCTGACTTCTCAACAGAAACAGTAAAAGCCAGAAGAAGGTAGAATAATACACTTAAGTGCTGAAAGACAATACATGCCAACCTACAATTCTACATCCACAAAAATAGGCTTAAAGAATTAAACTGAAATGACATTTTCAGAAAAACAAACCTGAGAGAATTGACCATCAGGAGACTAGCACTAAAGGAAATACTAGAGGTTTTTTGTTAGGCATAAGGGAAATGATTCTGGTTGGGAAGTCAGAGATTCAGGGAGGAATGAAGAAAATGAAAAGGGTAAATGAGGGTAGGAGGAAAGAAATGAAAAGGGTCACTTATAATAATAATGTCTTGTGGGGTTTAAATATATAAATAAAGTTAAAATACATAATTAATAGCATGCAAGTCAGGAGGGGTGATATATGGAACTAAAGTGCTCTAGGTCCTAGCATTGAAACAATATGTGAGAAAGTTCTCAACATTGTTAGGAACAAGAAAATGCAAATGTAAAACTCCATTGTGATACACCTACATGTCCACCAGATTGACTAAAATAAAAAAGATTGACTCTGCCTAGTTGGTGGGGATGTGGAAGTAGTGGAATTTACACATGCTGCTCATTGTATAGTCAGAAAACCCTATATACAAAAAGTCATGGATATGTGGAATCAAAGACACATACAAGAAGAGTTACAATAGGCTTATTCATAATATTTACAAACTGAAAACAATCCAAATGCCCATCAACAGTAAAATGGGGAAATGCTGGCATATTCATAGAATGGAACACTTTAGAGCTTCAGTGTGCAATGCAGTGTCCACTAGCCACATGCGGCTCCTTAAATTTAAGCTAATTAAAATAAAATTTTAAAGTCCAGTTCCTTAGTAGCATTAGCTACATTTCAAGTGTTCAACAGCCTCAGCTGATTGCTGGCAACTGAATTATACAACATAGAAACAGAGCATTTTTATTACCACAGAAAGTATTATCAGTCAGCATGGCTCCAGAGCAAGGGTCAGCTACTTTCTTATGCAAAGGGCCTAGCAGTAAATAATTTAGAATTTGCAGGCCATGTGGTCTGTGTTGCAGCTGCTCAATTCTGCCATTGTTGCATGAATGCATCCATAGATAATATATTAATGAATGAGGATGGCTGTGTTTCAATAAAACTTTATTTATGGACACTAAAATGTGTATTTCACAAAATATTACTCTTCTTGCAATTTTTTTCAGCTATTTAAAAATGTAAAAATCATCCTTAGACCATTCAAAAGCCATACAAAACCAATACCAGACCAGATTTGGTCTGTGGGCCAGAGATTGCCTATTCCTGCTATATAGTAAGGAAAATGAATAAAGTATAGCTAGCAATCAAAACATGGCCAAATCTCACAAATATGACACTGAGAAAAAGCAACCTGCATTAGTTTCCTATTGCTGTCATAACAAATTACCACAAGGCAGTAACAGGGCTCTGTTCCTTCTGAAGGCTCTAGGGAAGAATATATTTCCTTGACTTCTCTAGTTTCTAGAGGCTGCCTGCACCCCTTGAGTTGTAGTCTCTTCCTCCATTTTCAATGTCAACAATATATTGAGTCTTTCTCATGCTACCATCTTTCTGGTTCTCCCTCTTCTGCCTCCCTCTTCCACTTTTAAGAACATTGTGATTACATCGAGTCTACCAAGATAATGCAAAATAATCTCACTATCTTAAAGTCAGCTGATTAACAAACTTAATTCTATCTGCTACCTCAATTCACCTTTGCCATGTAACCAAACACTGTCACAAGTTTCACAGATTAGAACATGGACATATTTAAGGGGCCATAATTCTGTCTACCACACAACCAGACCCACAACCATGTATATAGTAAGATTCCATGAATTTAAAGTTTAAAAAAAGAGAAAAAAATTACTGTAATATTTAAGAGTGCTTCTTCCTACTGGTGTTAAGACACTAAAGAAAAACAAAGAAGGGATTACCATAAAAATTAGGATAGTTGTTACTTTAGGGTAAGGGGGAAGACGGATTGAGAAGGGACATGGGGGAAGCATCTGAGTACTAAAAATGTTCTATTTATTGACTTGCATGTTCTATTTATTGAAGTTACAAAGGTATTTGATTTATGAAAATTTATTGAATTTGGTGATCATCCATGCATTACCTTTCACAATACAAAAGTTTAAAAAATAAAAGAGAGAAGAAGAGTACTCCAAATTTGAAATCACTAAGCAGTGTGTGGTAGAAGAGTGTGTGATCAAACACTGTTTACACAAATGCAACTTCTAGTCAGCATGTTAGTGCTTCAAAATGTAATACTAGTGGACTTTCAGGGATCCTATGGTATTTGAGTATAATCTCCAATATGAGAGGGACCAAAACAAACAGAAAAGTAGAATCCAGAGGAAACAGATATGATATTGAGACAGGGACTGTGGCCTTAGAGTAAGTAGGGTGGGGGCCTCTGGAAAAAGTAAGGCAGGATATTTACAGTCAGAGCAATGTAACTATATGCAAGGAAACCCCCTGCCAAAACTCTGTTAAACATTAAGCTCTAGAGTCATTCTTCAATGAGATCAGTTGATGCTCCCCGAAAAAGGAAAGTAGCCCATGTTTTTATTATGCTAATTGTTTGTAATCATGTGTATGGTTCACTTCAGCATGCTGAGACTTAATATCTCATCAAGGACAAGCATCCTAAGACCACTTTTAACAAGTCCACACCCTAAGCCCTTTATCAGTTCCCCAAAATCCTCAACAGCCTATAAATCCCCTAGACAACACACCACCCTGGGCTCTCTTGTCCCCTCCAAGTGAGAGCCAGGAGCTCTGTCCTCTCACTCTATCTCTCAATAAAAGCCTCTCCCTGGCTTTCCTACGTTGGGTGTTTGCTAAGTTCATTCTTTGACTCCACAAACAAGAATCCTGGCATCAATATGGGAACAGAAAAACATTTTTTAAACCATGAACCCCCAGGACCCCTAATTAATATCGTAGAGAAATGAGAAAATATACTGCATCCGTGCTCTAAAATAGGCACAGAGAATGAGAAGAGCTGATAGAGAAACTAAAACAGAAGAATGGAGATCAAAACCCAAGAAGCAACAAACCTCTCTAGATAGGCTGAAAACTAAAGTTACAGACGTATCCCAGAAGCAATGGGAATAGGACAGTGGGATGGATAACAAAAAAGAAAAGATAAGAAAATTTCATAATCATACCAGAAAATCCAGCCTGCCAGTCTAGGGATGGTGTTCTTAGTTTTGTGAAATGTGGCAGGCTTGCCAGCGTGGAAATACTAGCAGTTCTCAAGAGAGAGAAAAAAATGCTGGGAAGGAAAAAAATTAACACTGTGCTTATAGACTGAATGTCTGTGTCCCCCCAAATTCACCGGTTAAAACCTCACCCGCAACATGATAGTATTTGGAGGCAGGGCTTTGGGGAGATGATTAGGTCATGAGGGCGGAGCTCTCATGGACGGGATTAGTGCCCTTGCAAGAGACCCCAGGGAGCTACCTTGCTCCTCTTGCCTGTGAGGACACAGAGAAGATACTGTCCATGAACCAGGAAGTGGGCCCTCACCACATACCAAATTAGCTGGTACTTTTCTGCCTCCAGATCTGTGAGAAATAAATTTGATTGATTTACAAGCCACCCAGTCTACAGTACTGTAATAGCAGACTGAACCAAATAAGTAGACAAGAGAAATTCCTGGAATTGAAGTACACAAATCTTCAGGTTAACGGGGTATACCAAATGTACATCATAAAAAATCATCTTACTGGGATACTTCCAAATCCGAGGAATATAGAAAAGTATTGATATTGGTCAAATAGGTGAGGAAATGGTACTATGGATAACTCAATTAACATAAATTCAACAACTTAGAAGAAATAGAGCAGTATCTTGAAAACCTCAACTTACCACAATTCATCCAATATCAAATAGATAAATAGAATACTCCTACACAGAAATTGAATTCATAGTTCAATGCTTTCCCAAAAAGAAAACCACAGACCCAAGATGATTTCACTGGTGAGTGTTACTATATATTTAAAGAATTAACAGCAATGTTACAAACCGTCTTCCAAAAATGAACAGGAGAGAACCGTTCCTATCTCCTTTTATGAGGTCAGCATTACCCTGATACCAAAACCAAGCAAAGACAATAAAAAAGCAGGCAAGAAAAAAAACCACAGACTCCTGACTCTCATCAACCTAGACACAAAAATCTTCAACCAAATATGAGCAAATAGAATCCAACAATATATATAAAGAAAAATCTATCTCAGACACTTAGAGTTTATACCAGGAATGCAAGGCTTATTCAATGTTTGTAAAACAATCAATTAAATACATTATATTAATTGTCTTTCAAAGTAAAATCACATGATGAAGTCAACTGATAAAGAAAAAGCCTTTCTACCCAAAATAAAACTATTCAAGATAAAAACTCTCACCAAACTACGAATAGAAAGGAACTTCTTCAACCTGATAAAGGGCATCTTCAAAGAAACCTATAGCTAATATTATACTTAATAGTGAAAAGCTGAATGCTTCCCTCTAAGATCTAGAATAAGGCAAGGATGTTCATACTTACCATTCCTATTCAACAGCATACTATAAATCCTAACTAGTGTAATAATTCAAGAAAAATAAATCAAAGGCATTCCATTAGGAAAGGGAGAAATAAAACTGCCTGTATTCACAGACAACAGTATTATCTATATAGAAAATCCCATGAAATCTATTTAAAAATCCTATAAATAATCGTAATGCCCCCTTTCTTAGCATGTATAGTGTGTGTGGGGGGGCACCGGGAGGGCTGTGCAACACAGAGAAGACAAGTAGTGATTTTACAGCATCTTACTACGCTGATGGACAGTGACTGTGAAGGGGTATGTGGGGGGGAGCCTAGTAAACATAATGTTCTTCATGTAATTGTAGATTAATGATACCAAAAAAAATCCTATTATAAAAAATTAGTTTAGTAAAATCATAGGATACAACATTAATATACAAAAATCAATTATACTTCTACATATAATAAATGTACAAATGGAAACCAAATATTTTAAAACCAATATAATTTATATTTCCAAAACATGAAATATTTAGGGATGAATCTAACAAAACGTATACAAGATCTACCTTCTGAAACCCACAAAATACTAATGAAAGAAACCCAAGAAGACTTAGTTAAATGGACAGATATAGCATGTTAATGGGTTGAAATATACAACATAGTAAAGGTATCAATTCTCTTCAAACTAATCTACATATTTAATGTAATACAGTCAAAATGGCAGTAGGATATTTTTATAGATACAGACAAGATGGTTCTAAAATTTATATAGAAAGGCAAAGAATCTAGAAGCACTGAAACAAGTTTTAAAAGAATAAAGGTGAAGGAATTACATGACCTGCTTTTAATATTTACCTGCTTTTAGCATAATAATTGAGACAATGTAATGTTAGTGAAGAAACAGACACATAGATCAATAGAACACTATAGAGGCTCCAGAAGTAGATCCAAGCAAGTACTGCCAACTGATTTTTGACAAATAAACAAGGAAATTAATTGGATAAGGCATAACCTTTTCAAATATGGCATTGCAACATTTAGGTATCCATACATAAAAAAATAATAATAATATGAACCTATAATTCACACCTTATACAAAACTTAACTCAAAATAGATCATATATCTAAATATAAAACATAAAGCCATAATATTCTTAGAGGAAAACACAGAAGAGTATCTTCATGACCTGGGGATAGATGAAGAATTCTTAGATATAACACCAAAACATGAACTATAAGAAATCATAGGAAAAACGTGTTAAATTTGCTTTCAGCAAAATTAAAAACTTTTATTCTTAGAAAGTCCCTATTAAGAGACTCAAGAGACAAATACATGGTGCAAGGAAATATTTGTAAATTACACATCCAACTAAGATCCAGAATATACAAAGAACTCTCAAAACTCAACAATTAGAAAATGAACAGCTCATTAAAAAATTGGCAAAGGACTTGAACAGACTCTTCACCGAAGAGCATAAAAGAATAGCAAATAAGCACATGAAAAGATGTTCAAAATCATTAGCCATTAGGAAAACGCAAATTACAAACACAATGAGATACCAGTACCCACCTATTAGAATAGCTGAAATAAAAATACTGACAGTTTCAAGTACTAATAAGGATTTTAAGCAAATGAGATGCTCATATATTGGTGCAGGGCATGCAGAATGGTATGGTCATTCTGGAAAACAGTTTGTCTATTTCTTATAAAGGTAGATATACAATTACCATATGACCCAATGATCCCACTCCTGGGTGCTTGCCCTAAAGAAACGAAAACTTATGCTTACAAAAAAATCTGTCCGTGAACATTCATAAAGACCTTATTCATAATCATTAAAAACTGAAAGCAACCATATGTCCTTCGACAGATGAATGATAAATAACCTGTAGTACATCTGTACATTCAAACACTACTTAGCAATATAAAGGAAGCTACAATTGATATATGCACAACTCAGATGAATCACACATGCACTATGCTAAATGAAAGAAGCCAGTCTCAAAAGGTTACATACTGTATGATGTATGTGCTGTCTGTATAACATTCTGGAACAGATAAAAATATAGGGATGCAAACAGATCACTGGTTGTCAGAGGTTTGGGGTGGGGGAGATGGTCTGGCTACAAAGGGGCAGAATAAGGGAGATTTGTGGGGGGGGTGATGAAACTCTTTTGTGTCCTGATGGTTACACAAATTTATCCACACATTAAAATTCATGGCACTGCAAAACAAAACAAAACAAAAGTTAATTTTACTATAATAATTTCAAATATATTACTTTTTAAAAATTGAATAGGTCATATATAAAGGAATGGGAAATGTAACATTCGAAATGGCAGCTTTCTTAAAAATGACATTGGAAGTTAAAAAACAGTGTATCAACACCTTTAAAATCCTTGTAAAAGTTTCTAGCCTGAAATTATAATTCAAGTTATCAATTAAGTATGAGATAATGACAAACTTTGTTCATGCAGTCTGAAAGGAAATCATCTCCCATGTACCTTTTCTCGGGAAGTTTCTGAAGGATGAGTCCCATCAAAAACATTGTAGTAAACTAAAAATAAGTAGGTCCCAATAAACAGAAGACCCCACAAAGAGGCTTGGCAAAGGAATGTTCTAGATTCATGCAGCATCCTTAGCAATGAATAAAGATTGGCACATGGTCTGAGAAAACGTTCTTCAAAAAAAAAGAATGAAGATACTTGAAGATGTGAAAAATATTGCTGATAGGTCTGTGATGGAAATTTAAGTTCCATTAGGGCAGGAATTTAGTTTGTCTTGTTCACTCATGTAGTCCTAGTTCTTAGAACAGTACCTAGCACATGGTAAGCATTCAATAAAGATTTGTTAAATGAAATAAAGAAGGGAAGAGTGAATGGGAGGAGAGGAATATGATACAGTGTGTAATCACAACTCTTTTTTTCTGTAAAGCTGAGCTGAGAAATGTGGTGTAGCTCAAAGGGACCATGGGATCAGAAGAATATTTATAAGTTAGGAGAAATGACATGACTATATGCTGATGCAAATGATCCCAAACAGAGAAAAACAGTTATGGGGAAGATGGGGAGCTTTCTACTAGTTACCTTATAGTCTCAGGGAAATGGGAAACAAAGTCAACATCAGGTGAGAGTGAAGATGGCCCACAATCAGCAAGTATCCAATATCCTCAACATCGCTAGATGTTCCCGTCATCTTCTTGCTTAACTGAAAACTGGCTGTTCCTTAAGATCACTACCTTCTATGAAGCCCTCTTAAGTGGAACTGCCATCTCTCATAGATCTCTACTACCATTGGGCTAAATCCTTTGCATAACTGAGATCCTTTCAAAGTTATTAAGACTAGTTTCAAGGCCCTCAATACGGTCTACCCAGGCAAGTGATTATGTGGACTTGAAATAAGTGTGAATTCCACTGTTATTAAGTGCACTGTTTTATAGAAGTCACTTCACTCAAATTAATAGAGACTGTTGTGCAGCTTCTATATCCTTGTAAATTTTCTGTCTAGTTCTTCTATCAATTATGGAGAGTGGAGTACCAAAGCCTCCAAATACTACTGTTGAAGGTGCTATTTTTCCAATCAATATTGGCAAATTGTGTTGTACATATTTTTAGGTTCTCTTTTACATACATAGAAATTTACAATTCTTATATTTCCCTGCAATGGATCCTTTTATCATTATAAAATGTCCAATTTTGTCACTAGTTACACATTCTCCCATAAAAATCTATTTTGTTGAATACTATTATACTCACTACAACACACACTTGCTTACTGAATTCTTAATGTGTTTCCTCTATCATTCCACTCTCAATGGATTCAGGTCATTAAATCTAAATTATATCCCCTGTCAAAAGCGTTAGTCGAATCCGGGTCTTTTATCAAGTAGACAATCTTTATCTACTTATTTGAGTCTTTAACACATTCATAATATGGGTAGATTTACATATGTTATTTTGCTATGAGTGTTATGCATTTCTCATTTCTTTTTGCTCCTCTATTCCTCTGTGACTACCATCTGCTGTGTTATATAGATATGTTCTAATAAAACAAGTGATTCCTTTGTTCCAGGGCCTCAGAGCTTGCAGTGTGGCCCTTCCTTCCCTCACAAGAGCTAGCATGTGCCCCACGCTGGTAGGTGCTAAAGAGTCTCTTTCCTCACAAAGCCACAGGTACGCCGCCCAGGGGAAGCCCCCGTTTTCTCTCCGTCACCTCAGTGGGGATATGCCGATCCTGATAAGGGAGGAAAGAAATGGTATGCCAAAGGAGTTGCAAGAGATAGCCAGCCTGCACTGGCAGGGTCAGGGGACAATCCCCAGGATGGGATTTTAGGGGTGCTGGATCAAGGGGACTGGAATGTAAGACTGGATAACCAAGTTTTCCTGAGTGGGGGCACTGCCTTGTATGGCGGGACTTAACACACTGGCAAGGAGTCCAGGAGAGGGAGGAAATTCACTGCCAGAGCAGCCCCTAGGAGCTTTAAGAAAGCAATGGGCTCCATGGGGAGAAGTGGCAATGCCTGCCTTGGACTGGCAAATAGTAGAGGAAAGAACAAAAAGGTTGAGTGATACAGGATTGGAGAGAAAGTGTGAGGCCAATCACATGGCCTGAAGGTTATGTTCCACAGGAGGGCCAAGAGCTCACACCATTCACCAAAGCCATCAGGGCCGGTCTGGTGAGAGGGGCCCCTGCATCACTAAGAAGTTTGGTGGCTGCTCTCTGCAAGCCAGTGTGGGTGATGGAAGGAAAGCGGTCCCCGCACCTGGGCTCACTACTGTCTAATGTAACTGAGGACAGAGGGCAGCTCTTAACGAAGAGTCTCCAGGGGAGCACATTTCAAGGAACAACTGGCAAGGTTAGAAGGGCAGTCAAGAGCACCTGATGGGCAGGGAGCTGAGAAGATGGTTCAGACAGCCTGGTTCCCTAGGGGCAACTATAACCAGAAAAACGCAAAAATGCAAGAGAAGGAAGGTGGTTGTCCCAGTGGAAAGTCACAATCTCTTGCGCAGTTCCTGGCCCTGAGCCAATTTTGAGACTGACCCCACTGACTGAAGAGGTGAATGTGTCCTGAGGAGGAAGGATTCAGAAGCAAGGTGGTCAGTATATATGCTGTTATGATGCCACTATCTTTCTCCACAGAGAATGACTGCCATTTCTCAGGTGACTGTAGGCAGGGGAAGGAGGAATGCTCCAACGTTTGAAGAACTACAGGATACAAGGTTTGAACTGACATTTGTTCTGGAGGCCCAAAGTGTCACGATGAGTAGGGCTTATGAGGCCCTGGTAATTTAAAGGGTTGGGGATAGTGATCGGTTCCCGCTGAGTCAGCTGGGTCCCTGGGCCAACACAGTGGTCATTGCTCCTGCTCACGAGTTGACACTTGGCGGGTGGAACAATAACCCCCACGTTGGGTCACTGGTCTGCAGGACAAGAGCTATTGTGCTGGGGAAGGCCAAGAGGATCCTCTGACGCTGGCCCCCGCCCCAGGCCAAGATAGTAGGTCAAACCGCTATGGGATCCTGGTGAGGGTGGGTGGGGTGCTTAAAAGAGATTCTGATGCCATTGGACACCTATGGGATGCAGGGAAGAGGAAGTAAGAGAGCAGCAGGGATGAAGCGAGTGTAGAACATGTGGAAAAGGTCTAGGATTCTCTCTGCGGGGGACAGAGACAGGGATGGAATGGAAATGGCCAGAGGGGAACCAGGGGCTTTGACTGGATCCATCGGTAATGTGTCCTAGGATGGCACTTGGCACAGGAGATTTTGCTGGACCCTTCATTATCTACCTTAGCATACCTGAGATAGCACACACTGTGACTTGAAGAGTCACTGGGAGAAGTGGGAGAGAGCAATCTCCAGACACAGGCAGGTATGCAGTGTTGGGGCTGGGGGCACACTCCATGAGGCTGACTGCAGAGTTAGAATGGATGGAATCTCCCCTGCTTTGTAACCTGCTCCAGCACAGCAGGCTTCTCAAGGGCAGACCCAGAGAAATCAGGCCTTTGAGTTCCTGCAAGCAACAGGTGTTGAGGCACCCCAGGCCTCCCTTGCAGGTCAGCCAGAGTAGGGTGCAGGAGGGAAAGGTGACAGGAAGACAGAGGAGTATGGATGGGAAAGGGAGGAAGAAAGGTGTTGAGGGAAAGCAGGGCTGTTGGAGCAGGGATTGAGTGTCAAGCAAGGGAAATTCTAAAACTGAAGGGCCTTAGAGAAGTCAAGGGAGCAGGGACCACACTCCAGATACCAGGACTGCTCAGCTCATGGATGCTGGGAAGCAGTAGTGTCACGGAAGTCTGAGAGGTAACTGGCACTCCACTGCCACCGCCATGGCCACCACCACTGTCCCCCATTGGCTGTGTTTCCTCCCAGACCTTTCAAACATACCTGTACACACACCTGTATGTATTCTCAAACATTATGCAGGGTTGACATGGTTTCTTTTTCTTTCTTTTATAATTTACAAAGGTGCATCCAATGGCCTTGTCCTGCAGCTTTGCTCTATGCACTCACGAGGATGCCTCTGCAATCTGTGAACACAGCCTCATGCGTCCCTTCTGACTGCTGAGCTTTAATCTACTGGATACACAGGCCACGTTGCACTCATCCCTCTCCTTACTGATGGGAACTCAGAGCATTCCCAGTTTCTGACAACCAACACCCTTGTGCATGTGTCCCTCGTACACCAACCACACATACCGGCCTGTCTCTGGAAAATGTACCAGGCCTGGCAGCGGCCTGACCTGGTCACAGCGGGAATGCACGTTTCCCAGGCTAAAGAATCTCGGCTCAGAGCAGACCTCTGGAGCCCGACTGCGTGGTTTCTGACCTGTACAAGATCCCAACTAACCCAGTGACCTTGGGCCAGTGGCTGAACCTGTCAGTCAGTGCCTCACCTGAGGGTGCTAATAGGGGGGTACTTCAATACTAGGACTGTCATGAGCACGCGTTCGTTCTTGCCCACAGCACTTAGAAAGAGCACCAGGCACACAGAACTTGTGGTAGAAGTTGATTTCCATTCATTCTGCCAAATTACCCACCTCCCCTCCCCAGATGACGCCTCTGCACTGCTGCTGCCACAGCCACTGCCACCATCACCACCACCACCACCCCCACCCTCCACCCCCTGCACCACGGTCCCCCCAGCAGAGGGCAAAAGCATGGGATTGGTCACAACTCTCCCATCCTTGGAATGGTTAAGTTCTTTGAGGGTTGCAAACCTGGTGCCGGACAACTGATTGGTGGTTTTAGCTCGCACTTGCAGGATTAGTGATGGTGAGCATCTTCTGGGGTGTGCACTGGCCATCGGGATTGCCTCTCCTTTGAACTGACTTGGAGTGGGGCAGGGGCTCAGCAAGGGAGGGGGGCAAACCCCAGCCTGTCTGCTGAACAGGCCTGCCAGTAAAGTTTGCTGAGCGCACAGTCACAGGCCACGTTTAACAACTATAGCAACCGTCACCCAGCAGTTGCTGCGACAGCAGCCGTACTGCTCATAATCATGACAGCATTTGCCCTCTGGCCCTTTACCGGAAGAATGAGCTGAGCCCTGATCACTGCTGGCTGCCTGTGCCCATTTTCCTATCAGGTCGTGGTAAGTGTCAGTGTGGAATGGTGGCTGGCAACACCCCTCTGCACCAGGTGCTTCACCTCCATCGTGACGTTTCATGCCTCCAAGCCTCACTGACAGGTGCCGTCATCACCTGGCTTTGGGGATGGGAAACGGATGCTCAGAGCTGAGCTCCTGATTGGAAATTGGGACGTGGGTTCCCGACCAGGCGAGGCCAGACTTGGAAGAGGTGGGACGAGAGGCGTGACCTGCGGACTCCAGTCCAGAGGGCCCAAGGTCTCCTTTGGCGGTGGAGCAGAGGCCCTGGCCCTATCGGCTAAGGCCTAGAGGGGAGGGCCAGCAAGGCTTGTGCGGGTGGGGGGGGGGAGGGGAGGGGCACGGGGCAGGGCAGGGCGGGAGGGGGCAATGGGGGGAGGGGAGGGGGCGGAGGGGGTCAATGAGAGGAGGGCACATGAGGTTTGATGCGATCTCATGAGGCGCCTGCACACTCAGAGACTCGCCACTACTGCAGGGGCAGTGACCTTGGAGGTCATTGCCTGGGAGCAGGCCTGCGCACATGCGCAGCATGACCTCCCCCGACAAAATGTTTGCGTACAGGGCGGGTTTCAGCCCAGAGGGTGGGAAGCAGGCCGGTGTCCACCCCGTAGATCCCGGAGCCCCGCAGGGACCTGCGTTACGCCTTGAAAGGGGGGCCCCCGGGTTCCTGGACCCCGAGGGCTTCGAGTCTGAGCGGCAAGTGATGGAGGTGGGAGGGCCCATGCTTTGGAGCCGTGAAGGCCGACCTGTCTCCCCGGCCGACGACAAGGGAGATGCTGTGCACTACGCATTCCACCTCGCCGACGAGTCTGTAGTGGCGGCCATCACACAGCAGCAGCTGAGTGTCTGGTGTACCCCGGGTGGGCTCAGAAAGCCATTTCCAGAGAGCTACGCCTCTGAGGGCTCGGTCGAGTGGCCAGGCCCAGAGGCAGGGCCCGGTGGTAGGGGCATGCTTGCCCTTGGCTGTGTGGAATCGCAGGCAGCTTCTGCCACCCTGCGCCGGCTGGGTGAGTTCCACGAGCACTGGGCCTGGGAGAGGTTTTCTAAGAGAGGCAGTAAGAGTAGGCAGAAGGTTGGTGTGGGTCGCCAGCGGCCCTGGGCAGAGGGCCAGACTGGGACGCCTTTGGACCCCAACTCATCAGATGAGTTGGGTGAGATCCAGCTGATGAGGATGAGGCTTTACCCCAAAGAAGGAGGCCAGGCCAAGCCCAGCAGCCCCAACGATTCCAGGGACACACCCAGACACTCGAATTTATACCTCAGGGAGAATTTCCCTCATGTGCCAGGCTCTGTCCTGTCCTCAGCTCCCCGAGGGTTCACTTCAGCTGTGGAAAGGCAGGCTCTTGGCCAGCTGGACATCTCTTCCACTAAGAAAATGCAGAGTGTGTTCTGGGAGAAGGTGGGGAGCAGGCCCAGCTACCCTGGAGCAGGAGTGGGAACTGCTGTCGGCGCGGCCAGCACAGGTGGCCTGCACCAGGCCACTCCTACGGAGAAGGTGGCCCAGGGGAAGAAATCTCCAGAGGATGTCTCCAAAGGTACCCTGGGGAAAACCTTCCCTTCCTGGGGCCAGAGAGTCCCGGCAGCTCCCCTGGAGACAGCCACCTTTCCCCCAGTCTCTGGGGTTCCACTGCCTTGGAAGTCCAAGAGGTATTCGTTGGTGCGCTTGTTCGCCAAACACTCCAAGAACAGGGGTGCTGGGAAGAATTCTGTGGCCAGGAGGACACGAGAGTTTGAGCTGCTGGTGGGAGGAGATAATGATCCAGATGGAGATCCAGTCCCAAAGGGCCAAGTGAGTAGGCCATGCTGCTGCTCCTCTCTCCCTCCCCATGCTTCTCCCCTCCCCCCACCCCCACACCACCACCTCTTGACCTCCACCGTCCACCCCTCAGCGTCTGTCCCCGGGCACCCTGGGTCGTTAGGATGCCAGATCGGGGTCATTTCAGTAGGGGCAGAAAGGAGGATGATGCTGTGTGTGTGCCGGCGCCATTCCGGACTGACCCTTGTCTGCAGGTTTTCTGCCCTCTCCCCCAGGGGGACTGGGATGGAAGGGAAGGGAGGGCTGGTGGCTGATTTGGATTGGGGACCCCTTCAGAGTTTGGGAGGCACAGGTTCAGTGTTTAGATCCCCATCGTCACCTTCCTGATTCCTACATCCTAGCTATTCCCCCAGCCTGCCTCCCAGGGGCCTGGGCTTTCTCAGTGCCCCACTGTTCCCCCACCTAGCTCAGCTCTGCCTCCTGGCCTGGGGCTGACTGAGGGACAAAGGTGCTAATGAGGTCAGCCTCTGAATTTCCTTCTGTTCCCTGCCTCACCCCAGCCCTAAGCACACATGGCACACATGTGCAGGTACCCCTCTGCCCCCTACCAGTGAGAAATTTTTGTTTTAGCCTCCAACATCCAGTCCAGGGCCATGCTGTCTGTGTATGCATTGTGGAGAATGCCACATTGGCAACCTGGACACCAGAGGCCCCCAGGTTCCAGGAAACTCACAGCCCTTGACCCCGATCCAGGAAGACATCATGCCCAGAGGACCGGCACCCTCTGGTGAGTCTTTGGGTTTGATAAGAGGGGAGGGGAGAAGGCATGAGGAGGGAAGCTCTGGTTCTGCTGGGGGCTCAGCCTCGCTCACTGACAACCTGCCTGCCCAGGCAGCTTCTCACACAGGAAATCGGGTGTGGACAGGGCTAGCCATCGTGTGCATGGGGTTTGGGTGGCAGGGGTGATCGGTGGCAGTGCCACAAAGTGCACCTCTGGACATCGACTCTGAGTGGAGCCAAGCGTTTTCTGTTAAGTCCTGTTTGGCCATGCTGCTCATCCCAGGGTCTGGCTGTGGCTACAGCTCTGGGAGGGTGCCACCCAGAGCCACAGCCCTTGGGGTCCTGGGCAAGCACAGTTGCAGATGGGCTGCCCCAGAGGAACAGGGGAGGCAGCCCCAGAGGGGAGGCTACAGCAGCTGGGCAGAGCAGGGCCAACTTGTGGCCAGCAGAGGGTGGTGCTGCCTCATGTTGGACCCTGCTAAGCCCTTTCTGCCTCACCGGGAGCCTTGGAAGCTGGATTTTGTGTTCTTTCCCTCTCAGGTGACCAGGAACCACTTGACGTCTCCCCAAGACAAGAAAGGCAGCAGCAACCTGCTGGAGCACAGGGATGTTGTCAGGTAATGCTTCCTCTGGCTCCTAGGAGTGCAGGCCCAAGTTAGATGGTGGGATACGAGTCTAGGTTAAACTGATGTGCCCCCTCCCAAGTCCTGCACCCCACGGAGGCAAGGCACCTCCTTTCCACAGAGGAGCCCATGCCAGTCTGGACACTGGGCTTCAGGTTGGAGGGCCTGGGGGAGGGGTGGAGGGCGGGCAGGTGGGAGGTCAAGGATACAGGAGGTTAGAGCATTCTAATCATTTCTCCTTCTCTGCTGTCTGCCGGCCTAGTGTGTGGTGCTACAGAGAGAAATAGATGAGCTTAAAAAGCAACTCGGTATGAGGAACCTCGGGCTGGGGCTCATGTGGTAGGGGCAGGAGGCAGACTGTGGAGTCTCGGTGCCGAGTCTAGGGGGTGGAGAGTGGCCGGGCTGGGGGTACACTCCTGTGGGGGAGGAGAGCCTAGCAGGCCTGGCCCTGGAGCCTGCTGTGCATGTTCACAGGCCGGGGGGGAGGTGGGGGGGTGCAAATGGGAAAGCATCGCCTGCACTGCATCACACTTTG
This sequence comes from Manis javanica, assembly GCF_040802235.1. Classification (NCBI taxonomy): domain Eukaryota; kingdom Metazoa; phylum Chordata; class Mammalia; order Pholidota; family Manidae; genus Manis; species Manis javanica. The sequence goes on from NC_133174.1 coordinate 65,792,406, forward strand.
CAAAAATGAGATCTCTTCTCAGGACATTTAGAGATGCCCCACTGATTTTCCCTTTACCTACCACTTGATATGGCTAGTATGGGGGGGGGGGGTGTATGAATGACAAGTGCTGAGAGGTTCTGATATGTCCCAAAGCTTGAGAAGTACTGACACTTTAGCTCCCGTTTATGAAAAGTGTCCACATTTAATTCAGGTGGTGGGTGAGTGAGTCAGTGAGTCCTGGGCCCTGTGAACAGGGGCTGCAGGGGGTTTCAGGTTGCAGGGCTAGGCAGTGCCCCCCGGGGTGACATGGGGGATGGGCTCATCTGTCCCCATGTCTGCAGCGCCTGCTTGAGTCTCTCTCTGTTTCAGCGGCCATGCAGTCCCTGTTTGACAAGTTCCAGGCCCTTTGAAGTGAGTGTTACACACTCCATGCCACTTTCCATAGCCCTGGCTGTTGAGGAGGGCTGTGGGCCGGCCCTGACCCGAGGCTTTTCCCTGACTCTGCTCTGTTCCACAGGTTGAGCCCAGCGTCTTTGTACAAGAGGAGCAGCTGGTCGCTATGGAGCAAGGGAGCTGTGGCCAAGCTGGGTCCCTCCTGTTGTTCTGCCTCAGCCGGGGCTTCCTCTCCTGCTTCTTTTGCCCCCTCCCCACCCCAGTTCACAGCAGTTGCAAATTAAAGTACCTCTCAAATTCTGTGGTCTGTCTGCTCTCTGGGGGCCGGGAGGAGTGGGAGAGGGGTGGCGCTGGGAGCTGCTCCACTTCAGAGCCTTTTCCAGAACAGCACCTCTGGCATTGTGCAGTGGCCTTCTCCCTGTGGGGAGTCCGGGCCAGCCTCTAGAAGGGGCCCTGCGGTCAGGCCACCAGAGGGCCCTGGGTCTGGCCTCTGTGTGGGCTCTGCCTGGCCACATGAGCAGTTCCTCCCTTCCCCCTGCAGGCCCTCTTGGCTTCTCTCCTGATCTCCTCCTCTTGGGTTTCTGGGTTCCCAGGTATTGCTGTTCCTCCCCCTACCCTTTAGCAGGATCTCCAGACCCCCTTCCAGAGCTCTAAGCCCTCTTCCCCTCCCTGGTTGGGATCTCGGTCCTGCTGGTCCTGTCCACCCTGCCTGGCTGGCCGTGTGCCCTTGGCCTCCCTTGTGGCTTTCCTTTGGCAGCTTTCCCTGCACCTGTGCTTCAGCAGGTGTTAAAGAATGTGGTGGGCCTTGTCTTCCCTCTCCCAAGGTCTAGTGTTCTCTGTGGAGTCCTTACCTCCCTCAGGTGCCACCGTGCACAGGATAAGTTACCCGCGGTCCCATGTGGCATCCTCCTCTCCTTTGATGAAGCCGACACCTTTGACACTCGGTTACTGATCCCGTGGGGTTGCCCTCCTTGGCTTCAGCAGAGGGGAGGATGCAGAACTCACAGTCCAGGGGTTTGCAGAGCAAGAGCGGAGGTACAGGGAACACGACAGGGAAAGCACAGGCTGGTTTCTGGGCTGGAGGTCGGAGCAAGGAGTCTGTCGTGGTGGTTCTGGTCCAACCTCGGGGAAACTGCCCACCCAGCAGCTAGAAATGGATGATCTGGCCCCCGGATTTTCACATCCTTCCTGGCCTAGGCAGCTAACCTGGCCTCCCCCAGCCTGGTCCTCTCCATGCCCTTGAGTGGAAAGTGACCAGTTTCTATGGCACGCATGCTTGATAGGTCTCAGTGTTCTTGCACAGCCCTGGCAAATACACCCACGACACAGATGTTCCTGGAAATGCTATTTCGGTGTCCCAGCTCAATCTCCCAGAGGCCTCTCTAGGTCACATGAGACTTAATCTGAACTCCGTGTTTGATTTCCCTGTTGCTCGCGTTTGGGGACTACCTCCTTCCTTCAGCCAGGACCCAGGGCTAGGGCTTCAGTACAAGAGGGTACCGAGTGAGGGCAGCTTCTGCCAGACTCCCTTGCCGAGTGACTGGGGTTTAATATATAAATGGAGGGATGATGGGGAATGGAACATTCATGGTAGGCATGTGTGCGCCTGTGTGGGTTTGTGAATGATAGTGTTTGGGGATAATCTCCTAGGGGAAAGATGTGACTGCGGAATAAGGGGAGTAGAGACTGGTCAAGAACCCAGAAAGGATGGAGTGAGCAAGAGCAAGGGTTGGGTCTATGTTTCGGGGAGTGTTGTTAAATTCCTAAAGCACAGGAGGGGAATGACAGGGAAGTTGCCAAACTGCACTATAGCATGTCGGAACACTCAGAATGCTGGAGTCTTTGGAGGAGGCTCTGGATCCTAGTCTGTGATCCTGCGGTATCTAACATCTCCTGTGTGTGTCTATGGAGTGAGAGTGGGAAGGTCGACTTCATCAGAGTAGCCGGGACACCCCTCATCTAAGAAGCAGGGAGCTCACATAGGAGACTGCCCCAGTCGAGTTAGCCAGGACACAGGTGGGAAGGCACAGTGCAGATGGGCAGTAGGGTGCCTTCTCCTGGAAATGGGGCAGACTCAGTCCACCGTCCTCCACACTCACCTTGTCTCTCTTGCAGGCCCGTGGCCAGAGCTCAGGTGACAGACCCCCATGTCCCAAATGGGACAGCCATGGACCTCAGGGGTGCAGAATAACATTGGCAGCACTCAATGCTTCCACTTCTAAACCCTCACTTGAGAAGGTGAGCTGGATTGCTTAGGCTACAAATTTGACCCCAACCCGACAGTGGTAATTTCTTGGCAGGGTAACAGCATGCTGCTGTCTGAGTGAGTGAGTTTGGCAGAGACTTTCCAACTGGGGTTTCCAACCAGCCAGCCACATAGGCAAGTTATGAATGGGCAGAAGTTCAGCACAGGCACTGCTCCAGGAGGTGGGGGACGTGGTCACCAAGGGTGAGGATGAGGAGAAGCACATTGAGCGAGTCATGGGATAACATGAACACAACCCCAGTGTCTAGTTTTGCCAGGCTTCCTTCCCTCCTCTGAGCACATGGTCTCTCTGTTCTGTATTCACACCAACTACAGCACAATAGCATTGCTATAACAGTGTACATCACAGGCTACCAGCTAGGGCCTACAGGTCCGGGGGGTATTCATAAGTGGCCAATTCTGGCACATAGATAAAAAAAATATATCTGGGTCCCAGGGGAAATGAGGATGTCAGACTCCTATCCTAATACAATGTGTCACTGTTGCCTTCCCCTCAGGCCTCCTGTCCAGCCAAGGAGGCAGTGGGGCTCTCCTGGAGAGCCCTAGGCCCCATCCTTCCCCATCCTGCTATCTACCCAGCTCCTGGGCAGATGCCCCTCTCCATTACCCCCACTGCCACCAGCACCACCACCAGGAGTGGCCAAACCACTCTCTATGGACTCTTGGGGGGATTGGCAAACCCAGGGAAGGTAGGAGGAGGTGAGCACTAGAGAGGGAGCAGGGTGCGGTAGGCAGAGTAATGGTCCCCAAGGATGTCCACGTCCTAATTCCTGGAATCGGCTAACATGTTACCTTGCATGGCAACGGGAGCTTAAGGTCACAGATGTAATTACAATAGCCTCTCAGATGACTTAGAATGAGGAGACTCTCACCCAAGCTTGCCAGGTCCAGCCAAGCACACTGGGGCTGCCAGGGTGACCGTGTGAACGCTACCTGCCTGACTCCTGGGGGCACCATTGGCACGACTACAGGGTGCTTGGTGCCCCTGCTTTTGTGTGATGTGGAAGCCCTGGTAAGCACCACTCAGATTTAGAGAACATGCCAGTACCTTTGGAACCCTTTTTATGCCAAAGCCAATCACTTCTCTGCAGTCCTCCCAAGGTAAGTGCCATCCTGACTTCTTAGGATTTTTAGGACTTTTATAAAGGATAACAATTGCTATTTAATGCATAACCCTTATAAAGATATAAAAGAAAAGTTACCTGAAATTAAACATTAATTATATCTATAAAGCACTGTATACATGTGCATAATTACAGAAAACATATACCTACAACTTGACAAATAATTATGAAGTGATCGAGCCATGTAGCTACTGCTTGGGAGAAGTCATGGTACATTGAACCTCTAGAAGTGCCATCTGTGTCCCTGTCTGTGAAGGAAGCCAAATGCAAAAGTCTACACACTGCTTGCTTCCACTTATGTGACATTCTTGAAAAGGCAAACAAACTACAGGGACAGAAAAGCAGATCGGTGGTTGCCAGGATCTGGGGATTGAGAGAAGGGGTTTAACTACCAGAAGGAATTTTTGGGGTGATGAAAATGGGTTATATTTGATTCTGGTAGTGATCCCCTAACAGTATGAGTTCATCAAGACTCATAGACATTGTATGTAAATTATATCTTAATAATGCTGCATCTTTAACATCTTTTAAAAAAGATGTAAAAATGTATGTCACAAGTGGATATTGATGCTATTAAGTATTTTTCTCTGAATATGAGGATCATAATTTCTCCCGTAATCAGTTAATGTGGAATATTATATTACCTTACCTTATTTTCTGAAGTTAACTCAGAGTTGTATTCCTGGAATGAATCAAATTTAGTCATGGCACATTATGTTTTTTTCCTTCTTATATCCTATAAGATTCAGTTTGCTAATATTCTGTTTCTGACCCTTGCTTCTATGTCAAGAGCATGTGACTGACCCATGATTTCTGTTTCCAAAACTGTCCTTGACAGGATATAGTGTCAAGTTATTCATCCTCACAAAATGAGTTGGGGAGTGTCCCTCCTTTTCTGTTTTTCCTCAAAGTTCATGTCAAGTTAAAAATATTTTTGCCTAGGATGTTTGTCAGTATTCAGTATTCAGGGTTTTTTGTGAAAAGCGTTCTGAGTACTGATGTATTTCCTTGTGGGTATGGAACACCTCATGTTGGTTGTTCCTTCTTCAATCAGTTTTTAGAATTTTTTTTTTTTTTTTACAAATGAGTTACCTTTCTCAAGTTTTCAAAGTGATTGGAGAAAAATGGTCCATAATATCTTCTTTTCCCCCCAAATTTTGCTTAGATATGCCTGTCCCATGGATAGTTGTAAGAAAATTGCAAGGATCACCCACTTATCCTTCACCTGGATTTGCCCATTATTAACATTTTGCACATTTGCCATATTCTCTCCATTTTGCTTTTATAAATTGTTTTGTTGAATCATTTGAGTTCCTTGAAGACATTACAGTATATCCTCCCTAAATATTTTGGCATGTATCTCTTAAGAAAAGAAATAGTCTGCTACAAAATATTAATGCAATCATCACACTGAGAAAATTTAACTGTGGGAGGAAGGAAAAGATGGCAGAGAAAGAAGGCAAGGTGAAAATGTCCTCCCACATGCACACCAAGGAAACAACTTCAGCAAATCAAACTAACCCTGAAAATGTCCTGAAGACTTCAGAACAGACCGTACACACAGGTGAAGAAGAGAAGACCACATTGGGAAGGGTAAAAAGGTAGAGCCAGAGGAGGAGCCAAGATGGCGGTGTGAGTAGGGCAGCGGATTTCTCCTCCCAAAATCACATACATTTTTCAAAATAGAGAGGCCAGAAGATACAGTACAACAGTGAGGCTACATCTACATCTGTGAGAACTCAGCACATCACGAAGGGGGTAAGATACAAGCCATGGCCCGGTGGGACCTGAGTGCCCCCTGACCCCACCCCAGCCGACTGGTGGGAGAAGAAGAGTCAGAGCGGAGAGGGAGTGGGGGCCAAAGACTGCTAAAAACCCAACCCTAGTCATCTGCACCAGGAACACAGACCCATATTGCATGGTGTGCTGGATATTAGGGTAATGGAACAGTAAAATCTGCGAGCAGGTCACAGCAGCCAGTGCCCCTGGGACAAAAGAAAAGTGAGTGCTTTTTGAAAGTCTTAAAGGGACAGGGGCCTCACAGTAGGATGGAAGCGTCCCAGCACACTCAGCCCAGCAGCTGGGAATCCCAGGGAAATTCAGGTGCTCCAGACCGCTGGGAAGCAGCACAGCTCTGAAGCCCCTCACAGTGATAAACAGCCTCCCATTCATTCCCCGTCTGGCACAGCCCCACCATAGCAGGGGAGCAGCCTGAGAGAGCCGCACCCACAGCAACCACCCAGAGCCTCCTCCGCAGCCGCCCGGCCAAACTCAGAGGCCCTGCTGGTGCGCACAGACAGAGGAAGCCGGAACAGGGCACCAAGGGTCGCCGTTCTTGCAGGAGAGCACACCCGGTGCACCTGCCCATCCCCACAGGGCTCTGGGCTGCCCCGACAGCTGCCCCACCCACAGTGGTTCAGGAAATAAAACTAGAAGCTGCTCCGAGGAGGGCAAGGTGACCAGCAAGCAGGAAGGGACTTTCTTCTCCCACCTAACACACCTGCTAACTGCCCACGACTACCACTATAGCCACGAAAAGGCAGAAGAATCTAATTCATTCCAGAATCACCCAGACAACTCCTGAGAGGGCACCTGGGGAGATAGATTTAACCAATCTTCCTGATAAAAAATTCAAAGAAAGGTCATAACCATGCTGATGGACCTTCAGAGAAATATGCAAGAGCTGAAGGATCAAGATAGGAGGGAGAATACAGAAATAAAACAATCTCTGGAAGGACTTAAGAGCAGACTGGATGAAGTGCAAGAGGCCGTTAATGGAATATAAATCAGAGAACAGGAACACAGAGAAGCTGATGCAGAGAGAGATAAAAGGATCTCCAGGAATGAAAGAATGCTAAGAGAACTGTGTGACCAAGCCAAATGGAACTATATTTGCATTATAGGGGTACCAGAAGAAGAAGAGAGAGAAAAAAGGATGGAAAGTGTCTTTGAAGAAATAAATGCTGAAAACTTCCCCAAACTGGGGGAGGAAATAGTCTCTCAGACCATGGAAGCCCACAGAACTCCCAACACAAGGGACCCAAGGATGACAACACCAAGACACATAATAATTAAAATGGCAAAGATCAAAGACAAGGACAGAGTATTAAAGGCAGCCAGAGAGAGAAAAAAGGTCACCTACAAAGGAAAACCCATCAGACTTCTCAACAGAAACTTTACAGGGCAGAAGAGAATGGCATGATAAATTTAATGCAATGAAAGAGAAGGGCCTTGTACCAAGAATACTGTATCCAGCATGATTATCATTTAAATATGAAGGAGGAATTGAGCAATTCCCAGACAAGCAAAATTTGAGGGAATTTGCCTCCCACAAACCACCTCTACAGGATATTTTAAAGGGAATTCTCTATATGGAAGCACTCCTAAGGCAAAATAGATGTCACCAGAGAAAATAAAATCACATTAAAGAAAGCAGACCAACCAAATACTAACTAAAGGCAAAAAACAAAATCAACTACTCACAAATAGCAGTCAAAGGAAACACAAAAGAGGACAGAATATAACACCTAACATATAAAGAATGGAGGATGGAGAGAAATAAAGAATCATCAGACTGTGTTTATAATAGCTTAATAAGTGAGTGAAGTTAGACAGTTAGGTAGTAAAGGAGCTACCCTTGGACCTTTTGTAACCATGAACCTAAAGCCTGCAATGGCAATAAGTACATATCTATCGATAACCACCCTAAATGTAAATGGACTGAATGCACCAATCAAAAGACACAGTGTAATAGAATGGATGAAAAAGCAAGACACATCTATATACTGCTTACAAGAGACTCATCCCAAACACAAAGACATACACAGACTAAAAGTCAAAGGATGGAAAAAGATATTTTAAGCAAACAATAGGGAGAAAAAGGAGGTTTTGAAGTACTGGTATCAGACAAAATAGACTTCAAAACAAAGAAAGTAACAAGAGATAAAGAAGGACATTGCATAACGATAAAAGAGTCAGTCCAACAAGAGGATACAACCATTATAAATATATATGCACCCAATACAGGAGCATCAGCATATGTGAAACAAATACTAACAGAATTAAAGGAGGAAATAGAATGCAATGCATTCGTTCTAGGAGACTTCAACACACCACTCACTCCAAAGGACAGATCCACCAGAGAGAAAATAAGTAAGAGCACAGAGGCACTGAACATCACACTAGAACAGATGTACCTAAGAGACATCTACAGAAACCTACACCCAAAAGCAGCGGGATACACATTCTTCTCAAGGGCACATGGGACTTTTTCCAGAATAGATTTCATACTAGGCCCCAAAAAGAGCCTCAGTACATTCAAAAAGACTTAAATTCTACCAAACAACTTCTAAGATCACAAAGGCATAAAACTAGAAATAAACTGTACAAAGAAAACAAAAAGGCTCCCAAACACATGGAGGCTTAACAACATGGTCCTAAATAATCAGTGGATCAATGACCAAATAAAAACAGAGATCAAGCAATATATGGAGACAAATGACAACTTCAACAAAGAGAGAGAAAATATGAAAAAAGCCACTCAGAGCTGAAGAATACAGTAACTGTTACTCCAGAAATATACATGAGGCCAGCTTCCAGGCCTTTTCCCCAAAGTGCCAGAAGGGCCAGCCATTGCTGGTCCATGTGTCAAAATATCTAGGGCCACATTCACTCAACAGAGTCTCCAGGGTTTAATGCAGTTGGGGCTGGTGGCAGGATGTTACTCTTCTGGTCATATCCTGGTTTTAATAACTCCTCTTTGGTTTGCACATACAGTTGCATAGGAGAGGCAGCAATGTGTGTCAGCATGTCCACGGGGTTTAAGGCTCTTTTCTGGAAGTTCTCATGCAAATGCTACAGCACTGTCCATAAATGAACTACCCAGCTCTGTAGACTTTTAGTGTCCAACTTCAAACCAGATTACAACAAACCATTGTGCCTCTCTATCATGCCAGCTAAGGTAGGGTTATATGGTATATGAAACTTCCACTTTATTCCTAATTACTGCACCATTCTTGTAACGCATGTTTGGTAAAGTGGGTGCCTTGATCGCTCTCAATCACCTGTGGCTAGGCATAGGCTTCAAAGAGATACTTTAGGTACCTTTTGGTCACTTGTTGATCTTTATGGCATGTAGGAAAAGCAGCCAAAAGCCCAGTAGCAGTGTCCACACAAGTCATGGCATACCAATATCCTTCTGATATGGGCAGAGGCCCAATGTAGTCTATCTGCCACCTGACCATGGGTATCGGCCCTTTTACTATTGTCCCATATGCTGCAGAACTCGGTGTAAGTTCTTCTTAGAGCACACAAGGCACTCCTTCCAGGCTCTGCTGACTTCTTCAGAGGTCAACAGCAAGTCCCATTGACGGGCTACAGCCCACATTGTCTTTTGCCTTGCGTGCAACAAATACTAATGTAACCATAGGGCTACATCAGAGGCAGGCTTTCCTTCTAGCCAGTGCACCCGGGCCAATGTGTCTGCTTCATCATTCCCTGGGGATGCCAAAGGTAAATGGCCAGTCACATGATATACGGTAACTGTCTTAGTCTGACCAGAGGCCTATAGATCTTGCCACACTCTTGTCCCCAAAGGGGCTGGTGACCAACCATCCAGTTGGCATGGTAGCATGTATGTAGCCAAGGGGTCAAACCTTAATAGATGGCCCAGCTGTCAATGCAGACAACTATAAGGGTGGGCTCCTGGGTGATCACAAGCCATACTGCCCACAACTCAGCCTATTGACTGCTCTTCCCCTCTCCATCCTCCATCCATATTGTCTCAGTCTTAGGATGGAAAACCACAGCCCTCCACTTTGGGGACTTCCCGTGACTGGAGCCGTCTGTATACCAAGCATCTTCAGGTATAGCAGCTTTTCCCTCCTGATAAGGACTCTTTACTACCAATGGCTCAAAAGCAAATTCTTCCTGCTTTCCATTGCTATATGTCACTGGCTCCAATAAGCATTGGAGTTCTTCACTTATGGGGCTTTTGGAAAGGGTGCTATGCTCCTGTAAATATGCACCCCATTTGGCCAGTGTAGTTGTCTATGCCAAGCCACTCTGTGGTCTTTTGGTCCAGTCTCGCACCCACCCCGCGATGGGATAGGTAATTGTTACCTTGGTCAGGGCTGTTTCTGTGATGGGCTTTATAGCCAGCAAGACATGACAGCCTGTTGCTTCTCCTTCAAGGTATACCAGACTTCTGCTCCTTTCCATTGTTGTGACCAGAATCCAACATGTTGGCATGTCCATTAAAGCCACTGTTAAAGGCTCCATCCATAACCATCTTCAGTTACATGAACATCTAGCTCACAGGGCCTTGATGAGTCCACTACACTCAAGTCCTGTAAAGCCTTGACTGCTCACTTAGCAGCAGTAAAAGCGGCTGAACATGTTTCATCCCAGTCCCACCCTATGCCCTTTCATACTAATTGATATAAGGGCTTCAGAATTTGTGCCAAGTGTGGGATAAACACTGTCCAGTAGCCCAAAAGGCCCAAATCTCTTGTGATACTCCCACAGTGGTAGGGGTAGGGAAATCCTGGACCTTGTCTATGACTCCTTCTAGAATAACTTTAATTTTACCTGACCAGACAAGCCTCAAGAATTTTACAGACAAACCAAGTGTCTGAAACTTGATGCTGTTCACAGCCCATCCTTTCTCCTGTAGATGTTGCAGCAGTCTAGTAACTCCCCCTTCTCAATCTGCAAAAGAATCTGATATGAGCATGATATCATCAGTATAGTGATAGAGCTGCACCATTTGCAGTTTGTTCCATGTGGGCAAGTCCTGGGCTGCAATTCCATGATAAATGGCAGGAATGTGGAGGTATCCCTGTGGAAGGTCAGTGAATGTCCACTGTCAGCCTTCTCACATGAAGGCAAACTGTTCCTGGCTTTCCTGTGCTATGTCAATAGAGAAGAGAGCATTAGCAACATCCACAACATAATAACATGTCCCTAGTTCATGACTGAGTGTGTTCATAAGGGCTGATGTAAACGGTACAGCAGCATGGAAAGGGTACGTGGCTTTATTCAATTTCCTGTAATCCACGGTCATACGCCAGGAGTTGTTTAGCTTTTTCACTGGCCATCCCATGGAATCAAAATGTCTATGAGTAGGTTTTATGATGCCCACCTTCTTCAACTCCTGTAGAGTTTCTCCAATTTCCTTCTGTTCCCCCAGGCAATTTATAGTGTTTAATATTTGTCACCCACCAAGGTACATGCAGAGCTACAGTTGGATGCTTGGCATGTCCCCTCAGAACTGCCTTAACCACACTTACCCTCAGTTTGAACTCACATGCAGTGGTCTGTAACCACAGGGCTTGTAGAAAAATCCACCCCCAAAATATATTCACGGATGGGAGAAATTTACACAATGTACTCCTTTGGGGGTAAATGCCCTATCCCTAATGGGTTTGGGCTTTCTTCACTCTAATTGCCTAACCCCCATAGCCATCTATCACAGCAGAGGTCCCAGAAAAATGTTCCAGGTTTCCATACATCAGAGAACATTCAGTTCCTGTGTCCACCAGTACCAAGACACATTGTACATTCACAGAGGACCGATGAATTGCTAATTCTATATGTGACCTCCAGTCCCTATATCCCCCAAGGTGGGAGCCTTGACAACCCCCTCGGTCAGACCACAATGCCCAATTGTCCTCTTCTGTGGGTGAGGGCCCAGGTGAAGTCTGAGTATTGTCCCTCAGGAAATCTTGCAGAGACACAGGCCATACATGGAGCTTTGCCTCTGGCTTCCTTGTCCTGGACCTCAGCGGCTGAAACTGCTGCTCTGGTTTTAATTGGTGCCACAGTTCTAACCAGATCCTATTGGGCTCCCCATCAAGTTTTTCTTTCCCTTCCCCCATCTTTATCAAATCAACCCACATCTGGGTCCTCAAGACCTTCACGGGGCCCTTTGCACCCTCTTTTCATTTGTAGCCCATACTTCCTTCTGTGCTGTTATTGTTTCAACCTCCCCCAGATCTGATAAAGTACAAGTAGGCACATTTATGGGTTGTCCTATGTGGGGAGCAAGAATAGTCACTAGGGACCCAAAGAGAGATGGGGGAGCCATATGGAACACTAGATTTCTTACTATCACCACTGCTAGAGGTAAGGGTGAGTCACCACCTCCCACAGGAGCAGCCACTGGTGCCTCCCCACCATCCACAGGTGGGTTTCTGTGTATCTCCCCACCATCTCTAGAGGCAGGCCACCCAAGCATCACACCCATGAAGACAGATTTCAGGTTCATAATTCCTGCCAACTAATGCCAGGTATAACTCTGGGGTGAAAATATGTTCCCAGTATGGGGAAAATTACCTTTGAAGCCAAAATCAGCCATAGGGACAAGTAAAGAGGGAGAAACCCTTTTACTGCACACAAGCAATTGTCCCCTTCTGCTTGCTTGTGTCTTTTGCAACGCAGCTGCAAAAATGGGCCCCACCTAACCTCTCTGGTACAAATATGTCCTCACTCCCCTTTGTAAGCACCTATTGATATGGAGATGCACTAAGGCCAGGTGAGAGATTCTGGAAATAGTGCAGTTTTAGTCACAGCTGTTGCTAATAGAAGTGTGACTTTAGCCACCTGATAGTCACCTAATAGGTATTATAAGTTCCACTTTTACGACAAAAAGATGTGAAGATAGGTTTATTATGATGGGAAATTTCTTTTCTGTTTCTTTCTAAGGAAACTGAAAAATTACATGAGCTGGCAAAATGAAAGTCAATAATAGAATGGAATACTTCCTAGTTCAATCCCAACAGTATCTATTTAGAAAACCTGTAGTTATTTGTCATTTACATATTATTTATAATTATCATTTAAATCCAAGTTCAACTGTCATTTCCTGTATTTTAAGTCTTCCTTGCTATCCTCAGGCATTATTTTCTACTAGCTGTTTTCTAGCTCTTGACTACTATAGCATCTTATGGATAACTCTATTTTCCTGTATGTCACATCATATTATAATTTATTTACTTCTATGTTTGCTATCTTCTATAACATCTTTTCCTCTGTGGCATCATTTACTTGGAAAATAGTGGGTGCTCAATAAATGCTTGCATGAAAGAATAAATGAATGGGAAAGTGTCATATTGTGTATGCTACAAACAATTCTAGGTACAGTGAACATAATTTCTATATTAATTATCAAATCCTATGGCTTATCAAATGACTTTTCTCCTGCTTTTTTGTATGCACGGCAAAGCTAAGAGATGGTATTTGAAAAGCAAGGTACTTTAATTGTCAGGCCTTTCAATTATTTATGAGGACAGAGGATATAATACTTGAAATCAGGTCTGTTCTAGAAAAACTGATGTGTATAATTGCCATACTTATAGGTCTCAAGAATGCTTTGTTAAGAAGTGTGAACTTTATCTATTAAATGTTAGCAATCCACTGTAGTAGGGGAAGAGTTGGTGGTCCTGACCCTTGAAAGAGGGACAATGCACTGGGAATACTTTAGTCATGGACTGTGGAACATATAAATAAATGGAATTAATTTGAATGACTTAAATTTGCTCCTTGGAATAATTTTTCCCAGAAAACACAAAGTACATTATTTTCAGTGTGTTAAGATTACTTAATGTAATTTACAAGGGCCCAGTCTATTTTCACCAGTTAGACTGCCACAGTCTTCTGGGGATGTGAGACAAGAACAGGTTAACATTTTTGAGTATCTATTATGTGCTGAGTACTACACCAAGACTTTAATCCTACCTTACAACCACTCTGTAAAGCAGGTATAATAACATTTTTAAGGTTACCCAAAGTAAGATTTGAGATTGGTAGAGTTGAGATTCCAACCCAGTCTGAATGACTCCAAAAAGGTAGAGGTGGGTTTCAGATAGATTTATATTATTTTAAAATTCACAATCTATCTACTTCATTTTGGTGACTTCTAAACAAATTAAATTAATACAAGCCCATATATTCAAGGGAAAATAACTACCATATATTAAACACTGATACAAGAATTGCCACATACCATACTTAATCCTAGTAACAATTCCTTAAAACAGCTCTGCAAAGTAGGTATTATTTTCCACACAAAGACACAGAGGTTCAGAAAAGTTAAATAACTTGCCTAAATCACACAGGTAGTTCATGATGGATTGAACACTTTTATAGACACTCACTGTGAGTTCTTCCAAATCCCAGGCCCTCTTGGGTACATTTTGAACCTGCACTTTTGTGTCTCCTGCCTTAGCTCTGAAGGGGGTCATGATTACCTGTTCTGTGATATATTCCCTCCTTTTTATCCAGAGCTCAGGTAGTTCTCAGCAGTGACCAGTATCAAGCCCACCTTCAAAACTGAGCAACATGCTCTTACCATGTATCTCCTGCCATTCAGATTGCAAGACCCATGAAATGTTAACTTTTCTTTCCTCTGACTATGGAGCTGACAGGGAATGTCTCTCAGAAGGGACAGTACTCCTGGGTTCCTGAAGCTAGAGATTAGACAGCTATTTCAACAAGTAATCCAGTATAGGTAAGAATGTACATTCTGAAATGAGTTGGAGTTTGCTTCTAAATGTCACTGAGCAGCTGAGATTGCAGGGAGGGAAATATAGAGAGGATATTGAGGACTAGGTCTCTAAAAAACAGCTTGTTATTTTTCTCCTTGAAGGCAGCTTTATGAGGCATGCATGACGGCCTTATAAACGTGCAGTGCCTGTATAAAGCAACACTTACATTCACTCTCTCCAAAGTCTGTTACTGGAATCCATCCCACTGTGTAAATAGTTCATGTTTGCCTCATGTTTGTCTACTGTTTGCCCTAAGGAGAAACAAAAAATAGTTGCAGATTTGTTCTTCATGAGAAACAAATGTCTGTATAGTTCTAATTGTGGAAACATGCTCCTTCTATTTGAGTAGTCAAAGAAGATGGCCTACTCACACATAAGCACAGCAGCAGAGTAGAGAAATGTGAAATTGAAAAAAAATGAATATTCTCTTGATAGCCCTCTCACTGCCTTTTTCTCCACGAATAATGGCAAGTGTTCCCAAGAAACTTCTGAAAGTGTTGTCTTTTTCATATGGAATAGGTATCATAAATTTAATAGTTTATGCATTTTCTTATGAGATGTTACAGGCACTGTTCACTTACACACAACGTCCCTCTGTAAGGAATGCCTCTGTAGTGAGAAATTCACTCTAGCAGAAGCACTCCCAAGGCCTAGGCAATAGCTTCTGAGAAGACAGCTTTATTGATCTGGTGAAAAGAAACATACAGCACAAAGGGTGTTTCTGCTGGTTTGCAGAAAAGAATAATTTCCCCTAGTAGAACAGCCAGTCAGAATAGGTCACTTGGCTTAAGAAACAGCTATTTCCTGAGCAATGGCACTGGTTAATTCACCATGAGTTGAGAGGCAGAAAGGCATAGTGAGAAGAGCCCCCACCTTGGAATTAGACAGAAAAGAGTTTAAAGTCAACTTTTTCACTTTGTAGTTACAAGTATTTTGTCAAATTACTTGACTCTTCGGATTATAGCTTTTTCATTTATAAAATGAAAATATATGATAATATCTACCTTGCAGAGATGTTGTAACAATCAGAGAAAATTTAGTGCAACCCCAAAATCTGGTAGCCATATAACCATATGTAGAAAATTAATCAAGAAAATTAGGTTCTACCACAGACCTTGCCACTAAATAGCTGAATGACCTTGAACAAGTCCCTCCTTTCTCTGTATCCAAGTTTCTGTATGAGTATAAGGACAGGAATTGACTAGGAAATTGTCAAGATCATTTTCATGACTAACTTTGGGCAGCATTAAGAGCTGTTTCCCTAGAGATGCTAGAGGCTGGGTGTGCTTCGGATTTCCTTGAAGTGTGGTGCTTAGGCCTTTGGTAACTTTGATTAACTGATAACACCATTCCCAAAAGTGCAGCTGAAGCTAGAGTGGTAAAAAGAAGGAAGTACTATGATTCTCTACTTTGAGAAGGTCCCTGTCTCCCTTTTCTTTTTTGTTTCTTTTAGCTGCTCTTCAAATAAATTCTTAGGGAAGCTGCCAAGTAGCACCTGAATTTTAGAGGTAAACTGCAGACAAACAATCCAAAGCCACTTCTAAGGAGAATGGAACCCTCATAGCAAGCATCTCTAGGGTTGTCTTTTTGTCAACATCAAGGTGGATAGGACTTATAAAAGCCAGGAGTGAAGAAGATTACTTGTCTTTGCCTCTTGAACCTTGATTAGTTAAAAGCTTTTGTCAGAATACCTACTCTCCAGACACTTGATCTTCTTAAACTTGAACTCAAACTGAAACTATAGTTTCTGGAATGAAATAAATCTGAATTGGAATCCTAGTGCTTTCATAGAACAAGCTGTGTGGCCTTGAACAGGAGACTTAACCTCTCTGTACTCTGTTTTCTTGATCTGTAGAATGGAGTTGCTTTGCAGCACTGTTGTGAGGATCGAATGAGGAAATCAATGTTAGGTACATAGCACAGCTCCTGGTACTTAAAAGATACCTAATAAATGATAGCTGATATTATGTTAAGCTGGGTAGAGGCAGTTGATACTTAAGCAATGTACCTGTAAACCATTTTCAGATTAAACTGAGTTATGAGACAGATTTATACCTTCATTTAGTACTTATTGAGTACCTACCAATTTCCATGAACTATGATAGGAAATAAGTCTAACAATAAAAAGGAGAGGTTTCCTGCCTTCACAGATCTTGAAACTGAATAGAGGAAACAGCAAGTACCCAATTATAATGTGGTAGGCAATATAATGGAAGATGTAGAATGTGCCATGAGAACACATAGCAATACTACTTAATTCAGACTATGTAGGCAGGGGAGGCTTTTTGGAGGAGGTCATATATAAGTTGAAAAAAGATGGAGAAGTAGGAATTGGTCAGATGAAAAAATATTTAAAGTTTGGAAAGATCACTCTGGCTACAGTTCATGGAACAGATTGGAGAGGCACAATAATGGAGGTAGAAGTTCAGTTAGGAAGGTATGGCAAAATTTTAGACAAGAGATGATGGTGGAAGATTGAAAGAAAGATGCAGAATCGTAACAAATTAAGAGGTAAAATCTGCAAGATTTGGTTATTAGATACACTGTGTGAAGTGCGGGGAGAGCCATAGACAATTAGGTGCCTACTTGTGTCATCCACTAAGATGGCGGACACAGGAGAAGGAAAAGATAATAAGTGTAGTTTTAGATATAATGAATTCGAGATACATGTGGAATTTCTAATTTACAGTGTCCACTAAGCCCGTTTGAATCTTGGGGAAAATATCTTGACTGGGAAAATGGGAATGAAACCATAGACATGATGGATTAAATTATCCAGAGAAAATATTTGGAATAAAAATAGAAGTGGAACAGTAGATGGAATGCTGAGGAATACAAGATTCAAGAAGCAGACTGAGAAAAAGCAGCTTCAAAGGAGAGTGACAAAGAATGAATGGAGAGGTACGAGAGAATCTTAGCAAAGATGGTATTTTGGATGCAATGGGAGAAGAACATTCAGGAAAGAGAGGGCACTAATATCAAATGCTGACATAAGGGCATTTGAGTAAATAAATGAAGAGTATTCTTTGGATTTAGTGATAAGAACATTGTGATATTGATATTATGTCTTTGATTTTCACTGAAAGATGACATGAGAAAGGACCAAATGACAAACATGGCACTTCCCATAAAATTTCTACTACCAAAAATAAGTCTTTAATATTTTTCTTTGTCCTTCATATACATATACACTTACTAAATTCTTGTCAGAGATCAGTTGCAGGAAAACTTTTCTCTCTTTCATGCATCCATTCCACAGACAGCCATTTAGTATCTACTACATTACTCACTGATGAGTGCCTAGTCCCTACTCTCAATAAGTGTATTAAAATTTCATTCATTCATACAGTAAGTATTTATTTATTAAGCCCCTGTACCAGGCCCTGTACTAATCACAAGATGGGTATACCCTTGCTTGCATGTGGCCTATAGTTTATTTCCTGAATAAATGTTATGTTTTCATTTATTGGGCAATGGTCACTGTATAACTACCAGTTTCCTTTTCGTCTTCACATCCAGAATACCCAAATTATATTCACTTAACTAGAATAATTCTATCTCATTCCACCCAAATTCTTTGATATACCTTTTAACTTTCCTTTAACAGCTCTAATTGTACATGTCTTTTAACATATGACCCTGAAAATCCTTACTGGAAGAAATTAAATATAAATAAGAAACAAAGGAATACAGCCAAACAAATAATGAAAACACTGATAATGGAAACAGAGCCCTTCCCAGTTAATTGTGTTTTGTTTTGATGACCTTCAAGCAGCAAGTAACCCCTGATTTCACTTGTCCATCTCCAACTTTTCAACCACTCCATTAGAAAAACAATTTAATTTCCAAACTACTAGCAAACAGAACAAGATAAAAAAATAAACCCCATAAACTACATACTACTTGGCTCCATTACTGAGGAGAGCTGTGTGAAGGATGTAAATGAATGAATGAATCAAACTACAAAGCATGTTTTTGAGAATGAATGACATTGTGTTTAGGGAATATCCTCCTTTTCCCCTTTACCTTCAGAGTACTTGGGTTTACTTACTAATCTATTGCTCAGTTCCTTAGTGAGATATACCTTGGTTAGGGAGGGAGGTGAATGTGGAAAGACTAGACACCTGATTTGTTTCAGACCAGTACTTGAGGTCTGGAAATGTGGTGATTTCTATTACTGTATTAAGACAATGAAATCCCTCATTAATTTAAAAAAACTTTTTGCCACATAGTTTATTGAAGAAGGATTTTACCCACATATGTGTATGATGAGAACTGTACAATGGAATAAATAAGTCTATTTGTACACATTTTTCAAAAAAAATGGGAGTGAGGAAAATGACCAATAAAGCTTACATATTAGAGTGATTAGGGGAGAAAAACAAATGAAAAAAATTCTTTAATTAAACCCAAATAGTATCACAGAGAGTCAACCTCCATGAACACTTCCATAGGAATAGGACCTTTCCCCTCATGATGCTTTCTATGTACCCTTGGCCCCGATTTGGATTAGTACAACATTTAACAACGTTGAAGCTAAAGGATCACATGACTTTTCTTTGAAGTTGTTTTCTTCTATTAGACCATTTATGAAAGGGGATGTGGAAACCACCAGCAGGCCTAAGAGAAGATAATCTTGCCATTTGCCACTGAGGATAATAGAGTTTCTCTTGTTTCCTTTAATTTCCAAAGTTTTATTTTGTGGAAGCCAAGGCTTGCCTCTCAGAAGTAGACATCACATCATCATACAGAATACAGTTAAGAGGTGGAGAGTCCCTCTGCTGCTTGGATAGGCAGCTCTGTTTCTTGATTTCCATGTGTGAGTCTTCTCAGTTTCTTCTCTCTTCCTTTCCTTCACCCCAAGTTGCCTTGAGAATATTCTCTCAAATACACCACAGGCTAACTAGTATGATTATAGAGACAAAATCATTCTAGATTGAGAATAGTGTTCCTTTTTCTAGGGAATTCAGCACAGAGAGGCTGAACTTGACTAGCCTGATTATCTGCAGTTTATATATATCCTTGTGAAAAAATAGAAGGTGGAAATGGGAGCCTAGTGTCAGAATTTTCCAAGACCTCCATTTCTGGCATTATGGCCTTTAGAGCACTCACAGGTTTTATGCACTCCTGGTAAATACCCAACAATTACAATTTGACTGGAATAACCCTGCCTTACAGACATGCCTTATAAAGTCTTATGCTTAAAAAACTTTGGAGTATAATTTTTTCCCCAAGATACCTCCTGTATTTCCATTTCATACCATTAGAATATCTATCTATCTATATCTATCTATCATCACCAATCTATTATCCATATCCTTTTCTGTGCTTCAATTGCTGTTTGATAGCATACCTAAATGTTGAATATGTATTAAGAGTAAATTTAGAAGAACAATGTAGATCTTCCACTTCTGTGCCATGCTCACAATTATTGCCATAAGTGGCACCAAAATTGGGCAGAGATATAAATCAGAGGTGGGTACAGTTTCTGCTCTAAAAGGCAAGCTAATTGATAGGTTACCAGGACAAATAGAAAGGGCAAATAATCTAAAAAGAAGGTCCTGGAAAGCATAATCCAGGGAAAGAGCTAATATTTAGAGTCTGAAGATATAGTCAGAGATCAGGAGTTCACAATATTGGCACTGTTGAGACAATCTGAAATTTCTGCCCACTTTACCTGTCCAGGGCTGCTTTATTAGGCTGCCTTGTCTTTCCTTTCTCTCTCTTCCTTCATTTGCATTAAAAAAGAATTTGTCAGAACCTCAGTATGTGCTGAAAAGTGGGTTTGTTCCCTCAGTATGTTAAAGATGTCTCTGTTAAACTTATATCATGTGTATAGTTCTTAGATCTTTCACAGCAAACTTATGCTTTTCCTATGATCTTTTTCCTTATTTCTACAGTAGATTTACCAAAGAAGTTGAAGACAATATAACTGTGAAGATATGGGAAACTTGTTGGTTACTTACTATGTGCCAGGTAGTTCTTTACATACATGCTTTCATCTCTTGATCATCATGACAATCCTGTGATGAAAACAGAGTATTATTTTCATTTTCAGATAATTCTGGTTCAGAAAAGTTAAATAACTTGCCTAAGGTCACACAGTTAGTGGGAAGCTGTCAATATTCAAGCATAAGTGTGCCTAAGAATAATGCTCATGTTCTTTCTTTTATAGTTCCAGAAAAAGAATGTCTTATTCAGCAAACCCACTGATTTCCAAAATCCAGTGCATTCCAAATAGTCACTGTCTTTTTGAGCCACTTTTAATCAAATTTAACTTATTTTAAGTTCAGCTTTTTTAGTGCTAACCTTCATAGCCCTAAGACATTTAAAAAAGTGCTTAGGGATTTCACCATGACAGTTTTACAAGTATTTTCAAGGACAGTCAAAGCCAGGAGCATGAAATATGGCTCAACTCCATCTCCAGCTCAAAAAATATGGGACTCAGTGTCTTCAATTAATTTACCTGCTAAGAAAATCCAAACAAGTTTGTGTCCTTGACTTTGGGATCCATGAATGATGAAATGGGTCACATCTCAGGAGATGTTGTCCTAAAAAATTTGGCATTTTCATATTTTAATGTCCTTTTGAAGAAATATACTTGATGAAATAATTGCATTTTCCCTTAACACAATTCAAAAAGAATTTTCTGAGTATCTATAGAGGTACTGAGAGATTCTGCACATTCTGAGAGACAGATGAATGTGACTTGGACACGGGACTTACATTGCATACTAAGGGGTTTGAAATTATTCCGTATCTAATCCACAGACACAGAAGGGTTTTCAGCAGTAAAATGACACCATCATTTTAGGACTTCAAGATTACTTAAGAAAGATTACTATGAATGTTCCGTCAATACTGGATTAAGAAGGGGAGAAAGGAGGGGGAACAGAACATTTGGGCCTCTTGTTACTCCAGATGATAAATTCTGAGGTGTTTATTTAAAGGTAAGGGGAATGAAAAGGAAGAAACAAATTAGTTAGATTGTAATCATAGAAGAATATGGGGGCATGGAGTTGTCAGAACGAGACCAAGATGCATACATATGGAAACATGGATATGGAGCTCAGAAGACAAATCTTGGATAGCACATAGATAAAATGAGAATATATCAAATGAAAAAGGACTCAAAAATGAAACTATGAAGTACACTGTAGAAGGAGAAACCCATGTAGGAGACTTAAACAGTAGCTAAAGAGATCAGAGGAGAGAGATACACAACAAGGAAAAGGACATGTTTTGATTAGTTATTAGTGACCAGAGAGGTTAAGTAGGATCATGATTTAAAGTAATCTAATAACCTTAGAAACTAAGAAGTCACCATTGGTCCTTGTGGCTGTAGTGATTGGAATGGAAACCAAATTACTGTATATTGAGCAGTGAGTTGGTAATGAAGAAGTAAATAAGCCCTAATTTTTTCTGAAAAATCAACTTTATTGAGGTGTAATGTATGTGCAATGAAATTAACACATTTAAGTGTACAGGTCATTGAGTTTTGACAAATGTATATATTCACGTAAACACTGCACAATCAAGATACAGAATATTTCCAGCTACTCAGAAAGATACCTCAAGTCCTTTATATTCAATCTCTCTGCCATGCTACATCCCAGGCAACTGCAGATCTGATTTTTCTATCACAATCAGTTAGTTATGCTTGTTCTATAATTTCATATAAATGGAAATATACAGTAAGTACTCCTTTCTATCTAGCTTATTATTCATTCAGCAAAACAAAATTTTCATCCACATTATAGTGTATCAGTAGCTTGTCCATTTTTTTCTATTTTTTTTATTGAAGTATCATTCATATACAATCTTACATTGGTTTCAAATGTACAACACACTGATTTACCCATATTATTAAATCCTTACCCCCTCTAGTGTGGTTACTATCTGGTAACACACAAAGATGTTACAGAATCATTGCTTATATTCTCCATGCTGTACTACCATCCCCATGACCAACATTGTGATTGAGAATTATTGTGCCCCATTATCCCCCTCACTTTCCTCACCCCAAACCCTCCCCCATGGTAACCACAAGTCACTTCTCTGTGTCTATAAGTCTACTACTGTTTTGTTCATTCTGTTTTGCTTTGTTTTTATTTTTTATTATTTTTATTTTTATTTTTTCCTCTTTTTAAAATTTTTTTTTATTTTGGTATGATTAATCTACAATTACATGAGGAACATTATGTTTACTAGACTCCCCCCATGACCAAGTCCGCCCCACATACCACATGACAGTCACTGTCCATCAGCATAGTAAGATGCTATAAAATCACTACTTGGCTTTTTTTGTGTTGTACAGCCCTCCCTGTGCCCTCCAACATAATACATGCTACTCATAGAGCCCCCTTTCTTTCCCCACCCTTATCCCTCCCTTCCCACCCATCCTCCTCAGTCCCCTTCCCTTTGGTAACTTTTAGTCCATTCTTAGGTTCTGTGAGTCTGCTGCTGTTTTGCTCCTTCAGTTTTTTCCTTTGTTCTTATACTCCACAGATGAGTGAAATCATTTGATACTTGTCTTTCTCCATCTGGCTTATTTCACTGAACATAATACCGTCTAGCTCCATCCATGTTTTTGCAAATGGTATGGTTTGTTTTCTTCTTATGGCTGAGTAATATTCCATTGTGTATATGTACCACTTCTGCTTTATCCATTCATCTACTGATGGACACTTACTTTGCTTCCACTTCATATGATAAAGTAAATAGTAAAAAGATATTATAAATAGTGCTGTGATAAACATAGGGGTGCATATGTCTTTTTCAAACTGGGCTGCTGCATTCTTAGGGTAAATTCCTAGGAGTGGAATTCCTGGGTCAAACGGTATTTCTATTTTGAGTTTATTGAGGAACCTCCATACTGCTTTGCACAATAGTTGAACTAATTTACATTCCCACAAGCAGGGTACGAGAGTTCCCTTTTCTCCACAACCTTGCCAGCATTTGTTGTTGTTTGTCTTTTGGATGGTGGTGATACTTACTGGTGTGAGGTGATATGTAATTGTGGTTTTAAATTGCATTTCTCTGATGATTAGTGATATGGAGCATCTTTTCATGTGTCTGTTTACTATCTGAATTTCTTCTTTGGAGAACTGTCTGTTCAGCTCCTCTGAACAATTTTCCCTGGATTGCTTCCTTTTTGGTTGTTGAGGTGGGTAAGCTTTTTATATATTTTGGATGTCAAACCTTTATCGGATCTGTCATTTATGAATATATTCTCCCATACTGTAGAATGCCTTTTTGTTCTATTGGTGGTGTCCTTTGCTGTACAGAAGCTTTTCAGCTTGATATAGTAACACTTGTTCATTTTTGCTTTTGTTTTCCATGCCTGGGGAGATGTGTTCGTGGACAAGTTGCTCATGTTTATGTCCAAGAGAATTTTGCCTATGTGTTTTTCTAAGAGTTTTATAGTTTCATGACTTACACTCAGGTCTTTAATCCATTTTAAATTTAATTTTGTATATGGGGTTAGACAATGATACAGTTTCATTCTCTTACATGTAACTGTCCTGTTTTGCCAACACCAGCTTTTGAAGAGGCTGCCATTTCCCCATTGTATGTCCATGGCTCCTTTATCATATGTTAATTGACTATATATACTGGGGTTAATATCAGGACTCTCTTTCTGTTCTACTGGTCTGTGGGTCTGTTCTTGTGCCAGTACCAAATTGTCTTAGTTACTGTGGCTTTGTAGTAGAGCTTGAAGTTGGAAAGTGAGATCCCCCCTGCTTTATTCTTCCTTCTCAGGATTGCTTTGGATATTAGGGGTCTTTTGTGGTTCCATATGAATTTTAGAACTATTTGTTCCAGTTTGTTGAAGAATGCCATTGGTATTTTGATAGGTATTGCATTGAATCTGTAGATTGCTTTAGGAAGGATGGCCATTTTGACAGTATTAATTCTTCTTAGCCAAGAGCATGGGATGACTTTCCATTTGTTAGTGTCCTCTTTAATTTCTCTTAAGAGTGTCTTGTAGCTTTCAGGGTATAGGTCCTTCACTTCCACGGTTAGGTTAATTCCTAGGTATTTTATTCTTTTTGATGCAATTGTGAAAGGAATTGTTTTACTGATTTCTCTTTCTGCTAGTTCATCATTAGTGTAAGGGAAAGCAACAGATTTCTGTGTATAAATTTTGTATCCTACAAGTTTGCTGAATTCACATATTTGTTCTAGTAGTTTTTGAGTGGAGTCTTTAGGGGTTTTTGTTTCTTTTTTTTTTTTTGAGAGCGTATCTCTCATATTTATTGATCAAATGGTTGTTAACAACAATAAAATTCAGTATAGGGGGGTCAATGCTCAGTGTACAATCATTAATCCATCTCAAGCCTAATTCTCATCACTCTACAATCTTCTGAAGCATAACGAACAAGTTCTTACATGGTGAACGAATTCTTACATAGTGAATAAATTCTTACATGGTGAACAGTACAAGGGCATTCATCACAGAAACTTTCGGTTTTGATCACGCATTATGAACTATAAACAATCAGGTCAAATACGAATATTCATTTAATTTTTATACTTGATTTATATGTTGATCCCACATTTTTCCCTTTATTAGTAGGTAGATGCAAGATAAAGCTGGAAAACATAGTTTAGTGCTGTAAGAGGGCAAATGTAGATGATCAGGTGTGTGCCTATAGACTAAGTATTAATCCAACTTAGACAAGGGCAGCAAAACATCCACGGATGCAGAAGATTTCTCTCAAAGCAGGGGGAGTGAGGTTCTGAGCCTCACCTCTGTTGATCCCCAATTTCTCACCTGATGGCCCCCCTGTGACTGTGCCTGTCTTAGGTTGTTCCTCCCTTGAGGAATCTTACACGTCTCTGGCTAACCAGTCATCTTCCGGGGCCATACAGAGAAACGTAAAGTTGGTAAGTGAGAGAGAAGCCATATTGTTTGAAAAGGTTAGCTTTTTACTTCTTTGCAAATTTATGCCCTGTGGCTTCTATGCCCAGCACTTGTCTCGAGGTATCTTTACCGCCTGGAGGAATTATGATACACGGTAAATTCAATATGAGGCACGAAATCTATTTAAGGGTTGTAATTAGGAAGGAAGAAGAAAAGCTCTAGAGGTAGCATATGGAAGAAAACATGGGAGGATTGATTATTTCTTTGACATATCTTCTTGTAGAGTACCTTAAGTATGTATAGGTTTTAAACTACTAACTAATTTGCACACACATATTAACATAATAGGAATACAGTGACATAAACAAAGCAAATTTAAAATTACCATCCATCTCCAGTGAAGCCAAGAAAACCATTAAGGCACCCTAGGCATTTGTGAAAATTTGTCTATGATCTGATGGATATTGTCCAACTGTACTTGAACAGTCTGAGAGAAATCACACAAATTAAAGCAGCCCATTTCTGGGATCTGTTCACATCCCATATGTTCTTTTAACCATAGATAGTCTATAGTCATAAGATTTTGGAGTGCTACAACTTGCACCCCTCCCAATTCCTGGTTGAGTTCCAACAGTACAGATCCAGTCAAATTCGTTGTCTCACTATATGCACATGCCAGCCTAGACATCTCCCTCCTCATTCCAATGGCAAGTCCAGGAAATGGTGGGGTGGATGCAGCCACAACCGCAGCATCGCCCAGATCCCTGTGGAGGCTTTTTGATGATCATCCCCCTGGCACAAGTCCTCCAGAGAGTGCTGATGCTGGAAGCTCCTCCTCATATCGTATCTTAGTTCATTTTCTGGGTATCCAAGCTAGGCCTTGATCTTCTGCATAGAAACAAACAGACCCTTTGCCCACACTTTGAAATGCCATCTATACCGCTGTGCATTGGAGGACAGCACAGAGGAACTGTTTTTTTTTATTATTATTAAGAGAAAGGAATATTATCAGAAAAGAGTACCTCCATAGCTGATCATCTGACACCCTTTAAGTGATCAACATTAAGGATATTTAAAGCATGCGTTGATCTTTGATTTACCGATAGTTTTATCCTATCAAGGAGTAATCCCCCTTTTCTTTCTTTCTTTCTTTTTTTTTTGTTTTTTTAATCTTTAATCTACACTTACATGAAGAATACTATGTTTACTATGCTCTCCCCTATATCAGGTCCCCCCTAACAACCACATTACGGTTACTGTCCATCAGATTAGCAAAATGTTGTACAGTCACTACTTGTCCTCTCTGTGTTGTGCAGCCCAACTTCCCCTTTCTCCCTCCACCCCATGCATGCTAATCTTAATACCCCCCTTCTTTTTCTCCCCCCTATCCCTCCCTGCCCAACCATCCTCCCCAGTTCCTTTCCCTTTGGTACCTGTTAGTCCATTTTTGGATTCTGTAATTCTGCTGCTGTTTTGTTCCTTCAGTTTTTCCTTTGTTCTTATACTCCTTAGATGAGTGAAATCATTTGGTATTTCTCTTTCTCCACTTGGCTTATTTCACTGAGCGTAATACTCTCCAGCTCCATCCATGTTGCTGCAAATGGTTGGATTTTTCCACTTCTTATGGCTGAGTAGTATTCCATTGTGTATATGTACCACATCGTCTTTATCCATTCATCTACCGATGGACATTTAGGTTGCTTCCAATTCTTGGCTATTGTAAATAGTGCTGCGATAAACATAGGGGTGCATCTGTCTTTCTCAAACTTGATTGCTGTGTTCTTAGGGTAAATTCCTAGGAGTGGAATTCCTGGGTCAAATGGTAGGTCTGTTTTGAGCATTTTGATGAGCCTCCAAACTGCTTTCCACAATGGTTGAACTAATTTACATTCCCACCAGCAGTGTAGGAGGGTTCCCCTTTCTCCACAGCCTTGCCAACATTTGTTGTTGTTTGTCTTTTGGATGGCAGCTATCCTTACTGGTGTGAGGTGATACCTCATTGTAGATTTAATTTGCATTTCTCTGATAATTAGCAATGTGGAGCATCTTTTCATGTGTCTCTTGGCCATCTGTATTTCTTTTTTAGAGAACTGTCTGCTCAGTTTCTATGCCCATTTTTTAATTGGATTATTTGTTTTTTGTTTGTTGAGGCATGTGAGCTCTTTATATATTCTGGACGTCAAGCCTTTATCGGATCTGTCATTTTCAAATATATTCTCCCATACTGTAGGGTTCCTTTTTGTTCTATTCATGGTGTCTTTCACTGTGCAGAAGCTTTTCAGCTTAATGTAGTCCCACTTGCTCATTTTTGCTGTTGTTTTCCTTGCCCGGGGAGATATGTTCAAGAAGAGGTCACTCATGTTTATGTCTACGAGGTTTTTGCCTATGCTTTTTTCCAAGAGTTTAATTGTTTCATGACTTACATTCAGGTCTTTGATCCACTTTGAGTTTACCTTTGTATGTGGGGATAGACAATGGTCCAGTTTCATTCTCCAACATGTAGCTGTCCAGTTTTGCCAGCACCATCTGTTGAAGAGGCTGTCATTTTGCCATTGTATGTCCATGGCTCCTTTATCAAATATTAATTGACCATATATGTTTGGGTTAATTTCTGGAGTCTCTAATCTGTTCCACTGGTCTGTGGCTCT
This sequence comes from Manis javanica, assembly GCF_040802235.1. NCBI lineage: Eukaryota > Metazoa > Chordata > Mammalia > Pholidota > Manidae > Manis > Manis javanica. Next base: position 65,820,230 of record NC_133174.1, read on the forward strand.
GTTCTTGTGCCAGTACCAAATTGTCTTGATTACTATGGCTTTGTAGTAGAGCTTGAAGTTGGGGACTGAGATCCCCCCCTACTTTATACGTCTTTTTCAGGATTGCTTAGGCTATTCGGGGTCTTTGGTGTTTCCATATGAATTTTTGAATTATTTGTTCCAATTCATTGAAGAATGTTGCTGGTAATTTGATAGGGATTGCATCGAATCTGTATATCGCTTTGGGCAGGATGGCCATTTTGACGATATTAATTCTTCCTAGCCATGAGCATCGGATGAGTTTCCATTTATTAGTGTCCCCTTGAATTTCTCCTAAGAGTGACTTGTAGTTTTCAGAGTATAAGTCTTTCACTTCTTTGGTTAGGTTTATTCCTAGGTATTTTATTCTTTTTGATGCAATGGTGAATGGAATTGTTTTCCTGATTTCTCTTCTTATTGATTCATTGTTAGTGCATAGGAAAGCTACAGATTTCTGTGTGTTAATTTTGTATCCTGCAACTTTGCTGTATTCCAATATCAGTTCTAGTAGTTTTGGAGTGGAGTCTTTAGGGTTTTTTATGTACAGTATCATATCATCCACAAATAGTGACAGTTTAACTGCTTCTTTACCAATCTGGATTCCTTGTATTTCTTTGTTTTGTCTGATTGCCATGGCTAGGACCTCCACTAATATGTTAAATAACAGTGGGGAGAGTGGGCATCCCTGTCTGGTTCCCGATCTCAGAGGAAATGCTTTCAGCTTCTTGCTGTTCAGTATAATGTTGGCTATGGGTTTATCATATATGGACTTTATTATGTTGAGGTACCTGCCCTCTTTTCCCATTTTGCTGAGAGTTTTTATCATGAATGGATGTTGAATTTTGTCAAATGCTTTTTCAGCATCTATGGAGATGATCATGTTGTTTTGTCTTTCTTTTTGTTGATGTGGTGGATGATGTTGATGGATTTTCGAATGTTGTACCATCCTTGCATCCCTGGGATGAATCCCACTTGGTCATGGTGTATGATCCTTTTGATATACTGTTGAATTTCTTTGCTAATATTTTATTGAGTATTTTTGCATCTACATTCATCAGGGATATTGGTCTGTAATTTTCTTTCTTGGTGGGGTCTTTGCCTAGTTTTGGTATTAGGGTGATGTTGGCTTCATAGAATGAGTTTGGGAGTATTCCCTATTCTTTTATTTTGTGGAACACTTTAAGGAGAATGGGTATTATGTCTTCTCTGTGTGTCTGAAAAAATTCCGAGGTAAATCCGTCCAGCCATGGGGTTTTGTTCCTGGGTAGTTTTTTGATTACCGTTTCAATTTCTTTGCTCGTAATTGGTTTGGTTAACTTTTGTGTTTCTTCCTTGGTCAGTATTGGGAGGTTGTATTTTTCTAGTAAGTTGTCCATTTCTTCTAGGTTTTCCAGCTTGTTGGCATAGTAGTCTTTAATAATTCTTTGTATTTCTGTGGAGTCTGTCGTGATTTTTCCATTCTCATTTCTGATTCTGTTGATTTGTGTTGATTCTCTTTTTCTCCTAATAAGTTTGGCTACAGGCTTATCTATTTTGTTTATTTTCTCAAAGAACCAACTCTTGGTTTTGCTGATTTTTGTGGTCTGAAGAATTGGTTGGTAGAATTTCAATATTTTGGAATTTACTGAGGCTCTTTTTGTGAGCTAGTATGTGGTCTATTCTGGAGAATGTTCCATGTGCACTTGAGAAGAATGTATATCCTGTTGCTTTTGGATGTAGAGTTCTCTAGATGTCTATTAGATCCATCTGTTCTAGTGTGTTGTTCAGTGCCTGTGTGTCCTTACTTATTTTCTTCCCTGTGGATCTATCCTTTGGGGTGAGTGGTGTGTTGAAGTCTCCTACAATGAATGCATTGCATTCTATTTCCCTCTTTAGTTCTGTTAGTATTTGCTTCACATATGCTGGTGCTTCTGTATTGGGTGCATATATATTTAGAATGGTTATATCCTCTTGTTGGACTGAGCCCTTTATCATTATGTAGTATCCTTCTTTATCTCTTGTTACTTTCTTTGTTTGAAGTCTATTTTGTCTGATATTAGTACTGCAACCCCTGCTTTCTTCTCACTGTTGTTTGCCTGAAATATGTTTTTCCATCCCTTGACTTTTAGTCTATGCTTGTCTTTGGGTTTAAGGTGAGTTTCTTGTAAGCAGCATATAGATAGGTCTTGCTTTTTTATCCATTCTATTACTCTGTGTCTTTTGATTGATACACTAAGTCCACTTACATTTAGGGTGACTATTGAGAGATATGTACTTATTGCCATTGCAGGCTTTAGATTCGTGGTTACCAAAGGTTCAAGGTTAGCTTCTTTAGTATCTTACTGCCTAACTTAGCTTGCTTATTGAGCTGTTATATACACTGTCTGGAGATTCTTTTCTTCTCTCCTTCTTATTCCTCCTCCTCCATTCTTCATATGTTGTGTGTTTTGTTCTGTGCTCTTTTTAGGGGTGCTCCCATCTAGAGCAGTCCCTGTAGGATGCCCTGTAGAGGTGGTTTGTGGGAGGCAAATTCCCTCTGCTTTTGCTTGTCTGGGAATTGTTTAATCCCGCCATCATATTTAAATGATAGTCGTGCTGGATACAGTATCCTTGGTTCAAGGCCCTTCTGTTTCATTGCATTAAGTATATCATGCCATTCTCTTCTGGCCTGTAGGGTTTCTGTCGAGAAGTCTGATGTTAGCCTGATGGGTTTTCCTTTATAGGTGACCTTTTTCTCTCTAGCTGCCTTTAAAACTCTTTCCTTGTCCTTGATCCTTCCCATTTTAATTACTATGTGTCTTGGTGTTGTCTTCCTTGGATCCTTTCTGTTGGGGGTTCTGTGTAATTCCTTGGTCTTTTCGATTATTTCCTCCCCCAGTTTGGGGAAGTTTTCAGCAATTATTTCTTCAAAGTGGCTTTCTATCCCTTTTCCTCTGTCTTCTTCTTCTGGTACCCCTATAATAGGAATATTATTCCTTCTGGATTGGTCACATAGTTCTCTTAGTGTTGTTTCATTCCTGGAGATCCTTTTATCTCTCCCTACGTCAGCTTCTATACGTTCCTGTTCTCTGGCTTCTATTCCTTCAATGGCCTCTTGCATCTCATCCATTCTGCTTATAAATCCTTCCAGGCATTGTTTCACTTCTGTGATCTCCTTCCTGACATCTGTGATCTCCCTCCGGACTTCATCCCATTGCTCTTGCATTTTTCTCTGCATCTCTGTCAGCATGTTCATGATTTTTATTTTGAATTCTTTTTCAGGAGGACTGGTTAGGTCTGTCTCCTTCTCAGGTCTTGTCTCTGTGATCTTTGTCTGCCTGTAGTTTTGCCTTTTCATGGTGATAGAGATAGTTTGCAGACCTGGTACGAGTGACCGCTGGAAGAGCTTCCCTTCTTGTTGGTTTGTGGCCTTCCTCTCCTGGGAGAATAGCGACCTCTAGTGGCTTATGCTTGTCAGCTGTGCGCAGACAGGGCTTCTGCTACCTGCCCGTTTGCTATGGAGTTTATCTCCGCTATTGCTGTGGGCATGGCCTGGCTGGGGCTGCTCCTCCAAAGTGGTGGAGCCCCGTTGGAGGGGGAGCGGCCAGGAGGCTATTTATCTCTGTAAGGGGCCTCTGTGCTCCCTGTTGCCCAGAGGGTTAGAGTGTCCAGAGATTCCCAGATTCCCTGCCTCTGGTCTAAGTGTCCTGTCCTGCCCCTTTAAGACTTCCAAAAAGCACTCTCCAAACCAAAACAACAACAGCAACAATGAGAGAAAGAACAAAAAAAAAAAAAAAAGGAAAAAACACGTGATTTTTTTTGTCCTCAGGCACCAGTCCCAGGCACCCGCTCACTGGTCCTGCTGCCCTGCCTCCCTAGCACCGGGGTCCCTGTCCCTTTAAGGCTTCCAAAAAGCACCCGTCCCCCGGTCCCGCAGTGAAAAATGCACGATATTCTTTGTCCTCAGGTGCCGGTCCCAGGCACCCGCTCACCGGTCCTGCTGCTCTGCCTCCCTAGCACCGGTGTCCCTGTCCCTTTAAGGCTTCCAAAAAGCACTTGCCAAAAAGAGAAAAAAAAAGGGGGGAAACGCACGATTTCCTCCGTCCTCAGGCACCAGTCTCAGGCACCTGCCCTCCCATTCCGCAGGGAAGAATGCGGGATATTTTTTGTCCTGAGGCGCCGGTCCCAGGCACCTACTCACTGGTCCTGCTGCCCTGCCTCCCTAGCACCGGGGTCCCTGTCCCTTCAAGGCTTCCAAAAAGCACCCGCCCACTGGTCCCGCAGGGAAAAACTTGCGATATTCTTTGTCCTCAGGTGCTGGTCCCAGGCACCCGCTCACGGGTCCTGCTGCTCTGCCTCCCTAGCACCAGGGTCCCTGTCCCTTTAAGGCTTCCAAAAAGCACTCGCCAAAAAGAGAAAAAAAAAGGGGAAAAACGCGCGATTTCCTCCATCCTCAGGCGCCAGTCTCAGGCACTCGCTCACCGATCCTGTAAGGAAAAACGTGCGATATTCTTTGTCCTCAGGCGCCAGTCCCAGGCACCCGCTCACCGGTCCCGACACCCTGCCTCCCTAGCAATGGGGTCCCTGTCCCTTTAACGCTTCCAAAAAGCACTTGTCAAAAAAAAAACCGCTCCAGTTTCTTTCCACCCACCGGGAGCTGGGGGGAGGGGCGCTCGGGTCCCGCCGGGCCAGGGCTTGTGTCTTACCCCTTTCGCAAGGTGCTGGATTCTTGCAGGTGTGGATGTGGTCTGGATGTTGTCCTGTGTACTCTGGTCTCTATTTTAGGAAGAGTTTTCTTTGTTATATTTTCATAGCTCTATGTGTTTTTGGGAGGAGATTTCCACTGCTCTACTCACGCTGCCATCCTGGCTCCGCCCCTTTTTAGGGTTTTTTTTATGTACAGTATCATGTCATCTGCAAATAATGACAGTTTGATTTCTTCTTTACCAATCTGGATGCTTTTTATTTCTTTGTTTTGTCTGATTGCCATGGCTAGGACCTCCAGTACTATGTTGAATAACAGTGGGGAGAGTGGGCATCCCTGTTTTGTTCCTGATCTTAGGAGAAAAGCTTTCAGCTTCTTGCTGTTAAATATGATATTGGCCATGGGTTTGTCATATATGGCCTTTAATACGTTAAGGTACTTGCCATCTTTACTCATTTTGTTGAGAATTTTTATCATGAATGGATATCGAATTGTGTCAAATGGTTTTTCAGCATCTATGGAGATGATCATGTGGTTTTTGTCCTTCTTTTATTGATGTGGTGGGTGATGTTGATGGATTTTGGAATGTTATACCATCCTTGCATCCCTGTGATAAATCCCACTTGATCATGGTGTATGATCCTCTTTATGAATTTTTTAATTTGGTTTGCCAAAATTTTGTTGAGTATTTTTGCATCTATGTTTATCAGGGATATTGGCCAATAATTTCCATTTTTTGTGGGGTCTTTGCCTGGTTTTGGTGTTTGAGTGATGCTGGCTTCATATAAGCCTCCTCTTCTATTTTTTGGAAAACTTTAATGAGAATGGGTATTACGTCTTCTCTATGTATCTGATAAAATTCAGTGGTGAATCCATCTGGCCCGGGAGTTTTGTTCTTGGATAGTTCTTTGATTACTGCTTCAATTTCGTTGCTGGTAATTGGTCTGTTTAGATTTTCTGTTTCTTCGTTGGTCAGTGTTGGAAGGTTGTATTTTTCTAGGAAGTTGTCCATTTCTTCTAGGTTTGCCAGCTTGTTAGCATATCGATTCTCATAGTATTCTCTAATAATTCTTTGTATTTCTCTGGGGTTTGTCGTGATTTTTCCTTTCTTATTTCTGATTCTGTTGATGTCTGTAGATTCTCTTTTTCTCTTAATAAGTCTGGCTAAGGGTTTATCTATTTTGTTTATATTCTCAAAGAACCCACTCTTGGTTTCATTGATTTTTCTCTTGTTTTATTCTTCTCAATTTTATTTATTCCTTCTCTGATCTTTATTATGTCCCTCCTTCTGCTGACTTTGGGCCTTCTTTGTTCTTCTTTATCCAGTTTCAATAATTGTGAGTTTAGCCTATTCAATTGCGATTGTTCTTCCTTCTTTACATAGGCCTGGATTACTATATACTTTCCTCTTAGAACTGCCTTCACTGCTTCCCACACAAGTTGGGGCTTTGTGCTGTCATTGTTATTTGTCTCCATATATTGCTTGTCTCTATTTTAATTTGGTCATTGATCCATTAATTATTTAGGAGCATGTTGTTAAGCCTCCATGTGTTTGTGAGCCTTTTTGCTTTCTTTGTACAATTTATTTCTAGTTTTATACCTTTGTGGTCTGAGAAGTTGATTGATAGAATTTCAATGTTTTTGAATTTACTAAGGCTCTTTTTGTGGCCTAGTATGTGGTCTATTCCGGAAAATGTTCCATGTGCACTTGACAAGAATGTGTATCCTGCTGCTTTTGGGTGTAGAGTTCTATAGATGTCTGTTAGGTCCATCTGTTCTAGTGTGTTGTTCATTGCCTCTGGGTCCATACTTATTTTCTGTCTGGTGGATCTGTCCTTTGGAGTAAGTGGTGTGTTAAAGACTCTGAGAATGAATGCATTGCATTCTATTTCCTCCTGTAATTCTGTTAGTATTTGTTTCACATAGGCTGGTGCTCCTGTATTGGGTGCATATGTGTTTATAATGGTTATATCTTCTTGTTGGACTGACCTCTTTATCATTATGTAATCATTATGTAGTATCCTTTATCTCTTGTTAGTTTCTTTGTTTTGAAGTCTATTTTGTCTGATACAAGTATTGCACCACCTTCTTTTTTTTCCCTATTGTTTACAGGAAATATCTTTTCCATCCCTTGCCTTTTAACCTGTGTATATTTTTGGGTCTGAGGTGAGTCTCTTGTAAGCAGCATATAGATGGATCTTGCTGTTTTATCCATTCTATTACTCTGTGTCTTTTGATTGGTGCATTCATTCTATTTACATTTAGGGTGATTATTGAAAGATATCTACTTATTGCCATTGCAGGCTTTAGATTAGTTGTTACCAAAGGTTCATGGGTAACCTCTTTACTATCTAACCATCTAAATTAACTCACTTATTAAGCTATTATAAACACAGTGTGATGATTCTTTATTTCTCTCCCTTCTTATTCTTCCTCCTCCATTCTTTGTATGTTGGGTGTTTTATTCTGTCCTCTTTTGTGTTTCCTTTTACTGCTTTTGGGAATAGTTGATTTTACTTTTTGCCTATTGTTAGTATATGATTGTTCTGCTTTCTTTGCTGTGATTTTATTTTCTCTGGTGACATCTGTTTAGCCTTAGGGGTGCTTCCATCTAGAGCATTCCCTTTAAAATATCCTGTTGAGGTGGTTTGTGGGAGGCAAATTCCCTCAACTTTTGTTGTCTGGGAATTGTTTAATCTCTCCTTCATATTTAAATGATAATGGTGCTGGATACAGTATTCTTGGTTCAAGGCCCTTCTGTTTCATTGCATTAAATATATCATGCCATTCTCTTCTGGCCTGTAAGGTTTCTGCTGAGAAGTCTGATAATAGCCTGATGGGTTTTCCTTTGTAGGTGACCTTTTTTTTCTCTCTGGCTGCCTTTAATACTCTGTCCTTGTCTTTGATCTTTGCCATTTTAGTTATTATATGTCTTGGTATTGTCCTCCTTGGGTCCATTGTGTTGGGAGTTCTGCGGGCCTCCATGGTCTGAGAAACTATTTCCTCCCCCAGTTTGGGGAAGTTTTCAGCAATTATTTCTTCAAAGACACTTTCCATACCTTTTTCTCTCTTATTCTTCTTCTGGTACTCCTATAATGCAAAAACTGCTCCATTTGGATTTGTCACACAAATTGTTCTCTTAATATTCTTTCATTTCTGGAGATCCTTTTATCTCTCCCTGCCTCAGCTTCTCTGTATTCCTGTTCTCTGATTTCTATTCCATTAACAGTCTCTTGCACCTCATCCAGTCTGCTCTTAAGTCCTTCCTGAGATTGTTTTAGTTCTGTAATCTCCTTCCTAACTTGATCCTTTAGCTCTTGCATATTTCTCTGCAGGTCCATCAGCATGTTTATGACATTTATTTTGAATTCTTTTTCAGGAAGATTGATTATATCTATCTCTCTGGGTCCTCTCTTGGGGGTTGTTTGGGTAATTCTGGACTGGACCCAATTCTTCTACCTTTTCATGGTGATAGAGGTAGTCATAGGCAGGTGCCACATGTGTCAGCTGGGAGAACAAAGTCCCTTCCTGCTTGCTGGTCACCCTGCCCCTCTCTGCTGCTTGTGTTTGTCACCCTCACACTGGAAGCAGCGTCCAGGTTAATCCCCTGAGCTGCTGTGGGCCAGGCAGCCCCAAGCCCTGCAAGGAGAGGCAGGCGCACTGGTTATGCTCTCCTGTGAGAACCACACCCCTTTTCATTCTGCTCCAGCTTCCTCTGCCTGCACCAGGGAGCTGAGTGCCAGTGACAGCCCCAGGTCCAGTCTCTGAGTCTGGCCCAGGTGGCTGTGGAGGAGACTCTGGGCAGCTGCTGTGGGTGCAGCTGCTCTCAGGCTGCTCAGCTGCTGTAGCGCATCCATGCTGGAGGGGGAATGAACAGCTGGCTATTTGTTGCCCTGAGGGATTTCAGAGCTGTGCTGCCTCCTAGGGGTCTGGGACATCTGAAGCTCCTCAGAATTCCCAATCTGCTGGGCTGAGTGTGCCGGGACAGTTCCATCCAGCTGTGAAGCCTCTGTCCCTTTAAGAATTTCGAAAAGCACTTGCCTTTCTTTTTTCCCAGGGGAGCCAGCTGCGGGGACCCACTCACAGGCTTTACTTTTCCATTTCCCTAATATCCAGCACATCATGCATTGTGTGTCTGTGCTCCCAGTGCAGATTACTAAGGCTGGTTATTTAACAGTCCTGTGCTTCCACTCCCTCCCCACTCTGACTCCCTTCCTCCTGCTGGTGAGCTGGCGTCGTGGGAGTGCTCAGGTCCCGCTGGGCGATGGCTTGTATCTTACCCCCTTCGTGCGGTACTGAGTTCTCGCAGATGTAGATGTAGCCTGGCTATTGTACTGTATCCTTTGGTCTCTCTTTTAAGAATAGTTGTATTTGTTGTATTTTCAAAAATATATATGGTTTTGGGAAGAGATTTCCACTGCTCTACTCATGCTGCCATCTTGGCTCCTCCCTTTGCTTTGTTTTTATATTCCACAAAAAAGTAAAATCATATGGTATTTGTCTTTCTCTACCTGGTTTATTTCAGTGAGCATAATACCTTCTAGATCCATCCATGTTGTTACAAATGGCAGGATTTCTTTCCTTTTTATGGCTGAATGATATTCCATTGTGTATATGTAAATCATCTTCATTATCCATTCACCTATTGATGGACACTTAGGTTGCTTCCATATCATAGTTATTGTAAATTATGCAGCAATAAACATAGAGATGCATATATGTTTACAAATAAGAAATATTGTTTTCTTCTGGTAAATTCCTAAAAGTGGAATTACTGGGTCATAGGGCATTTCTATTTCTACTTTTTTGAGGAACCTTCATATTGCTTTCTTCAGTGGTTGTACCAATTTACATTCCCACCAAAAGTATAAGAGGGTTCCCATTTCTCTACATCCTCACCAACACTTGTTATTTCTAGTCTTGGATATTGGCCATCCTAACTGGAATCAGATGATATTTCACTGTGGTTTTGATTTGCATTTCCCTGATGATTAGTGATGTGGGGCATCTTTTCATGTGCTTGTTGGCCATCTGAAATTCTTCTTTGGAAAACTGTCTGTTCAGATCATCTGCCCATTTTTTAATCAGGTTATTTCCTTTCTGGGTGTTGAGGTGCATGAGCTCTTTATATATTTTTAGATGTCAACCCTTATCAGATATGTCATTTATGAATATATTCTCCCATACTGTAGGATGCCTTTTTGTTCTACTGATGGTGTCCTTTGATGTACAGAAGGTTTTTCATTTTATATAGTCCCATTTGTTCATTTTTGCTTTTGTTTCCCTTGCCTGAGGTTATATATTCATGAAAAAGTTGCTCATGTTTATATTCAAGAGAGTTTTGCCTGTGTTTTCTTCTAAGAATTTTATGGTTTCATGACTTACATTGTGGACTTTGATCCATTTCGAGTTTACTTTTGTGTATGGGGTTAAACAATAATCCAGTTTCATTCTCTTGCATGTAGCTGTCCAGTTTCACTAACACCAGTTTTTGAAGAGGCTGTCTTCTCTTTGTTGCTTATTCAAGGCTTCCTTATCAAATATTAATTGACCATATATGTGTGGGTTTATATCTGGGCTCTCTAATCTGTTCCATTGATCTATGGGTCTGTTATTGTCCCAGTACCATACTGTTTTGATTACTGTAGCTTTGAAGCTGAACTTTAAGTCAGGGACAGTTTTTGTTTTTGTTATTCTGTCTTAGGATTGCTTTTGTTATTCAGTGTGTTTTGAGGTTCCATATGAATTTGAGAACTATGTCTTCTAGTTCATTGAAAAAATGCTGCTGGTATTTTGATAGGGATTGCATTGCATCTGTAAATTGCTCTAGGGAGCATGGCCATTTTGACAATATTTTAATTTTTCCTATACAGGAACATTGGCTAGAGTTCCATTTCTTGATGTCTTCTTTATTTTTCCCATGATAGTTCAGAGTAGAGGTCTTTAACCTCCTTGGTTAAGTTTCCTAGGTATTTTATTCTTACGATGCAATTGTAAATGGAATTGTTTTCCTGATTTCTCTTTCTGCTACTTCATTGTTAGTATATAGGAATGCAACAGATATCTGTGTGTTAATCCTCTACCTTGTAACTTTGCTGAATTTAGTTATTAGTTCTAGTAGTTTTGGGGTGGATTCTTTATTGTTTTTTATGTAAAATATCATGTCATCTGTGAACATTGACAGTTTAACTTCCTCCTTACCAATTTCAATGCTTCTCTCTCTGTTTTGTTTGTTTGGCATGGCAAGGACTTCCAGTACTGTATTGAATAAAAGTGGTGAGACTGGGCATCCTTGTCTTGTTCCTTGATATTGGAGTAAAGTGGCCATCCTTAATATTGGATGAAAAGGTTTCAGATTTTTGGCATTGAGTATGATGTTATCTGTGGGTTCGTTGTACATGACCTTTATTATGTTGAGGTAAATACCTTCTCTACCCATTTTGTTGACAGTTTTTTTCATGAATGGATGTTGAATTTTGTCAAATGCTTTTACAGCATCTATGGAGATGATCATGTGCCTTTCATCATTCCTTTTGATAATCTGGTGTGTGATATTGATTGATTTCTGAATCTTGTACCATCCTTGCATCCCTGGAATAAACCTTACATGGTCATGATGGATGGTCTTTTTGATGTTTTTTTTATTTCACTTTGCTAAAATTTTACTAAGGAATTTTTGCATCTATGTTCATCAGGGGTATTGGTCTAAAATTCTCTCTTTTTTGTGGCATCCCTGTCTGATTTTGGTATTTGAGTGATATTGGCCTCATCAAATGAGTATGGAAATATTCTATCGTTTTCTATTTTTTGGAATACTTTAAGAAGGATAGGTATTGTCTTTTTAAATAGTTGGTAGAATTCAGCTGTGAAGCCATTTGAACCTGAGATTTTGATTTTGGAGAGTTTTTAGATTACCAATTCAATTTCATTGCTGGTAATTGGTCTCTTCACATTTTCTTTTTCTTCCTATGTCAGTCTTAGAACATTGTATTTTTCTAGGAAGTTGTCCATTTCTTTTAGGTTGTCCATTTTATTGACATATAATTTTTCAGATTATTTAATAATTCTTTGTATTTCTGTGGAATCTGTTGTGAATTCCTTCTTTATTTCTGATTTTGTTTATCTACATACTCTCCTTTTTCTTGATAAGTCTGGCTAGGGGTTGATATATTTTGTTTATTTTCCCATAGAATCAGCTCTTGGCTTCATTGATTTTGTATATTGTTTTATTGTCTACTTTGTTTATTTCTACTCCAATCTTTATTATGTCTATTCTTCTACTAAATTTGTGTTTAAATTTTACATCTTTTTCTAGTTTATTTAGTTGCAATTTTAGAATGTTTGTTTCGGGTTGTTCTTGTTTCTTAGGTAGGCCTGGATTGCTATGTACATCCCTCTTTGTCCTGATTTGCAGCATCCCACAAATTTGGGACTGTTTAATTTTTCTTCTTATTTGTCTCCATGTATTGCTTGATTTCTGTTTTAATTTGTTCATTGATCCATTGATTATTTAGAAGCATGTTGTTATCCTCCATGAGTTTGTAGGCTTTTTTGTTTCCCTTGTATAATTTTTTTCCAGTTTCATACCATTGTGTTCTGAGAAGTTGCTTGATACAATTTCTATCTTTTTGAATTTATAGAGAATCTTCTTGTGGCCTATTATGTGATCTATTCTAGAGAACATTACAGGTACACTTGAGAAGAATGTCTATCCTGCTTTTGGGTGGAATGTTCTGTAAATATCTCTTAAGTCCATTTGATCTAATGTATAGTTCAATACCTCTGTTTCCTTATTTATTTTATCTCTGACTGATCTCTCTATTAATGTGAGTGGTGTGTCAAAGTACCCTAAAATGTTTGTGTTACAATCCATTTCCCCATTTACATCTGTTAGTATTTGTTTTACATATTTTGGTGCTCCTATTTGTAGGATGCACAGACATTTATAATGGCTATAGCCTCTTGATGGACTGACCTCTTTATCTTTATACAATGTCCTTCTTCATCTCATTATTTTCTTTGCTTTGAAATCTACTTTTTATAAGTACTGCTACTCTTGCCTTTTTCTCTCTATTATTTGCATGATATATCTTTTTCCATTCCTTCTGTGTATGTTTTTGGGTCTGAAATGCATCTCTGGTAGGCAGCATATAGATGGATCTTGTTTCTTTATCCATTCTGCCACTCTATTTCTTCTGATTGGTGTATTGAGTCCATTTACATTTAAGGTAATTATTGATAGGTATGTACTTACTGCCATTTTATTAATTGTTTTCAGGTTGTTTTTATAGCTTCTGTCTGTTCCTTTCTTCCTCTCTTATACTCTTCTCTTTTTATTTGATGGCTTTCTTTAGTGTTTTTATTGCATTTATGTTTTTTAAGCATTTTGCTTATCTTTTATAGGCTTTAGTTTCATGATTACCAAAGGTTCAAGGATTGCTTCCTGACTATATAATGGTCTATATTAAGTTGCTGATTGCTCTATTTCAAACACAATTTTAAAGTACTTCTTTTTCATCTTCCTTCTCCAAAGTGTATGTATTAGATGTCAAAATCTGCATTTTTTGTGTATCCCTTGACTGATTTTGTGTATAGTTGATTTTGCTTCTTTTGTTTTGTTTTAATTTTGTGCTTGCTTGGTAATTAATTGGTCTCTTACCCTTACTGTGGGTTTATTTGCACTGGTAAAAGTTATTTAGCCTTAGGAATATTTCCATCTACAGCAGTACCTTTATCATACCATGTAGTGCTTGTTTATTTGTTATAAGTTCTTTATGCCATAATTTATCTGGAAATTGTTTAACCCGTGTTTCAAATTTGAATGATAATCTTGCTGGGTAGAGGATGTTTTGTTGAAGGTTCTTCTGTTTCATTACATTAAATATTTCATGCTACTCCCTCCTGGCCTATAAAATTTCTGCTGAGAAGTCTGCATAGCCTGATGGGATTTCCTTTATGATTAAACATTTTTCTCTCTGTTACTTCTTTCAATACTCTCTCCTTTTACTTAATCTTGTCATTTTAATTATTATATGTCTTGGTGTTGTCTTCTAGGGGTTCCTTTTGTTAGGGGATCTGTGATTCCATGACCCAAGTATCTATTTTGTTCCCCAAATTGGGGAAATTTTCAACAATTATTTCCTCAAGCAACTTTCTATCCCTTTGTCTCTCCCTCTCTCTTTCTGGTATCCCTAGTATGTCAATATTGTTTCATTTGATTGGTCACACAGATCTCTTACTCTTCTTTTATTCTTAGAGATCCTTTTTTATTTTTGCTCCTCTGGTTCATTGTGTTCCTGTTCTCTAATTTCCACCTCATTGAGTGTACCCTCTGCTTGCAGCAATCTATTATTGATTTCCTTCATTGTATGTTTCATTTTAGTTCATGTATTCTTCAGCTATGAGTAGCTCTTTTTCAGCTCTCCTGTATTTTTGTGGAAGTCCTCTCTGTGATCTCCAATAATTTTCTGCAAATCAGTGAGCATATTTATGACTTTTACTTTGAAATATTTATCAAAATGATTGGTGATCTCCATTTCATTTAGCTCTCTTTCTCGTGTCTTTTCCTGTAGTTTTGTTTGGGACATTTTCCTCTGCATTCTTCTTTTGTTCTTGGGAAGTTTTATCTGGGGAAGTCTCTCCCTGTGTACTAGGTGAAACCTCAAACTCGGTTGGGGGAGCGTTCTTGACTTTAAATGAGAAAAAATTCTTGAGTAGTTTGGATGAGTGTAGGTAAGGAAGTAATTCATTAAAGCAAGAGTGTCATGGAATGGCAGCTGCTTTGAAGGCAGCAGAGATCAAGGAAGAACAGAGGGAGGAAAGATAATCTCACTGAACTCTTGTTCATCATAGGGCAAATCCCTTGCTGACTTCTAAAGTCAGGGTACCCTGGCACTCAGTGTGTGCTTGAATCTATATAGCATGGGAGCTAAGCCCATATCACCCCAGGATTTGGGGGAGCTGCAGAGCTCTGGATGGAGTGAGATTATATTCTGAGAACTTCTCAAAGACAAACAAAGGAGATTTTCAGCAGACCACTAAAAAGCATGATCGTACAGCTGCATTCCTGTCCAGGTCACTTAGGTAATGGGAACTTGCAAGCCCAAATCAGAGATCTCAGTAGCCCCTCCCTACTTATCTGGAGTAGAAAAGAGACAGAGTGAAGACTTGTCCTTAAGTCTGGAAAATAGAATGAAATAGCAAAGTGAAAAAGACACTTAACACTGGAAGAGAGCAGAGACAGAAAGTGATAAGTTGAATACTGAGAAGGCTTTGTTTAAGAAATACACACTCAAAGAATGGGGAGTATGGACAATCTCAGAGATGAGGCACACAGGGCTTAGGATTCTTTCTTTTAAGGCTTTCAAAATGGGGCAAAGGGGCATAGGGTGTTGCTGGGAATAGGCTTTACCTATGATCTTGTTACCAGCTGAGATGTTGTTTTTTCCAGGATCTTGTGCCAGAAGCAATGAAGAATGAAGCCAACAGACAAGAGTACTGAGCAACCAGCAAAGCTTTTAATGAAGAGTAAAAAGAAGAGAGTTCCCACTAATTGGGAGGGGTTCCAAGAGAGAAAACCATTTGGGCTGCAGTGTCCAGGGTATTATAAGCACTGGAAAGAAGGAAGTCCACCTGGTTGCCTAGGACCTGTTGCTAGGGCTGGGCTGGAACCAGAAAGACCCCTTGTTTCTCAGGTTGGCCATTTCAGGAGGTGGTTTCTTATGTCCACTTGGCTGGCTGATGACAATGCCTTATGTCAGTGTCCTGTTTGACTGATCAAGGCAACGTGTCTTGTTTTACCTATCCCAGTGGCTACCTTCTGCCTCCATCTCATGATGTCTTTCCCTGATGAAAGAAATTATGTTACTATACACAGTCATTCCTCTAGATAATGCTGTTAGATAAACTTAACACAAGTAATTTATTGTTCCTGTTCTCCAAGATAGTGGTTTCCTTCAAGCACTGGGAATGTATCAGTTAGGATTGCTTGCCCTGACTTAGGATAGATAGCATGTTGGCTAATTGCCAAGGAATATGTTAGGAATCTCACCTCCTAACTCTCTGGTTTTTAAAATGAAATCTTAGCCTTAAGATGAAATTCCTCCTATTTTTACTATACTATTTACATCTTGACATTTTTCATCATAGGCAAGAAAAGTTAATCATGATGCTTGTCCCATGTCCCTGACCTATCTCAATTTTGTCAGGGTTTGTTTCTTCCTTTGTATTAGATGGATCTGCTATGCTTCCTAGACTAGAGAGAAATATTTTTATGAAGGAGGAGTCCTGTGGCACCCAGAAACTTAAAACTCTTTACTCTCCAGTGCCTGGTTCTATTTTGAGGGAGCCCCAGTTGCTGTTGAGCAATGGGTGGGGCTGCCTTCCTGTCTGTCTGCTTACAGTGATCTGAGTCTGCTGTGCTGGCAGTGTGCCTCAGCTGCCCTTTGTGATCAGAGCAGAGACTTCTGCTGGGATTGTTGTGGTTAGGGCCACCCTTTGCCTGCCCTGCCTGCAGGTTTAATGGAGTGGATGGGGCCATTTTGTGGCTCTGGTATGGGAGAGGATACAGAGCACTGAAGCTTAATTTTTTTCATAAAGTTGTCTGTGATAGAAAGTAGAGATAGAGCAAATTAGAGGGGGAAAGTAAGACCAGGGAATTATTGCTTTTTATAGTCATGGTTGTTTTTAAGATAGAGATACTTGAAAAATTTCATATGCTAAAGGAAAAGATAGAGTAGGAGGGAAATAGCAAGGTTCCTGCCCACAACAGGAAATGATGAGATAAGAAATGAACAAATGAATACTTCTTCCCAATGCAATGTAAGAAGAAAGGGAGTATATAACACAGATGGACAGTGACTGCAATGGAGGGGGGACATGATAATATGGGTAAATGTAGTAACTGCATTGTTTATTCATATGAAACCTTCATAAGAGTGTATATCAATAATACCTTAATAAAAAATAAAAATAAAAATAAAAAATATATTAAAAAGAAAGGGAGTATATAATGGCCACAGATGCAGATAAATGTGTAGGGTTGAAGGAAGTAATGGAAATTACTACTTGATGACCTTTAGTTTTCTCAGTAAGTAAGAGATAATGTCATCTGCTCAAAGGGAGAGGGTGGTTGTGGTGGGGATTCAGAAAGAGGTTTGAGATTGTTTATGAAGATAATGGGAGAAGACGAAGTTGACTAGAAGAGTTTCTGAGCTACTTGCCCTGGTGATTGGGATTTTTAGTGATCACTCTCTGCATGGTTGTGCAGTTTTCTCCTTTGTAGCATTCAGGTGCTTGGGTTCAATAGCAAAGATGAAAGGTGCTTATATTGCTTCAGGACTGTGTTTTAGTAGGGCAGATATGATTTGGATAAAAGGAAAATGAAATTGAAAGTCCTTGGAGAGAAAAATTGAGATCCATGGTGTCCAAACCAGATAGAGAAGGAAGTGAAGACAGAGACAAGTTGTGCACTGGCATAAAGGGAGGGGTTGAATAACTTTAGGTCAGAGAATACGAATAGAGAAAGAACTGGGGATAGATTGTCTTGGGGTCAATTAATGAGATGTCTGAAATTATGTTTTTAGATGAAGCAGTTTGACTTACGGCAATATTCAGATGTGGCCACAGGAGTGAATGGCTGAAGAAGAGTGCAAAAATTAATTGTAGTTAAGAAGGTCAAGGGAACTTTGGGCTAAGGTAGTAAATAGATTATTTACATGGACATTAAAATCTCTCTAGTTGACATCAGAAGTTGGAAGTGGTAATGTAACTTGGAGATACAGTCCTAATAGGACTGGGGCAGTGGTCAATAGCATCAAATCAGAAAGAAAGGATGGCAGATAGGGTGCATGTATCTCAAAAGACACAAATTTTGGTGCATGAGAAAGGGAGATATTTGGTCTGGAAGTTGAAATTCAAGCAAAGATACTGCCAATGACATCCGTAGAGATGTGGGGATCATGGAAGAACCAGAGCCACTATCTGATGGAGCTGCAAGATAACCAGCTAACTCAGGACTTGCTAATTATCTTGGTAGTAAAGATTTGAGCTTGCAATTTAATTGTTTATTGTACTTGTTGGTTAGAACTAATTTTTCTGTTTTTATCTTTACACAAGGTTAAAGAGGTGTTTTATTTTGTTCTTAGAGAGAAACACTCTGAGGCAGTGGGAGTTTGGAAAGATAATTTGACTGGGATTCAAGGATCTAACCTCTAGTCTTGGATTTAACATTGTGTAATCTTAGAAAATTCTCATCTATTTTCTGAGGAATTTTTACTAGAACACCTGTAATGACCCCTCCAGCTTTGTCACATTGGAGATATTGCAATGAGTCTGATTTTTGTGCCTGTTTTCATTTAATTTATCCCAATTGTTCTTTTCTGTGGGTCTGTGATTCTTGGCAGGCAAAAATAGATGCTATCCCTGGGATAAGGTGTTATGTCTTCAGTGGCTCTAGTAAAATGCAATTAAATATTGAACTCAGGAAGAATAACATTTATAGCCATTATAATTCATGGAGTACAGATATATGTAACTTGAAGTTTTGGAGAAGACAAGAAAAATTTCTGGAACTTGAATGCAAACTTAAACATGAATGTTAGGTGTAACCAGGCTGGGTGGTAAAGGAAAGACAGGCCTAATTGAGTAGTTTTGGTGGTAGTGGTGGTAGTAAGAGTGGGAAAGCACACTGGGTAAATATCCAGGGGCTATCTGGGGTGGCCAGTGAGTAGCTACTTAGGGGGCTGTTTTGAGGAAAGGGGATAATTTTAATTAAGTGATCTGCTGTGCACAAGGCATGTGGCATTCATGATGCTGATTTATTCCCCACACCAATCTTGTCAAGTAGTTGTTATTAAGCTTATTTTGCAGAGGAAAAAAATGAAAGATAAGGAAAATTAAGTAAAATGCCCAAGGTGTTTTGTGCCTTCAGTTTTTCTTTGTTCTTATACTCCACATATGAGTGAAATCATTTGGTACTTGTCTTTCTCCACCTAGCTTATTTCACTGAGCATAATACCTTCTAGCTCCATCCATGTTGTTTCAAATGGTAGGATTTGTTTTCTTCTTATGCCTGAATAATATTCCATTGTGTATATGTACCACATTTTTATCAATTCATCTATGGATGGACACTTGGGTTGCTGCCATTTCTTGGCTATTGTAAATAGTGCTGTGATAAACATAGGGGTGCATCTGTCTTTTTCAAACTGGGCTGTTGCATTCTTAGGGTAAATTCCTAGAAGTGGGTTTCTTGGGTCAAATGGCATTTCTATTTTGAGCTTTTTGAGGAGCCTCCATGCTGCTTTCCACAATGGTTGAACTAATTTACGTTCTCACCAGCAGTATAGGAGGGTTCCCGTTTTCCACAATCTCGCCAACATTTGCTGTTGTTTGTCTTTTGGATGATGGTGATCCTTACTGGTGTGAGGTGATATCTCATTGTGATTTTAATTTGCATTTCTCTGGAAGGAACAAAACAGCAGCAGTATCACAGAACCCAAGAATGGACTAACAGTTACCAAAGGGAAAGGGACTGGGGAGGATGGGTGGGAAAGGAGGGATAAGGGCAGGGAAAAAGAAAGGGGGCCTTACAATTAGCATGCATAATGTTGGGGGCATGGGGAGGGCTGTACAACACAGAGAAGACAAGTAGTGATTCTACAGCATCTTACTATGTTGATGGACAGCGACTGTAATGGAGATTGTGGGGGGGTACTTGGAGAAGTGGGGAGCCTAGTAAATATAATGTTCTGCATGTAATTGTAGATTAATGATAACAAAATTAAAAAATGCCCAAGGCCACACAGGTAGTGGGAGAGCTGGAATTCAAATCCAGGTCTCACCCCAAAGACTATCTTTTTACTAATTACAAACTGAAACTTTGTATTTACAGATCTGAATAGATTAAAGAAGGAAAGTTATAAGATAAATCAGGGCAAAATAACAGTTAAGCATATGACCCTGGGGTCAGACTGTTTGAGCTGGAACTCCTGATCTACCACTTACTAATTATGCAAACAGGCAAGTCATCCAAGCTCTCTAATGCTCAGTTTCTTCATATGTAAAATGGAGATATTAATATATATTTCACAGTGCATGTTGTGAGAATTGAATGAATTAATCAATGTAATTCATTGGTCACAATAAATATTAGCTAATAAAGGAATAATAAGTCTTAAGTATTAAAGAATCAGATTCCAGGAAATATTCTATTTTAAGTGCTATGGTATAAGAGGCCCCAGGAGAAACTGTCCACTTTGCAGTTGTATTATGGGTCAGTACTTTTATGGAATTTTCAGTGCCAATTACCAATGAATACTTCTTCAAGAAGTTTTTTGTAAAAATCTGGTCCTTGGTAACGTTATTAATGTGATTATTTACCTCTGTTTATGACAATAGATAGAACCAAACATAATCTATCTGCCTTTGGACTTACCCCTCTTGTTAAACAATTAATTCTGTCCAGCACATGGCCTAATTACTGAAAAGAATTTAGTTCAGTTGCTAATTAACACACATAGTGGTGTCGATTATTAAATCAGAAAAGCAACAGGCAGCACCTTAGTTCTGTTAAACTTATTACTTTTCATGCAGATAGACTTTCACTATGGAGACTTGGCTTCCATAATATTTTCCTTTCCTGTTAGGTAATAATCTATTCACTTTAGGAAGTACTAATTGCCACATGTCCTGGGAAAAGAATAATAAAAATAAGATGCCCTAATCCTACTGAAGTTAGGACTCTGTGGTTCTGATATTTCTGGTGTCATCAAAAATCTTCTAAGGAGTTCTGTGAATAAAATAATTCCTTTTTTCATGTGAAAACAAACCTCTGCCACACAAATGAGTGCATAGAACTGTCCAGATTTGCCAGCATTGGTTTATGATCTGAAGTACACACTCAGCGAAACTAGGTGGGATCCTAACAGGAAAAATTTGAAGTCTAAGTGTGTTTTACCTTTAATCTTGGTGCTTTGGATGTTTGGTCTACGTTCAATTTTACCAAGAGTTTACTGACCTCATTAGTCCTACCTCTTCTCAGATCTGATTCCTCATAGAAACCAAGATCTGTATTAGCTCATTTTTTTCCCTGATTGGGCAAGAACTTGCACATATGTGCAGCTGAATATTTTTTTCCATTTCACACATTTCCAGATAGCTATTAATTAAAAGCAGCTCTTGAAAACTATGGAAGTAAAATAGCCCCAAAGTGTTAAAAACAGAGTCCATGGAACAAGAATTAGACTCAATTGTTGTAGTCTGGTAGATAAATAGGCCCACCCTATTCTACCTTGTGATTTCTGCTACTTCTCCTCAGGATCTACCTTAGATCTAGATCACACTGAGGGCACATTACATTTAAATGTATGCTTTCCTCCTAAATTCTGCATTTATGCACCTCAATTGAAGGGAAACAATCAATAAAATGTTTCATGTGTTACCCTTCTAGTTTCACTGTATTTCCTAGGAAGAAATCACTAGGTCATTATCAGAGTATTGAGAGTTGATTAAATTCATTCAATCCTCACAAACATAGCATCATTTTAGGGCATTTGTTGGCCTGAGGTAAAAGAAAATCTTGGTCCACCTTCTTATGATCAAATTGGGAGAGGCATATAAACTATCTAAGACAATAAATAAGAGTCCACTTCAATCTTGATCATAATGGAGTTGGAATGAAGAGAAGGGAAATCTCAATGTAGAATAATTACAGAAGATTTCATGGAGGAAGGTAACTAGATTTTGAGTTTGGGTAGGTGTTGGAGGAAGTAATGATAAAATCCTAGGTGGAAGTAGGAAGGCACATAGCATGAACAACACCAAAAAAAAAAACCCTGAAGATAGTCAAAAGAATGTATATAGGACAATAAGGAGACAACCTTGACAGAAGCAAAAGTACTGAAGGGGTACTTTTTAAAAAATCACAATTACTCTCCGTTGGGTTAATTGAGGTGAATGGAAAGCTGGTAACACTTGTTAAAATACAGATAGTTGGGCCCCACTTCCAGAGTTTCTGATTTCATAGGTCTAGGTAGAGCCAGAAAATTTGCATTCCTAACAGACTGCCAAGTGATTGATGCTGCTTCTCTGGAGACCACACATTGAGAACCACTTGTCTGATCCAGAGAACTTTGAAAATGACTTTATTATCTTTGTTCTTTAACCACAGATGAAGCCTGAAAGATTAAGCAAAATGTCCTACAGGACTATCAAAACTACCAGTATCCATACATATTTATAACTGCCACTTCCCCAAATTAGAAGTGTTAATGGGATTACAGATGGCAATGTTGAAGGATCCTGAACTCACTTCCTCCCACAGACACACTGAATCTACAGCTATATACAGAAAAATTTCCTTTGAAATAAACCATAAAACTGTATGTATGACTGCTATACATTGGGTGAATGAGGAAAATAAACCTACACTGAATTGAATTGGAGAGGCTGAGACACAGTATTACCATTAATCCCAGCCCCAGCACAGCAACCCAAAATTGGGAAGGAACTTACAACATCTAACTTCTCCATGAGATGGAAAGGGTTTGAGCCCCACATTTGGCAGCACAACTTAAAGAGCTACAAATTAGAGCCAACTTTCCAAAACATCTAACTTTGAAAGCCAATGGTGTTGCATCCATGAGACCCACAAAGCCATATAAAAAATTGAGAAATAAAACTTAAAGACTTTTACAGATTCAGTGTAACAACACCTCAGGGCCTAGCACAGAGGCAGCTCACTGAAATGCCTGTTCTTTCTGTAAAAGAGGCCTATTCACTTATCTTAAAACTTTGACTTAAGGGGTACACATCTATTTTAATACATATATAGGGACGTACTTAAATATTCTACAAAGACTGAGGAGGCCAGCAGGTGCCATTTTTGCGCTTTGCCTCTGCCATACTCTAGGCCACCAGTATCTACTGGAAAGGAGCTTGTGCACACACCTGGTGCTCCACTTTATGTAGTTGCTACTAAAGAGACACCCCTTAATTTCCTTCCTCTGGTGGCCAGCATGGTTTACATATGTGGGACCCACAGGACTCTAACAAATGGAGAAAGTGTACTTAATTGGCTAATTCCCCAGGTACAATGGAGAGGCAGCAAATGAAATACCCAGTTTTTCTGAGAAAGAGGCTTATTAGGTTACCTTCATAGCTGTGGTCTGATTTGGCTTCTAATTAAACCTGTATATAAGGACCAACCACACACACTCCAGAGACTGGGAAGGCTAGCAGGTAGTATATTCACACTCTCCCTCTGTTCTGCCCGAAGTCATTGGTATCTCCAAGAAAAGAGATTATACACAGGACTGACACTCCAGTTTTTGATCCTACTACCCAAGGACACATCCCTTGATAGCCTGGTTCTGGTGGCCAATGGGTCTTGTGTTTACAGGTTCAATGGGAAGACAGCAAAGAATCAATTATTAACTGGATATCACCTGAGGGCTCAGTGGAGAAGAGTAAACAGAAGCATCCATTCAAGTCTTTCTCTGAAAGAGGTACATGTACATACTTTAAAAGATGCTGAGTTTCTGGATTCCAGTCAGCCTGAATCTAGGAGCTGACTGAGATATTCTGTTTTGAGACAATGACAAGTTTTGGCACACCCTCAACTACTGGAAGCCACTATGACAAAAGTACTCTTCTTGGATATCACAAAGCTTTGAGAGACAACCATAAGCTATGGCAGGGGTGAACAATAAGATTAATCTCCTGTAAAAAACCACTCCCTCAAGACTGGGTAAGGTGGCTGCTGGGATAGACTAAAAACGACAGTAGAAAAGATCAGTGAAACCAACACAAAGAGTGAAGGAAAATGAAGAAAGTGAGCAATATGTTCCAAATGAAAGAAAAGGATAAAATGCCATAAAAGAACAATGAAACAGAGATAGGTGATATACTTGCTAAAGAGTTCAAAATAAGAGTCATAAAGATGCTTACTGAGGTTAGAACAATGAATGAACAAAATGAGAATTTCAACAGAGATAGAAAATAAAAGAAAATACCAAACAGAAATCACAGAGATTAAGAATAAAAAAACTGCACTGAAAAATATAATAGAGGGGTTCAATAGCAGACTATATGGATGAACTTAAAGATAGGGTAGTGGAACTTATCCAATTGGAGTATCAAAAATAAACCATATGAGAAAGAGTAAGAGAGATGAAGAGAGTTATGGGACAAAAATCATAGGACCAATACACACCTTATAGGGATCCAAGGAAGAAAACACAAAGAAAAAGGGGCAGAAAACTTATCTGAAGAAATAATGACTGAAAAATTTCCTAACCTGTGTAAGGAAATGGACACCAAGATAGATCCAAGAATCCCAAAACTTGAAATAGAATGAACTGAAATATACCCACCCCAAGTACCAAAAGTTAAAGACAAGTAGAGAATCTTAACAGCAGTAAGAGGAAAACAACGTACATACAAGGAAGCCCCTCAAGACTACAAATTGATTTTTCAGCAGGCATGCTGCAGATCAGAGGCAAGTGGCATGATATATTCAAGGTGTTGAAAGAAAAAACCTGCCAATCCATAATGCTTTACCTGGGAAAGTTGTCCTTTAGAACTGGAGGAGAGTTATAGAATTTTCCAGACAAACAAAAGCTAGAGGAGATCACCACCAGACCAGCCATACAAAAATTGTTAAAGAGAGTTTAAGATGTAATGAAAGGGCACTGACTAGTAACAGAAAAACAGGAAAGTACAAATCTTACTGCGAAAAGTGAATATATAGTAAAATTCAGAATAATCAAATGTTAAGGTGTTAGATTAATTGATTATAAAACTAATATGAAAGTTAAAAGATAAAAGTAATAAGATAGCTATAATTACAATAATTTGCTAATGAATACACAAGGTGTAATTTGTGACACTGAAAACTAAAATATGAGGGGAGGGAGTAATAATATAGAGCTTTAGAATGTGTTCAAGTTTAAGTTGTTATAACTAAAATTAGACTGTCATAAATATGTTGTTTTATGTAAGCTTGATGGTAACCACAAAACAGAAACCCTTAATAAATACATAGAAAAGTAAAGAGAAAGGAATCTAAGCATACCACTACATAAAATCATCAAATCACAAAGGATAAAAGCAAGAGAAGAGGAAAGGAACAAAAGAATTACAAAACAGCCAGAAAAAAATGAACAAACTGGCTATAAACAAATACCTATCAATAATGACTTTAAATATAAATGAACTAAATTCTCCAATCAAAAGACATAGAGTAACTGAATCAATTAAAAAAGAAGACCTATCTATAGACAATCTACAAGAGACTCATTTCGGAGGTAAGGACATAAAAAGACTGAAAATGAATAGCTAGAGAAACATATTGCATGCAAATGGAAAACCAAAGAAAACTGATGTAGCTATATTTGTATCAGACAAAATAGATATTAAGGCAAAGACTGTAAAAGGAGGCAAAGAATGTCATTACATAATGATAAAGGGGTCAATCCAACAAGAAGAGGTTACATTTATAAATATTTATGCACCCAACATAAAAGCATCTTAATATACAAAGTAAATATTAACAGATCTAAAGGGAGAAATAGCAATACAATAATAGGAGAGGACTTAACACCTCACTTTCATTGATGGGTAGATTATCCAAGCAGAAAATCAATATAGAAACATTAGCTTTATATGACACACTAGATCAGATGGACTTAATAGATGTATACAGAACATTCCATCCAAGAGCAGCAGGACACACATTCTTCTGAAGTGTACATGGAACATTCTCTGGGACAGATCTTATGTAAGGACACAAAGTCTCAGTGAATTTAGGAAGATTGAAATCATATCAAGCATCTTTACTTAATATAATGGTATGGAACAAGTGGAAAAATCACAAATGTGTGGAGATAAACAACATAATACTGAACAACCAATGAGTCAACAAAGAAGTCAAAGGAGAAATTAAAAAATACATCTTAAGACAAATGAAAATGGAACCTGAAAACATTACAAACATAGTAAAACTTATGGGATGCAGAAAAAGCAGTTTTCAAAGGGAAGTTCATAGCAATTAATGCCTATATCAGGAAACAAGAAAGATCTTAAATAAACCCGACTCTACACTAGAATTAGAAAAAGGAGAACAAATGGAATTAGAAAACAAAGTCCACAGTTGTAAAAGGAGAGAATTAAAATAGTGGAAATAAATGAAATAGAGACCAAAAAAGGACAACAGAAAAGATCAATGAAACTAAGAGTTTGTTTTTTGAAAAGATAAACAAACAAAAAATCTTTAGCTAGGATCACTAAGGAAAAAATTAAGAGAACTCAAATAAAGAAAATCAAAATTGAAAGGGGATTCATTATAATTGATAGCAGAGAAGTACAAAGGATGCTAAGAGGCTACAATGAAAAAATTGTACACCAACAAATTAGATACCAGACATAATGGAAAATTTGTTAGAAATATACAACTTACCAAGAATGACATAAGAAGAAATAGAAAATTTGAACAGACTAATTAATACTAAGGAGATTGAATCAATAATAAAAGGATCTCCCAATTAAGAAAATTCCAGGATGGATTTACTGGGAAATTTTACCAAACATTTAAAGAAAAAATAATGCCAATCCCTCTCAAGCTCTTCCAAAAATTGAGGAGGAGGGATCATGCCCAAACTCATTTTATCAGTCCAACGTCACTGGGATACCAAAGCCAGAAAAGAATGCTACATGGAAAGAAAAATACAGGCCAATATCCCTGATGAAAATAATGCAAAATTCTCATTAAAACACAAACAAACTGAATTCAGAATTGAAAGGATCATTCATCAGGATCAAGGGGGGATTATCCATGGGATGCAAAAATAGTTCTAAATATGCAAGTTTATAAATGTGATCTACCACACTAAAAAAATGGAGGGTAAAAATCATATTAGCATTTCAATAGATGCAATAGAAGCATTTGACAAAATTCAACATCCATTCATGACAAAAACTCTCAAGAAAGTTGCTATAGGAGGTGGAGCCAACATGGCAGCGTGAGTAGGACAGTGGGAATCTCCTCCCAAAAACATACATATTTTTGAAAATACAACAAATAAAACTAATCCTAAAAGAGAGACCAGAAGACACAGGACAACAGCCTGACTACATCAACATGTGTGAGAGCCCAGAGCCTGTTGAAAGGGGAAAGATACAAGCCCCGGCCGGTGGGACCCCAGCACACCTAGCCCCAGCTCCCGAAGGGAGGGAGAGAGAGCCCAGGACTGCTAAACACCCAGCCCCAGCCACCCACACCAGAGCGCAGACACAGTGCATGTGTGGAGGGCTGGAAACTAGGGCAATAGGGCAGCAAGACATCTGAGCGGTTGCCAAAGCTGATGCCCCTCTGACAAAGAAAAACCAGTGCTCTTTGAAAGTCTTAAAAGGACAGGGATTTAACAGCTAGACAGAAACAACACAGGTCACAGCCCAGTGGCTGGAAATTACAGGGAAAACTGGGCACACTAACCCCCTGGGCAACATCTCTGAGACCCCTCACAGAGGTAAACAGCCCAACAGCCCCCCCCCCCCAGTCCATTACCCATCCCAGCACTGCGAAAGCAGAGAAACGGCCTAAGGCAAAACACGCCTACAGAAAGGCAGAAAGGAAAATTCCTACACAAAGACCCAGTCTACATGCAATTACCCAATACAAGCCACTAGGGGGTCGCAGTTGTCCTAGTAAAGAAAGGCCAGTAGCAAGTGAAAAGTTTGGCCCTCCCAGCTGACAGTCAATAGCACCTGCCAACATGAAAAGGCAAAAAAATATGATCCAGACAAGACTAACCCAGACAGCTTCGGCATCTGCTACATCTTCCCCTGAGAAGGAACCTGGGGAGATATATTTAGCCAGTCATCCTGAAAAAGAATTCAAAACAAAAGTCATAACCATACTGATGGTCATGCAGAGAAATATGCAAGAGCTGAGGAAGGAGAATACAGAAATAAAACAAGCTCTAGAAGGACTTCAAAACAGAATGGACAAAATGCAAGAGACCATTAATGGTCTAGAAAACAGAGAACAAGAATGCAGAGAAGCTGATGCAAACAGAGATAAAAGGATCGCCAGGAATGAAAGAATTCTAAGAGAGCTGAGTGACCAAACTGAAAGGAAAAATATACGCATTATAGGAATACCAGAAGAAGAAGAGAGGGAAAAAGGGATAGAAAGTGTCTTTGAAGAAATAATTGCCGAAAACTTCCCCAAACTAGGGGAACAAATGGCCTCTCAGACCACAGAGGTACACAGAACTCCCATGACAAGGGATCCAAGGAGGGCAACACCGAGAAACATAATAATTAAAATGGCAAAGATCAAAGACAAGGACAAAGTATTAAAGGCAGCCAGAGAGAAAAAAAAAGGTTACCTACAAAGGAAAATCCATCAGGTTATCATCAGACTTCTCAACAGAAACCCTACAGGCCAGAAGAGAATGGCATGATATACTTAATGCAATGAAACAGAAGGGCCTCGAACCAAGACTACTGTATCCAGCATGAATATCATTTAAATATGAAGGAGGGATAAAACAATTCCCAGACAAGCAAAAGTTGAGGGAATTTGCCTCCCACAAACCACCTCTTCAGGGCATCTTACAGGGACTGCTCTAGATGGGAGCACTCCTAAAAAGAACACAGAACAAAACACCCAACATATGAAGAAGGGAGGAGGAGGAATAAGAAGGGAGAGAAATAATCATCAGACCGCGTGTATAATAGCTCAACAAGTGAGTTAAGTTAGACAGTAAGATAGTAAAGAAGCGAACCCTGAACCTTTGGTACCCACAAACTTAAAGCCTGCAATGGCAATAAGTACATACCTTTCAATAATCACCCTAAATGTAAATGGACTAAATGCACCAATCAAAAGACATAGAGTAATAGAATGGATAAAAAAGCAAGATCTATCCATATACTGCTTAGAAGAGACTCAACTCAAACCCAAAGACATGCACAGACTTAAAGTCAAGGGATGGAAAAAGATATTTCAGGCAAACAACAAAGAGAAGAAAGCAGGTGTTCCAATTCTGGTATCAGACAAGACAGAATTCAAATAAAGAAAGTAACAAAAGACAAAGAAGGACATTACATAATGATAAAGGGCTCAGTCCAACAAGAGGATATAACCATTATAAATATATATGCACCCAATACAGGAGCACCAATATACCTGAAACAAATATTAACAGAACTAAAGAAGGAAATAGAATGCAATGCATTCATTCTAGGAGACTTCAACACACCACTCACTCCAAAGGACAGATCCACCAGACAGAAAATAAGTAAGGACGCAGAGGCACTGAACAACACACAAGAACAGATGGACCTAATAGACATCTACAGAACTCTACATCCAAAAGCAACAGGATACACATTCTTCTCAAGTGCACATGGAACATTCTCCAGAATAGACCACATACTAGGTCACAAAAAGAGCCTCAATAAATTCCAAAAGATTGAAATCCTACCAACCAACTTTTCAGACCACAAAGGCAAAAAACTAGAAATAAACTGTACAAAGAAAGCAAAAAGTCTCACAAACACATGGAGGCTTAACAACATGCTCCTAAATAATCAATGGATCAATGACCAAATCAAAATGGAGATCCAGCAATATATGGAAACAAAAGACAGCAACAACACTAAGCCCCAACTACAGTGGGACACAGCAAAAGCAGTCTTAAGAGGAAAGTATATAGCAATCCAGGCATATTTAAAAAAGGAAGAACAATACAAAATAAATGGGCTAATGTCACAATTATCGAAATTGGAAAAAGAAGAACAACTGAGGCCTAAGGTCAGCAGAAGGAGAGACATAATAAAGATCAGAGAAGAAATAAATAAAATAGAGAAGAATAAAACAATAGCAAAAATCAATGAAACCAAGAGCTGGTTCTTCGAGAAAATAAACAAAATAGATAAGCCTCTAGCCAGACTTATTAAGAGGAAAAGAGAGTCAACGCAAATCAACAGTATCAGAAACAAGAAAGGAAAAATCACGACGGACCGCACAGAAATACAAAGAATTATTAGTGAGTACTATGTAAACCTGTATGCTAACAAGCTGGAAAACCTAGGAGAAATGGACAACTTCTTAGAAAAATATAACCTTCCAAGACTGACTCAGAAAGAAACAGAAAATCTAAACAGACCAATTACCAGCAATGAAATTGAAGTGGTAATAAAAAACTACCAAAGAACAAAACCCCCAGGCCAGATGGATTCACCTCAGAATTTTATCATACATACAGGGAAGGCATAATACCCATTCTCCTTAAAGTTTTCCAAAAAATAGAAGAAGAGGGGATACTCCCAAGCTAATTCTATGAAGCTAACATCACCCTAATACCAAAACCAGGCAAAGACGCCAGCAAAAAAGAAAACTACAGACCAATATCCCTGATGAACGTAGATGCAAAAATACTCAACAAAATATTAGCAAACAGAATTCAAAAATACATCAAAAGGATCATACACCTTGATCAAGTGGGATTCATCCCAGGGATGCAAGGATGGTACAACATTCGAAAGTCCATCATCCTCATCTACCACATCAACAAAAAGAAAGTCAAAAACCACATGATCATCTCCATAGATGCTGAAAAAGCATTTGACAAAGTTCAACATCCTTTCATGATAAAAACTCTCAGCAAAATGGGAATAGAGGGCAAGTACCTTAACATAATAAAGGCCATATATGATAAACCCACAGCCAGCATTATATTGAACAGCGAGAAGCTGAAAGAATTTCCTCTGAGATCAGGAACTAGACAGGGATGCCCACTCTCCCCACTGTTATTTAACATAGTACTGTAGGTCCTAGCCACAGCAATTAGACAAAACAAAGAAATACAAGGAATCCAGATTGGTAAAGAAGAAGTTAAACTGTAACTATTTGCAGATGACATGATACTATACATAAAAAACCCTAAAGACTCCACCCCAAAACTACTAGAACTGATATCGGAATACAGCAAAGTTACAGGATACAAAATCAACACACAGAAATCTGTGGCTTTCCTGTACACTAACAATGAACCAACAGAAAAAATATCAGGAAAACAACTCCATTCACAATTGCATCAAAAAAAATAAAATACCTAGGAATAAACCTAACCAAAGAAGTGAAAGACTTATACTCTGAAAACTACAAGTCACTCTTAAGAGAAATTAAAGGGGACACTAACAGATGGAAACACATCCCATGCTCGTGGCTAGGAAGAATTAATATCGTTAAAATGGCCATCCTGCCCAAAGCAATATACAGATTTGATGCAATCCCTATGAAACTACCAGCAACATTCTTCAATGAACTGGAACAAATAATTCAAAAATTCATATGGAAACACCAAAGACCCCGAATAGCCAAAGCAATCCTGAGAAAGAAGAATAAAGTAGGGGGGATCTCACTCCCCAACTTCAAACGCTACTATAAAGCCATAGTAATCAAGACAATTTGGTACTGGCATAAGAACAGAGCCACAGACCAATGGAACAGACTAGAGAATCCAGACATTAACCCAGACATATATGGTCAATTAATATTTGATAAAGGAGCCATGGACATACAATGGCAAAATAACAGTCTCTTCAACAGATGGTGCTGGCAAAACTGGACAGCTTCATGTAGGAGAATGAAACTGGAGCATTGTCTAACCCCATATACAAAAGAAAACTCAAAATGGATCAAAGGCCTGAATGTAAGTCATGAAACCATTAAACTCTTGGAAAAAAACATAGGCAAAAACCTCTTAAACATAAACATGAATGACCTCTTCTTGTACATATCTCCCTGGGCAAGGAAAACAACAGCAAAAATGAACAAGTGGGACTACATTAAGCTGAAAAGCTTCTGTACAGCGAAGGACACCATCAATAGAACAAAAAGGAACCCTACAGTATGGGAGAATATATTTGAAAATGACACATCCGATAAAGGGTTGACATCCAAAATATATAAAGAGCTGATGCCCCTCAACAAACATAAAGCAAATAATCCAATTAAAAAATGGGCAGAGGAGCTGAACAGACAGTTCTCCAAAGAAGAAATTCAGGTGACCAACAGACACATGAAAAGATGCTCCACATCGCTAGTTATCAGAGAAATGCAAATTAAAACCACAATGAGATATCACCTCACACCAGTAAGGATGGCCACCATCCAAAAGACAAACAACAACAAATGTTGGCGACATTGTGGAGAAAGGGGAACCCTCCTACACTGTTGGTGGGAATGTAAATTAGTTCAGCCATTGTGGAAAGCAGTATGGAGGTTTCTCAAAATGCTCAAAATAGACTTACCATTTGACCCAGGAATTCCACTTTTAGGAATTTACCCTAAGGATGCAGCACTCCAGTTTGAGAAAGACAGATGCACCTCTATGTTTATCGCAGCACTATTTACAATAACCAAGAAAAGGAAGCAACCTAAGTGTCCATCAGCAGATGAATGGATAAAGAAGATGTGGTACATATACACAATGGAATATTATTCAGCCATAAGAGGGAAACAAATCCTACCATTTGCAACAACATGGATGGAGCTAGAGGGTATTATGCTCAGTGAAATAAGCCACACAGAGAAAAACAAATATCAAATGATTTCACTCATCTGTGGAGTATAAGAACAAAAGAAAAAGTGAAGGAACAAAACAGCAGCAGAATCACAGAACTCAAGAATGGACTAACAGGTACCAAAGGGAGAGGGACTAGGGAGGATGGGTGGGTAGGGAGGGATAAGGGGGGAAGAAGAAAAAGGGGGGTATTAAGATTAGCATGCATGGGTGTGTGGGAGAAAGGGGAAGGCTGTACAACACAGAGAAGACAAGTAGTGATTCTACAACATTTTGCTATGCTGATGGACAGTGACTGTAAACGGGTTTATAGGGGGGACCTGGTTGTACAGAGGATCAAAGCTTAAGTTGGCTACCCCGAAAATGAACTAAGATATGATATGAAAAATCAATTCCAACATCAGCACTCTCGGGAAGACTCATGCCAGAAGATGATCATCAAAAAACCCCAACAAAGATCCATGTGCTACTACAGGTGTAGATGCACTCATCCCACCAGTTCCTGGACTTGCCAT
This sequence comes from Manis javanica, assembly GCF_040802235.1. Lineage (NCBI taxonomy): Eukaryota > Metazoa > Chordata > Mammalia > Pholidota > Manidae > Manis > Manis javanica. The sequence goes on from NC_133174.1 coordinate 65,853,022, forward strand.
GGGAATGAAGAAGGAGATATATAAGCTGGCCTGTGCATACAGTAAAACAACAAATTTGACTGGATCTATACTGTTGTAACTCAACCAAGAATTAGGAGAAGTGCAAATTGTAGCACTCCAAAATCTTACTACTGCAGACTATTTACTGTCAAAAGAACATATGGGATGTGAACAGTCCCCAGTAAGTGACTGTTTTAATTTGTCTGATTTCTCTCAGACTGTTCAAGTTCAGTTGGACAACATCCACCATATCATAGATAAATTTTCACAAATGCCTAAGGTGCCTAACTGGTTTTCTTGGTTTCACTGGAGATGGCTGGTAATTATAGGTATGCTTTGGTTATGTAACTGTACTCCTATTATGTTAATGTGTGTGCGCAATTTAGTTAGTAGTTTAAAACCTATACATGCTTATGTTACTCTACAAGAAGATATGTCAAAGAAATAATCAATCTTCCCATGTTTTCTTCTGCCTGCTACTTCTATAGCTTTTCTTCTTCCTTCCTAATTACAACCCTTAAATAGAATTTGAGCCTCATATCGAATTTACCGTGTATCATAATTCTTCCAAGTGGTAAAGATACCTCAAGACAAATGCTGGGCATAGAAGCCACAGGGCATAAATATGCAAAGAAGTAAAAAACTTACCTTTTCAAACTATAAGGCTTCTCTCTCACTTACCAACTTTACATTTCCCTGTATGGCCCCAGAAGATGACTGGTTAGCCAGAGACGGGTAAGATTCCTCAAGGGAGGAACAACCTAAGACAGGCACAGTCGCAGGGGGGCCATCAGGTGAGAACTTGGGGATCAACAGAGGTGAGGCTTAGAACCTCTGCCCCCCTGTTCTGAGAGAAATCTGCTGCATCCGTGGATGTTTTATTGCCCTTGTCTAGCCTGGATTAACACATAGTCTACATGCACACACCTGATCATCTACATTTACTCTCTTACAACACTAAACTATGTTTTCTACCTTTATCTTGCATCTACCTACCACTTCAGCATTTTATTAAAAATAATAATAATAAATAGAGAAATGTGGTATCCACATATAAATCAAGTATAAGAATCAAACGAATGTTCATATTTGGACTGATTGTTTATTCTTCATAATGCGTGATCAAAACTGAAAGTTTCTGTGATGACTGCCTTTGTACTGTTCACCATGTAAGTTATTCACTATGTAAGAATTTGTTCTCCATGTAAGAACTTGTTCGTTATGCTTCAGAAGATTGGAGACTGATGAAAATTAGGCTTGGAGTGGATTAATGATTGTGCATTGAGCATTGACTCCCCTATACAGAATTTTATTGTTGTTAACAACCATTTGATCAATAAATAGGAGAGATGCCCTCACAAAAAAAAAAAGAAGTACACACTTCCAATTGTAAAGTAAATAAGTAACCGGGATGTAATTTATAGCACAAGGAATATAGTCAAAATATTGTAACAACTTGGTATGGTGATAGCTGGTACCTAGAATTATCATGTATATAAATGTTGAATCACTGTGTTGTACACCTGAAACTAATGTAATACTGTGTGTCAACTACCCTTCAATAAAAAATAATTATCTACAAAAAAAAAAAGAATAGTAAAAGAAAGATGCTGGTTGCAACCAGTACTCACCATTCAATGTCAGATCCCAGATGAGCCTCCAAAGGATGTTACCAGCTGAGATGCTGTTTTTCCCAGTATTGTGTCTAGGAGGTGATAAATAATGAAGCCAACAGACACAAGTATGGAGCAACCAGCACAGCTTTTAATGAGGAGTGGAAAGAAGAGCGCTCCCACTAATCAGGTTGGGCCCCATGGGAGGAAGCCATCTGAGATGCAGTTTCTAGAGATTATAATCCCTGGAAAGGAGGAAATTCATGTGCTTGTCCAGGATTTGTTGTTATGTTTGGGCTGGGACGTCCATATGGTTGCCTGAGACTTGTTTCTAGGGCTGTCCTGAAATCAGAAGCCTGCTTGTTTCTTGGGGTGGCTGTTCTTGGAAGTTGTTTCTCATGCATTCTACTTGGTCAGCTGACCACAACGTCTGATGTCAGCCCCTTGCTTGGTTGATCACCACCAAGACAGCATGTCCTGTTCTATCCACTCCACCAGTTACTTCCTGCCACACTGGGAGTTAGAAGTTTAAAATATGAATTTGGTGGGGGATATTGTTGAGCCCCTAACAGTAATATATGTGACAGAATCAAAATTTGTTGTGAGGTATAAGATGTGAGGAGGGATGGGAGGGAAGAATTAAAAAGTTTATGAGGAACTTTTGGGTATGATAGATATGTTTATTATTTTGATTATCATAATGGTTGCACAGCTTTATACTATATGTCAAAATGTATCTATACCTTTCAAATATGTGTTTATCATATGTTATTATAGCTCAAAAAGCTGTTAAAATATACATCAAACTAAAAACAAAATGAATGTGTTGAATGACTGGAAATAAGAAAATCTATATACTGGTTTCTGGCTTGAGTTTATGGATGGTGACTGCTATCTCATAAAAAAAAAGGCTGAAAAAAGATCAGTTTGGAATGGAAAAGGAAGATGATGAATTCAGATTTGGCCTTGACTCTGTTTAGGTATTTTGTGGAACACACATTTGAGATATCCAACAGATAGTAGTTTAGTAGGTCAGGAATTTAGGAGTTAACTCTTGGCTGAGTATAGGAGCTAGTTGTATGTTGGTGGTAGTTAAAGCCATAGCATAAACGGGATCACCTAAAGTGAGATCCAAGTATAAAATAATGAAGGCCAAGGACAAAACCTTAAAGAACAATAATATTTAATGGATGTGCATGGAAAGAAGAGTCATCAAAGGAGACAGAAGCCTTTTTAGAGTGTGCAGCAGAGAACCAGGAAGAAAGATGTCTTGGAAATTGAAGTAATCATTGCCAGGAGGACAGTGTGAGTATGTGTTAATTACCATATGGAGATCTTATGTGATGTTGAAAAATGTACAGTAATTGTTCCAAATGCTAAAACTAGTCAGATAAATGTGGGTTACCATGATTCCTGCCTTAATGAATTTTGTAAGTGAATTAAGAATAGACAAAACATACACAAAACATTCCATAAGTTCAGAGTGGACTGCATAGGTATGCTAGGAAGTTTTGACAAGAAATGAGACATGTGCATACTTTTATATTTACTGCAAATATATTTTGAATATACACACACTCACACAAATACTAAAACCCTATTAGATCCGGAAGGTATGTAAAAGATCATTTGGATTCTGCCTCTGCTTCTGGGTCATTTCTTAAATATTGCAGGGTCTTATTTTTATCCTGTCCTCAGATATGTAGTGACCTAAAGATTTTACCAGCTCTCAAGTCAGTTTTTAAAGCAAAAAGTAGAAGTAAGTTTAGGTCGAGTTATTGGAAAACATGGACAGGATGTTGAAACTCAGGATGTGGAGCCAAAATGGAGTTGAGAACTGGCTAGGATTAGCTATCAGATTAACAGAGAAGGATGACAAATTGAGGTTTGATAAGTTTAAGAGTCAGTCTGTGGGCAAGTTTGTGATCCAAGCTAACAGGAAGCTTAACAAGGGACCTTTGAGCAGTTGGTGATGAGTCTAGATAAGTGTCTGTGGATGTTATCTTGCTGTAGCAGTGGTGGCATTCCACTGCCAATCTTAAAGGTACAGTTTTCTGAATTTTGCCCATTTCATAGACTCTTTCTATATCCACTGAGGTAAGACCTGAACTCTGTGAAGATTGCAAGGGTGAAAGTCTCCTATGATGATGAGGCTGCAAAGGTCGCTCCTCTCAATTAAATACATACTATTAATCTGTCCTAGTGCCTGCAGGAAATCCTTCTGTCTCCAATGAAAAAAATAGAGCCAAACAGTGCCAACTGTTCACTGGGATCCTGTTTGTTTGGAAAGAGGTGGTTTCCTTCTAGGAATGGAAGGTGCCAAAAACTAGAAGGCACCTAGGTCAATAAAGTTAGCTATATGTAAGGGTCCCAGGAAAGCAATAATCTTGACAAGCAGAAAAAAACACAGGTAGCATGAAGTACCTGGAGTCCTGGGGTAGGACAGGGCTTCCTATTACCCATCCTCCAAATAGTTTCTAATCAGTTTTATCAGCAATGTTCCCCACTGGAGGGCTTACTTAGGAAGGTTTCAAAATGCTTGTTTTGGCTTTGGAAAAGAAACACTCTTGGGCCAAGATCTGTACTTAGGAAGTCAGAGTCATGGTGCAATTAAAATCATGTTCCAACTCATTAAAGGAATAACTGAGCAGCTGTAACTCTGGGGGGAAAATCCCTGGGCAAAATACTTCTAAAACCAAAATCAGTTAAAGGGAGAAATAAAGTTAAGAACCCTTTAATTTCTTATATGCAGTCATCCCTGTCTCCCTCTTGACCCAGCTGCAGCAGAAGAGAAAGGGAACTCCACCCAACCTCTCTGACCCATGCTCTTGTAATTACCTATTGATATGTAGATGAACTACTTCACCCCTTGGAAACACCTATTGATATACAAATGCACTAAAGCCAGGCAAGAGAGTCTGGAAATATTACAATTTTACCACAGCCCACCCCTCAAGATCTCGTCTTACAATCTACACATTTCCCATCTTCCACAAAAGGCCCTGTGAGAAAACCAGAGCATTGTAATCAGACTAATAATATAAAATCATGATAATCCTCAACCAGGAGGATTCAGCTAAATTCAAAGTTCTATGCAGATTAAGTTCATAGCTCGCCTATTCCATAGGCAGGCAGTAGCTGAACAAGTATGGACTTCAGAGCAATCATCATGTGGCAGTGCACATCCAGGCTACAAGGACTGTAGAAGAAAATGACCTTATGGGTGGGTGATAAGATACATGTTTGATGAAACCAGCATAGGCAAATCTTGTCCATCAGGTAGGATGCATACAAGAGAGTGGTCCTGTGATAGAACAGTGGCAGAAATGGGATCTCATCCTGGTCTAGTATACCAGAATTTCAATGCCCCCCCCCCCGTGGGAGTTACAGATGGGTCAATATATAGGGCTACAAGGCATGCACTAGACGTAAAGGAAAGATGCTCTTACCTCCTGGATGTTTTGGGTACACTACCATGATCTTTGTGGGCCAGTCTGCTGTTACTCTTTTACTACACATGAAGCCAGCTTCCAGTCCTTTTCCCCAAGGTGCCAGAGGGGCCAGCCATTGCTGTTCCATGTATCAAAATGTCCAGGGCCAAGTCCATCCAACAGTGCCTCCAGGGTTTAACACAGTTGCAGCTGGCATCAGGATGTTGTTCTGCTGGCCATATCCTGGCTTCAATAACTCCTGTTTGGTTTACAAATACAGTTGTATAGGAGAGGCAGCAAGGTGTGTTAGCATATCCACAGGGCTCAAGGCTCCTTTTCAGGCCTTCTCATTCAAATGCTACAGCACTGTCCATGAGCAAACTGACTAGCCATGTCTGTTGGTGTCTGACTTTAGGCCAGATTTCAACACACCATTGTGAGACAGGGACAGTGGGTGTAGTCAGAGTAGGGTGAGGGCCCCTGGGAAAAGCATGGAAGAATATTTACAGTCAGAGCAATGTAACAATGGGCAAATAAGTCCCTACTGAAACTATGTGCTAAGCATTATGCAAAGTCAAGGTCACACTAGTTCTCTAGGGTAAAGATACAGACATCTTCAGTGAAATCAATTAAAGGTCAAAAGGCCAGGAGCAACTTGGCCTGGAATATTTGAGTGTTCTGCAAGGGTATCAGCCTAACCCGTGACACTGCTGTCAGCCCTAGCAATCAGACTATGACACAGCCCACCTTGAGGACAGGGCAGGTGGTACAAGTCCACATTCCTAAGGCTTTTTTTGATGTCCTCAAAAAATCCTCCACTGCCTATAAAACCCCTAGACAACGCATTATCATGGGCTCTCTTGTCCCCTCCTGGAGTGAACCAGGAGCTCTATTCTCTCACTTTATTTCTAAATAAAAGCCTGTACCTTGCTCTCCTACCTTGAGTGTTTGTGAAGCTCATTCTTCGGCTTCATGAACAAGAACCCCGGCATCAATTGTAGCTCTCTACCATTCCCACGCAGCAGTGTTATATGGTACATGAAACTTCCATGCTATTCCTAATTGTTGCACCATCCTTGTAATGCATGCCCAGTAAAGTGGGTACCTTGATCACACTCAATCACATGTGGCCAGCCATAGGCTGCAAAGAGATGCCCTAGGTCCCTCTTGGTGGTTTGCTGATTACCACGATGCTCAGGAAAAGCAACAAATAGGACAGTAGCCATATACATACAAGTCATGGCATACTGATATCCTTCTGATATGGGCAGAAGACCTATATAGTCTACCTGACACCTGACAAAGGGTATTAGCCCCTTTACAATTGTCCCGTGTTGCTGTGGGAGTCAGTGTAAGTCCCTCTTAGAGAACACAAGCACTCACTCTGGGCTCTGCTGACTTCTTCAAAGGTCAATGACAAGCCCCACTGACGGGCTTCAGCCCACATTGTCTTTTGCCTTACATACAACAAATGCTGATATAACCATTGGGCTACATCAGAGGCAGGCTTTTGTTCTAGCCAATGCACCTGGGCCAGTGTGTCTGCTTCATCATTCCCTGGAGATGCCAAAGGCAAATGGCCAGTCACATGTTATACGGTAACTGTCTTAGTCTGACCAGAGGCCCATAGAAATTGTGACAACTCAACCCCAAAGGGTCCAGTGACCACCCATCCAGTTGGCATGGTACCATGTCTGTAGCCACAGGGTCAAGCTCCAATAGACAGCCCAGCTGTCAGTACAGACAACTATAGGGGAGCACTCCTGGGTGATCATGAGCCATACTGCCCACAACTCAGCCCACTGGCTGCTCTTCCCCTCTCCATCCTCCATCCATATTGTCTCAGTCTTAGGATGGAAAGCCACAGCCCTCCACTTTGGAGGCTGCCTATGATTGGAGCCATCTGTATACCAAGAATCTTCAGGTATAGGGGTTGTTCCCACCTGATAAGGACTCTTGGCTACTGATGGCTCAAAAGCAATTTCTTCCTGCTTTCCACTGGTATGCATCACTGGCCCCAATAAGTGCTGTAACTCTCCACTATAGAAGCTAGTAGAAAGGGTGCTACACTGCTGTAAATATGTGCCCCATTTGGTCACTGTAGGCATCTGTGCCACACCACTCGGCCTTTGAGTCCAGTCTCATACCCACCCCCCAAAGGAATAGGTGGTTACTACCTTGGTTGGAGCTGTTCCAGTGATGGGCTTCATAGCCAGAAAGGTGTGGTACACAGTAGCCAGTTGCTTCTCTATCAAGATATACCAGACCTCTGCTCCTTTCCATAGTTGTGACCAGAATCCAATGGGTTGGTGTGTCCGTTCAAGCTGCTGCTAAAGACCCCATCCATAACCATCCTTGGTTACATGAATATCCAGCTCACAGGGCCTTGATGAGTCCATTACACTTAAGGCCTGCACAGCCTTAACTGCTTGCTTGCAGCTGTAAAATCAGCTGCACATGTCTCATCCCAGTCTCACCTGATGCCCTTTCATACCAATCGGTATAAGGGCTTCAGAATTTGGGCCAAATGCAGGATAAACACTCTTCAGTAGCCCAAAAGACCCAAAAACTCTTGTAATACTGCCACAGTGGTAGGGGTGGGGAAAGCCTGGACCTTGTCTATGACTACTTTGGGAATAACTTAAGTGTTACCTGATTAGAGAACCCTCAAGAATTTTACAAACAAACCAGGTCCCTGAACCTTGATGCTGTTCATAGCCCATCCTTTCTCCTGTAGATATTTCAGCAGTCTACAAATTGCCCTTTCTAAATCTTCAAGAGAATCAGGTATGAGCATAATATCATCAAAGTAGTAATACAACCGCACTGTTTGTGGCTTCTTTGATGTGGCCAAGTCCTGGGCTACAAGTCTGACGAATGGTGGAACTATGGAGGTATCCCTGTGGAAGAACAGTGAGTGTCCACTGCTGGCCTTCCCACGTGTAGGCAAACTGTTCCTGACTTTCCTGTACTATGTCAATAGAGGAGAAAGCATTAGCAAGATCTACAACATAATTATGCATCCCTAATTCTTGACTTAGTGCGTCCATAAGGGCTTCTGTGGAGAGGACAGCAGCATGCAAAGGGGGTGTGACTTTGTTCAATTCCCTATAGTCCACAGTCATATGCCAGAAGCTGCCTGGCTTTTTCACTAGCTACACTGGGGAATTAAAATGACTATGAGTGGTCTTTATGATGCCCACCCTCTCCAACTCCTCTAGAGTTTCTCCAATTTCCTTGTGCCCGCAAGGCAATTTATACTGTTTAGTATTTGTCACTTACCTAGGTACAGGCAGAGCTACAGGTGGGTGCTTAGTATGTCCCCTAAAACTGCCTTCACCACATGTACCCTCAGTCTGAACTCACTTGCAGTGGTATGTAACCACAGGCCCTGCAGAATATCCACCCCCAAAACATATTCAGGCATGGTTGAAATGTACACAGTATACTCCTTTGGGGATAAATGGCTATCCCCAATGGGACTTGGGTTTTCTTCACTCTAATTGCCCTACCCCATAGCCATCTATCACAGCAGGGGTCCCAGCAAAATGCACAGGCTTGCCATAAATCAAAGAACATTCAGCTCCTGTGTCCATCAGCACCAGAACACATTGTATTCTCAGGGGACCAATGAATTGCCAATTCTACATGTGGTATCTGGTTCCCCACAAGGTCTCTGGCCTTCGCCCCCTTCTCAGTCAGACCACAATGCCCAATTATCCTCCTGTGTGGGTTAAGGTCCCAAGTAGAGACTGTGTACAGTCCCCAGGAAGTCAGGGACACAGGACAGATGTTGCTTTGCCTCAAGCTTCTGTGTCCTGGACATCAGCACCTGGAACTGCTGCTCTGGCTTTAATTGGTGCCACAGTTCTAAAAGATCCTATTGGGCTGCCCATTGAGTGTTTCTTTCACTACCCCTGCTTTTATCAAACCAACCCACATCTGGGTCCTCAAGACCTTCACAGGTCCTTTTGCATCTCCCCTTTCAGTCATAGCCTGTACTTCCTTCTGGGCTCTTATTGTTTCAACCTCCCCCAGAACTGCTAAAGTATGAGTAGCCTCACTTATGGGTTGCCCTCTGTGGGGGGCAAGAATAGTCACTAAAGACCCAGACAGAGATGGGGGAGCTGTATGGAGCACGAGATTTTTCATTCCTATGGTGAAAAACTCCTCATCAGGGCCCTGGGCATCCATATATAGGTGATATTATAGATGCCCAATTCCTACAACACCTGTTGGAGCTCCCGTAACATGTTTTCCAGCTAGTGGGTAAGTATGGTAAATCACCCTGATTAGTCCAAACTGTCCATATGGCTGCTGTCAGCCAATCCAGAAGCACCAGATGCCCTGAGGTGTAATGGGCACTTTGCAGTGCTGCTAGAGAGAAGGGTGAGTCATCAGGGGAGCCAGTGTACTCATTTCAGAACCTGACATAACAATGCTTTCCACCCACATATCTCAGAGATGCAAAAGCCATGTAGGCAGAGGTTTTGATGATTTCTGCCAATACCGGATGCTCATGTTCACCCACTCATCCTGAGTATAGGGGCTGAGCACTGTGTGCTGCACAATCTGGGGAAGGGGTGTCTCCTTCCCCTCAGGAGCTCGCGGTTGTGGTGTTTACACTTTCTTAATTACAACTTGGCAGGCGTTTAATACAGGAGAGGCCAGTGCCTCAGGCAGTGGCCTCGGCAACAGATCAGCCCTTGGCCCCACTCCCTCATCCTCTCCAACATCTCTTCTAAGGACACCTCCTCCCCCATCTCTATAGCTGAAGGCACTGCTCTTTTCTACCCTTCCCCCATGACCTTTTGCAACATGGACTCTCCTGCTGTCTCCCCCCTCGCTGCTGAGGAATTTTCCAGGGCATGATCCCTCTTCTCAATAACTGTCTGTTTTCCTCAAGGGCATCCCACAGGCCATCACCCAGCTGTTCCAAGTGATGCTGAGGTGTATCTCTTTCCTGCTGAAGTCTTTCTCTCTCTTCGATAATTCTCTCTTTCTGCTCAGTAACACTTTCCACTATCTCAATGAAAAGATATCCTACAATACCAGCTGCTACATGGCCACTCAGGGCCTCTAAGCAATCTTCTATTTGATGGAGGACTAATTCTGCAGCTTCCCACTCTTCACCAGTTCTGGGGAAGGCCCCACCCCTCTAGGAGGTGCTTTACCCAGACTAATTCCCCACTAGGGTCTCCCCATTTGGAAACCCCACATATAGGTGGTTCCAAAATAAAGCTCACTCTCTACCACTGCAGCCACTGGGGCTTCCCCATCATCCCTAGGGGCAGCCTGCCAAAGGGTCACACCCATTTATACAGATTTCAAGCTCCGAGTCCTGCTGACTACTGCCAGATGTAACTTCAGGGGGAAAATCCCGGGGCAAAATGCCTCTATAACCAAAATCAGTCAGAGGGAGAAATAAAGTTAAGAAACCCTTTTATTTCTTACAGGCAGTCATCCTTGTCTCTCTAATGACCAGACTGAAACAGAGAGAGTTCTACACAAACTCTCCTATCCAGATAAGCCCTCACATGCCCTTGTAATTAACTATTGATATGTAGATGGACTAATGCTCTCCACCTCTTGGAAGCACCTATTGATATGCAGATGCACTAAAGCCAGGCAAGAGATTCTGGAAATATTACAATTTTACCCACAGTGGTGTATAATTGTAAGGCAACTCAGAACAAGGGGATCCTGGATGGCTTTCCCCATATTTGTCCCAATTTAGGCTGTATATAAACAATAGAGTTGCATTAGCTGGATGCAAATGTCACAGCCCAAGTATTCCATGTATGTCTCCAGTCAAAATCCTGAGCAAGGTAGAAACAGTGAAACAGCAAAAATTAAAACTGGAGAGTCTCAATAGTGTCTTGCATCTTGAATCCCAGTACATGGGAATTGGGGGTATGGAACCTACAACAACAGATCCCAGTGATGATGTTTAATATTATAGAAACAGAAACAGGCTTAATTTTGGAGGGTATGTGTTGTAAAAGTTCAAAGCACTGAGTGACACATTCAAAGATCTCCAAGTCTATAGAAGCATAGATAATAAGGATGTACAAGAGGAATGATTGCTATTTTCAATTATTAAAAAACAAAATTCAATGAAGTGAATTTGAAGATCTAATTGCTTTTATTAACTGATTCATGAATCAGGCAGCATCCCACCTAGGAAGTAGAGAAATGCTCTGAGGAGTTGTAAAAAATGGAAGATTTTTATGAACAAGACGGTGGGGCAAAAAGTTATTAGCAAGAGATTAGGGATTGTTTCAAGATCACCCTCCTTTAGGACCAGTAGGGAGTATCTTATGCAGATTACTTTACTAGCATGTTATAGATTGATTGGTTTAAAATCCCACTTCTGGGAAAGCCTGAAACTGCAATTAGGTTGGGCATTAAGCCCCAGTTTGGTGACTTGGCCTAGGAGAAGTGACCCCATGTTGGGCCTGTGTTTTTCTTTTTAACACGATCCAGGGACATGATTTGACAGTGGTGGTGATGACAGGGTTCTTGTTCATGGAGTCAAAGAATGAACTTCACAAACACTCAAGGTAGTAGAGCAAGGGCGAGGCTTTTACTTAGAGGACAGAGATCCTGGTTCATGCTGGGAAGGGACAAGAGAGTCTGTAGTTGTGCATTGTCTAGGGGATTTATAGGCAGATGAAGATTTTTAGGAATGTCATAAAGGGCTAGGGGTGTGGACTTGTTAAGTGATCTTAGAATGTTTATCCTTATTGAGACACTAAGTCTCTTTTCTCATCAGTCCTCCAGGCAATTCTGCAAAATTAACATAAGAAATTTACTGAATATTCCTCCCCAGAATAGCAGCTTCTTGATCTGGGAGCATATCAATCAAGACTGCCTTTCCTGCCCTCAAGGTGGACTGAGTTATTGTTTGTTTACTAAATACTTTGTTCAGAACCATACTTCTTAACTTCTTGGGTTTTAAAAGGCAATCTTATCTTTAAGATGGAATCCTTCTTGCATTTCCTACGCTGTTTATGACTGGGCTTGCTTGCCAAATTAATTGCCCAGGTTGAAAATTACTTGATTAGGTCTTGTTGGATTCCCCTGAGGAAGGCGCCGCCCCAAATCACTCACCAAAGACGTTTCTTGATGTAACAAGCAAGAGGAATTTATTCAGAAGCCAACTAGCTGGGGTCCAAGTCAGCCCGATGCAGCGGGTCTCAACGAGGACCCCAAGCACTTCTAACTAAGGGGTTATATAGGATTTGCGAGGCATTCAGCCCTAAAGGATTACCATGGTTACAGATTAGATAACAATTCTACAAAGGCAGTAATTTTTCAAACCTATGATTTCTGGGTTGGTGCCACGTCCTGGGGGTGTAGCAAGATAGGATCATTCTCTTACTGCTAGGGTGATTTAGCAAGGTAGGGTCGGCATTTATGATTAACTAGAGAGGTTAGTGCTGCCAGCAGTCATGATTGATTAACTTGTTTTTCCAGAGGAGTTACCTGGTTTCAGTTGTTCCCTCTGAGTCATATATCAGAATGGCTTTTTGGGCTTCAAGATGGCCACTCTTAGGCTAACTTATTTCTCAGGGAGGTTGGGGTCCTACATTCCCCACTTCTTTTTCTGAACATTCTAATCATGGAATGTTGGTTTCTTCTTGTTGTGTGAGGGTATGATACTGTTGTCTCAGCATTAGCACCTGCACAGCACTTACTCTTTCTCTAATAAAGGTTATTACTCGATTTAAAATGCAGGGACCTAAGGTGAGGAGCAATATTAAAATAAGCAGGGGTCCTGCCAAAGTGGATATTAGAGTTGTAAGCCATGGGGATCTAGAAAACCAGGATTCAAACAGGCTCTGGTTAGCTTCTCGTTCTCGCTTTCGCTGATCTAATCTTTCTCTTAATTTAGACATTGAGTCTCTTACTACTCCAGTATGGTCTGCATAGAAGCAGCACTCTTCCTTTACAGCTGCACACAATCCACTTTCTTTTAGAAATAGTAAATCTAACCCTCGTCTATTTTGCAGCACTACTTCAGAGAGAGAGGTTAGGGACTTTTCAAGTTTAGAAATAGACTGTTCTATAGTTCTCAAATCTTCATCGATAGCTATTCTTAGTCCTTCGTAATGTTGGTTTCCTTGTATAATTGCAGCTGCCCCTGGTCCTACTCTGGCTGCGACTCCTACTCTTAGTAATACAGCTAGCTAGAGTGAGTGAGACTGGCTCTCTTTTATACCTTAGTTTAGGTTCTAATTCTGCCACGAATGATAAGTCATCATGATACATTAGTCTGGGTACTAACTGGACCATGATACAGAAATCACGGGAGGAGTTGAAGGCAGAAGTAGAGACACATGGGGTCACTCCAGTGTTACAAGCCCACCATCCCTTGGGAGGAGGGATTAAATACCTGTTTTTACCAGGGAAGGCTATGGGTATGGTCTCATTCTTTCTTCTACAGATAGAGACTCTAGCTGCTGCTAGGGAAAAGGGGCGATGACCGCTCTGGCTGCTTCGTGCTGAGAAGGGGGCACAGTAAAGGGTGCAGCTAGGTCTCCATCACTGGTCAGTTGAGAGGGCTTCAGAAGGCTGGCGCTTCTATTCTGGGTTTCATTTTTATTACTATTTGCAGTTTTGTGGCTTCTAGGCAAGATAAAACAAATTGTGTTATTAGGTTATGTAGCAACATCTGGAGTTAGATTTTTTATTCTGGAAGGAGGCTACATTATTGAAACGATACTTCTCTCTAAAATCACTCTCATTTTTACTAGAAGTAACTAAGTTAAGAAAATAATTAACAGCTGGCTTGATTATTTGCACAGGTGCAGCAAGAAGAGCAATTGATTACACAGGCTCTTTTAAATATGCTTTGCTGGAACTTTTTGTAAGGAATTTCAGATTGAACTTTTAAAGGCCTCTTGAGGCCAGACAGCCAAGCCAGACTTGCCATCAGGCTTTGCCTGCAGTACCTGTAGATTTGGATGAATTCTTCTCTTCTCGAGGTCTCTGCACCTGCCAGGAAGTGACCTTATTTACTCACCTGGTAAGGCTGCTGGGAACTCTGTAAGCAAGGTACCAGGCCAGTTCTTCCAAGGGGTTTTGTTGGCTTTATAAAGTCAATCTTAGTTCTTTAAAGTTGTTCACATCTGAGTCTATGCACATGTCTCTCAGGTACGACATTCCAGTCAAAACCCTGGTAGTATAACCAGTGTTCTTAAGTAGTCTTCTCACAAGGAAAGCAGATTCTTATTGAACTCGTGCAAATAAACATACTGCCATGGAATACAAAAACAGTCACTGAAAGTTTTTAAACTCTGGAGGGATCAAGTAGAGAGAAGGATGTTTCAATTCTGCTCATAAAGATAGTCATTTACTAAACTGTTGTCAGTTTAAGAGAACAAGGTTAAAACACTTTACCAGCAACATTTGAAACAAAAAGACGCAAAATCATTTTCTTTAGTTTATGTAATCTTATGTAACTAATACCTGTTCTGCTGAAATCTAGTTCTTTACCAGTTTAGGGATAATACTATAAATGACAAAAGACTTACAAATGACAATGGTTAAAGATCTGATGAGAGCTTACTGTAAAACAGTTGACATAAGGAAATTCTGATATTTCTGTAATACAAAACATTCAGTAACAAAGTTTAGCATCATTCTCTTTGACAGTGCTTTCCTGGTAAATAAATATATATATATATCAGATAAATAAGCCAAATTAGTCAAATACTTTCTCTAGTGAGAAAAAATTCTTCTGACATGTTCCAGGGGCCCTCTGGAAAATATCAGAGTTAACTAGAGGTAAAAGCACCTTTTTGCATTTAATTTTTTTAGAACTATCATTACACATTTATTGTCTATATACTCAGCACAGTAAACGAGATATCTTAAAAAGTGGGGCAGCAGGGGAGACTGCTGCTGTCAATTTTTAAAGACAACATACAGAAAGTCAAACTAATTCTAGGTTACTAAGCATTCTTGAGAGAATGGTAGCAGATGGTAGATTCTTCTGCTTTCATCTTCAGGAGGGGAAAAAAGCTACAATAAGAATTCATATTTAGCTGAAAGAACTGTCTAAACTCAAGGCAGAGTATAATATCACCAGGCATACAAAAGACCTGTTAGAGATACATACAAAGAATGAATATGGCTATAGTCAAATTCAACTTAAAAGTTTAAGCAGAATCTCAAATTTAAATGTCTCTTTCTTTCACACAGATATTCAGATATGACCAGAAATATGATTTGAGATGAAAGAGATCAGGCATTTTACTTCTTCATTTAGGGACTGAGAAATGATGACCTTTGGCTTATAATCAATAGCTTACAAACAGTGAAAATAATAAGAACATAACTCAGCATAAGTGTCTAAGACCAGATACAAAAAAGCAGAGAAAGTGCTTAAGTTTACAGGTCTTCCCTGAAAGCTTCAAGAATGTTTTACTCTTTAATAGTAGATATAAGCTGCTATGCAAATTCTATTAAAAACTCTAAGATTATTTGCATTAAAAAATATGGAGAGTCCCCCATGTTTTTTTTAAAACCATACAACATATAAATTAAACAAGAAGACCTGGTGGTTCTCAAAAAATCTATTACAACTTTTCTCAAAAGTGGTCACACGTTCGTCTATCTAAACCTTTACAGTGAAACCTGTTTTTCTGGGAGAAACATAATCTTGTCCAGATTCTACAGTTTAATAAATTTTGGTTTGTTAACTAAGTGCATTTAATCAGCTGAAAAAAACTTTGTTACTATTCTGCTTAGGAATTCAATTTTTCAGGCCATGCAATCATTTTTAATAACAAAATATTTCAAAGGCAAATAAAGGTTATACAGTTGTTAACAAACTTTAGCTTTTAGTCCCTTTAACATTACGATTTCATGGCAACTCACTGAGACTTTAAGCATGAGAAACTGCTGTGATCTTTCAACATTAAGAGCAGACTAACAGTTAAAGAAAACTGTTTAACTGGAAACGAGATTTTAATTTTGCTGTGCACTTGATATCAAGACTCACTTGCTTTAATTTACTAGGCACGACTATATCTGTAAGAATATAGTAATTTATTCTTCATTTGCCCCATGGTCCCAAGCACATAAGCCGGTGAGAATTATGCCTGGGCTTGCCTGCGGCTTGACTGGGTTTATCTCACTTTATCTCTAAACATCTTAACCCTCCCCCCAAAGCAACAGGCTGAGCGGATCTTCCACAACAAAAGGCACCAGGCTGTTTTCTCTCTTTGTCTCTCTTTAAATAAATAGCTGTACTTTAGAACAAAGTTACTTTCTTTTACTTTCAACAAAACGAAGTTCCGTTCTTTACACTTTCTCTCATTAAAACATACATCTTCCAGCATAGAGAAATGCCCTATAACTTTAAGCAGTTCTAACCAGAACTCAAAACTATTAGAAACTTCAAGCTCCAGTGAACACTGAGAAGCAGGACACTGCAAACTGTCAAACCAACATTTCCTAGACTGACAAACTTACGAACACATTCTACAATTTCTGCAACCATGAGCTTCACAGCACAATCACCCAGAAAACACAGAGCACATCTTCTCAACTTAACAAAACTCTAAGGCCTTAAGTTACTACAAAGATTCTCAGGCTGCAGGTAGGCATACACACTGCAACACACAATTAAAAAGGTGTTCACTTGCCACACTTATCCAGTTCACCTACCTGCAACAACTATGCTAGCCTACTCACAAGACCCCCACTGAACACTAGACAAAGCCAAGCTTCTAAGCATTCTATTCTTAAAAGATTTAGCAGATAACATGACTCAAATGACTCTAGGTAAACTCAGGCAGCCGACAACTACCAGGACATGCCCGCCTCAGGCAAACTCAAATTAGCATTAATGCTTAACACTTTTTTATCAGGTTTTCTGGAAGTTTTAGAACACTCAATTTTCACAAGCGCTTGTCTTTAAATCAATTTCATTAATACCATCCGGAGGTAGAAAGATATATTCATTTACACACTTAGGGGGTTGTCTGAGTCTGTCCCATTGTCAGTATAACAATTATTAGGCACATGAAAGACACAAAAAACAGAGACACACACAGATTAGACACACAGCGGCCGCTTTTTGTTTTTTCTCAGATTTTCAAACAGAAACCGAAAGGAATCAGAGGGTTGATATTCCTGGTGCCTGAAAATCAACCCTATCTCATCAGATTCACCTTGCCAGAAAAACAGACGGGAGGCTACCAGGCGTCCCTGGCCTCCCAACCTCCCCGAGGCGTCCCCCAGGGTTGCAGCCTGCGGTGCTCCTAGTACGTCTACCGACCGCAGTCTCAACCCGTTTACAGGATCGGGACAGCTGCCAGACAGTGGGTACCCCTTTTCAGAATTCTGACCGGTCTCACTGAAAAACAGAAGACAGAACACAGACAACTCAAGGCGCCACTAATCTTACCTCTTCCTCCAAGAGCGACTTCAGGAGTGAAGCGGGGTGAACGCATGATCCCGGATGAGCCCCCAAATGTTGGATTCCCCTGAGGAAGGCGCCGCCCCAAATCACTCACCAAAGACGTTTCTTGATGCAACAAGCAAGAGGAATTTATTCAGAAGCCAACTAGCTGGGGTCCAAGTCAGCCCGATGCAGCGGGTCTCAACGAGGACCCCAAGCACTTCTAACTAAGGGGTTATATAGGATTTGCGAGGCATTCAGCCCTAAAGGATTACCATGGTTACAGATTAGATAACAATTCTACAAAGGCAGTAATTTTTCAAACCTATGATTTCTGGGTTGGTGCCACGTCCTGGGGGTGTAGCAAGATAGGATCATTCTCTTACTGCTAGGGTGATTTAGCAAGGTAGGGTCGGCATTTATGATTAACTAACCGAGAGGTTAGCGCTGCCAGCAGTCATGATTGATTAACTTGTTTTTCCAGAGGAGTTACCTGGTTTCAGTTGTTCCCTCTGAGTCATATATCAGAATGGCTTTTTGGGCTTCAAGATGGCCACTCTTAGGCTAACTTATTTCTCAGGGAGGTTGGGGTCCTACAGTCTGAAGGAGGAAAAACAGCATATAGGTCTGGGACTTTAGGCATACAATGACATGATTAACATAATAAAAACATGGGCTATACTGAGATACTTTCCTATCTGGGGAATATCCAAACATTCCAGGCCAAGTTACTCCTGGATTTTTGAGCTTTAACTGATCTCACTGAAGATGACTCTAGATAATTAATGTGACTCTGACTTTTCTTAATGTTTAACATGGAGTTTTGGTAGGGGGTTGCTTTGTAATTGTTACATTGCTCTGACTTTAATTATCTTGTCTTGCTTTTTCTGGAGGCCCTCACCCTACTCTGTCTAAACCCACAGTCCCTGTCTCAGTGCAGAGGGATTTGATAGGTCCTGTGTCACCTAGCTAAGAAAGTGGGATATTTATTCTGGATAGGAGAATCTTAATTTCCTGATTCAGGAGTTCTTCTATTGTGGTTTATTGTGTTCATAATGAAGGAATAATCACTCTTCACCCAATTGTTTCACTACAGTTTTTTTGATGTGAGATCAAATCAGGGACATGCAGACCTCTAAAAGCACTGAGTACATAGTTCAACAAACTTGCTGAACTTCCTACATGGAATATCTCACTTAATACTCACAATGCTTTGAAATAGGTAGTATTATTATCCCCACTTTGTATGTGAGAATGAAAAACTTTTCTAAGGTTACAAAGCTAGGGAGTAATTAGAACTCAAATAGTTGGTCTTCAGATCCTGTATTATTATTATCTACTTTGTAAGAATAGAAATAGGTTAGCATAAGCATAGCCATCTTAAAGGCCTAGAAGCCATTTTCTGAGTATGTGACTTAGAAAGAAAAACTGGAACTGGGTAAGGCCTTGAAAAACAAGCTGATCATGAACACCAGATGGTGGGCAGCTGTGGCCTTTAGTCAGCTAACCTTGGTCAGCTAATCCTACATACCAAGCTTATCGTGCAGAACCTCCCTGACAATTGAGGAGTGGTCTTATCTTGCTCCTGCCTAACCCCAGGATGTATGTCTTGCAAGAATAATGTGCAGCTGTGGAAAATTACTATGAGTTAAGTGTTTTGAAAATGCTATATAAACCCTTGGCTTTGAGTGCTCGGGGTCCTTGTTGAGACCCGCTGCATCGGGCTGACTTGGACCTCAGCTAGCTAGCTGAATAAAGACTTTGCTTGAATTTACATCTCTATGCCTGTGTAGTTTGTTCTCTGGGGAAGCCTCGGAAGCCTGGACCCTAACATTTGGGGGCTCGTCCGGGATACGAGCAGCTTCCCTGAGAACAAAGGACAGCTGGAGGCAAGGTCTAATTGTCCGGACGGGGCAGTGTAATTCGAGGGTCGCCCCCTCGTGTCTGCATAAATCCATTATAAAGCGGGAGTCGCCATCCCGTGTATGGTCTCGGGTTAGTGGTCCCGAGTGAGGAAGTCCGGGCTGGTAGTCCCTGCCCCCAGGTTAGCGACCCTGGGTAAAAGCCCAGGTAACCAATCCTGGCCCTAGGGTCCGAGTGACTCGGCCTTGCGGCAGTCCGAGTGGACACCCTTCAGGAGAATTACGAGAGTTTTTGAAGACCCTGAAAGTGGTGAGTGTGGTGCGCACCAGAGTGAGAGAAGGACCGGTCCGAACGAGTGCGATCAGATGTGATGTGTGTGTGCTCAGTGTTATCATTGACTGTTTTACTGTGTTTTGGTTTCGGTTTATATTTTTTTGTGCTTCTCATTTTAAGTTTCCTTGTTCTAAGGTTCTCCTGCTCTCTCCGTTCTTCCTTTCTGCCACTACATCATTCCCCACGAGCACGGGTCGGGCAATTAAGCGCCATTAGGGCGCCCGCCGCTGGAAGACTCCCGTGACAGGATAAGGGGGTCACAGCCGCGAATCCCAGATAAATTCGCGTCCCCCGTGGAAGGAAAACTGTGCAACGACAGGCACTCGTTCACAAGCACATACAACAGTCATTTTGTTTGAAGTGGTATCTTCATCCTTCGCCTTTGTCTCCCTCATATTCTTTTTCCTTCTTTCTCACCATGAGACAGACTCAGATGACCCCCTAAGTGTGTAAATGAATATATCTTTCTACCTCCGGATGGTATTAATGAAATTGATTTAAAGACAAGCGCTTGTGAAAATTGGGTATTCTAAAACTTCCAGAAAACCTGATAAAAAGTGTTAAGCATTAATGCTAATTTGAGTTTGCCTGAGGCGGGCATGTCCTTGTAGTTATCAGCTGCCTAAATTTACCTGAGGTCATTTAAGTCATGTTATCTGCTAAATCTTTTAAAAATAAAATGCTTAAAGGCTTGGCTTTGTCTAATATTCAGTAAAGGTCTTGTAAGTAATCTAGAATAGTTGTTACGAATGAGTGAACTAAATGACTGAAGCAAGTGAACCTCTTTTTAATTGTGTGTTACAGTGTGTATACCTACCTACTGCCTGAGAATCTTTGTAGAAACCTAAAACCTTAAAGTTTTGCTAAGTTAAGAAGATATACTCTATGAGAGATTGTGCTGTAAAGCTCATGGTTACAGAAATTATAAAATGTGTTCATAAATTTGTCAATCTAAAGAATGTTAGTTTAACAGTTTACAATGGCCTGCTTCTCGGTGTTCACTGGAAATTAAAGTTTCTAATAGTTTTAAGTTTTAATTAAAACTACTTAAAGTAATAAAACATTTCTCTATGCTAAAAAATGTATGTTTTAATAAGAAAAAGTATAAAGAATGAAAAGTCTTCTGCATGCTAAAGAATGTGTTTTGTGATAAAGTAACTTTGTTCTAAAGTACAGCTATTTATTTAAAGAGAGAAAACAGCGTGGTGCCTTTTGTTGTGGAAGACCCGCTCAGCCTGTTGCTTTGGTGGGGAGGGTCAAGATGTTTAGAGGTTAAGTGAGATAAACCCAGTCAAGCCGCAGGCAAGCCCAGGCTAATTCTCACCGGCTTATGTGCTTGGGACCATGGGGCAAATGAAGAATAAATTACTATATTCTTACAGATATAGTCGTGCCTAGTGAAATTAAAGCAAGTGAGTCTTGATATCAAGAGCACAGCAAAATTAGAATCTCGTTTCTAGTTAAACAGTTTTCTTTAACTGTTAGTCTGCTCTTAATGTTGAAAGATCAAAGCAGTTTCTCATGCTTAAAGTCTCAGTGAGTTGCCAGAATATTTAAAAAAAAAATGAAATCGTAATATTAAAAAGACTAAAAGCTAAAGTTTGTTAACAACTGTATAAGCTTTATTTGCCTTTGAAATATTTTGTTATTGAAAACGATTGCATGGCCTGAGAAATTGAATTATTTATTCCATATATTTTTATAAGTGGAAAAATCTCTAACCAACAAATGATTAAAGTTGTTACTGATTATTTGTTTTCTTAATTTATCCTCCTAAGCAGAATGGTAACAAAGCTTTTTCAGCTGATTAAATGCACTTAGTTAACAAACCAAAATTTATTCTTAAAAATTAAACTAGAATCTAGACAAGATTATGTTTCTCCCAGAAAAACAAGTTTCACTGTAAAAGTTTAAATGGACAAACGTGTGGCCACTTTTGAGAAAGGTTGTAATAGATTTTTTTGACAACCACCAGGTCTTCTTGTTTAATTTATATGCTGTATGTTTTAAAAAAAAAAAACATGGGGGATGAAAGGAAAGGAGCGACACATAGCAGCAATTAACCGGAGAGTTCCGCTTTATTAGGGAAAGGTGCTAGGTTATATAGGAAGGGGCATGAATTGATTGAGGTGTCACTTCTACGGAGCTGGTGGCTGTTGGCTAAGTGCTGAGATTGGGAGGAGAGCGAGAGGTGATTGGGCTTCAGGTGGCGCCGGCAGAAACCAAGGACCCCCGAAGAGAAGCCAGAAGTTTGCCATCTTACTAGTAGTAGTCCTTCAGAGGACTCTTCATATTTTTTAATGCAAATGATCTTAGAGCTTTTAATAGAATTTGCATAGCAGCTTATATCTACTATTAAAGAGTAAAACATTCTTGAAGCTTTCAGAGAAGACCTGTAGACTTAAGCACTTTCTCTGCTTTTTTTGTATCTGGTCTTGGACACTTATGCTAAGTTAAAAAAAAAGTGCTTTTACCTCTAGTTAACTCTGATATTTTCCAGAGGGCCCCTGGAACATGTCAGAAGAATTTTTTCTCATTAGAGAAAGTATTTAATTTGGCTTATTTATCTGATATATATATATTTATTTACCAGGAAAGCACTGTCAAAGAGAATGATGCTAAACTTTGTTACTGAATGTTTTGTATTACAGAAATATCAGAATTTCCTTATGTCAACTGTCTTACAGTAAGCTCTCATCAGATCTTTAACCATTGTCATTTGTAAGTCTTTTGTCATTTATAGTATTATCCCTAAACTGGTAAAGAACTAGATTTCAGCAGAACAAGTATTAGTTACATAAGATTACATAAACTAAAGAAAATGATTTTGTGTCTTTTTGTTTCAAATGTTGCTGATAAAGTGTTTTAACCTTGTTCTCTTAAACTGACAACAGTTTAGTAAATGACTATCTTTATGAGCAGAATTGAAACATCCTTCTCTCTACTTGATCCCTCCAGAGTTTAAAAACTTTCAGTGACTGTTTTTGTATTCCATGGCAGTATGTTTATTTGCACGAGTTCAATAAGAATCTGCTTTCCTTGTGAGAAGACTACTTAAGAACACTGGTTATACTGCCAGGGCTTTGACTGGAATGTCGTACCTGAGAGACATGTGCATGGACTCAGATGTGAACAACTTTAAGGAACTAAGATTGACTTTATAAAGCCAACAAAGCCCCTTGGAAGAACTGGCCTGGTACCTTGCTTACAGAGTTCCCAGCAGCCTTACCAGGTGAGTAAATAAGGTCACTTCCTGGCAGGTTCAGAGACCTCGAGAAGAGAAGAATTCATCCAAATCTACAGGTACTGCAGGCAAAGCCTGATGGCAAGTCTAGCTTGGCTGTCTAGCCTCAAGAGGCCTTTAAAAGTTCAATCTGAAATTCCTTACAAAAAGTTCCAGCAAAGCATATTTAAAAGAGCCTGTGTAATCAATTGCTCTTCTTGCTGCACTTGTGCAAATGATCAAGCCAGCTGTTAATTATTTTCTTAACCTGGTTACTTCTAATAAAAATGAGGGTGATTTTAGAGAAAAGTATTGTTTCAATAACTGCAGCCTCCAGAATAGAAAATCCAACTCCAGATGTTGCTACATAACCTAATAACACAATTTGTTTTATCTTGCCTAGAAGCCACAAAACTGCAAATAGTAATAGAATCGCCAGCCTTCTGAAGCCCTCTCAACCGACCAGTAATAGAGACCTAGCTGCACCCTTTACTGCACCCCCTTCTCAGCACGAAGCAGCCAGAGCGGTCATCGCCCCTTTTCCCTAGCAGCAGCTAGAGTCCCTATCTGTAGAAAACAAAGACCGAGACTCACTTTATCCTCTGCAAGTAGGCAAAGAACCTGCATTGAGAGAGTTCCTAAAACTTACACCTCCCTCTACAACAAGACAGAAGTAATCAGCACCACCCCAGCTTATTCTAACAAGTAGTAAGCCCGCCAAA
Organism: Manis javanica; assembly: GCF_040802235.1. Taxonomy (NCBI): domain Eukaryota; kingdom Metazoa; phylum Chordata; class Mammalia; order Pholidota; family Manidae; genus Manis; species Manis javanica. The sequence goes on from NC_133174.1 coordinate 65,876,622, forward strand.
CCGGAGTCACTCCATGTGTTACCTTTATCAAAGAACGCATTAGCACCGTGCAAATCATAGTGTTGAGACAGAACTATCAGAGTGTTAACCAAACAGATGACCCCTAATTTCATGATTGAAATAGATACAAGAAGAAGAGGGGAATGTAAGAATAGAAATAGGTTAGCATAAGCATAGCCATCTTAAAGGCCTAGAAGCCATTTTCTGAGTATGTGACTTAGAAAGAAAAACTGGAACTGGGTAAGGCCTTGAAAAACAAGCTGATCATGAACACCAGATGGTGGGCAGCTGTGGCCTTTAGTCAGCTAACCTTGGTCAGCTAATCCTACATACCAAGCTTATCGTGCAGAACCTCTCTGACAATTGAGGAGTGGTCTTATCTTGCTCCTGCCTAACCCCAGGATGTATGTCTTGCAAGAATAATGTGCAGCTGTGGAAAATTACTATGAGTTAAGTGTTTTGAAAATGCTATATAAACCCTTGGCTTTGAGTGCTCGGGGTCCTTGTTGAGACCCGCTGCATCGGGCTGATTTGGACCTCAGCTAGCTAGCTGAATTAAAGACTTTGCTTGAATTTACATCTCTATGCCTGTGTAGTTTGTTCTCTGGGGAAGCCTCAGAAGCCTGGACCCTAACAACTTGGGTTCCCAATACTAAATTTGATCTCTGTCAAGACCATGAGTGGCTGATTTTGACTTGAGTTGGGAGGAAAGGTAAAAAAGTATGGATTTGGGATACTAGGTTTATGGTTGGAGTATCTCTCATTAGGTATTGAGCCAAGACTCTAGTTATGTAGATAACTTTGAGTGTCTGGGAGGTGGATGACTGCTTCTCCCAGGTCAGCTAGTCGAAAGGGTGGGGGCATTGTGTAATTTCCTTGGTTCTTGTCCCTGCCACAACAAAGAATTGAAGGGCAAAAACACAGTAGTGAGGCAGAGTAAAAGTTTTATTTAAAGTTACTTAAAGAGAGAAAAATGCAGGTGACCTGAGGGAGGAGAGGTACCCTGAAAGGTAGGAGAGAGAAAGTTTAAGGTTAAAAGGTTACACACTGTGGGTAAAATTGTAACATTTCCAGAGTATCTCGCCTGGCTTTAGTGCATTTGCATATCCTCAGGGGTGTAGAGAAGTTCATCTCCATGTCAGTGGGTAATTACCTGGGAAACTGAGGGCAAGTCTGAACCTAAGAGTTTAAAGGGAGGGGCTGGCTTGCTTTCTTGCTTGTTTCTTCAGGAGCAGAGGAGAGAGATGGCCCTAGACTACAGTCTGTAAGCAATAAATGGGGTTTTAAACTTTATTTCTCCTGTTATTTCGGTGTCTAGAGGTATTTTCCCCGGGGAATTCCTCTCCCTGGACTTACATCTGGTGGCAGTTGGCAGGGTGCCTCTGAACCCAAAATCCGTCATAATGGGTGCGACATTTGGGAGGGCTGCTCCTGTGGATGGTGGGGAGTCCCCAGTGGATGCAGCACCAGAGGGTGCCATTTCACCTGTTATTATCTCCCCAGCCGTGGGGCTTCCATGTTGGGAAGCTGTAGTGGGGAATTGGTCTAGGGTAAAATACCTCTTAGAGGGGTGGTGCCTTCCCCAGAACTGGAGAAGGGTGGAAACATTGGAAGCTGCAGAATTAGCTCTCCGTGAGTTGGAAGACTGCTTGGAGTCCTTAGGGGGCCATGTAGTGGCTGGCATTGTAGGGTTTCTTTTCATCGAGATAGTGGAAAATGTTATACAGGAGAAAGGGAGGATTATCCAGGGACTTAGGCTGGGGAGAGACATACTTCAGCATCACTTGGAGGAGCACGGTGATAACCTATGGGATGCTGTTAAAGAAGAGAGACAGTTACTAAAAAGGCAGATCATGCTACTAGAAGATTCCTTAGCAGCGGCAAGGGGGAAGATGGCAGGAAAAGCCAAATTGCAGGAGGCTATAGGGGAGGAGGAAGAAAGAGTAGTGCCTTCAGCCCCAGAAATGGTGGAGGAGGAGCCGTTGGAGGAGAAACCCGAGGGAGAACAGGAGAAGGCAGGGCCATTGGCAGATCTGATACCCAGGCCACAACCGGAGGTACCGTCTTCTCCTGTTTTAAAGGCCGGCCCAGCTGCAATTAAGAAAAAATAATGAAACTACCACAGGCTCCTCACGGGAGAGGAAGCCCCCACCCCAGGTTATGGAGCACTCCATGTTTTGCCCCTATACCTAGGATGAGCTGGAGGACATGAGCATCTCTGCCTACATGGCTTTTACGTCTCTGGGATATGGGGGTAGAAAACATTGTTGTGTCTGGTACTGAGACAAGTAGAATGGCTTCCCTGATGACTCACCCATCCCTCCAGCAGCGGTTGCAAAATGCCCATCACGCCTCAGGGAATAAGACACTCCTGGAATGGCTGACAGTTGCCATCAGGATAGTTTGACCTAATCAGGGTGATTGACCATATTTTCCCAGTAGTTGGATGCCGGGAGCCATGCTACTCAAGCTGTGTAGAGAAGCTTAGGCTGGAAGAAGACCCCCATAAGGCAGGGGCCTTCGCAGCTGGCTCCCTCTATTACCCACCTTGATTTTGTTATTTTCCATTATACTATTGGCTTTGTTTTTACTTGCATTGTTGCCAAAGACTAAGCTAACCTTTGCTAAGCAGCACGGAAAAGATGAGAACATAAACTTCCCAAAAGCTTTTTAGGACAGTGCTCCTGGAGAATAGAACACGCAGGGGCCAAATGGCGATTTTGGCATAAAATACTGAAACCTGCTGTTAGTTAGTCAAACATTGACCACCCCATTTCCACTGAGAATGCCCCCCTTGTTTACTATGCTAGTGAAACTAGTGATGGAAAGTTTTATAGAAATAGAGTCATGAGAAAATATTGAATAGAATAACCCTGTTGACAATTAATCATCTCATGTTTTCTTCCCTCTACTACTTCTATAGTTTGTTTTTCTTCTTTCCTAATTATGGCCCTTTACTAGAATTTGTGCCTCATAACGTGAAATTACCAAGTACCATAATTTTCCAGGAAATAAAGATACCTCAAAACAAGTGCTGGGCATAGAAGCCATGGAGCATAAATCTGCAAAGAAGTGAAAAACTAACCTTTTCAAAGAATATTACTTCTCTCTCACTTACCAGCTTTACATCTCCCTGTATGGCCCCGTAAGATGGCTGGTTAGCCAGAGATGGGTAAGATTCCATCAGGTGAGAAAATGGGGGCCAACAGAGGTGAGGCTTAGAACCTCACCCCACCCCCCCAGTTTTGAGAGAAATCTTCTACAGCAGTGGATGTTTTGTTACCCTTGTTCAGCTTCGATTAATACCTGGTCTGTAGGCACAAACCTGAGCGTCTACACCTGTCTTCTTGCAGTTCTAAATCATGCTTTCTATCTATATCTTGCATTTACCTACTACATCAACATTTTATTAGATTCATATATGAAGTATAAAAATCAAATGAATAATCATCCACCATATTTGACTTGGTGGTTTATAGTTTAAAGTTTGTAGTTAAAACAGAAACAGTTTCTATGATATGAATACCCTTGCATTGTTCACCATGTAAGAACTTGTTTAGTCCCTGCAGTAGTGGAGTCATAGAGACCTGTGCAGCATATGTCAGGGAGATTTTGGTATTCAAACAGAAGAGAAATGTAGATAAGAAGGGGAAATTTAGTTTGCTGCCTACTGTGCCCTATAAAGGGGTATATGGTGAAGATGTGAGTTTATGATTTTAAATTAATTATAAATTTATTAAAGCCTCTAAGAATATTTTTGTGGGAAATAATCCTAGCTAATTGTGGCACTAGGTGACCTGTATTTCACCCTAAGCTGACAGACTCCATAGTCACTGCTACATACTGCACGCTCCTACAGTCACATGCACTACTTAGAAACTGCATTGCATAGAAACGTAAAACACAATAGAGTACATGTTGATAGGAAAAGTTTTGGTCAAGGAACAGAAAAACAATCACCTGTCTAATGCTTGACCAACCATGAATAGATTAGAAAGGAAAAGAAAGAAAAAAGCTTGCTTATACTTTTTAACCAACTGCCTATAATAATGAATCATCAGAACAATAAAAAATAATCATATCCTTGTGCAAAATGGTATAAATAAAGCTGTCATCAACACTTTGTCCAGAGACCACCTCCATCTGACTCCATGTCCTGTCTCTCCATACGCTGACTCCGCCCTGCACCTTCGGGCATCCCACCCCTAGGCTGGAGCTGGACTCCTGCAGTTGGAAAATGTATGCAGAGCTCCAACAGGTACTGCGGGAATTGGGTATGAAAAACATCATCTATAATATGGACCCCCAGGGCCCTGATAAGGAGGTGTTCAGTATAGGAATGAGAAACCTGGTGCTGCATACAGCTCCCACATCTCTCTTTGGGTACCTAGTGAATACTCTAGTCCCCCCACCTAAGGCAACCCATAAGGGAGGCTGCTCCTACTTTAGCAGCTTTGGGGGAGGTTGAAATAGTAAGGACATGGAGGGAAGTACAGGCCATGACTGAAAGGAGAAGTGCAGAAGTCCCCGTGAAGGTCTTGAGAACCCAGATGTGGCTTGATTTGATAAAGGCCGGTGTACTGAAAGAAAAACTTGATGGGCAGCCCAATAGAATATTATTAGAACTGTGGCACCAATTAAAGCCAGAGCAGCAGTTCCAGCAGCTGAGGTCCAATACACGGAAACCAGAGTCAGGGCCTCATGCCTGGCCTGTGTCCCTGCAAAACTTCATCAAGACAGTACTCAGGATTCTCCTGAGCCCTCAACCCCACAAGAAGATGATTGGGAATTGCAGTTCGACTGTGGGGTGGGTCAAAGTCCCTACCGTGGAGACCAGAGACCACATGTAGAATTAGTAATTCATTGGTCCCCTGTGAATGCACAATGTGTCCTGGTGCTGGTGGACACAGGAGCTGAGTGTTCTTTAATTCATGGTAACCATGAGCGTTTTCCTGGGACCCCTGCAGTGATAGATGGCTATGGGGGTAAGGCACTTAGAGGGAAGAAAGTCCAAATCTCATTGGGGATAGGGCATTTACCCCCAAAGGAGTATACTGTGTACATTTCTCCCATCCCTGAATATATTTTGGGGTTTATATATCCTGCAGAGACTGTGTTACAGACCACTGCAGGTGAGTTCAGACTGAGGGTACATGTGATAAAGGCAGTTATGAGGGGACATGCTAAGCACCCACCTGTAGCTGTGCCTGTACCTTGGTGGGTGACAAATACTAAGCAGTATAAATTGCCTGGGGGGCACAAGGAAATTGGAGAAACTCTGAAGGAGTTGGAGAGGGTGGGCATCGTAAATCCCTCTCATAGTCCTTTTAATTCCCCAGTGTGGCCAGTGAGAAACCCAGCTGGCTTCGGACATATGACTGTAGACTACAGGGAATTGAATAAAGTCACATCCCCTTTGCATGCTGCTGTCCCCTCTATAGCAGACATTCTGGACACCCTCAGCCATGAAATGCAAACATATCATTATATAGTAGACCTTGCTAATGCTTTCTTCTCTATTGACAGAGCACAGGAAAGCCAGGAACAGTTTGCTTTCATGTGGGAAGGCTGGCAGTGTACATTCACTGACCTTCCACAAGGATATCTCCACAATCCCAACATCCATCATGGACTTGTAGCCAAGGAGTTGGCCACATGGAGGAAACTGCAAACAGCGTGGTTGTTATCACTACATTGATGATATTATGCTCACATCTGATTCTCTTTCAGATTTAGAAGTGGCAGTTCCTAGACAGTTGCAACATCTACAGGAAAAAATATGGGTTGTGAACAGCACCAAGGTTCAGGGACCTGGTTTGTCTTTGAAATTCTTGGGGGTTGTCTGGTAGGGAAAAACTAAAGTTCTTCCTGAAGTAGTTATAGACAAGGTCCAGGCTTTCCCTATCCCTACCACTGTGGCAGTATTGCAAGAGTTTTTGGGTCTTTTGAGCTACTGGAGAGTGTTTATTCCACACTAATCACAAATTCTGAAGCCCTTATACTGGTCGGTATGATAGGGCATCAGGTGGGACTGGAATGAGACATGTGCAGCTGATATTACTGCTGCCAAGTGGGCAGTCAAGGCCATACAGGCCTTGAATGTAATGGACTCATCAAGGCCCTGTGAACTTGATGTTCATGTAACTGAAGATGATTATGGATGGGGTCTTTAGCAACGGGTTGAACAGTCATGCCAACCTGTTGTATTCTGGTTGTATTCTATGGAAAGGAGCAGAGGTCCAGTTTTGATAGAGAAGCAACTGGCTGCTGTGCACCACACCTTGCTGGCTACAGATTCCATTGCTGGACCAGCTCCAACCAAGGTAGTAATCACGTATCCCATCGTGGGGTGGGTGCAAGAATGGACCCAAAGGCCATGAAGTGACGTGGCACAGACACCTACACTGGCCAAATGGGGCGCATATTTTCTGCCCTCTCTACTAGCTACTTAAGTGGATAACTCCAACGCTTATTGGGGCCAGTGACCTATATGAATGGAAAGCAGGAAGAACTTGCTTTTCAGCCCTTGGTAGCCGAGACTCCTTATCAGGAGGGAAAAGCCCCTAGACCTGAAGATGCTTGGTATACAGACGGCTCCAGTCATGAGCAGCCCCCGAAGTGGAGGGCTGTGGCTTACCATCCTAAGACTGAGACAATATGGATGGAGGATGGAAAGGGGAAGAGCAGCTAGTGGACTGAGTTGTGGGCAGTATGGCTCGTGATCACCCAGGAGCCTTCCTCCATAGTTATCTGCACTGACAGCTGGGCCATCTATCAGGGCTTGACCAGGGCTACCGACATGGTATCATGCCAACTGGATGGTTGGTCACTGGCCCCTTTGGGGCAAAGTTGTGGCAAGACATATGGGCCTCTGGTCAGACTAAGACTGTTACTGTATATCATGTGACTGGCCATTTGCCTTTGGCATCCCCAGGGAATTATGAAGCAGATACGTTGGCCCAGGTATGCTGGCTAGAAGGAAAGCCTGCCTCTGATGTGGCCCAATGGCTGCACCACCATTTGTTGCATGCAGGCAAAAAACAATGTGGGCTACAGCCATCATTAGGGTTTGCTATTAACATTTGAAGAAGTCAGCAAAGCCCAGAAGGAATGCCTTGTGTGCTCTAAGAAGGACTTACACTGAGTCCCACAGCAACATAGTACAATAGCAAGCGGGCCAATACCCCTTGTTAGGTGGCAAATAGAGTATATTTGGCCTCTGCCATATCAGAAGTATACCAGTATTCCATGACTTATATGGACACTGCTACTAGACTATTAGTTTCTTTTCCTGCACATCATGCAGATCAGCAAACCACCAAGAGGGGCCTGGAGTGTCTCTTTGCAGCCTATGGCCGGCTGCAGGTGATTGAGAGCAATCGAGGCACCCACTTTATTGGACATGCGTTACAAGAATGGGTGCAGTAGTTAGGAATAAAGTGGAAATTTCATGTACCATATAATCCTACTGGGGCAGGCATGATAGAGAGGTACAACGGTTTGTTGACATCTGGCCTGAAGTCGGACATCAATATTCTATGGGGTTGTTCAGTTTGCCTATGGATGGTACTGTAGCATTTGAATGAGAAGCCATGTAAAGGAACTTTAAGCCCTGTGGATATGCTCACACACCTTGCTGCCTCTCCTATACAATTGCACATCCAAACCAAAGAAGAGCTCTTGAAGCCAGGATATGGTCAGCAGAGCAACATTCTGCTGCCAACCCCTATTGCATTAAGCCCTGGAGACACTGTTGAATGAACCTGGCCCTGGACATTTTAACACAGCCAGTGATGGCTGGCCCTTCTGGCACCTTGTGGAAAAGGCCTGGAAGCTGGCCTCATATGTATTCTTGTGGTAACAGCTGAATGGCCCCCAAAGGTCATGGTAGTGTACCCAAAACGTCCAGGAGATAAGAGCACCTTGGGGGGAATTTTTGTTTTATCTTTATGGCCAGTACATGTACCTCCCATAGCCCTATATATTGACCCTCTGTAACTCCCACAGGGAGAGGGGTGAAAGTCTGGTATTCCAGAGCAGGACTAGATCCCATTCCTGCCATTGTTTTATCACAAGACCACTCTCTTGCATGTATCCTACCTGATGGACAAGATTTGCCTATGCTGGTGACATTAAAACATGTATCTTATTAATCTCAAGGTTATTTTCTCCTACAGTCCTTGTGGCCTGAATGTGTCCCCTGGCTGCAGCTGCCGCATGATGATTGCTCTGAACCCTCAGCTACTGCCTGCCTGTGGAGTGGAGTTTCTATGGACTTAATCTGTATAAGACTTTGAACCTAGCTGAATCCTCCAGCTTGAAGATTGTCATAATTTTATTGCTGTTGCTATTGTTATGTCATTATTCTGGTCACATTGCTCCAGTTTTTTCTCTCAGGGGCCATTGCAGAAGAAGGGGAATGAGTAGATTGTAAGGTGACATTTCTGGAGGGGTGGCCTGTGGGTAAAATTGTAACATTTTCAGAGTAGCTCACCTGGCTTTAGTGCATTTGCATATCTTCAGGGGTGGAGAGAAGTTCATCTCCATGTCAGTGGGTCATTACACACAACCAAGAGCGTGTTTAAACCTGAGAGTTTAATGGAAGGGGGTCTTGCTTGTTTGCTTGCTTGCTTCTTCAGAAGCAGAGAAGAGAGACGGCCCTGGACTACAGTTTGTAAGCAATAAACGGGTTTTAAACTTGATTTCTCCCTTTGACTGATTTCAGTTTTTAGAGGTAGTTTGCCCTGGTATTTTCCTCTCCCTGGACTTACACACACTTAGAAAGTTCTGTGACCCAAGAGAGGTGTGCACTGAAAGGTTGGGGTTTCCCCCTTTTAAGGATTTTTCAGGAATGTGACAAAGGGCTAGGGATGTAGAATTGTTAAGTGGTGTCAAGATGTTTATCTCTGATGATACATTAAATTTTGTATCAGTCCTCCAGGTAATTCTGCAAAATTGGCTTAACACAAGAAATTTACTGCTCTTGTTCTCTCCCAGGATAGCAGCTTCCTGCTCATATCAGTCAAGACTGTCTGCCCTTCCTCTAAGGTGGGCTGAGCTATTGTATGTTTGCTAAAGAGTGTGTTAAGAATCTTACTTCTTAACTTCTTAAGTTTTTTTAAATGCAATTTTAGCTTTAAGATTTGATCGTCCTGTCTTCATTATGCCGTGTATTGGTGGGCCGTTTAGCAGGCTAGAGTAAATCTTAACAATGGCATGATCTAATTGACACAATGAAGACGTGGGATGTGCTCAGATATTTTTCTTTATCTGGGGAAATTCAAACATTCAAGGCCAAATTGCTCCTGACCTTTTTAGCTTTAACTGATTAACTCATTAACTCTGAGTCTTTTTTTTAGTGGGCTTTCCTGGCCTTATTCTCTTTCCACCCCATTCACATATATTTTCCTGCCTAACAAGTTCATCTGAGTAGGCTTCTTGAAATAGATCACAGAAAGCAGCTATGGTCTATTTTGATTCTCAACAATACTGTAGTGTATGTGCAGATAGAGTCATGATAAAGCATGACAAAGCAAAAAGGTTTTTCCATTAGTTCTTGTTTCCTTACTGGGGTCCTTGGAAGACTCCCACAGTTTAAATCTATATAGATCTACCTACATCTTCTGGTTTCCTGAAAGACTTATTTGAAAGGACACCTTAAAAGTACCATAAAACTGTTGAAACCCTTTCAAATGGCCTAGGAAGTTTCATAAATCCCAAGGCAAATGCCAAGTGGTGCAGTGGTGTGTCAGCTAACCTAGTGATCTTGGTCTGCAGCATTTTCATTTGCTTAGTTCTATACCTGGGCCAGTAAGCTCTGTTCTCCAGGTAGGAGGTGGGGTTTTGTGCCCACAGTATGAAGAAGCTCTTCCATCTCTCCAGTGTTCCCTGGATGCAGATGTAGTCCAGAAGAACAGATTCTTATCTGGCCTTATAGCTCAATGGGACCCTAACAAGCTGTCAACTCTGATGGAAGCATGCAAAACCTCAAACAGTCAGGTTAAGGGGGAGTAGCTTGAGATTATGGATAGGATACCAAAATCAAGTGTGTGGAATCAAAGGCAGAGTTGAGATTAAATTCTGTTTAGTTCCTAGGAAAACCCAATGAGAGATGGCCGAGTTCTCCCTACTGCTCCTTTGGTTTAAAGCTCCTGGGTGTAGTACAAGTGTTGAGGATCTGGCACTAGAATGAGGAGCAACTGATTTCTGTTAGCCATTTTCAAATATGTTGTAATATTCATGTTTAAAGCCAAAATATGTGTGTTTCTTTAGTTATTTTTCATTCTAGTGTAGTCATGTACATCAGTGGCTGAAGAAGACTGCTGTTCAACATAGACAGATTGTTCAATGCAAACACTCAGATGGTAACATGTCAAACCAGTGATATTGCTACCTGAAGTAGAAGACAGGGCCTTTGGAACATATAAAGCTCTTCTGTGATTTGATCAGAGAGAGGAAGTATAAGGCACAGATAATAAAAGTGAATTGGTTAGCTGATCAGCGTTCTACTTAGAAATTTGTGTACATCCTACTTAGAAAACCTAGCTTCTATGCTACTGGTCTGAAATGAGGATTGATGAGACACCCCAGAATTTTGTGAACTTCTAAAGAATATGTAAATCTTATGCCAGGACATGTTATTATAATTTGTATTATGAATTATTTGTAGTGTATGATTAAACTACTATTTAATACTATTCTGTTAGACATTTAAAATGAGTAATGGTACACTAATAATCCAAAGTTTGTCAAATTTTATAGATCACAGTGTGACTTCTTAATATGGTGCTGAGGTCTTTGTGTCAATGGATCGCAATTTACAAAATCAACAAAATTAATATTACTAAAAGTTAACTATATTCAATATGTGCCCCATTTAAATTTTTTAACAAAACTTTTCTTTCAATTATTCTTGGTGGGGAAAACATATTTACATAAAAGAATATTCCCTATTTCCCCCCAAAAAATGCAAGTTGCTATATAAAATACGTGCAGTTATGCTTATTTTTAAGTATCTCCTAGGGTATATTCTTATTCTTTAGAGATCAGCAAATGATTTATTTTGCAGAAATTATAAGCTAATTTTGAAAAAATGTTCAATTATAATTTTATAAGTAGTAAGATGAATAAAAGATGTTTGCTAAACATGACTAAATTTTTAGAATTTTGGTGTTATTTTGGTGTTTTGAGGGAAAAAAACACCTTTGCAAACTTATTTCATGTAAGGAAGGTTCTTCAAATGCAGCAGATTCTGACACATTATTTTATTCAGACATTTGCTGCGTTTTAACTTTCTTGGACTGTAGTTAAAAGTAAGATAGGAATGCAAAATGGGAATAGAGGGCAAGAACCTCAACATAATAAAGGCCATATATGATAAACACACAGCCAACATTATACTGAACAGCGAGAAGCTGAAAGAATTTCCTCTGAGATCAGGAACTAGGAAGGAATGCCCACTCTCCCCACTGCTATTTAACATAGTACTGGAGGTCCTAGCCATGGCAATCAGACAAAACAAAGAAATACAAGGAATCCAGATTGGTAAAGAAGAAGTTAAACTGTCACTATTTGCAGATGATATGATACTGTACATAAAAAACCTGAAAGACTCCACTCCAAAACTACTAGAACTGATATTGGAATACAGCAAAGTTGCAGGATACAAAATCAACACACAGAAATCTGTAGCTTTCCTATACACTAACAATGAACCAATAGAAAGAGAAATCAGGAAAACAATTCCATTCACCATTGCATCAAAAAGAATAAAATACCTAGGAATAAACCTAACCAAAGAAGTGAAAGACTTATACTCTGAAAACTACAAGTCACTCTTAAGAGAAATTAAAGGGGACACTAATAAATGGAAACTCATTCAATGCTCATGGCTAGGAAGAATTAATATCGTTAAAATGGCCATCCTACCCAAAGCAATATACAGATTTGATGCAATCCCTCTCAAATTACCAGCAACATTCTTCAATGAATTGGAACAAATAATTCAAAAATTCATATGGAAACACCAAAGACCCCAAATAACCAAAGCAATCCTGAAAAAGAAGAATAAAGTAGGGGGGATCTCAGTCCCCAACTTCAAGCTCTACTACAAAGCCATACTAATCAAGACAATTTGGTACTGGCACAAGAACAGAGCCACAGACCAGTGAAACAGATTAGAGACTCCAGACATTAACCCAAACATATATGGTCAATTAATATTTGATAAAGGAGCTATGGACATACAATGGCAAAATGACAGCCTCTTCAACAGATGGTGCTGGCAAAACTGGACAGCTACATGTAGGAGAATGAAACTGGACCATTGTCTAATCCCATATACAAAGGTAAACTCAAAATGGATCAAAGACCTGAATGTAAGTCATGAAACCATTAAACTCTTGGAAAAAAACATAGGCAAATACCTCTTAGACATAAACATGAGTGACCTCTTCTTGAACATATCTCCCTGGGCAAGGAAAACAAGAGCAAAAATGAGCAAGTGGGACTACATTAAGGTGAAAAGCTTCTGTACAGCGAAGGACACCATCAATAGAACAAAAAGGAACCCTACAGTATGGGAGAATATATTTGAAAATGACACATCCGATAAAGGCTTGACATCCAGAATATATAAAAACTCACACGCCTCAACAAACAAATAACAAATAACCCAATTAAAAAATGGGCAGAGGAACTGAACAGACAGTTCTCTAGAAAAGAAATACAGATGGCCAACAGACACATGAAAAGATGCTCCACATCGCTAATTATCAGAGAAATGCAAATTAAAACTACAATGCGGTATCACCTCACACCAGTTAGGATGGCCACCATCCAAAAGACAAACAACAACAAATGTTGGCAAGGCTGTGGAGAAAGGGGAACCCTCCTACACTGCTGGTGGGAATGTAATTTAGTTCAACCATTGTGGAAAGCAGTATGGAGGTTCATTAAAATGCTCAAAACAGAACTACCATTTGACCCAGGAATTGCACTCCTAGGAATTTACCCAAAGAACGCAGCAATCAAGTTTGAGAAAGACAGATGCACTCCTATGTTTATCGCAGCACTATTTACAATAGCCAAGAATTGGAAGCAATCTAAATGTCCATCAGTAGATGAATGGATAAAGAAGATGTGGTACATATACACAATGGAATACTACTCAGCCATAAGAAGTGGAAAAATCCTACCATTTGCAGCAACATGGATGGAGCTAGAGAGTATTATGCTCAGTGAAATAAGCTAAGCAGAGAAAGAGAAATACCAAATGATTTCACTCATCTGAGGAGTATATGAACAAAGGAAAAACTGAAGGAACAAAACAGCAGCGGAATTACAGAACCCAAAAATGGACTAACAGGTACCAAAGAGAAAGGAACTGGGGAGGAAGGGTGAGCAGGGAGGGATAAGGGGGGGGAAGAAGGGGGTATTAAGATTAGCATGCATGGGGGGAGGGCAAAAGGGGAGGGAGAGCTATACAACACAGAGAGGACAAGTAGTGATTCTACAACATTTTGCTATGCTGATGGATAGTAACCATAATGTGGTTTTTAGGGGGGACCTGATAAAGAGGAGAGCATAGTAAACATAGTATTCTTCATGTAAGTGTAGATTTAAGATTAAAAAAACAAAAAAAAAGAAAGAAAGAAAGAAAAGGGGGATTACTCCTTGATAGGATAAAACTATCGGTAAATCAAAGATCAACACATGCTTTAAATATCCTTAATGTTGATCACTTAAAGGGTGTGAGATGATCAGCTATGGAGGTACTCTTTTCTGATAATATGCCTTTCTCTTAATAAAAAAAAAAAGCAGCTCCTGTGTGCTGACTTCAAATGAGTTCTACACAGTGGTATAGAGGGCATGTCAAAGTGTGAGCAAAGGGTCTGTTTGTTTCTATGCAGAAGATCAAGGCCTAGCTTGGCTACCCAGAAAATGAACTAAGATACGATATGAGCAGGAGCTTCCAGCATCAGCACTCTCTGGAGGACTCATGCCGGGACATGATCATCAAAAAGCCTGCACAGGGATCCGGGCGATGCTGTGGTTGTGGCTGCGTCCACCACACCATTTCCTGGACATGCCATAGGAATGAGGAGGGAGATTTCTAGGCTGGCATGTGCATACAGTGAGACAACGAATTTGACCGGATCTGTACTGTTGGAACTCAACCAGGAGTTGGGAGGGGTGCAAGTTGTAGCACTCCAAATTCTTATGACTATAGACTATCTACGGTTAAAAGAACATATGGGATGTGAACAGATCCCAGAAATGGGCTGCTTTAATTTGTGTGATTTCTCTCAGACTGTTCAAGTACAGTTGGACAATATCCATCATATCATAGACAAATTTTCACAAGTGCCTAGGGTGCCTAAATGGTTTTCTTGGCTTCACTGGAGATGGATGGTAATTATAGATTTGCTTTGTTTATGTCACCGTATTCCTATTATGTTAATATATGCACAAGTTAGTTAGTAGTTTAAAACCTATACATGCTTAAGGTACTCTACAAGAAGATATGTCAAAGAAATAATCAATCCTCCCATGTTTTCTACCATATGCTACCTCTATAGCTTTTCTTATTCCTTCCTAATTACAAACCTTAAATAGAATTCGTGCCTCATATCAAATTTACTGAGTATCTTAATTCCTCCATGTGGTAAAGATACCTCGAGACAAGTGCTGGGCATAGAAGCCACAGGGCATAAATCTGCAAAGAAGTAAAAAGCTAACCTTTTCAAACAATATGGCTTCTCTCTCACTTACCAACTTTACATTTCCTTGTATGGCCCCGTAAGATGACTGGTTAGCCAGAGACGGGTAAGATTCCTCAAGGGAGGAACAACCTATGACAGGCACCGTCGCAGGGGTGCGATCAGGTGAGAAATCGGGGAACAACAGTGGTGAAGCTTAGAACCTCACCCACCCCCCCCTTTTTTGAGAGAAAGCTTCTGCATCAGTGGATGTTTTATTGCCCTTGTCTAGCTTGGATAAGCACAGAGTCTACAGGCACACACCTGATCATCTACAACTGCTCTCTTACAACAGTAAATTATGTTTTCTAACTTTACCTTGCATCTACCTACCACTTCAGCATTTTATTAAAAATAAAAATAATAATAATAATAAAGGGAGAAATGTGGGATCCACATATAAATCAAGTATAAAAATCAAATGAATATTCATATTTGACCTGATTGTTTATAGTTCATAATGCGTTATCAAAACTGAAAGTTTCTGTGATGAATGCCCTTTTACTGTTCACCATGTAAGAACTTATTCACTATGTAAGAATTCGTTCACCATGTAAGAACTTGTTCGTTATGCTTCAGAAGATTGGAGACTGACAAGAATTAGGCTTGAGATGGATTAATGAGTGTGCATTGAACATTGATCCCCCTATACAGAATTTTATTGTTGTTAACAACCATTTGATCAATAAATAGGAGAGATGCCCTCTCAAAGACAAAATAAAAAAATTAAGTAGAAGAGGAGAGAATACTCCCAAACTCATTCTACGAAGCCAACATCATCCTAATACCAAAATGAGGCAAAGACCCCACCAAAAAAGAAAACTACAGACCAATAACCCTAATGAACATAGATGCAAAAATACTCAACAAAATATTAGCAAACCGAATTCAAAAATACATCAAGAGGATCATACACCATGACCAAGTGGGATTCATCCCAGGGATGCAAGGATGGTGCAACATTCAAAAATCCACCAACATCTTCCACCACATCAACAAAAAGAAGGACAAAAGCCACATGATCATCTCCATAGATGCTGAAAAAGCATTCGACAAAATTCAACATCCATTCATGATAAAAACTCTCAACAAAATGGGCATAGAGGGCAAGTACCTCAAGATAATAAAGGTCATATGTGATAAACCCACAGCTAACATCATACTGAACAGCGAGAGGCTGAAAGCTTTTCCTCTGAGATCGGAAACAAGACAGGGATGCCCACTTTCCTCACTGTTATTCAACGTGGTACTGGAGTACCTAGCCATGGCAATTATACAAAACAAAGAAATACAATGAATCAGATTGGTAAAGAAGTCAAACTGTCACTATTTGCAGATGACATGATACTGTACATAAAAAACCCTAAAGACTCCACTGCAAAACTACTAGAACTAATATCAGAATTCAGCAAAGTTGCAGGATACAAAATTAACAATCAGAAATCTATAGCCTTCCCATTCACTAACAATGAACTAATAGAAAGAGAAATCTGGAAAACAATTCCATTCACAATTGCGTCAAAATGAATAAAATACCTAGGAATAAACCTGACCAATGAAGTGAAAGACCTATACCCTGAAAACTACAAGACACTCTTAAGAGAAATTAAAGAGGTCACTAACAAATGGAAACTCATCCCATGCTCCTGGCTAGGAAGAATTAATATCGTCAAAATGGCCATCCTGCCCAAAGCAATATACAGATTCGATGCAATCCCTATCAAATTACCAACAGCATTCTTCAATGAACTTTAACAAATAGTTCAAAAACTCATATGGAACCATCAAAGACCCTGAATAGCCAACGCAATCTGAGAAGGAAGAATAAAGTGTGGGGGGGGGGGATCTTGCTCCCCAACTTCAAGCTCTACTACAAAGCCACAATAATCAAGACAATTTGGTACTGGCACAAGAACAGAGCCACAGACCAATGGAACAGAATAGAGACTCCAGACATTAACCCAAACATGTATGGCCAATTAATATACGATAAAGTAGCCATGGACATACAATGGGGAAATGACAGTCTCTTTAACAGATGGTGCTGGCAAAACTGGAGAGCTACATGTAAGAGAATGAAACTGGACCACTCTCTAACCCCATATACAAAAGTAAACTCCAAATGGATCAAAGACCTGCATATAAGTCATGAAATCATAAAACTCTTACAAAAAAACATAGGCAAAAATCTCATGGATGCAAACATGAGTGACTTCTTCATAAATATATCTCCCCGGGCAAAGGAAACAAAGGCAAAAATGAACAAGTGGGAGTATATCAAGCTAAAAAGCTTCTGTACAGCAAAGGACACCATCAGTAGAACAAAAAGGTATCCTACAGTATGGGAGAACATATTCATAAATGACAGATCCTATAAAGGATTGACATCTAAAATATATAAAGAGCTCACATGTCTCAACAAACAAAAATCAAATAATCCAATTAAAATATGGGCAGAGGAGCTGAATAGACAGTTCTCTAAATAAGAAATCCAGATGGCTAACAGGCACATGAAAAGATGCCCCACATTGCTAATTATCAGAGAAATGCAAATTGAAACCACAATGAGATATCACCTCACACACCAGTAAGGATCACCATCATTAAAAAGACAAACAACAACAAATGTTGGCGAGGTTGTGGAGAAAGGGGATCCGTCCTACACTGCTGGTGGGAATGTAAATTAGTTCAACCATTGTGGAAAGCAGTATGGAGGTTCCTCAGAATTCTCAAAATAGAAATACCATTTGACCCAGGAATTCCACTTCTAGGAATTTACCCTAAGAATGCAGCACTCCAGTTTGAAAAAGACAGATGCCCCCCTATGTTTATCGCTGCACTGTTTCCAATAGCCAAGATATGGAAGTAACCTAAATGTCCATCAGTAGATGAATGGATAAAGAAGATGTGGTACATATACACAATGGAATATTACGCAGCCATAAGAAAAAAACAGTTCCTACCATTTGCAACAACCTGGATGGAACTAGAGGGTATTATGCTCAGTGAAATAAGCCAAGCGGAGAAGGACAAGTACCAAATGATTTCACTCATATGTGGAGTATAAGAACAAAGGAAAACTGAAGGAACAAAACAACAGCAGAATCATAGAACCCAAGAATGGACTAATAGTTTCCAACGGGAAAGGAACTGGGGACGATGACTGGAAAGGGAGGGATAAGGGTGGGTAAAAAGAAAGAGGGCATTATGATTAGTATGTATAGTGCGTGGGGGACATGGGGAGGGCTGTACAACTCAGAGAAGAGAAGTATTGATTTTACAGCATCTTATTATGCAGATCGAAAGTGACTGTGAAGGGGTATGTGGGGGGGACTTGGTGAAGGGGGGAACCTGGTAAACATAATGTTCTTTCTGTAATTGTAGATTAATGATAACAAAATTTAAAAAATCCTATTCCAAGATGATTATCATGATTCAACCAGTCTGGTGTTCCTTGATAGAGACTATTGTCCTAACTAGGAGTTTGATTAATACAAGGAGACATTTCCATGGGGAAGTTTGGTGAGAAAGTTTAGCCACAATTTTTTATCTCATGTACCTGAAGGAGTGGTTAATTGTTGGGGCAAACAGTAGTGTAACAAAAAAATGAAGTGATTTGGAAAACCTTGGAGATGAGAAGTCCATAGAGATCATCGAAAATCTCCAAAATTATTCTGTGAATCTAGAAGGTCAAACAAATATGCAGGGCTGTACACATGCCCAGGGATGTATACAAACTCAGGAAAGAGTTAAGAAGTCCATAAATTCTCAACTGTAGCTCACCTTGAGTCTCTCTGAAAGCATTAAGTGAGGGTTAGGTCAGAGTTGTCAACCTTCCTGGCTGAGTGTTGAAGGTATATACCAACATTCATGCAGAAATCCTATGTAAAGACTGGGAGACTTAGTGTTTCCAAAAATTTATGGAAACAATTATCCTATCATTAGCTGACCACTAAAC
Organism: Manis javanica; assembly: GCF_040802235.1. Taxonomy (NCBI): domain Eukaryota; kingdom Metazoa; phylum Chordata; class Mammalia; order Pholidota; family Manidae; genus Manis; species Manis javanica. The sequence continues at coordinate 65,895,339 of NC_133174.1, forward strand.
TAAATGAGATGAAATATCCATGGTCAAACAAAACAATTAATAGATACTTTTACGGTATTATATCAAAATAGTCCAAAAACAACCACTAGGAGCAACAACAATGAACAGCAACAATAATACATTCTGGGGAGTGGTAAAATCAAATTTCCAGAGTTCTTACATGAAACTATTTAAAATGTCTCATTTTCAAGAAAAAAATATGAGACATACAAAGAAAAACTATGGCTTATCCAAGGGGAGGGGGGAAGCAGTCAATAGAAATTGTCCCTGATGAAGTACAGTCTTTGGATTTACTAAATAAAGACTTTTAATGAGTCATTTAAAATTTTTTCAAGAAACTAAAGGATTGTCTCCAAAGAACTAAAGGAAAGTAAGAGAAAAAAATCTCACCATAAAGAGAACATTGATAAAGAGATATAAATTATATAAATGAACCAAATAGAAATTCTGGAGTTGAAAAATGAAATAAAATGAATGAAAATTTCACTATAGGAGCTCTATAAACAATTTGAGCAGGTTGAAAAAATAATCAATGAATTGGAAAACATGTCAATTAAGATTATTCAGTGTGAAACACAAAAGTAAAAATATCTAAGGAATATGAATAAAACTTTTTTGATACCAATATACACATACTGGGAGTCTCAGAAAGAGAGAAGAGGGAAAGGGAGATAAAGAATATTTGAAGAAATAATGGCTGGAAATGACACCAATTCAATAAAAACATGAACCTACCAATCCAAGTATCTCACTGAAGGTCACATAGGATAAACTGAAATTGATTGACACAGATATGTTATAATCAAACTGTCAAAAACCAAAGGCAGAGAGCCTTGAAAGCTGCAAAAGAGAAATAACATTTTATATACTGGTAATTCTCAGTATGATTAATGTCTTATTTACAATCAGAAATCATGGAGGCCAAGAAGCAGTGGAATGTATCTAAGGGTGGAGAAAAAGATGGTGGAGTAGAAAGGAAAAACTGAAACCTCCTCCCAAAAACAGTTTAAAGAAGAAAATACAGCAAATACAACTAAACTCAAAATTACCTCAAGGCTGCTGAACAAACTACCTACACCCAGGGAAGAAGAGAAGACCTCAAAGAGAAAGGTAAAGTGGCAGAGCAGCAATCAAGTGTGACCCAAGCCCACCCCCACACAAACCAATGGGTGGGAGAAAGAGGAATGGAGTGGGGTGAATGTAGGAAACTTTTTTTGCTGAATACCTGTCCCTGGAAATCTGCTCCAGGAGTACAAGCCCACATTACACTGGGGTCTGGTGATTATTGGGGCTTACACCAAGGACAAGTGGAACACTTGGGGAGACTGAGATTTCAGCTGCTTGTGGAGAACAGACAAGCTCCACCAATCTCCCTGAGACAAAAGCAGAGATGGCAATTTGAAAGACTTGTCAGAGGTGGGAGGGCAAGGGTTGGATGGAGCTCTCTCCTCAGAAGAAAGTTCAGGTCAATGATATCTCCCCAGACCTCCCTTAGCCCAATAGCTTGGGAATGCTCAGGAGCCTCAGTTGCTCCATTCTCCTCACTGGCAAAACAGCCCTGAGCCACCTCCCTGAATGCACTGCTGTGAGCCAAACCACTTGGCCTAGAAGGAGTATAAGGCTTTGCTGCCTGGCAGGCAGAGGGAGACACTCACAGCATTCATGGATCCATTACAGCTGTGGATAAAATGAGAGTTCCTCTGGCCAGGATTCTGACCTGGCCCTGGTTGACTAACTCACTGCACACCTGTGGGCAATACATGGCTGATGACTCTATATAAAGAGCTCTGCCCAGTGCTCTGGGCACGACACAGTGACAGGGCTGCAAGGCTGCAGGAGAGCAGAGCAGAGGGTGGAGTGGTGGCAGCATTGAGGACAGAGGCACAGAGGATGGCTGTGCAGGATGACTGTGCAAAGAGGCCCAGAGGACGGCTGTGTGGGATGACCGTGCAGGCAGAGAGGCCCAGAGGATAGCTGTGCAGACAGAGGGGCCCAGAGGCAGAGACCGGTTGGCTGCATGCAGACTTGCTCTGAGTGAATGGGATTCTAGTGACTGAACTGCCACCTGGAAATAAATTTGGGTATAACCCTTTCAACCCAAGAATGTTTTGCTGTCAATTTCTTTGGTTACATTGAATCCATAGCGAATTTGCCCGGGGGCTGAAACCCATTGGCAAGACAACAGCCCAAGCAGGAAGGTGCCTGCCTGAGCCGCCCTGAGGACTCCTTCCTCCCTGTGGTTTTCCAAGCTCAATGATGCATGTCCTGCCCTGCCCCAGAGCCACACAATGTCCATGGCCAACCCACTGACCCTGCAGACTCACCTTTGCTCCAGGGCAAGCAGAAGGTGGACCCACCCACAGCAAACACAGTAAAAACTTCTGCTCTGAGACACAAAAGCCACTGAATCAAACTGCTGGAGCTACAGACTCAGACCGCAAGGGGATACAGACAGAAAGGCAGCCCTGCCCACAGTACACCAACACCAGAGGCTTCCACAACGTGGAACCAGACACTGGAGAGTAAAGGATCTTGAGGTTCTGGGGACCATAGGACAAGTCCTTCATAAAACTATTACTCCACAGGCCAGGAAACAAAGCAAACCATGCGATGCAAAGGAAGAAACAAAGAAACTGTGATGACATAAGGAGGCAGAGGAATATGCTCCAAACAAGACTATAGGACAAGACACCAAAAGAAGGCTAAATGAAACAGAGATCACAAATCTTCTTTTATTAATACATTTTTTATTTTATTTATTTATTTTTTATTATGGTATCATTAATATACAATCACATGAGCAACATTTTGGTTACTAGATTCCCCCAGTTATCAAGTCCCCAGCACATACCCCATTACAGTCACTGTCCATCAGCATAGTAAGATGCTATAGAGTCACTACCTGTCTTCTCTGTGCTGTACTGCCTTCACCGTGCCCCCAATATCATGTGTGCTAATCATAATGCCCCTTAATCTTCTTATCCCTACCTTCCCACCGACTCTCCCCAGTCCCTTTCCCTTTGGTAACTGTTAATTCTTTCTTGGGATCTGTGAGTCTACTGCTGTTTTGTTCCTTCAGTTGTTGCATTGTTGTTATACTCCATAAATGCATTAAATCATATGGTACTTATCTTTCTCCACCTGGCTTATTTCACTGAACATAATACCCTCTAGCTTCATCCATGTTGTTGCAAATGGTAGGACTTGTTTTCTTCTTATGGCTGAATAATACTCCATTGTGTATATGTACCACATCTTTATCCATTCATCTACTGATGGACACTTAGGTTGCTTCCATACTGTAATAAACCCAGGGGGGTGCATATATCTTTTTGAATCTGGGATCCTGCATTCATAGGGTAAATTCCTAGGAGTGGAATTCCTGAGTCAAATGGTGTTTCTATTTTTAGTTTTTTGATGAAACTCCATACTGCTTTCCACAATGGTTGTACTAATTTACATTCCCACCAGCAGTGTAAGAGGGTACCCTTTTCTCCACATCCTCGCTAGCATTTGTTATTGTTTATCTTTTTGATGTTGGCCAGTCTAATTGGTATGAGATGATATCTCATTGTGGTTTTAATTTGCATTTCTCTGATTATTAGTGATATGGAGCATCTTTTCATGTGCCCATTGGCCATCTGAACTTCTTCTTTGGAGAAGTGTCTGCTCAGATCCTCTGCCCATTTTTAACCAGATTATTTGATTTTTGTTTGTTGAGGAGCATGAGCTCTTTATATGTTTTAGATGTCACCTCCTTATTGGATACATCATTTATGAACATATTTTCCCATACTCTAGGATGCCTTTTTGTTCTATTCATGGTGTGTTTTGCTGTACAGAAGCTTTTTAGCTTGATGTAGTCCCACTTGTTCATTTTTGCTTTTGTTTCCCTTGCCCAGGGAGACATGCTCATGAAAAAGTTGCTCATGCTTATATTCAAGAGAGTTTTGCCTATCTTTTCTTCAAACAGTTTAATGGTGTCATAACTTACAGTCAGGTCTTTGATCCATTTCATGATTACTTTTACATATGGAGTTAGAAAGTAATCCAGTTTCATTCTCTTGCTTGTAGCTGCCCAGTTTTGCCAACAACAGCTGTTGAAGAGGCTGTCATTTCCCAATTGCATATCCATGGCTCCTTCATTGTATATTAATTGACCATATGTACTTGGGTTAATATATGGATTCTCTATTCTTTTCCACTGTCTATGGGTCTGTTCTTGTGCTAGTACCAAATTGTCTTCATTACTGTGGCCTTGTAGTAGAGTATGAAGTTGGGAAACATAATATCTCCTGCTTTATTTTTCCTTCTAGGGATTGCTTTGGCTATACCGGATGTTTTGTGGTTCCATATAAATTTCATAACTATTTGTTACAGTTCATTGAAGAATGCTGTTTGTGTTTTGATAGGAATTGCATTGAATCTTTAGATTGGTTTAGGGAGGATGGCCATTTGGACAATATTAATTCTTTCTACCCAAGAGCATGGGATGAATTTCCATTTATTTAGTGTCCTCTTTAATTTCTCTTAGGATTGTCTTATAGTTTTCAGGGTATAGGTCTTTCACTTCCTTGGTTAGGTTTATTCCTAGGTATTTTATTCTTTTTGATGCAATTGTGAATGGAATTATTTTCCTGATTTCTCTTTCTGCTAGTTCATCATTAGTGTATAGGAATACAACCGATTTCTGTGTATTAATTTTGTATCCTGCAACTTTGCTGAATTCAGATATTAGTTCTAGTAGTTTTAGAGTGGATTCTTTAAGGTTCTTTACGTACAGCAGCATGTAACCTGCAAACAGTGACAATTTAACTTCTTCCTTACCAATCTGGATGCCTTTTATTTCTTTGTGTTTTCTGATTGCTGTGGCTAGGAAGTCCAATACTATGTTGAATAAATGTGGGGAGAGTGGGCATCCTTGTCTTGTTCCTGATCTTAGAGGAAAAGTTTCAGCTTTTCACTGTTAAGTATGATATTGGCTGTGGGTTTGTCATATGTGACCTTTATTATGTTGAGGTACTTGCTCTCTATACCCATTTTGTTGAAAGTTTTTATCATGAATGCATGTTGAATTTTGTCAAATGCTTTTTCAGCATCTATGCTGATGATCATATGATTTTTATCCTTTTTGTTGATGTAGTGTATGATGTTGATGGATTTTTGAATGTTGTATCATCCTTGCATCTCTGGGATGAATCCCACTTGATCATGATGTATGATTCTCTTGATGTATTTTTGAATTCGGTTTGCTAATATTTTGTTGAGTATTTTTGCATCTATGTTCATCAGGGATATTGGTCTGCAGTTTTCTTTTTGTGTGGTGTCTCTACCTGGTTTTGGTATTAGAGTGATGCTGGCTTTATAGAATGAGTTTGGATGTATTCCTTCCTCTTCTTTTTTTTGGAAACTTTAAGGAGAATGGGCATTATGTCTTCTCTAAATGTCCAATAAAATTCAGCAGTGGAGTCATCTGGTCCGAGGGTTTTGTTTTAGGGCAGTTTTTTGTCCAAAGGTTTTGTTTCGGGGTAGTTTTTTGATTACTAATTCAATTTCATTGCTAGTAATTGGTCTGTTCAGATTTTCTGTTTCTTCCAAGGCCAGTCTTGGAAGGTTGTGTTTTTCTAGAAAGTTCTCCCTTTCTTCTAGGTCATCCAGTTTGTTAGCATATAATTTTTCATAGTATTCTCTAATAATTCTTTGTATTTCTGTGGTGTCTGTAGTGATTTATCATTTCTCATTTCTGATTCTGTTTACATGTGTATATTCATTTTCTCTTAATAAGTCTGGCTAGGGGTTTATTTATTTTGTTTTTTCCCAAAGAATTAGCTCTCGGTTTCATTAATTTTTTTCTATTGTTTTATTATTTTCAATTTTATTTATTTCTTCTCTTATCTTTATTATGTTCCTCCTTCTACTAACTTTGAGCATCATTTATTCTTCTCTATCCAGTTTCAATAGTTGTGAATTAAGACTATTCATTTGGGATTTTTCTTCATTCTTTAAATAGGCCTGGACTGTTATACACTTTCCTCTTAGAACTGCTTTTGCTGCATCCCACAGAAGTTGGGGCATTGTGCTGTTGTTTTCATTTGTCTCAATATATTGCTTGATCTCTGTTTTCATGTGATCATTGATCCATTGGTTATTTAGGAGCATGTTGTGAAGCCTCCATATGATTGTCAGCATTTCCGCTTTCTTCATATAATTTATCTCAAGTTTATACCTTTGTAATGTATGAAGTTACTTGGTATAATTTCAATGAATTTGCGGAGGCTCTTTTTATGACCTAGTATGTAGTCAATTCTGGAAATGTTCCATGTGCTCTTGAGAAGAATGTGCACCCTACTGCTTTTGGGTGGAATGTTCTATAGATGTCTGTTAGGTCCATCTGTTCTAATGTGTTGTTCAGTACTTCTGTCTCCTTATTTTCTGCCTGGTTGATCTGTCCTTTGGAATGAGTGGTGTGTTGATGTCTCCTAAAAGGAATGCATTGCATTTTATTTCCCCCTTTAATTCTTTTAGTATTTATTTCACATATGTATGTGGTCCTCTGTAGGGTGCATAGATATTTATAATGGTTATATCCTCTTGTTGGACTGAGCCCTTTATCATTATGTAATGTCCTTCTTTGTCTCTTGTTACTTTGTTTGATTTGAAGTCTATTTTGTCCGATACAAGTACTGCAATACCTGCTTTTTTCTCCTTACTGTTTGGATGAAATATCATTTTCCATCCCTTCACTTTTACTCTTTGTATGTCTTTGGATTTGAAGTGAGTCTCTTGTATGCACCATATAGATGGGTCTTGCTTCTTTTATCCATTCTGTAACTATGTGTTTTTTGATTGGTGCATTCAGTTCATTTACATTGTGGGTGATTATTGATAGATATGTACTTATTGCCATTACAAGCTTTGGATTTGTGGTTACCAAAGGTTCAAAGATAGCTTCTTTACTATTGAACAGTCTAACTTAACTCACTTATTATGCTATTGTAAATAGTCTGATGGTTCTTTCTTCTCTCCCTTCTTTTCTGCCTCCCCCATCCATTTTTAAAAATTTTTTTATTAAGGTATTATTGATATATACTCTTATGAAGATTCCACATAAAAAAACAATGTGGTTACTACATTTACCCATATTATCAAGTCCCCACCCATACCCCAATGCAGTCACTGTTCATTAGTGTATTAAGATGCCACAGATTCACTATTTGCCTTCTCTGTGCTACACTGTTATCCCTGTGATCCCCCACACCATGTGTACTAAACATAATACTCCTCAATCCCCTTAACCCCCAGTCCCTACCCGCTTCCCACACACCTCCAATTTGGTAACCACTAGTCATTTCTTGGAGTATGTGAGTCTGCTCCTGTTTTGTTCCTTCAGTTTTGCTTCATTGTTATACTCCACAAATGAAGGAAATCATTTGGCCCTTGTCTATCTCTGCCTGGTTTATTTCACTGACCATAATATCCTCCAGCTCCATCCATGCTGTTGCAAATGGTAGGATTTGTTTCTTTCTTATGGCTGAATAGTATTCCATTGTATATATGTACCACATCTTCTTTATTCATTCATCTACAGATGGACACTTAGGTTGCTTCCATATCTTGGCTATTGTAAATAGTGCTGTGGTAAACATAGAGGTGCATATGTATTTTTGAATCTCAGAACTTCTATTCTTTGGATAAATCCCAAGGAGTGGGATTCCAGGGTCAAATGGTATTTCTATTTTTAGTTTTTTGAAGAACCTCCATATCACTTTCCACAATGGTTGAACTAGCTTACATTCCCACCAGCAGTGTAGGAGGGTTCCCCTTTCTCTGCATCCTCGTCAGCATTTGTTGTTCTCAGTCTTTTCGATGCGGGCCATCTTTACTGGTCGGAGGTGACATCTCATTGTGGTTTTAATTTCCATTTCCCTGATGATTAGAGATGTGGAACATCTTTTCATGTGTCTGTTGGCCATCTGAATTTCTTCTTTGGGGAACTGTCTCTTCAAATCCTCTGCCCTTTTTTTAATTGGCTTGTTTGCATTTTGAGTGTTGAGGCATGTGAGATCTTTATAAATTTTGGATGTTAACCCCTTGTCAGATATGTCATTTACAAATATATTCTCCCACACTGTACGATGCCTTTTTTTTCTGTTGATGGTGTCCTTTGTTGTACAGAAACTTCTTAGTTTGATGTAGTCCCATGAGTTCATTTTTGCTTTTGTTTCCCCTGCTCGTGGAGATGTGTTCAGGAAGAAGTTGCTCATGCTTATATTGAGCAGATGTTAGCCTATGTTGTCTTCTAAGAGTTTTATGGTTTCATGCCTTATATTCAGGTCTTTTTTGCATTTTGAGTTTACTTTTGTGTACAGGGTTAAACAATAATCCAGTTTCATTCTCTTGCATGTAGCTGTCCAGTTTTGCCAACACCAGCTGTTGAAGAAGCTGTCATTTTCCAATTTTATGTCCATAGTTCCTTTATCATATATCAATTGACAATGTATGGTTGGGTTTCTATCAGCGCTCTCTAGTCTGCTCCACTGGTCTATGGGTCTGTTCTTGTGACAGTATCAAATTGTCTTGTTTACTGTGGCTTAATAGTAGAGCTTGACATTAGGAAGTGAGATCCTCCGAGCTTTATTCTTCCTTCTCAGAATTGCTTTGGCTATTCGGGTTCTCTTGTGGTTCCATATGCATTTAAGAACTATTTGTTCCAGTTCATTGAAGAATTCTGTTGGTGTTTTGATAGGGATTGCACTGAATCTGTAGATTGCATTAGGCAGGATGGCCATTTTGACAATATTAATTCTTCCTATCCATGAGCACAAGATGTGTTTCCATTTATTGGTATCTTCTTTAATTTCTCTCATGAGTGTCTTGTAGTTTTCAGAGTATAGGTCTTTCACTTCTTTATTTAGGTTTATTCCTAGGTATTTTATTATATTTCATGTAACTGTGAATGGAATTGTTTTCCTGATTTCTCTTTCTGCTAGTTAATCTTTAGTATATAGGAATGCCACAGATTATTGAGTATTAATTTTGTATCCTGCAACTTTGCTGAACTCAGGTATTAGATCTAGTAGTTTTGGAGTGGACTCTTTAGGGTTTTTTATGTACAATATCATGTCATCTGCAAACAGTGACAGTTTACCTTCTTCCTTACCAATCTAGATGCCTTTTATTTCTTTCTGTTTTCTGATTGCTGTGGCTAGGAAGTCCAATACTATGTTGAATAAATGTTGGGAGAGTGGGCATTCTTGTCTTGTTCCTGATCTTAAAGGAAAGACTTTTGGTTTCTCACTGTAAAGTATAATGTTGGCTGTAGGTTTGTCATATATGGCCTTTACTATGTTGAGGTACGTGCTGTCCATACCCATTTTGTTTAGACTTTTTATGATGAATGGATGTTGAATTTTGTCAAATGCTTTTTCAGCATCTATGGAGATGATCATGTGGTTTTTGTCCTTCTTTTTGTTGATGTGGTAGATGATGTTGATGGATATTCGAATGCTGCACCATTCTTGCATCCCTTTAATAAATCCTACTGGATCATGATGTATGACATTTTTAATGTATTTTTGAATTCGGTTTGCTAGTATTTTGTTGAGTATTTTTGCATCTGTGTTCATCAGGGATATTGGTCTGTTATTTTCTTTTTTTGTGTGGTGTCTCCTGGTTTGGGTATTAGAGTGATGGTGGCCTCATAGAGTGGGTTTGAAAGTATTCCCTCTTCTTCTATTTTTTGGAAAACTTTGAGGAGGATAGGTATTAGGTCTACACTAAATGTTTGATAAAATTCAGTGGTGAAGCCATCTGGTCCAGGCGTTTTGTACTTGGGTAGTTTTTTGATTACCAGTTCAATTTTGTTGCTGATAATTGGTCAGTTCAGATTTTCTGTATCTTCCTGGGTTAGCCGTGGAAGGTTGTATTTTTCTTGAAAGTTGTCCATTTCTTCTAGGTTATCCAGTTTGTTAGTATATAATTTTTCATAGTATTATCTTATTATTCTTTGTCATTTCTGTTTCTGTTTATGTGAGTAGACTGTCTTTTTTTCTTGATAAGTCTGGCTAAGGGTTTATCTATTTTGTTTATTTTCTTGAAGAACCAGCCCTTGCTTTCATTGATTCTTTCTGCTGTTATATTCTTCTCGATTTTATTCATTTCTGCTCTAATCTTTATTATGTCCCTTCTTCTGCTGACATTGGGCCTCATTTGTTCTTTTTCCAGTATCATTAATTGTGAGTTTAAACTGTTTATCTGGGATTGTTTTCCTTTCCTGAGGTAGGCCTGTATTGCAATATACTTTCCTCTTAGCATAGCCTTGGCTGCATCCCACAGATTTTGTGGTGTTGAATTATTATTGTCATTTGTCTCCATATATTTCTTGATCTCTGTTTTTATTTGGTCATTGATCCATTGGTTATTTAGGAGCATGTTGTGAAGCCTCCATGTGTTTGTGGAATTTTTCATTTTCTTTGTGTAATTTATTTCTAGTTTCATACCTTTGTGATCTGAGAAACTGGTTGTTACAATTTAAATAATTTTTAATTTAGTGAGGTTCTTTTTCTGGCCTACTATGTGGTCTATTCTGGAAAATTTTCCATATGCACTTGAGAAGAGTGTGTATCCTGCTGCTTTTGGGTGTAGAGTTCTGTAGATATCTGTTAGGTCCATCTGTTCTAGTGTGTTGTTCATTGCCTCTGGGTCCATACTTATTTTCTGTCTGGTGGGCCTTTCCTTTGGAGTGTGTGGTGTGTTGAAGTCTCCTAAAATGAATGCATTGCATTCTATTTCCTCCTTTAATTATATTAGTATTTGTTTAACATATGTTGGTGCTCCTGTATTGGGTGCATATATACTTATAATGGTTATATCCTCTTGTTGGACTGACCCCTTTATCATTATTTAATGTCCTTCTTTATCTTTTGTTACTTTCTTTGTTTTGAAGTCTATTTTGTCTGATACAAGTACTGAAACACCTGCTTTTTTCTCCCTTTTTTTTTGCATGAAATGTCTTTTTCTATCTCTTGACTTTTAGCCTGTGTATGCCTTTGTGTTTGACGTGAGTCTCTTGTAAGCAGCACATAGATGGGTCTTGCTTTCTTATCCATTCTATTACTCTGTGTTTTTTGATTGGTGCATTCATTCCATTTACATTTAGGGTGATTATTGAAAGATATGTACTTATTGCCATTGCAGGCTTTAGATTCATGGTTAGCAAAGATCAAGGGTAGCTTCTTTACTATCTATCCATCTAACATAACTCTCTTATTAAGCTATCATAAATGCAGTCTGATGATTCTTTATTTCTCTACCTTCTGATTCCTCCTCCTCCATTCTTTATATGTTAGGTGTTTTATTCTGTACTCTTTGTGTTTCCTTTGACTGTTTTGTGAATAGTTGATTTTACTTTTTGCCTTTAGTTAGTATTTGGTTGGTCTACTTTCTTTGGTTTGATTTTATTTTCTCTGTTGACATCTATTTAGCCTTAGGAGTGCTTCCATCTAGAACAGTCCCTTTAAAATATATTGTAGAGGTGGTTTGTGGGAGGCAAATTCCCTCAACTTTTGCTGTCTGGGAATTGTTTAATCCCTCTTTCATATTTAAATGATAATTGTGCTTGATACAGTATTCTTGGCTCAAGGCCCTTCTGTTTCATTGCATTAAATATATCATGCCATTCTCTGCTGACCTTTAAGGTTTCTGTTGAGAAGTCTGATGATTGCCTGATGGGTTTTCCTTTGTAGGTGACATTTTTTTCTCTCTCTGGCTGCCTTTAATACTCTGTCCTTGTCTTGGATCTTTGCCATTTTAATTATTGTATGTCTTGGTGTTGTCCTCCTTGGGTACCTTGTGTTGGGAAATCTGTGGGCTTCCATGGTCTGAGAGACTATTTCTTTCCCCAGTTTGGGGAAGTTTTCAGCAATCATTTCTTCAAAGACACTGCCTATTCTTTTTTCTCTCTCTTCTTCTTCTGGTACTCCTATAATGCGAATATTGTTCCGTTTGGATTGGTCACACAGTTCTCTTAATATTCTTTCATTTCTGGAGATTCTTTTATCTCTCTCTGCTTCAGCTTCTCTGTATTCCTGTTCTCTGGTTTCTATTCCATTAATGGTCTTTTGCACCTCATGCAGTCTGCTTTTAAGTCCTTCCAGAGATTGTTTTATTTTTGTATTCTCCTTCCTCACTTATCCTTTAGCTCTTGCATATTTCTCTGCAGGTCCATCAGCATGGTCATGACCTTTATTTTGAATTCTTTTCCATGCAGCCTGGTTATATCTGTCTCCTCAGGCCCTCTCTCAGGGTTTTTCTGGGTAATTCTGGACTGGACCAAATTCTTCTGCCTTTTCATGGTGATAGATGTAGTTGTAGGCATGTGGCATGTATGCCAGCTGGGAGAACAAAGTCCCTTCCTTCTTGCTTGTCACCCTGCTCCTCTGTGCTGCCTGTGTTGGTCACCCACACACTGGGAGCAGTGTCTGGGTTAATCCCCTTAGCCACTGTGTGCAGGGCATCCCAGAACCCTGCAGGGAGTGGCAGGCATCCTGGGTGTGCTCTCCTGTGAGAAAGGAGCCCCTTCACACCCTGTCCCAGCTTCCTCTGCCTCCGCTGGGCAGCTGCACGCTGGCAGTGGCCCTTGGGTGTGGCCTGGGCAGCTGAATCAAAACAATTTGCTACTGACACAAGAACAGACCCATAGATCAATGGTACAGACTAGCGAGCCCTCATATAAACCCAACCATATATGGTCAATTAATATATGATAAAGGAGCCATGGACATACAATGGGGAAATGACAGCCTCTTCAACAGCTGGTGTTGGCAAAACTGGACAGGTACATGCAAGAGAATGAGACTGGATTATTGCTTAACTCCATACACAAAAGTAAACTTGAAATGAATCAAAAGACCTGAATGTAAGGCATGAAACCATAAAACTCTTACAATAAAACATAGAAAAAAATCTCTTGAATATAAGCATAAGCAATTTTTCCTTGGCACCATTCCTTGGGCAAGGAAACAATATAAAAAATGAGCAAGTTTTACTACATCAAACTAAAAAGCTTATGTATAGCAAAGGATACCATCAGCAGAACAAAAAGCACCCTACTGTACTGGAGACTATATTCATAAATGACTCATCTGATAAGGGGTAAACATCCAAAATATATATAGAACTCATATTCCTCAGCACCCAAAAATAAATAACCTGATTAAAAAATGGGCAGAAGACTTGAACAGACACCTCTCCAGAGAAGAAATACAAGTGATTAACGGGCACATGAAAAGATGCTGCACATGGCTAATCATCAGGGAAACACAAATCAAACCACAATGAGATATCACCTCACACTATTTAGAATGACCACTATTCAAAATACAAGAAATAACAAATGTCAACAAAGATGTGGAGAAATGGGAAACATCATACACTGTTGGTGGAAATGTCAATTGGTGTGACTGCCATATAAAGAATTATGGAGGTTCCTCAAAAACTAAAAATAGAAATACCTCAGGATCTGGTAATTCCACTCCTAGGAATTTACCTGAAAAAAAAATCCCTAATTTGAAAAGATATATGCACATCTATGTTTATCACCATATTATTTACAATAGCCATGATATGGAAGCAAACTAAGTGTCCATCAATAAATAAATGGACAAAGTGTGGTACATATGCACAATCAAATATTATTCAGCCATGAAAAGAAATGAAATCCTCCCATTTGCTATATCTAGAGGGTATTATGCTCAGTGAAATAAGCCAAGCGGAGAAGGACAAGTACCAAATGATTTCACTCATATGTGGAATATAAGAACAAAGGAAAACTGAAGGAACAGAACAGCAGCAGAATCACAGAACCCAAGAATGGACTAATAGTTACCAATAGGAAAGGTACTGGGGATGATGGGTGGGAAGGGAAGGATAAGGGCAGGGAAAAAGAAAGAGGGCATTATGATTAGCATGTATAGTGCATGGGGGACACGGGGAGGGCTGCACAACACAGAGAAGACAAGTAGTGATTTTACAGCATCTTACTACACAGATGGACAGTGACTGTGAAGGGGTATGTGGGGGGGACTTGGTGAAGGGAGGAACCTAGTAAACATAATGTTCTTTCTGTAATTGTAGATGAATTACACCAAAATAAAAATTAATTAATTAATTAATTAATTTTAAAAAAAGTCAAGCAAAATAGAAGGAGCAAAATAACAGCAGGCTCATAGATACTGAGAAGTGACTAGTGGCTACCAAAGGGAATGGTTTGGGGCAACTCAAGGCAGAGAGGGCAGCAGATAAAGTGGCACAATCATTCATAATCACAATATAAGTTGGTCACGAATGGTAGCAGAGCACAGAGAATATAGTCAATGACTCTGTGACATCTTTCTACATTGATGTATAGTAGCCACACTAGAGTGGGTGATGATTTAATAATATGCATAACTGTTGAACCACTGTATTTTATATTTGAAACGAACATAAGATTGTATATCAAGGATATTTCAATAAAAAAACAAAACACCATCCAAGACTACACCCAGATACTGTCCCAAACTGGTGATAAACCCCAAATCTGTTGCAACCCCTTGTGCAATATAATTTTTATAATAGTATGAAGTCAAAGAATTTTACCAAATCAATGGTTCCTATAAAAGCTCTAAAATGTGATCTATTAATACACCCACATGGTATTAAAAATATCTTTGGACAATCTATTTAACCTTTTCTATTTCTTAAGCTCTAAAATGTAGTGGTTGTGAAGTTGATATTTTAAAAAGTTTTCTGAGGCACTCGGTACACTTTAAGTCAGTTACTCTTGCTGTAAAACAGAAATGCTCACTGGAACATACTTAGAATTAAACAGTGTAAAATATAGATCACAAATAAAAAATTAGTCAACTTGAATCAGACAGCTGAATTCTAACAAATGATTTATAATTGTATCTCACTAATAAAGATGCTAGTGAATGCAAAAAAAGCAGTTGAATGACATATTCAAAGAGCTGAAAGAAAACATAAAACAAAAATATAAAAACAAAACAAAATAAGACAAACAAAATAGCAGTAGACTCATAGAGACTGAGAAGTGACTGGCGGCTACCATGTGGGAGGGGTTGGTTGATGAGGAGGTTGAGGGGGATAAAGGGCACAAAATTTCTCAATCCATATGTTGGTCACAGGGATGGTAGTACAGCATAGAGAATATAGCCAATGATTCTGTAACATCTTCCTATGTTGACAGATAACTGCACTAGTGGGGGTGAACATTTAATAGTATGGGTAACTGTTGAACCACTGTGTTGTATACTTGAAACCAATATAAGATTGTATATCAACAGAACTTCAATAAAAAATGGAACAACTGTGAACCAAGAATTCTATGTTTGGCATAACTATCTCTCAAAACTGAAGGATAAATTAAGTCATTCCAAGATAAGCAAAAAATGAGAAATTTGTCAGTATTACACCTGCCTTACAAGAAATGCTAAAAGGAGTTCTTAGGCAGAAATGAAATTACACCTAACAGGAACTCAAATCCACAAAAAAAATAAAAACACTGCTAAAGGTAAGTAAATGGTAAATACAAGTCAGTTTAAATGTATTTTTTACTATTTTTTCCCTAAATGATTTAAATTACAATTGCATAAAGTAAAATTATTAATATATGTTGATGATAAGATAATCATTATTAATGTATGTACATGTTTATACAATGTATAAAAATGTTATCTGTGACAATGATAACATAGAAGTAGGAGGAATGGAGTTATAAAGGAACAAGTTTTGTATACTATTGAAACCAAGTTGGTATTAATTCAAACTTGACAGTTATAAATTAAGGTGTTAATTGCAATCCTCCAGGCAACCATGGAGAACATAACAAATACATTGTAAATAAATGAAGAAGGATTCATAAAAACAGCTTGGAAATCATCTATTACATAAAAAGAGGATATTAATAGAGAAAATAGTGAAAAATACATCAGATGTATAAAAATAGCAAAATGGCTAATAAAACTGTTATGTTATCAGTAATTTTATTAATTAATGGATTAAAGACTCCAGAAAAATGCAGAGATTGGCTGAATAGATAAAAAAAAATTGATCCAAATGTATGTTGTCTACAAGTGACAAACTTTATCATTCAAAGACAGAATTTGAAAAAAAAAGATGGGAAAATGTATGATTACTACGGTGTCAATGTTATGTCCTCCCAAAATTCATATGTTGAAATTCTAATCCCCAAGGTGATGGTTTTAGGAGGTTGCCTTTTGGAGGTGATTAGGACATGAAGGCAGACCCCTTATCAATGAGGTTGCACAGGGATATCTTGCTTCCTCCATCACATGAGGATACAATGAGAAGTCACTAGTCTGCAGCCTGGAGGAGGAACCTACCCAGACCCTGACTATGCTGACACCCTGATGTTGAACTTTTAGCTTCCAGAACTGTAAGCAATAAATTCCTGCTGTTTATATGCTCTCCAGCCTGTTTTTCTTTTATAGCAGCCTGGAAAGACTAGATGATGACACAAACCATAACCAAAAGAAAATGGGAAAGGTTATATTAACATCAAACAAAACAGAATTTAAAACAAAAAAATTATTTCCATAAGGAAAAAAGGGCACTTTATGCTGTTAAAGGGTCAATCCATAAAGATTCTATAACAATTATGAGCATAAATTCACCTATCATGAAAACTCCAAAATACATGGAGCAAGAACTGACAGAATTGAAGGGCCAAATAGACAATTCGACATTATTTGAAGACTTCAATACCATACTTTCAATAATGGATAGAACAAATAAAGGATTGACATGGCCAGACTACTTGAACAGCATATGCCAATTAAACCTAATAGACACTCCACCCAATGAGAGTAGAGCATAAATTCTTCCCAAGTGCACATCATTAGTCATCAGGGAAAAGGAAACCAAAAGCACCATAAGGTACCACTTCACACCCATTAGAATGGGCATAAGTGAAAAGACAAACAATAGCAAGATGTGGAGAAATTGAAACCCTTATACATTATTTTGCAGGAAATGAAAAGTGATACTCTTTGGAAAACCATTTGGCATTTCCTTAAAAAATTAAATGTAGAATGATTATATGACTTAGCAAGTCTACTCCTAAGTATATGCCCAAGGAATTCAATACAAAATTCCACATGAAACCCTGAACACATGTATTTATAGCAACATTATTTTTGATAGCCAAAATTGGAAATTCAAATGACTATCAACTGATGAAATTATAAAATATGGTATGTGCATATAACAGAATCTTGTTTAGCAATAAAAATGAATAAAGTGCTGATAAAGCTACAGGTAATTTATGCTAAATGAAAGAAGCTAGACACAAAAGACCATATAATGCATGACAGCATTTATATGAAATATCCAGAAATCTACTTCATAGACAAATATGTGTATTTTGTATAATATACAAAGTATTAGAAAGTAAATTTATATAATGAGTGAGACAGAGGTATCAGGGGCTGAGGGTAGGATGGACTGGGGAGTAACTACTGCATGGTATGGAGTTTCTTTTGGGGATGATGAAAATGTCCTGGAATTACATAGTGATAATAATTGCATAACTTTGTGAATATACTAGAAACTACTGAGTTTTACACCACAAGCCAGTGAATTTTATGGAATGTGAATTATATTTCAACTATAAAATTTTATGAGAAAAGTAACTATGAATATACATGAAGTCATCCAGTAGGAGAGGTGGACAACATGGATTAATGGATGACAAATTTTACAGAGAGGGAAACTATAAAGAAACATGAAATTGAAATGCTAAAAACAAAACAAAACAAACCTATTATGTCAGAGATTCATTCTTTCATTGGTTTTATCATCCTACAGGAGTCAGCTGATGAAAGAATCTGTAAACCAATACAACTCAATAGAAATTATCTAAAATGAAACAAAAAGGAGCATAAATTTATTTAACATTTAATATCTATGGTCATATCTGCATATTTTTGTTGCCAACATTTTTCTTTTTTATGAAATAATTGTCATAATATATGATAGTTGTTCTATTTGATGAAATATCAGTCTTATATACCATATATGACTCTTTTTTAGAGATCTGTATTATTTTATTGAATCCTTACAACAACCCAGTTAGTACTATTCCTTATGTTTTATTAAAGAGAAATTTAAAGTTTAGAGAGATTTTGTGACTACCCACAAAAGTGCAAAGCTAATAAATGGTAGATGAGGGTCATGAATCTGGATACATACCAAATCTCAGGTGCTTGACCAAAATACTAAGCTGCCTCTTGGCTTTCTTTCATTTATCGTTACCCTTCAAAGAGAAAGGGGTTATTTTCAGCTGTTTAACAGTGCCTTTTGCCATTAGGAGACATCTTGGGAGCTTTTGTGTTTGCTTCCATTCTTCTTATTCTCCAAAATACAAGTTCTATGAGGGCAGATTTCTTCTTTATTATTGAGTCATCTGCAACTAGAATGGACATAAGAGTTGGTCAATAATATTTATTGTTGGATGGGTGGATGAATCCTCACCTGAGCCAATATACAATTTTAATAATAATCACAGAATACAGCTACCCAGTGAGCCTTAGCTTATAGCCAATAATGATTATGGCAGCTCGTTTGATTCTGTAGCCAAGACCTAGAAGCTCCCCAAACTTCTTATTTTTATTTTCCAATTTAGAATTACAGGAATGAGTGATCTTGTAAAGTAAAATTTACACTTTAGATGGAGAAAGATCACAGGTGTGGGCCTTACTATATTTGCTGCCTTGTCCCACTTACTGAGGCTCCTATACCTGTTGAACAAGAATACTACTTACTGTTATTATTGGAAGAGTAGTCTTAGAAATCCCCACTCCCATAGCAAGGTTAGGATGAAGTTATGCTTCTGACTTTTAAATTTTGAATTTGATAGTTATTCTTACATTGAAACCATGTTGTATATTGTTTTTAGTTTTTAATTAAAAATTAATGCAACAAATTAACCAGGCATATACTCTGACTCAGGTACTATGATGGGCCCTGCAGATGAATCATAAATCAAGAAACACCTTTCTCTCAAAGAAGTTCCTGACCCATGGGAAATAAAAATCAGAAAATTTTGATGAGATCTTCCATGTTTTATGTGAGCACTAAAGAGTGATAAACCAATTCTGCTTTGAAGGTCAAGGGAGTCAGGAAAGTTTTATAGAGGAAGTAACATTAAACCTGAATCTGGAAGGATGAGTAGGGATTTGCCTGGCAAATGAGTGAAAAAAGGCATTAGAGAGGGAACAGTAAATGTGATACTTAAATGTATGAAGTGAATGTACAAAACAACATGACACATTCAGAAAACTGAAGGATCATAAGGCTGTGGAGGTTGGCAGGAGATTTACCAATGGAAGTCATTGAAGGTACCTGGATAGGGAAGTGGCATGTTCAGACCATTTGGGCAGCAGGATGAAATGTTGAGGACCTGAACTTGATGATTCTATGGTATAGGAGAGGGGAGGTGGAGATGATATGCATTATTGAGATATAAGCTATAGGATTTAGTGGTAATTTCTTGGATAGGAAAGGTTAGAGAGAGAGAGGAATTCAGGTTGCATTTCACTGCACTGAGAAACACAGAGGGATCAGTATTTTGATGTCCTGGGGAGGAAGGTGGAATGTAGAATGATTTGAAAAAGACGTCAGCTTTTGACATATTAAAGTTGAATTGCCTGTAGTATATCCAGGTGGAGAGCCCCAGTAGTCAGTCAGAAATACGTGTTTGAAGCTCAAGGGAGTTATCTGAACTGGAGATAAATATTTGGTAATCAGCAGCAAATAGGTGGTGGCTGAAGCTGTATATGTGATGAGATCACCTAAATAGAATATGTAGAGTGAGAAAGCAGTGAGTTGATAGGCTGCCTTAGATCCCTAATCAGCACCAAGAGCCTGATTCCTATGGGAAAATGCTCCCTAGAGCCCAAACAACCAGATTACATATTGGGGTTTCCCCCCAAATCTGGGAATAAAAGCAAAAATCAGAACAAAACAAAACCTCATGCTTGTAAATAGAACTTTAGAGTTTACTAAGCACTTCCATACACATTATCTCACTTGATCATGATAACATCTCTGTGGAGATAGGCAAGGCAGGGATTGTTTCCCCCTGCATATTAGTGATGGATTTTTATTTCCAAAGCATAGTAACAAACTTTTGGAATGCAGTCAGTTCAGAAGTTGAGAACAGCCTATAATAATCATACGTTATATTTATAATATGTACTTTTTTGGATATTATCTACTTTAGCTATCACATTAAGACAGATATTGTTACACTGATTTTCACAGATGAAAAACCTGAGGTCCAGAGAGGTTGGACAACTTGCTGATGATGGCACAGTTCCTTAGTAGCAGAATCAGGGCTAGAACTAAGGCATTATTAAGTCCCCAATTCACCATTTTCCCACACCAAACTACTTTCAGGTAGTGGAGAAAATAGACCCCTAACATAAGAATGCTTTACTGATATTTTCAAGTAGATCTCAAAAACTTTTATGGCAGAGGTATTTAAAAAGTTAGAAAAATGAAGTTTTAACAAATCGTTTCAAGTTAATAATAAAAATATACAAAATCATTTTTTTCAGAGAAGGTAAATATAGAAAGAAATGACATCTGAAAAATAATTCATAAACAAACACCAGATGAGTGTAAATCTTAAAGAGTGAAATGACAGTGGGGAATAATGTAGGAGATTATATAGTTAAGGAGCTAAAAATGAAATAGGGGATGGAAGAGGGGCCAGAGAGGAAGCCACAAATAAAACATGAATTGTATTCTGTAAGTTGACTGTATGTTTTAGTTAGATGATCAGAACATGGAAATGATTTTCAGAACTGTATTTTACACTGTCTTTAAGGTTCCCAGGCTATACCTTGAAAGCCTAATTCATCCTCTTCATTATTTTACGGTTAGCATTGCTAATCTGGACTTGGACAGGAGTAAGGGCACACTTTATAAGTAGACAAGGAGATACTCCTTTTTCCTGTTCCTGTGAGAGGGCTAGTATTATGTAAATTTTTGCTAAGTGTAAAGTTGCCCTTTGGTATTCTCCCTTTTTGAAGTCTTCTCTCATGATTCCATGCCTCATACAGTATCTTTACACTACTTTCTATGGTGTGGGGATGTGGGTTGCGGAGAAACAAATAGACCTGTCCAGACTTAGCTTCTATATTCCAGAATTCCATCTACCCCTCTTCTAAATGTCAGAGTTTCATCCACACTTCCCTAACTTTTCCACCCTCAGAATGTCAGTTAGGAAAGAAGTTTGGAGGATTTAATGAAAGAAGTTTGGAGTGATTTAATGTATTCAGGAATGTGAGTAAATGAGTAACAGTTCCTGAACCTTCCCATAAGTAACTTTGAGAGGATGCTTTGTTTAACCATATATATAACTTTTCAATTGAGAGATGTTTGGACTGTGTGACAAAATGAAGTGAACACAACAAACAGTGGAGCAGGGGGAATATGTTTTTGGCTCAGGGTATAACCAGAGGCAATGTTTTTTTAAAAAAATTTTTTATTAAGGTATGATTGATATACACTCTTATGAAGGTTTCACATGAAAAAACAATGTGGTTACTACATTTACCCATATTATCAAGGCCCCACCCATACCCCAATGCAGTCACTGTCCATCAGTGCAGCAAGTTGCCAGAGATCCACTATGTCCCTTCTCCGTGATACACTGCTCTCCCCGTGATCCCCTACACCATGTGTACTAAACATAATACCCCTCAGTCCCCTTCTCCCTCCCTCCCCACCTGCCCTTCTATACCCCTCCCCTTTGGTAACCACTAGTTCTTTCTTGGAGTCTACCAGAGACAATCTTGATAGTAAGTGGGCCCCAGTTAACTCTCTTAAGCTGTTCCTGCTTTTCATAGCTTCTTCCTCTTTATCCTTCTTATTCTACATGTAGGAACCTGTGTATTCCCCTAAAACATGAGATTTTTAAATCTGACTCCATTAAGGGTTTTGTATATATCAGGCTAAATCAGAGTCCTTTGTAAGCAGGGTATGAAAATCAGGGACTGCTGTAGAGTCTTGGGGACAATGGGTTTCTGGGTAATTGTACTGGATGGATCAGGCTGATTTGACTGTCTCAGAATGTAGTTCCTCAAGTGGGGTAGGAAGTTTCTATTGTTATATCGCTTATTTTCTTCAAGAGGGGCAGTCAGCTTCTTCTCTAAGATGACCCTGGGAGCTATCGCATTAGTAGTAACAAATCTCTGGTCTAGGAGTTTCCATGCCCTATGTGCCCAGAGGAAAAGAGGCAGAGCAGGTGTGGCATTGGGCTGGGGCTGGGAGTGAGGTGAATAGGGACTTTTCCTCCTGTGGGTAAAATTGTAACATTTCCAGAGTATCTCTCCTGGCTTTAGTGCATTTGCATATCCTCAGGGGTGGAGAGAAGTTCATCTACATGTCAATGGGTAATTACCTGAGCAACCAAGGGCGTGTCTGTACCTGAGAGTTTAAAGGGAGGGGCTGGCTTGCTTTCTTGCTTGTTCCTCAGGAGCAGAGGAGAGAGATCGCCGTCGACTGCAGTTTGTAAGCAATAAATGGGTTTTTAAACTTTATTTCTCCTGTTGACTGATTTTGGTTTTTAGAGGTATTTTGCTCTGGGATTTTCTCTCCCCAGACTTACATCTGGAGGCAGTCGGCAGGGTGCCTCTGAACACGAAATCTGTCATAATAAGTGTGACCTTTGGGAGGGCTGCTCCTGTGTATGGTGGGGAGGCCCCAGTGGATGCAGCACCAAAGGGTGCCATTTCACCTGTTATTATCACCCCAGCTGTGGGGCGGCCAAGTTGGGAACCCCTAGTGGGTAATAAGTCTAGGGTAAAGTACTTCTTAGAGGGGTGGGACCTCCCAAACTGGGGAAGGGTGAAAACAGTGGAAGCTGCAGAATTAGCCCTCCATGAGTTGGAAGACTGCTTTGGGACCTTAGGGAGCCATGTAGCAGCTGGCATTGTAGAGTCTCTTTTCATTGAGATAGTGGAAAATGTTATGCAGGAGAAAGAGAGGATTATGGAGGGACTTAGGCAGGAGAGAGACACACTTCAGCATTGCTTGGAGGACTTGGGCAATAAGCTACGGGATGCTGTTAAAAAAGATAGTTACTGAAAAGGCAGGTCATGCTCCTAGAAGTTTCCTTAGCAGCAGCAAGTGGGGAGATGGCAGGAAAAGCCACATTGCAGGAGGCCGTGGGGGATGGGGAGGAAATAGTGCCTTCAGTCCTGGAAATGGTGGAGGAGGAGCCGTTCGTTAGTTGGGGAGCCCTAGAGAGAAGACGAGGAGGCAGGGCCATTAGTGGATCTGCCACCCAGGCCACCGCAAGAGCATCTTCTGTTTTAAAGGTCTGCCCAGCTGTAATTAAAATAAAAATGAAACAACCACAGGCTCCTCAGGGGGAGGAGCAGCTCCCTCCCCAGGTTGTGGAGCACTCCACACTCTGCCCCTATACCCAGGATGAGCTGGTGGACAAGAGCCTCTGGTATAGGCAGAGGCCATCAGAATCTCTGCCTACATGGCTTTTACATCTCTGGGATATGGGGGTGGAGAACATTGTTATGTCGGGTACTGAGATGAGTAGAATGGCTTCCCTGACCACTCTTCCCTCTGGCGCTGGTTGCAAAATGCCCATCACACCTAAGGGAATCAGATCCTCCTGGAATGAATGACAGCTGCCATCAGGATAGTTTGGCCTAATCAGGGTGATTTACCATATTTTCCTAGCAGTTGGAAAACATACTCAGAGCTCCAACAGGTACTGCAGGAATTGGGTATGAAAAACATTATCTATAATATGGACCTCCAGGGCCCTGATGAGGAGGTGTTTTCTATAGGAATGAGAAACTTGGTGCCTCATACAGTTCCCACATCTCTCTTTGGGTCCCTAGTGAATACCCTTGACCCCCCACCTAGGGCAACTCATAAGGGAGGCTACTATAACTTTAGCAAATCTGGGGAGGTTGAAACAATAAGGACACAGAAGGAAGTACAGGCCACTATGGAAAGGAGAAGTGCAAAAGCCCCGTGAAGGTCTTGAGGACCCAGATGTGGGTTGATTTGATAAAGACCAGGGTAGTGAAAGAAAAACTCCATGGGCAGCTCAATAGAATATTGTTAGAACTGTGGCACCAATTATAGCCAGAGCAGCAGTTGCAGCCACTGAGGTCCAGAACACAGAAACCAGAGACAAAGCCTCATGTCCAGCCTGTGTCCCTGCACAACTTCGTGGGAGGCAGTACTCAGGATTTGCCTGAGCCCTCACCCCCTAGGAAGATGATTGGGCATCGTGGTTCAATTGAGGGGGGTGTCAAAGTCCCCATCTTGGGGTACATGGTGGGAACCAGAGGCCACATGCAGAATTAGCAATTCATTGGTCCCCAGTGAGTGTACCATATGTCCTGGCACTGGTGGACATAGGAACTCAGTGTTCTTTGATTCATGGCAACCCTGAGTGTTTTCCCAGGACCCCTGCTGTGATAGATGGCTATGTGGGTAAAGCAATTAGAGTGAAGAAAACCCAAATCTCATTGAGGATAGGGTGTTTACCCTCAAAGGAGTATACAGTGTACATTTCTCCTATCACTGAGTATATTTTGAGGGTAGATACCTTCAGGGCCTGTGGTTACAGACCACTGCAGGTGAGTTCAGACTGAGGGTATGTGTGATAAAGGCAGTTCTGAGGGGACATGCTAAGCACCCACCTGTAGCTCTGCCTGTACCTCAGTGGGTGACAAATATTTAGAAGTATAAATTGCCTGGGGGGCACAAGGAAATTGGAGAAACTCTACAGGAGTTGGAGAAGGTGGGCATTATAATGCCCACTCATAGTCCTTTTAACTCCCCAGTGTGGCCAGTGAGAAAACCAGATGGCTCCTGGCATATGACTGTAGACTACAGAGAATTGAATAAATTTACATCCCCTCTGCATGCTGCTGTCCCCTCTACAGCAGATATTCTGGACACCCTCAGCCATGAAATGCAAACATATCATTATGTAGTAGACCTTGCTAATGCTTTCTTCTCTATTGTCACAGCACAGGAAAGCCAGGAACAGTTTGCCTTCATGTGGGAAGGTTGGCAGTGGACATTCACTGTCTTTCACAAGGATATCTCCACAGTCCCACCATCTGTTATGGACTTATAGCCCAGGTCTTGGCCACATGGAGGAAACCACAAACAGTGAGTTTGTACCACTGTATTGATGATATTATGCTCACATCTGATTTTCTTCCAGATTTGGAAGTGGCAGTTCCTAGACAGTTGCAACATCTACAGGAAAAAGGATGGGCTGTGAACAGCACCAAGGTTCAGGGACCTGGTTTGTCTTTGAAATTCTTGGGGGTTGTCTGGTTGGGTAAAACTAAAGTTGTTCCTGAAGCAGTTGTAGACGAGGTCCAGGCTTTCCCTACCCCTATCACTGTAGTGGTATTACAAGATTTTTTGTGTCTTTTGGGCTACTGGAGAGTGTTTATCCCACACTTGGCACAAATTCTGAAGTCCTTATACCAGTTAGTATGAAAGGGCATCACGTGGAACTGCGATGAGACATGTGCAGCTGTTTTTACTGCTACCAAGTGGGCAGTCAAGGACTTACAGGCCTTGAATGCAATGGACTCATCAAGGCCCTGTGAAGTAGATGTTCATGTAACTGAAGATGGTTATGGATGGGATCTTTGACAGTGGCTTGAATGGACACGCTAATCTATTAGATTCTGGTCACAATTATAGAAAGGAACAGAGGTTCAGTTCACCTTGAGAGAGAAGCAACTGGCTCCTGTTTTCCATGCCTTGCTAGCTACAGAACCTATTGCTGGAACAGCTCCGACCACGGTACTAACCACCTATGATACCATTGCGGGTATGTGTGCGAGACTGGACCCAAAGGCCATGAAGTGGTGTGGCACAGACACTTACACTGGCCAAATGGAGTGCATACTTACAACAGTGCAGCACCGTCTCTACTAGCCCCTTAAGTGGAGAACTCCAAAGCTTATTGGGGTCAGTGACCTATACCAGTGGAAAGCAGGAAGAACTTGCTTTTCAGCCTTTGGTAGTCAAGATTCCTTATCAGGAGGGAAAAGCCCCTATACCTGAAGATGCTTGGTACACAGATGGCTCCAGTCATGGGCAGCCGCCGAAGTAGAGGGTTGTGGCTCACCATCCTAAGACTGAGACAATAAGGATGGAGGATGGAGAGGGGAAGATCAGTCAGTGGACTGAGTTGTGGGCAGTATTGATGGTGATAACTCAGGTTTCTTCCTCCATACTTGTCTGCACTGACAGCTGGGCCATCTACTGGGGCTTCACCCTGTAGCTACCGACATGGTGTCATCCCAACTAGATGGTTGGTCAGTGGCCCCTTTGGGGGCAAGAGTTGTAGCAAGACCTATGGGCCTCTGGTCAGACTAAGACTGTTACTGTATATCATGTAACTGGCCATTTGCCTTTGACATCCCCAAGGAATTATGAAGCAGACACATTGGCCCAGGTATGCTGGTTAGAAGAAAAGCCTGCCTCTAATGTGGCCCAATGGCTGCAACAGCATTTGTTGCACACTGGGCAGAAAACAATGTGGGCTGTAGCCCATAGGTGGGGCTTGCCATTGACCTTTGAAGAAGTCAGCAAAGCCCAGAAGAGTTCCTCATGTGCTCTAAGAGGTATTTACACCAAGTTCCACAGGAAGATGGTACAATAGTAAGGGGGCCAATACCCCTTGTCAGGTGGCAAATAGAGTACATTGGGCCTCTGCCTATATTAGAAGGATACTGGTATGCCATAACTTGTGGGGACACAGCTACTGGACTATTGGTCACTTTCCCTGCCTGTCATGCAGATCAGCAAACCACCAAGAATGGCTTTGAGCATCTCTTTGCAGCCTATCGCTGGCCACAGGTGATTGAGAGCGACTGAGGTACCCACTTTCCTGGACATGCTTTACAAGAATGGGTGCAGCAATTAGGAATAAAGTGGCAATTTCATGTGCTTTATAATCCTACTGAGGCAGGCATGATAGAGAGGTTTGTTGAAATCAAACAACGGTTTGTTGAAATCTGGCCTGAAGTTGGGCACCAATAGGCTATGGGGTTGGTCAGTTTGCCTATAGATGGTGTTGTGGCATTTGAATGAGAAGCAACATAAAGGAGCTTTGAGCCCTGTGGATATGCTCACACACCTTGCTGCCTCTCCTATACACTTGTACATCGAAACCAAAGAAGAGGTATTGAAGCCAGGATATGGCCAGCAGAGTAACACCCTGCTGCCAGCCCTACTGCATTATGCCCTGGAGACTCTGTTGAATGGACCTGGCCCTGGACATTTTGACAAATGGACTGCAATGGCTGGCTCTTCTGGCACCTTGGAAGAAAGGCCTGGAAGCTGGCCTCGTGTGTATTCGTGGAGTAACAAATGAATGCCCCCAAAGGTCGTGGTAGTTTACCCAAAATGTCCCGGAGGTAAGAGCATCTTGGGGGAAATTTTTGTTTTATCTTCATGGCCAGTTGTACTTCCCATAGCCTTATATATTGACCCATCTGTATCTCCCACAGGGAGGGGGGTGAAAGTCTGGTATTTCAGAACAGGACGAGATCCCATTTCTGCCACTGTTTTATCACAAGATCACTCTCTTGCATGTATCCTACCTGATGGACAAGATTTGCCTATGTTGGTGTCATTAGAACATGTATCTTATTGCCCTTAAGGTTATTTTCTCCTACAGTCCTTGTAGCTTGAATGCGACCCCTGGCTGCAGCTGTCACATGATGATTGCTCTGTACCCTCAGCTACTGCCTGCCTTATGGAATGGACAAGCTATTGACTTAATCTGCATAAGACTTTGAACCTAGCTGAATCCTCCAGTTTGTGGATTTTCATAATTTTATTTCTGTTGCTATTGTTATGTCACTAGTCTTTTCACAATGTTCCAGTTTTCTCACCCAGGGACCATTGTGGAAGAAGGGGAATGAGTAGATTGTAAGGCAAGATTTCTTACCACAGGGGTGGCCTGTGGATAAAATTGTAACATTTGGAGTATCTCGCCTGGCTTTAAGCATTTGCATATCCTCAGGGGTGGAGAGTAGTCATCTCCATGTCAATGGGATAGGAATACTGGGTACTGGGAAACCGAGGGCATGCCTGAACCTGAGAGTTTAAAGGGAGGGGCTGGCTTGCTTTCTTGCTTGCTTGTCAGGAGCAGAGGCGATATACAGCCCTGGACTTCAGTTTATAAGCAATAAATGGCTTTTAAACTTTAATTCTCCCTTTGACTGATTTTGGTTTTTAGAGGTATTTGGCCCTGGGATTTCCTCTCCCAGGACGTACACCTTCTTAACTTACTTTACATATCAACACAATAAGGCAATCTTTCTGTTCCAATTTGTGATAGAAGAGTCTACTCAGGGCCCTATATCCCCAAGCCACAATGGCAGAGGGGTTTCTGATCATGATTAATCTGTAACAAAACAAAAAACAGTTCTTCAACTATTATAGAGGATGTGAGTCCTGACTTCATTCGTTGTGAATGTCAATAAAATATACAGAAAAAAAGCATAAAGCTAAGATGGGAAGATAGATCACATATAATAAGATCTTTATTTTTATGTGGACAAAACCTGATCTAACACTCAAGGCATTTTAAACTACATATATTCAGAATTTTTTTAACTCAATAGTTGCTTTTCATAATATCTGAAAATAAGGGATAAAAAGGAGACTGCTAATTCATTTAATATGCCTAGTTCTTTGTAATTCCATTAGCCCTTTTACATCCATTATTCATGGGATTTTCATAACAGCGCTGTTGAGTTAGGTAGGGCTAAGGATTGTTATCAGTATTTCATAGAGGAGGAAACTAAGTTTCAGATAAATTCAGTGATATGTTCAAGGTTAGCAAATGATTTTTTCTATCTCATTGTAACCAACCACCCTGATTTACTTGGGACTAGGGATTTCTAGAACCCAATACTTTCACTTTTAAAACCAGAACACTTCAGGGCAAACTAGATTGGTCACCCTAGTACTCTTCACCAAATAGACCTGAATTCAAATGTGATTTCTGATCTTCAACTTGCTAGAAGTTAATTTTAGGCAAGTTGCTCAGCTTCTTCCAGCATAACCTCTTGCTTTTATTTCATTAAATAGTAAAATTAGGATGATAACACCTTCCCTACAATGTTACAATTTAATGACATGATGGCTGTGAACACAAAGAGCATAGAAATTTGCACAATAAATATTGGTTGCCTTTCTCTTACCTGTGGACTGCTACTCTTCACTTCATAGCATTTATCTCAGACAAGCCTGCTCACCTTGGACATAGTTTTCTAGCACCTAGAAATGTCATAGGGTTCTTGCCTGATTACGAGAGCCCTTTGTGGGAAAATCTTTTTTGCTGGCCCTTTGGAATTGAGGAATTCTTCATGACTTGGTGTTGGATGTAGTCACAAGTCACATATACTCTACTGGTGGGAAGTGTGTTTCTATTCTTCAGAAGACTCCTGATTATGTTCATTGTCTTTGTTCTGAGTCTTTTATGAAGGTAACAATATGTTTAGACAGAATGCTAATGGATATTCCAAGCTGTCCACTGCTTCCTTTTAGGGTTCTACGGAAAAATAATGGCTCTGAAAACATGGAAGAGAATACTGAACCAAAGAGTGCGGGAACACAGTGAGCAATTCTGCCCTTTCCCCACTACTTCCCAGTAGGAACTAGCTTGAAGCTCTAGTTTGCCCCATCCTTTATTGATCCTCTAGCCGTGTTACCCAGGTCTCCCTAAATTCCTCTCTTCCCCTCTCAGGTGCTTTCTCATTCCCTGTACAGTTGTCTCTCTTCAACTCAACTCAATTCAGGCTTCAAGACTTATGTCAGGCTCTGCATTTCTGAGAAAGTTTAACCTACACTCTAGTGTTGCTTGTATCTACCCCTACTCAATAAGCCACTGAACATGTCATCAGGATTCTAGCGGTACTTGCTAATAGTTTGCCTCTGTTAATGCTGTCTTCCCAATGCAATTATTGGAACCAGGGATGATTCTTACCCTCTATGTCCTCTTCAGTGCCTGGCACCAGGAAAACTTAACAGTAAAGATGTGTGGGTTAATTGACTCTAACTTATTTGTGCCAGTTCAAATCTCTTCCCTACCTAGTCACAAGGTACTACAGTCATGCCTTGTATACTTTACCCCTTGAGGAGTACTGAGTGGATTGCTGTCTTTCACTTATGCCTTTGCCCCATATTGAGTCTCCCATTCTTAGGCTGTTTTCAGGAAAGAATCTGTGCATATGCTATTATGGTATGAGTAGTTCCAAAAATATCTCTTGCTCTTCTCACACCTGTTTCTTATTCTGTGAAGCCCTCATGCCTTTCTCAGTGGCAGGAAGGTATAGAACAATCATGGGCACATCTTTGCATGTGGGAAATGTGGTAACAACCTTATGTGGGAGACATATATGAAGATATATATAATGCAAAGGAAAAAGAATGAATGTTGTAAGAGAAATATGGTAGAGAGAGACAGAGCTAGAGAGACTGAGTGTGAAATAAAGAGAGCAGCAGAGAGCATTTCCAGTTTGAGAGACGGAGATAATTTTCAATTTGTGGAGGATGAGTAGAAAAAGAACTAGAGAAGGCTTTATGTTGATAGTGACAGTAGAGCTATGTCATTAATACTAGCAGAATTTGGGCATGCATAAACAGGGCTGGAGGGGTAAGGTTAAGATTTGAGGCAGAGAGAAGTCCTAAGGCACGTACAATCTAAAGTTTGGAGAATGTATGGAAAATAAGGAATACTTCAGTTTGGAATGGATAGCATACAGGATGAGAGGGAGTGGAGGTAGGGAAGATTGAAATGTGGCTTGCTATCGTAGTGTGAACTCCTCTGAACTCCTCGGGCATAGAAGGCCACTGAATGCATTTGAACAGGGTACTGGCTAGAAAGATTATAATCATCAGGTCAGATTAAATTTGGGGCATGATAAGTCACTATGTCTGCCCTTTATAAAATGAAGATTAGTTTGTGTGTGAACTATAATCTTATCCCGCCATTGCATGTTGGTATAGCATAATGAAGTATGTGCCCCATACCCTGGAAGAAACATTAGTGATGTATTCCCACACATACCCAAGCACATCATATTTATTTCTGTAAAATAATTGCCATATAAATGCATATTTGTTGTCTTTTTGTCTAGGATTGAGTGGAAGATGACCCAAGTGGAAAAATCTGATTTAAGAAAAGAGGGAGAATAGCAACAATTAGCTATCAGGAAATTAAAAATGAAACAAAAGCAAGTAGACTTCTTTTCAAGCAGTGAGATTTTGAAATGTCTCCCCAAGTATTCTTCCAGGTATTTC
The DNA here is from genome assembly GCF_040802235.1 of Manis javanica. Taxonomy (NCBI): domain Eukaryota; kingdom Metazoa; phylum Chordata; class Mammalia; order Pholidota; family Manidae; genus Manis; species Manis javanica. The sequence goes on from NC_133174.1 coordinate 65,926,752, forward strand.
CCACACTGGTGCACATTTGAGAAGGGTGATTAACCTGCATTTCACTTAGAAAATGTGCCAAGTGTCCCTGACTGCCTGAGACATGCATTTCTAATTGAGTCTACTTGGACTTGCATGGGATTCTCTTTGACAAATACAGAGAAACAAAATGAAGAGTATCCTTTTATATGAATCCCTAGAAGTTGGATAGCCCTTTATTTCCTGAGCATGCAAAACCAGAAATACATTTGAGCCAAAAATGAGTGGGTAGACATCTATGTATTTTAAGTTGGATGTACCAGTAAGCCCCTTTGCTTCTCTGGCATATACCAGCCTGATTGTGGCTGTTTACCCATTCTAAGATCCTGGACACACAGGCTAAGCCCCTCCTGCCCTTTAATGGTTGACTACTTTTTCTGGGAAGACCAAGACCATTTGCTGTGTTTGACCTTTCAAAAGAAGCATCATTTTCAACATAACCATAGCATTTGTCTCTCCCTTCTATCTCTATTCCTCCTCCTCTTCCAGAATAATCTATTGAGCTGCATCTTCAATCTCATCACTTATATGATTCCACCACTCCTCTCGACTCAGACTTCTTGACTTCTAGCATCTGTACATGCTCAATTACCACACATCCTGAAAATTCTCACATTCCTTCTCCCTTTTCTTTTGCTAGCTTCCTTTATTCTTTCATTGCCAAAATACTCATTCTCTATTTGCTCACTCCCCAAATACTTAATGCCTCCATCCCCTTGCTGTCCACATACTAATCATAATTAATGTTTATTGAATACTTCACCTATCTTAACTAATTACTTTGAACAATAACTTTATAGGTTAGGTGATACTTATTATTACCTTCCCAGTTTTAAAAAGGAAGAAAAATAGTCATGAGAAGTCAAGAAATTTGTCCAAGGTCAGAAAGATAGTAAATGATAGAACCAGGATTCAAACCCAGACTGTCTGGCTCAGGAATAAATGTTCTTTACCACTATGCTATACTGCTTCCAAGTAACACTTTTGGAGAGCAGTGATCTCTCAGTACAATCCAGTAGTGAGTGTGTTAGTGTTTTCACCTGTTCTTAAAATTCTTGAAGTTAGTTCCTGACTTGGTTCCTATGACCCAACACTATCTTGGGTTTCATTTACTTCTACTACTGTATTTTCTTGAGATTTTGTGTTAGTTCCTCTCACGTCTATTTCTCTGCCTTAATTAATTAATTATATATTTCAGTTGTTATTCATTTATTTATTATTGAAATATAGTTGATATACATTGTAATGGTTTCAAATATACCACATAGTGATTTGAATTACATACATTATTAAATCCTCATCCCAACTAGTGCAGTTATCTATCAACATAGAAAGATGTTAAAGTATCATTGACTATATTGTCCATGCTGTACTACCATCCCCATGACCAACTTATATTTGATTGAGATTTTTGTGCCTCTTTGTCTCCCTCCCCCTCCCCACCAATCCACCCCAACCCCTCTTGCATGGTAACCACCAGTCATTTCTCAGTGTCTATGAGTCTATTCCTGTTTTGTACATTTTGTTTTGTTTTTAGATTCCACATATAAGTGCAATCATATGGCACTTGCCTTTATACACCTGGCTTATTTCACTTAGAAAAATATCCTCTAAGTCCACCCATATTGTTGCAAATGGAAGGATTCCTTTCCTTTTTATGTCTGAATAATATTCCATTATATACATGTACCACTTCTTTATCCATTCTTTTATTAACAGACACTTTGGTTGCTTCCATATCTAGGCTATTGTACATAATGCAGCAATAAACATAGGGTGCATATAACTTTTCAAATCAGACATTTTGTTTTTTCAGGTAAATTCCTAGAAGTGCAGATAACTGGGTCATTTGGTATTTCTATTTATAATTTTTTTTCTATTTATAGTTTTTTGAGGAACCTCTATACTGCTTTCCATAGTGATTTTATTAGTTTACATTCTCACCAACAGTCTAGGAGAGTTTGCTTTTCATCACATTCTCACCATTTCTTGTCTTTTGGATAGTGGTCATTCTCACTGGTGTGAGATAATATCTCATTGTGGTTTTGATTTAAATTTTCCTGCTGATTAGTGATGTGGAGCACCTTTTCATGTGCCTACTACCCACAGTATGTCTTCTTTCAAAAATTGTCTATTCGGGTCCTCTGCCCATTTTAAATTGGGTTATTTGTTTTATTGTGTTAAAGTATATGAGTTTGTTATATATTTTGCATGTTAGTCTTTATCAGGTATATCACTTGAGAATATATCCTCTCATACTATAGGTTGACTTTTCATTTTGCTGAGGGTTTCCTTTGCTGCACAGAAGTTTTTAGTTTGATGTAGTCTCACTTGTTCAGTATTGTTTATTTTTAAAAATTTACATATAAGTAATTTTATTTTATTTCTGATATATTTTACTGAAGTATAGTTGATATACAATATGGAGGCAGGGACTATGGGTGTAGTCAGAATAGGGTGAGGGCCTCCGGAAAAAGCAAGGCAGGATAATTACAGTTAGAGCAGTGTAACTACATGCAAGGAAACCCCCTACCAAAACTCTGTGTTACATTAATTTCTAGAGTCTTTCTTCAGTGAGATCAGTTGATATTCCCCAGATAAAGGAAAGTAGCCCACGTTTTTATTATGTTAATCATTTATAATCATGTGTAAGATTCACTTTAGCATGCTAAAAGGGACTTAATGTTTCATCAAGGACAAACATCCTAAGACCACTTTTAACAAGTCTACACCCTAAGCCCTTTATCAGTTCTCCAAAATCTTCAACTGCCTATAAATCCCCTGGACAATGTATCTCTAAATAAAAGCCTCTGCCTGGTTCTCCTACTTGGGTGTTTGCTAAGTTCATTCTTTGACTCCTCAAACAAGAACCCTGGCATCAGTATAATATTGGTTTCAAGTACAAAACATAGTGATTGACATTTATATACATTATTAAATGATCACCCCAACTAGTGTAGTTGCCATGTGTCAACATAGAAAGATATTACAGAACTATTGACTATGTTCTCTATGGTGTACTTTCACCCCCATGACTAATTTCTATTATGATTGAGATTTTCTGCCTCCTTATTCCCTTCACTTATTTCACTCACCCGCTCCAACACCTTCCCCATGGTAACCACCAGTCACTTCTCAATGTCTATGAGTATTGCTGTTTGGTTCATTTTCTTTATTTTGTTTTCAGATTTCACATACAAGTGAAATCATATAGTATTGTCTTCCTCCACCTGGATAATTTCACTTAGCATGGTACCCTCTATGTATATCCATGTTTATTTTTGTTTTGTTTCCTTTGGCCAGGGAGAAATATTCAGAAAAAATTACTCATACTTATATTCAAGCGACTTTTGGCTGTGTTTTCTTCTAATAGTTTCATGGTTTCATGTCCTGTATTTAGGTCTTTAATCCATTTTGAGTTTACTTTGTGTATGGTGTTAGACAGTAATCCAGTTTCATTCTCTTGGCATTAGGTGTCCAGGTTTCTTAAAGTCATTTATTGAAGAGACTGTCTTTTCCCCATTGTATATACTTGACTCCTTTGACAAGTACCAAATGATTTCACTCATCTGTGGAGTATAACAACAAAGCAAAAACTCAAGGAACAAAACAGCAGCATGATCACAGAACCCAAGAATGAACTAGTGGTTACCAAATGGAAAGGGATTGGGGAGGGTAGGTGGGAAACGAGGCAGAAGGGGATTAATGGGCATTATGATTAGCACACATAATATAGGTGGGTCACAGAGAGGGCAGAATAGCACAGAGAAGGCAAGTAATTACTCTATAGCATCTTTCTATGCTGATAGTGACTGTAATGGTGTGTGTGGGGGAACTTGATAATATGGGTGAATGTAGTAACCACAATGTTGTTCATGTGAAACCTTCATAGGATTGTTTATCAATGATACTTTAATTAAAAAAATAAAATAAAAATAAATTAAAAAATATTATTTGAATATTTGTAATGTTAGTTTTAACTTATTAATTTCTGATTTTGTTTATTTGTGTCCTTTTATCCTTGATACATCTGGCTATTGGTTTGTCTATTTTATTTATTTTCTTGAAGAACCAGCTCTTGGTTTCATTGATGTTTTCTATTTTTCTCTTGTTCTCTATTTTATTTATTTCTCCTCTGATCTTTATTATGTCCCTCCTTCTACTTATTTTAGGTTTGTTGCTCTTCTTTTTCTAATTCCTTTACTTGTGAGTTTGGACTGTTTATTTGGGAATGTTCATGTTTCTTCCTGTGGGCCTGTAAGTCTATTTATTTTCCACTTAGAACCACTTTTGCTGCATACCACATATTTTATATTGCTGTTTTTCTGTTTCCGTTTGTGTGCATGTATTTGATTTAATATTTGATGTGTTCATTGATCCATTGATTATTTAGAAGAATGTTATTTAGACATCTGTGTTTGTGGGGTTTTTTTTTTGTTTTTTTTGTATAATTAATTTCTTGTTTCATACTATAGTTTTCTGAAGAGATGCTTTATGTAATTTTAATCTTCTTGAATTTACTAAGTTTTTTTGTGTCCTAATATGTGATTTATTCTGGAGATTATTTCATTTGCACTTAAATAGAATGTGTATTTTCCTGCTCATGGGTGGAATGTTCTGTGCATATCATTTAAGTCCATAGGTCTAATGTGTCATTCAATGCCACTGTTCGTTGTATATTTTGTCTTGATAATATATCCATTGATATAAGTGGTGTCTTCAAATTTCCTTATGTTATTGAGTTGCTGTTTATTTGTCCTTTTTGGTTTGTTAGTATTTGGTTTATGTATTTATGTGCTTCCATGTTGGGTGCACAGGGATTTAAAGTTGTTTTATCCTCTTATTGGACTGATCCCTTTATCGTTATATAATGTCCTTCTTTGTCCCTTGTAACTTTCTTTTTTCTGAAGTCTATTTTATGTGATATAAGTATTGCTACTCCTGCATTTTTCTCCTTTTCATTTGTGTGAAATGTCTTTCTCTACCTTCACTTTCACTCTATATATGATTTTAGGACTGAAATGAGTCTCTTGTAGGAAGTATATAGATGGGTCTTGTTTCTTTCTCCATTCAGCCACTGTGTGTTTTTTGATTGGTGCATTTACTCCATTTACATTTAAATCAGTCACTGATAAGTATTTACTTATTTCTATTTCATTAATTTTTTCTGGTTGTTTTTGTAGTTCTTCTCTTATATTGTCTTGTGATCTGATGGTTTTCTTCAGTTTTATGCATGGATTCCTTTATTTTTAATTTTTATGTACCTGTTATAGGCTTTAAGTTTCTTGTTACCATAAAGTTCACAGATAGTTTCCTAAATATATAACAGTCTGTATTAAGTTCATGGTCACTCAATTTTTAATACATTCTAAATATGTATATGATGCTATAATGTACATCTTCTGTGTAACCCATGACTAATTTTGTGCATAGTCGATTTCATCTGTTTTGTTTTTTGGAATTCATAATTGTTTTTTTTTTATGATGGCATAACTTCTTTTTTTTATTTTGGTATCATTAATCTACAATTACAAAAAGAACATTATGTTTACTAGGTTCCCCCCTTCATCAAGCCCCCCCACATACCCCTTCACAGTCACTGTCCATCTGCGTAGTAAGATGCTGTAAAATTACTACTTCTCTTCTCTGTGTTGCACAGCCCTCCCCATGTCCCCCATGCACTATACATGCTAATTGTAATGCGCTCCTCCTTTTTCCCCGCCCTTATCCCTCCCTTCCCACTCATCGTCCCCAGTCCCTTTCCCTTTGGTAACTATTAGTCCATTCTTGGGTTCTGTGATTCTGCTGCTGTTTTGTTCCTTCAGTTTTCCTTTGTTCTTATACTCCACATATGAGTGAAATCATTTGGTACTTGTCCTTCTCCGCTTGGCTTATTTCACTGAGCATAATACCCTCTAGCTCCATCCATGTTGTTGCAAATGGTAGTATCTGTTTTTTTTCTTACGGCTGTGTAATATTCCATTGTGTATATGTACCACAACTTTATCCATTCATCTACTGATGGACATTTAGGTTGCTTCCATATCTTGGCTAATGTAAAGAGTGCAGCAATAAACATAGGGACGCATCTGTCTTTTTCAAACTGGAGTGCTGCATTCTTACGGTAAATTCCGAGAAGTGGAATTCCTGGGTCAAATGGTGTTTCTATTTTGAGCATTCTGAGGAACCTCCATACTGCTTTCCACAACGGTTGAACTAGTTTACATTCCCACCAACAGTGTAGGAGGGTTCCCCTTTCTCCACAACGTCACCAACATTTGTTGTTGTTTGTCTTCTCGATGATGGCGATCCTTACTGGTGTGAGGTGATATCTCATTGTGGTTTCAATTTGCATTTCTCTGATAACTAGCGATGTGGAGCATCTTTTCATGTGTCTGTTGGTCATCTGAATTTCTTCTTTGGAGAACTGTCTGTTCAGCTCCTCTGCCCATTTTTTAATTGGATTATTTGCTTTATGTTTGTTGAGGAGCATCAGCTCTTTATATATTTTGGATGTCAACCCTTTATCGGATCTGTCATTTATGAAAATATTCTCCCATACTGTAGGGTACCTTCTTGTTCTATTGATGGTGTCCTTTGCTGTACAGAAGCTTTTCAGCTTGATATAGTCCCACTTGTTCATTTTTGCTGTTGTTTTCCTTGCCTGGGGAGATATATTCATGAAGAAGTTGCTAATGTTCACATCAAAGAGATTTTTGCCTATGTTTTTTCTGAGAGTTTTATGGTTTCATGACTTACATTCAGGTCTTTGATCCATTTGGAGTTTACTTTTGTGTATGGGGTTAGAAAGTAGTCCAGTTTCCTTCTCTTACATCTGGCTCTCCAGTTTTGCCAGCACCATCTATTGAAGAGACTGTCATTTCCCCATTGTATGTCCATGGCTACTTTATCGTATATTAATTGGTCATATATGTTTGGGTTAATGTCTGGAGTCTCTATTCTGTTCCACTGGTCTGTGGCTCTGTTTCTGTACCAGTACCAAATTGTCTTGATTACTGTGGCTTTGTAGTAGAGCTTGAAGTTGGGGAGCAAGATCCCCCTGACTTTAAACTTCCTTCTCAGGATTGCATTGGCTATTCGGGGCCTTGACGGTTCCATATGAGTTTTTGAACTATTTGTTAAAGTTCATTGAAGAATGCTGTTGGTAATTTGATAGGGATTGCATCGAATCTGTATATTGCTTTGGGCAGGATGACCATTTTGACGATATTAATTCTTCCTAGCCAGGAGCATGGGATGAGTTTCCATTTGTTAGTGACCTCTTTAATTTCTCTTAAGAGTGTCTTGTAGTTTTCAGGGTGTAGGTCTTTCACTTCCTTGGTTAGGTTTATACCTAGGTGTTTTATTCTTTTTGATGCAGTTGTGAATGGAATTGTTTTCCTGATTTCTCTTTCTATTAGTTCATTGTTAGTGTACAGGAAAGCTACAGATTTCTGTGTGTTAATTTTGTATCCTGCAACTTTGCTGAATTCCGATATTAGTTCTAGTAGTTTTGCAGTGGAGTCTTTAGGGTTTTTTATGTACAGTATCATGTCATCTGCAAATAGTGACAGTTTGACTTCTTCTTTACCAATCTGGATTCCTTGTATTTCTTTGTTTTGTCAAATTGCCATGGCTAGGAACTCCAGTACCATGTTGAATAACAGTGGGGAAAGTGGGCATCCCTGTCTTGTTTCCGATCTCAGAGGAAAAACTTTCAGCCTCTCACTGTTCAGTATGATGTTAGCTGTGGGTTTATCATATATGACCTTTATTATGTTGAGGTACTTGCCCTCTATGCCCATTTTGCTGAGAGTTTTTATCATGAATGGATGTTGAATTTTGTCAAATGCTTTTTCAGCATCTACTGAGATGATCATGTGGTTTTTGTCTTTCTTTTTGTTGATGTGGTGGATGATGTTGATGGATTTTCAAATGTTGTACCATCCTTGTATCCCTGGGATGAATCCCCCTTGGTCATGGTGTATGATCCTCTTGATGTATTTTTCAATTCGGTTTGCTAATATTTTGTTGAGTATTTTTGCGTCTACGTTCATCAGGGATATTAGTCTGTAGTTTTCTTTTTTGGTGGGGTCTTAGCCTGGTTTTGGTATTAGGGTGATGTTTGCTTCATAGAATGAGTTTGGGAGTATTCCCTCCTCTTCTATTTTTTAGAAAACTTTAAGGAGAATGGTTATTATGTCTTCTCTGTATGTTTGATAAAATTCCGAGGTAAACTCATCTGGCCCAGGGGTTTTGTTCTTGGGTAGATTTTTGATTACCAATTGAATTTCGTTGCTGTAATTGGTCTGTTTAGATATTCTGTTTCTTTCTGGGTCAGCGTTGGAAGGTTGTATTTTTCTAAGAAGTTGACCATTTCTCCTAGGTTTTCCAGGTTGCTAGCATATAGGTTTTCATAGTATTCTCTAAAAATTCTTTGTATTTCTGTGGGGTCCATCGTGATTTTTCCTTTCTCATTTCTAATTCTGTTGTTGTGTGTTGACACTCTTTTCCTCTTAATAAGTCTGGCTAGAGGCTTATCTATTTTGTTTATTTTCTTGAAGAACCAGCTCTTGGTTTTATTTATTTTTTCTATTCTTTTATTCTTCTCAATTTTATTTATTTCTTCTCTGATCTTTATTATATCCCTCCATCTGCTGACCTTATGCCTCATTTGTTGTTCTTTTTCCAATTTCAATAATTGTGACATTAGACTATTCATTTGGGATTGTTCTTCCTTCTTTAAGTATGCCCAGATTGCTATACACTTTCCTCTTAAGAGTGCTTTTGCTGCATCCCACAGAAGTTGGGGCTTTGTGTTACTGTTGTCATTTGTTTCCATATATTGCTGGATCTCCATTTTAATTTGGTCATTGATCCATTGATTATTTAGGAGTGTGTTGTTAAGCCTCCATGTGTTTGTGAGCCTTTTTGTTTTCTTTGTACAATTTATTTCTAGTTTTATGCCTTTGTGGTCTGAAAAGTTGGTTGGTAGGATTTCAATCTTTTGTAATTTACTGAGGCTCTTTTTGTGACCTAGTATGTGGTCTATTCTGGAGAATGTTCCATGTGCACTTGAGAAGATTGTGTATCCTGTTGCTCTTGGATGTAGAGTTCTATAGATGTCTATTAGGTCCATCTGTGCTAGTATGTTGTTCAGTGCCTCTGTGTCCTTACTTATTTTCTGTGTGGTGGTCTGTCCTTTGGGGTGAGTGGTGTGTTAAAATCTCCCAAAATGAATGCATTGCATTCTATTTCCTCCTTTAATTCTATTAGCATTTGTTTCACATATATTGGTGCTCCTGTATTGGGTGCATATATGTTTTATAACAGTTATATCCTCTTTTTGGACTGAGCCCTTTATCATTATGTAATGTCCTTCTTTATGTCTTGTTACTTTCTTTATTTTGAGGTCTATTTTGTCTGATACTAGTATTGCAACACCTGCTTTTTTCTCTCTGTTGTTTGCATGAAATATCTTTCTCCAACCCTTGACTTTTAATCTGTGCACGTCTTTGGGTTTGAGGTGAGTCTCTTGTAAGCAGCATATAGATGGGTTTTGCTTTTTTATCCATTCTATTACTCTGTGTCTTTTCATTGGTGCATTCAGTCCATTTACATTTAGGGTGAATATTGAAAGATATGTACTTATTGCCATTGCAGGGTTTAGATTTGTGGTTACCGAAGCTTCAAGGTTAGCTTGTTTACTACCTTACTGTCTGACCTCACTTGCTTATTGAGCTGTTATAAACACAGTCTGATGATTATTTCTTTCCCTTCTTTTTCCTCCTCCTCCATTCTTCATATGTTGGGTGTTTTGTTCTGTGCTCTTTTTAGGAGTGCTCCCATATAGAGCAGTCCCTCTAAGATACCCTGTAGAGGTGGTTTGTGGGAGGCAAATTCCCTCAACTTTTGTTTGTCTGGGAATTGTTTAATGCCTTCTTCATATTTAAATGATAATTGTGCTGGATACAGTATCCTTGGTTCAAGGCCCTTCTGTTTCATTGCTTTAAATATATCATCCCATTCTCTTCTGGCATCTCTTCCTGTAAGGTTTCTATTGAGAAGTTTGATGATAGCCTGATGGGTTTTCCTTTGTAGGTGACCTTTTTACTCTCTCTGGCTGCCTTTAGTACTCTGTCCCTGTCGTTGATCTTTTAAATGTTAATTATTATGTGTCTTCGTGTTGACCTCTTTGTATCCTGTCTCTTGGGAGTTCTGTGTGCCTCTGTAGTCTGAGCAACTATTTCCTCCTCCAGTTTGGGGAAGTTCTCAGCAATTATTTCTTCAAAGACACTTTCTATCACTTTTTCTATGTCTTCTTCCTCTGGTACCCTATAATATGGATATTGTTACTTTTGGATTGGTCACACAGTTCTCTTAGTATTGTTTCATTCCTGGAGATCCTTTTATCTCTCTCTGCTTGAACTTCTATGCAGTCCTGTTCTCTGGTTTCTATTCCATCAATGGCATCTTGCATCTTATCCATTCTAATTATAAATACTTTCAGAGATTGTTTCACTTCTGTAATCTCCCTCCAGACATCTGTGATCTCCCTCCAGAATTCTTTAATCTCCCTCCAGACTTCATCCCTTTGCTCTTGCATATTTCTCTGCAGCTCTGTCAGAATGTTTAAGATTTTTATTTTGAATTCTTTTTCAGGGAGACTGGTTAGGTCTGCCTCTGCAGATCCTTTTTCAGGTGTAACTATCTTGGTCTGGACCAGATTTTTTTGCCTTTTCATGGTGATTGCAGTGGCTCTATGCAGGTTGCGGGTGTGTCAGCTGGGAGAAGAACGTCCTTTCCTGCTTGCTGGATGCCTTGTCCTTTTCTGCTGCCTGTGATGGCTACCTGCACTACTGGAGCAGCCACCGGGTTTATCTCCTAAGCTGCTGTGAGCAGGGTGTCTGTCAGAGCAGCATGGAGCCCTGCGGGGAGTGGCAGGCACGCCAGGTGCGCTCCTCCATGCTAGCGGTGACCCTGCCAGGTAGCTGTGTGGCAGCAGTGGCCTTTGGGTCTGGCCCGGGTGGCTGTGCATTGGGCTGGGATTCCAGTCAGCTCCTGGGAGTGCGCCTGCTCCTTCTGGCTCTGCTTTTGGTGCGCGGGGCTTTTCCACACAGGCTTCTACCAGGCTCTGGCTTCACTGCCGCTGATCCCTGTGAGCCGCGCCTGAGCTGTTTGGTCACACCAGCACATGGATCTGCTCTCAGTTCCTTCTAGCACTTTCGCCCTCCTCCTACTGGGCCTGTATGTCGGGGTCCACGCCAGCTGGAGGAATGACTGGCAGGCTACCTAGTCCTGTGAGGGGCTTCAGAGCTGCACTGCCTCTGTTTACTGCGCCTAAGTTTCCCTGGTGTTCCCAGCTGCCGGGACAACTTCGTCCAGCTATGGGGTCCCTGTCTCTTTAAGACTTGCAGAAAGCACTTGCTTTTCTTTTGTCTCAGGGGTGCCAGTTGTGGGGACCTGCCCACAGGTTTTGCTTTTCCGTTTCTCTAATATCCAGCACCCCATGCACCTTGTGTTTGCGTTCCGGGTGCAGATTTCTAGAGCTGGTTGTTTAGCAGTCCAGGGCTTTCACTCCCTCCCCTTTCTGACTCCTTTCTTCCCACCAGGTTTTTGGGTGGGGTTGCATTCGGGTCCTGCCTGGCCGTGGCTTGTGCCTTACCCCTTTCGTGTGGCTTGTGTCTTACCCCTTTTGTGTGATGCTGAGTTCTCACAGATGTAGATGTATCCTGGCTGTTGTAGTGCATCCACTGGTGTCTCTTTTAGGAATAGTTGTATTTATTTTATTATCATAAATATATATGTTTTGGGGAGGAGATTTCCTCTGAACTACTCATGCCGCCATCTTGCCGTGATCCATTCATATTTGTTTTGTAAGTAATTTTTCTACTACCTTTACTGCTGGTTTATTTTTGCTGATGAAAAATATTTTGTCTTATGAACATTTCCATCTACAGAAGCCTCTGTAAGATATCCTGTAAGGCTAGTTTGTTGGTGGTGAATTCTTTTAAACTTTGTTTATCTGGAAAACTTTTAATCTTTCTTTCAATTCTGAATGATAACCTTGTTGGGTAGAGGATTCTTGGTTGTAAGTTTTCCTTTTCAATACTTGAATATTTCATGCCACTCCCTTATGGCTTGTCAAATTTCTCCTGAGAAATTTGCTTATATCCTTATGGTATTTCCCTTATAGGTAACTGCCTCTCTCTTGCTGCTTTTAAGATGTTTTATCTTTAATTTTTACCATTTTAATTAATATGTATCTTGTTTTTTCCTCCTGGGACTTATATTCCCAGAGCAAATCTCCAGGGCAGGTATGCCAGATCCTGAGCATTTATTCTTTCCCCTCTCTGTTCCTCAACTTCTGCCTTGGGGGCTGGGGTGGAGTAAGTGCTTGGGTCCTGATTGATCATGGCTTTGTTCTCTTACCCTTTTCAGTGTTGTCTTCTATTCTTCACCAGGTGTAGATGGTCTGTTCTGCAGTCCTTGGTCACTTTCAGGGTTAGATGTCTTTACTGCAATTATTTCCTTGATGTGTACATGGGAGAAGTTTTTTGTCTTGACGTCCTACTCTGCCATCTTCCTTTATTCTCAATTTCTCTACGTTTAGTTTAAAGACTGTTTCCCTTTCTAATAATTATGTCCTTTGAATTACACATTTACTTTCATCATTTTATTATCAACCATGTGAACAAATCCCAAGTTGATATCTCCTGACTTACATAGATGCAGCAAGTTTCATTGTTGCAGAGAACATAAAATGTCATTTGTAACCAATCGTTCTGAACTAGAGAGATCTTGCTATCTCCAGACATAAAAATTTCAGAACATGGTATTCATCATTCCCTCTTCACATATCTAACTTCCTCCTCATGACATTTCTATTTTTAGCAATGCACTTCCATTTATCAAAATCCAAACCCTTGGATTGATTTTCTAATCCATTTACTTTGGTTTCTAATCCATTTACTAATTGATTTACTCTCTTCTCATCCCCCATACATTTAGTCAAAAAATGAATACTTAACAAATTTTTATTGAGCTTCTACTATGTTACAGGCTCTGTGCTAGGTACTGAGAATATAATATATAACTGTTAAGTTTTTTCCTTCATGAAGCTTAAAATATCTTAACACCTCTTTCCTTATTCCTTACTAACACCCCTTTTAAGCCCTCAGTGATTTTAAGACTGAATATGTTCTATACCTTAAAAGATAATGGCAACCATTTATATAGGTTCAAGGGAGCAGAAGTAAAGTTATTGAATGTAAGCTACAGGGAAGATAAGTTTTTTGACAAGTAATGTAGATTAGTTTTTCAACAAGTTTCACTTCCAGTAGAATAATTTTGAACTACTTAGCATGCTATCATTGTAAGTCCATAAGCACTGACTTGATTCATTCATACATTCACTCATTCATGTAACATATGTATTGTGTGCCTATCATTTCCAAGCTCTTTGGAAACTGTAGGTATATACAAGTGAAAAGATACAAAATGTACTTATATTCATTGAGCTTATCCTCTAGAAAAGATAACTCTCTTTGGCCAGGGAAGTCAGAAATATGATTCTAGCATGTTTTGGAAGGCTGGACTAGATAATCTTGAACTCCTTCTAAATCTAAGATTTTATAATAATGAATTCTTCCTGCCCTTGGATACTTCTCCTGTGACACACTTCCTGCATTAGCACCTGAAAATCTTTCCCAAAAAGAGACTTGATAATATTACTTCCTGGATCAATGACTCCAATAACTTCTTAGTAGCTACAAGAAAAATATCACTGTATGGCATGGCCATCAAGATTCTCAGTGATCTTATTCCACTTTTTCTCCTATCCTTTATCTCATTCCTGTCCAGAAACTCTCAGATTTCCTATTTTTTTTGCCTGTCAAACACACTCAGGTAGGGCCACAGCAGAGACTTTGGTCATCCATTATATTCATTAATTTAGCAAATATAATTAATCAATTACTGTGTGGTAAGCACTCGTCTAGGTGCTAAAACACTGAACAAAATTGACAAAATTATGTCCCTAAAGGAACTTATAGTAGAGACATGCACATTACATTGCTCCTTGCATCCACCTTCTGCCTCATAAGAAGGTACTTTCCTTGCTATAAGAGCCCCCAGCCAGCTAATGGATAATTTGATAGCATTGGACAAACAAACGAGATACACCCAGAGGGGGCAAAAATGGCTTAAAAATAAGAAGTAACTGTGAAAGAAAACTTGCCTCTCCTATTTTCTGAACCTATTTAAATCTATGGGGAAAGAGGCTCAGTATGTTATCTTTTGTGGTTTATAATCATCAGCCTCCAAAAAAAACCAAGAAGATAATTTTTAGTATACTATTATGGCTACTATTCTTTGATGACACCTGGGATAGATGACACATCCTTTTTTTCTAGATGTTTACCTTTTAAGAAGACAGGGATGCTGATAGCCTGGGCCATTCCTGGGAAAAGTTATCATACCAGTTATTTTCTGTTTTCAGCAGTCCCTACTTCCTCCTTTCTTCTCTGGTTTACTTGCTTTTGATTATAAAAACATTACACTTGTTGTCTGAATCTTTTGTCCCCAAGTGCCATGTAACTCATTTTACATGAATTACAGGAAAATGAAATACAAACTTCCTCAGGATAGTTGAGGAAGCTGCTTAGCCCAGGCTCCTCATTGGCCTGAGCTACATTTTTCTCACCAGGGTGCAGTTAGTCTTAATGTGTGCTTCTAAATTACTTGTTGTCCTCTGACAAAAAAGAATTATTGTACTGAAATGCAAGATGGTATATGTAATGACTATGAGCTAAGAATTTGGGTCTTGTCCTGGTGCTGTCACTAACTAGATGTATAATTTGGACAAGCTATTTCCTTTCCTTTCATCAGTTTTCTATCTATAAAGTAAGGGTCTTGGACTAGATAATCCCTCAAAGTTCGTTCCAATTTGACATTCCAGGCTTCTACTGGGATGGATTACTGTTTGAGTCCACCTTGGCTTTGCATCATTATATATCAGTTATCTGTGGTGACAAAAAAACCTCATAAGTTGTAGGAGTGATCTGTTGTGTTTTTTAGGTATTAAGAGTTTCTACATTCTTTTAGAAGTCATTCTGGATCTTCTGGGTTAGAATTCAGTATATGGAGTTAATGAGTCCAAGGTCATAGGGTCATTTGCCATATGGGACAGTTAGTTTTGTTTGTTTCCTGACTGCGGTCTAAACCTTAACAGCCTTCCTTCTGCCCCCTCCAGCTACTTCACCAATACAAGTTTCAAGGCAAGACTCAACATGAACTTCTCTGGACTAGCACTGCTCATTTTCAAGACAGAAAAAAAGTTCAAGTGACATGTGGGCAGCAGTATCTTTGTGCAGATGAGAATAAAATAATCAGTGAGGTCACCAGGATTTCTGGAGGTCACCTCTGTCTTATATTAGCCAGGCACATGACAAGTACTGACAAGAAGAGTCAGGTAAATACCAGCCAGAAAATTTATCCAAATGCCTCTGCTTTGTCAGTTGGAGGTAGTATCTCTAATAACAATGAGCCAAATTATGGCTTAGAAAAGTGCAAATGAGAGAAAAGTTTGTAGTGAAAGTCATCTGGGTTTTGTTTCTGGGTTTGAGCTCAAAGCATAACATTCTGAAGCATTTGGACCGAGTCTACTAGAGACTTGGGACTTTTTTAGATTTTCATGTAGAATAGTGAACAGGGGTATTTAATGGAATCTTCTTTCCTCTTTGCTGTGGTACTTTTGGTTAGCTAAGAGGGGAGGCCTAGAGCACTGTGGGTACTGCATTGGCACTGGTGACCATACAACACGCACCAATGATTCTCATATGTGGCCAGTGTGGCTTATCAGTGAGATCATCAAAGAACTTCACTGTAGCCATGGCTTATTTCTTGGCCTTGATAAAAATTATTCTGGGCTATTTTGTACAGCTAAAGCTTAAGCACAAGTAGTGGTAGCTCAGGCAGTTGAGCTTTCCAACAGAGGCTCATCCAAAGCTTGGGCAGGGAAAGAAAAGTGTGGAAGAAGCAAACAAGGGATACTAAGAGCATAATAAAAAGAGTAGATACCTTCAGGTAGTATTCAAACCAAGGTTGGGAATATCATAGAGAAGGGCACCTGTTCAAGGTAAGATATTAGGATAGATGACCCATAAATCCAGGGAATAAAGAGATTAGAGGTCAAGCAAATCTGGATTTGAATCCTGCTCTTCTCACTTATCAACTCTATTGCCTTGGGCACGTCACTTAACTACACTGAGGCTCTGTGTTCTCAGCAGTGAAATAGGGATAATAATAGTAATTATCTATTTTAGTAATATTAAAATTTAGTATACTAAAATAGTAATAGTAAATTATCTATTTAACATAAATGTTAGTTTTCCATGATTTCAACTCTAAACATTTAGGATTGTGTGAGGTTATTGTTTCAAACCTATTTCCTCCATCTCCATGTTATAATGGCGATCAAACTCCACACATACCATACATGAACATTTAAGTTAGAAGGCACAACGACTGACTCTTATTTGTAATCAGGTGTAAATGACAGCTATTCCTCCATCCTAAGAGCAAGTTTCAATGGGAAGCAGAAGTGACATATTTTTTATGGAGCAGTTATACAGAAGCACTGCTAAGTCCTTTATATATATTAGTTCATCTTCCCTTCCCCCAAGCTTTACTAAGTGGATATTATGCCTTTTTTGCAGATTAGAAAGTGAAGGTTCAGGCAGTTTGCCTTAGGGAATGAAGTGGGATTCAAACCTAGGAATGGTTGGTTTCCAAGCCTGAGCTTTTTCCTGCTCTTTCCATACAAATTCATAGGTCCCAAAAACAGCTCTATGAAATAGGCAAGTAGAGATTATTATTTTCATTTTACTGCCCCCATTTTTAGAGAAGGAAGAGAAGAACCTGGAGCAGCTTAGTGACTTTCTACAGTGAATTTCAAAACTAAAAATGGCATTTTGGGTGTTTCATTTTATTACTCATCTCCCTCAGGCAAATCTTTAAGCATAGATCATACGGTCTATTCCCTATGGCGTATATTCTGTCAACTGTAGGGGTTAACATTAGTAGGGGGTAAATAAAGTAATATCAAACTCATAAAAATTGTATTGGGAATCCCTATATTGGTATTTTAAAGCTGTGATTATTTACCTTTTTTGAGTCATGCACTCTTCAAAAGAATGTGATAGATGCAGTAGAATATTTCTAGAAAAATACACATGCCCATTCTATAAATTATTTCAGGTGTTTTTACAGACATTATGAGACCATCCAATTTATGAACTGCCATCTTAGAGAAAAATGTTACTATGACCACAATGATGTGTTGTCCAAAGTACCTTACTCACTCACGAAGCTATATTTCTGTGTTATCTTGCCTTCACTGATCTTTGTTTCTTCCCAGCACCTAAAATATTTAGAATTTTTTCCTACAGGGTTTAGCAATTATGGAATGTATTGTGCTAAAGGTGCACTCCATTCTTATTATTCATCGCATGTGGACATTACTTAGTTAGCTCCCTTACTTAAATGTGCCTCAAGTGTGGAGTCCTCATCAAAACTTTGTATTCCCTCTGGCAGCCTAACTTAGCACAATACTCTTGCTGATATGTCTGTACATGTTTGGACCAAACTGACCTCTAAGATATATCCTAAAAGGAGAAATAACCCTTTCTGTGGAAAATGAGCTCTGCTTAGTTTTCCTCAGCTTGACATATGAATTCTTACATCTGTGTACAGAATTTTGAAATAAGCTGGCATAAATGAGCAATGCTGAACAATTTGTATGCTGCAGTACAGAGCAGTAAAGGGAAAGCTTAACCGAAAACAGTTTCCCCCAAAGATTCTAAAGCTGAGGATATTTTAAGAAAAAAAAATGTAAATAGTCTTGTGTTATTTCTAGGTGGCTTCTGTAAAGAGGTAAAGGGGTATAGTATTGGTTAAGAGATAGATTACTGGACTGAACTTGTGTATAATATTGATCTGTGAAGCTCAGGCTTGAAAATTACAATAGAAGAATCATACACTTTAAGCCAAGGTGACTACTAAGCTAATGTTTCTCTGACTTTGAGAAATGTTATTTTCAGAATAGAATAGGCTATATCTGAGTACAACCAGATGGCACTACATTGGTAGAATTTATTAAAAAGAACAAATTAGCATGGATCTGAAATATGAAATGTATAGAATTGACAGGACTTGGCTGCCAACTTCATTTACTGGGGAGATAAAGAAACAGGAAAGATTAAGCATAAAAAGTTTTTGGTTAGGCTCACTGGCTACCATTTATTAAGATTTTCAATATAGAAGGAAGGCCAGGCCTTTTAGTTGATAACAATGATTATGTGTGCTGTTTGGGACTTTTGGAGTTTGAAAATGCCTATGGGACAGTCAGATACAAGTATGTGAGCCTGGAACTTAAGAGGGAAAGCTATACATATGTGAAAATAATCAGTATAGAAGATTTAGCGGAGCACATAACTATAAATGAGATAATAGTGATGATGGTATAGGTCTTTCACCTCCTTGATTAGGCTTATTCCTAGGTATTTTATTCTTTTTAATGGAATTGCAAATGGAATTATTTTCCTGATTTCTCTTTCTCCTAGTTCATCGTTAGTATATAGGAATGCAACAGATTTCTGTGTGTTAATTTTGTACCCTGCAACTTTGCTGAATTCAGTTATTAGTTCTAGTAGTTTTGGGGTGGATTCTTTAGGGTTTTTTATATACAATATCATGTCATCTGCAAACAGTGACAGTTTAACTTCTTCATTACCAATCTGGATGCCTTTTATTTCTTTGTGTTGTGTTGTCTGTATGCTGTGGCTAGGACCTCCAGTACTATGTTGAATGAAAGTGGGGAGGTGGGCATTCTTGTCTAGTTCCCAATCTTAGAGGAAAAGCTTTTAGCTTTTCACTATTAAGTATGATGTTGGCTATGGGTTTGTCTATATGGCCTTTATTATGTTGAGGTACTTGCCCTCTATATCAATTTTGTTGAGATTTTTTATCAGGAATGGGTGCTAAATTTTGTCAAATGGTTTCTCAGCATCTATGGAGATGATCATGTGGCTTTGTGCTTCTTTTTTGTTCATGTGGTGTATGATGTTGATGGATTTTTGAATTTTGTACCATCCTTGCATCCCTGCAATAAATCCCACCTGATCATGATGGATGATCTTTTTGATATATTTTTGGATTTAGTTTGCTCATATTTGGTTGAGTATTTTTGCATCTATGTTCATCAGGGATATTTGGAGAATATATTTATAAATGACATATCTGATAAGGGGTTAACATCCAAAATAGTTAAAGAGCTCACACACTTCAATACCCAAAAAGCAAATAAACTGATTAAAAGATGGGTGGAGGATCTGAACAGACACTTCTCTAAAGAAAAATTTCAGATGGCCTACAGACACATAAAAAGATGCTCCACATTGCTAAATGTCAGGGAAATGCAAAATAAAACTGCAATGAGACATCACCTCACACCAGTTAGGATGGCCAACATCCAAAAGACAAGAAACAACAAATGTTGGTAAGGATGCAGAGAAAGGGGAACCCTCCCACACTGTTGGTGGGATTGTAAATTTGTTCAACCATTGTGGAAAGCAATATGAACATTCTTCAAAAAACTAAAAATAGAAACACCATTTGACCCAGTAATTCCACTTGTAGGAATTTACCCAAAGAAAACAAGATCCCTGATTCAAAAAGAAATATTCACCCCTATGTTTATTGCAACACTAAGTTGCTTCCAAAGTGTCCATCAGTAGATGAATGGATAGAGAAGAAGTGGTACATATACACAATGGAATATTATTCAGCCATAAGAAAACAAATCCTACCATTTGCAACAACATGGATTGAGCTAAACTGTATTATGCTCAGTGAAATAAGCCAGGCAGAGAAAGACAAGTACCAAATAATTACACTCATTTGTGGAGTATTACAACAAAGCAAACCTGAAGGAACAAAACAACAGACTCACTCCAAGAAGGGACTGGCAGTTACCAAAGGGAAGGGGGTGGGAGGCTGTGTGGGGAGGGAAGGAAGAGGGGATTCAGGGGCATTATGATTAGCACACATAACATAGGGGGTTCATGGGGAAGGCAGTATAGCACAGAGAAAACAAGTACTGACTCTGCAGCATCTTACTACACTGATGGACAGTGATTGCAGTGGGGTGTGGGGGGGATTTGATAATATATGTAAATGTTTTAACCACAATGTTGCTCATGTGAAACCTTCATAAGATTGTATATCAATCATACTTTAATAAAAAAATAAAAAAATTCATAATGCTAATGATGATGATTGTGATAGTAACAATACAAGCTAATATTCTTTGTGTATCTATCTACTATATGTCAGGGACTATGTTAAGTATTTTGCATTCTGTACTTTATTTCTAACAACACCCCTATGAGAGGAAGCAATTTGCCCAGGGAGATAAACTTTTTTAATGGTGGAACTTAGATTTAAATTCAGGATTTCTTGATTCCAGAACTCCAAAGAACATAGAAGATACAATGTGAAGGAATGCTGACAGTTAAGAAATGGGCATATGGAAAAAAAGCCTGAAGGAGACTGAATGAGAGCAGCTAGAGAGGTAGAGTTTTTAAAAAAACTCTGGTGGAAATTGCAGAAGAAAAGAGCTTTAATAAAGAAATGGTTAGCAATATTGAAGGTAAAAAAGAATTCAGGAACTTGGATTAAAGATGGCGGCATGAGAGGAGAGACCAAGGTTTCCTCCTAAAACTGGATACAATTAGAAAATTTAATTGGCTCAACTAATCCTGAGAGAGCAACAGGAAAGAGGATGCGTCAGACTGCACACACCTGGAGAAATGAGCAGACCTCAGCGAATGGGGTAATATACCAGAGCTGTGGCTCTGTGGGACCCAAGCCCCTCCCCCACCCCAGCTCACCAGCGGGAGGAAGAAAAATGGAGCAGGGAGGGAGTGGAAGGCTTGGGACTGCTGAATACTTACCTCCAGAAATCTGCGCTGGGAGCATAAACCTACATTTCATGGTGCTTTCATGAGACTCGCATGACTACCAGGTGGGAAAGTTAATACAGGCAGAGTTCCTGGGGAGACTGGGATTCCGGCTGCTTGTGGAAAGCAGGGATCCATATCTGGCTGCTCTGGGACAAAAACTTATACCTGTGTGACGGCCCACTGGCTCAGGCAGTGGAGACAGGCACAGCAGCCAGGAGGTGGGGAACAGTTCTTTCCTACCCCAGGCACCAGTACCCCTCCCCTGCGACCCCCAACACTGCTTCAGGGGCTGAGCAGCTCCAGAATAGAGCTTCTGAACACTAGAGGGTGCCATATAGAAACAAGAAACACCAAAGGAACCTTGTCCAGAGTAAAATTGTTAATACAACTCCCAAGAAAGATTTAAATGATATGGACCTTGTGACCCTTCCTGAAAGGGAGTTCAAAATAAAAATAATCAACATCCTAATGGAGGCACGGAAAGACATACAAGAACTCAAGAATGAATTTAGGTCAGAGATCCAATTGTGAAAGAACACGATGGGCGGTATTAAAAGCAGGTTAGATACGGTGGAGGAGACAATAAATGAAATAGAAACTAGAGAAGAGTAATACAAAGAAGCTGAGGCACAGAGAGAAAAAAAGAATCTCTAAAAATGAAAGAATATTGAGAGAACTGTGTGACCAATCCAGGCGGAACAATATTCTCATTATAGGGATACCAGAAGAAGAAGAGACAGAAAAAGGGATAGAAAGTGTCTTTGAGGAGGTAATTGCTTAAAACTCCCCCAATCTGGGGAAGGAGATTGTCTCTCAGGCCATGGAGATCCACAGATCTCCCAACAAAAGGGATCCAAGGAAGACAACACCAAGACACATAGTAATTAAAATGGGAAAGATCAAGGATAAGGACAGACTCTTAAAAGCAGCCAGAGGCAGAAATAAGATCACATACAAAGGAAAGCCCATCAGACTAACAACAGACTTCTCAGCAGAAACCTTACAGGCCAGAAGGGAGTGGCATGATGTATTTCATGCCATGAAGCAGAAGGGCCTGGAACCAAGATTACTTTATCTGGTGAGATTATCATTTAAATTTGAAGGAGGGATTAAACAATTTCCAGACAAGCAAAAGCTGAGAGAGCTTACCTCCCACAACCATCTCTGCAGTCTATTTTGGAGGGAATGCTATAGATGGAAGTGTTCCTAGGGATGGATAGCTGTCACCAGTGGTAGTAAAATTATGGTAGGGAGGGTGGAGCAGCTGTCTGTGAGGCAAATGCAAAATTAAATTGACTATCCCTAAAGCCAATCAAGGGATAGAGGAAAAATATAGAATCTGATACGTAATATATAAAGAATGAAGAAGGAACAAAAAGGAGGAGAATTAGAAAAGAACCTTTAGATTGTGTTTGTAACAGCATACTAAGTGAGTTTAGTTAGACTCCTAGATAGTAAGGAAAGTAACCTGGAACCTTTGGTAACCACGAATCTAAAGCCTGAAATGGCAATAAGTACATACCTATCGATAATCACCCTAAATGTAAATGGACTGAATGCACCCATCGAAAGACATAGAGTCACTGCATGGATAAAAAAAGAAGACCCATCTATATGCTGCTTACAAGAGACTCACCTCAAACCCAAAGATATGCACAGACTAAAAGTCAAGGGATAGAAAAAGATATTTCATGCAAACAATAGGGAGAAAAAAGCCGGAGTTTCAGTACTAATATCAGACAAAATAGACTTCAAAATGAAAAAAGTAACAAGAGATAAAGAAGGACATTACATAATGATAAAGGCCTCAGTCCAACAAGAGGATATAACCACTATAAATATATATGCACCCAACACAGGAGCACCAGCATATGTGAAACAAATACTAACAGAACTAAAGGAGGAAATAGAATGCAATGCATTCATTTTAGGAGACTTCAACACACCATTCATGCCGAAGGACAGATCCACCAGACAGAAAATAAGTAAGGACACAGAGGCACTGAACAACATGCTAGAACAGATGGATCTAATAGACATCTATAGAACTCTACACCCAAAATCAACAGGACACATTCTTCTCAAGTGCACATGGAACATTCTCCAGAATAGACCACTACTAGGCCACAAAAAAAGCCTCAGTAAATTACAAATGATTGAAATCCTACCAACCAACTTTTCAGACCACAAAGGCATAAAACTAGAAATAAACTGTACAAAGAAAGCAAAAAGTCTCACAAACACATGGAGGCTTAACAACACGCTCCTAAATAATCAATGGATCAATGACCAAATTAAAATGGAGATCAAGCAATATATGGAAACAAATGACAACAGTAATACAAAGCCCCAACTTCTCTGGGACGCACCAAAAGCACTCTTAAGAGGAAAGTGTATAACAATCTGGGCATACTTAAAGAAGGAAGAACAAACCCAAATGAATAGTCTAACATCACAGTTATCATAACTGGGAAAAGAAGAACAAATGAGGCCTAAAGTCAGCAGAAGGAGGGACATAATAAAGATGAGAGAAGAAATAAACAAAATTGAGAAGAATAAAACAATAGAAAAAAATCAATGAAACCAAGAGCTGGTTCTTTGAGAAAATAAACAAAATAGATAAGCCTCTAGCTAGAGTTACTAAGAGGAAAAGAAAATCAACACACATCAACAGAATCAGAAATGAGAAAGGAAACATCATCACAGACCCAACAGAAATACAAAGAATTATTAGAGACTACTATGAAAACCTATATGCTAAGAAGCTGGAAAACCTAGAAGAAATGAACAACTTCCTAGAAAAATACAACCTTCCAAGACTGACCAAGGAAGAAACACAAAATCTAAACAAACCAATTACCAGCAAAGAAATTGAAGCTATAATAAAAAAACTACCCAAGAAAAAAAACCCCGGCCAGATGGATTTACCTCGAAATTTTATCAGACATACAGAGAAGATATAATACCCATTCTCCTTAAAGTTTTCTAAAAAATAGAAGAGGTGGGAATACTCCCAAACTCATTCTATGAAGCCAACATCACCCTAATCCCAAAACCAGGCAAAGACCCCACCAAAAAAGAAAATTACAGACCAATATCCCTGATGAACGTAGATGCAAAAACACTCAATAAAATATTAGCAAACCGAATTAAAAAATATATCAAAAGGATCATACACCATGACCAAGTGGGATTCATCACAGGGATGCAAGGATGGTACAACATTTGAAAATCCAACAACGTCATCCACCACATCAATAAAAAGAAAGACAAAAACCACATGATCATCTCCATAGATGCTGAAAAAGCATTCGACAAAATTCAACATCCATTCATGATAAAAACTCTCAGCAAAATAGGAATAGAGGGCAAGTGCCTCAACATAATAAAGGCCATATACGATAAATCCACAGCCAACATCATACTGAACAGCGAGAAGCTGAAAACTTTTCCTCTGAGATCGGGAACAAGACAGGGATGTCCACTCTCCCCACTGTTATTTAACATAGTACTGGAGGTCCTAGCCACAGCAATTTGACAAAACAAAGAAATACAAGGAATCCAGATTGGTAAAGAAGAAGTTAAACTGTCACTATTTGCAGATGACATGATATTGTACACAAAAACCCTAAGGACACCACTCCAAACCTACTAGAACTGATATCGGAATACAGCAAAGTTGCAGGATACAAAATTAACACACAGAAATCTGTGGCTTTCCTATACACTAACAACGAGCCAATAGAAAGAAAAATCAGGAAAACAATTCCATTCACAATTGCATCAAAAAGAATAAAATACCTAGGAATACACCTAACCAAAGAAGTGGAAGACCTATACCCTGACAACTATAAGACACTCTTAAGAGAAGTTAAAGAGGACACTAACAAATGGAAACTCATCCCATGCTCTTGGTTAGGAAGTATTAATATCGTCAAAATGGCCATCCTGCCCAAAGCAATATACAGATTTGATGCAATCCCTATCAAATTACCAACAGCATTCTTCAATGAACTGGAACAAATATTTCAAAAATTCATATGGAACCGTCAAAGACCCCGAATAGCCAACTCAATCCTGAGAAGGAAGAATAAAGTGGGAGGGATATCACTTCCCAACATTAAGCTCTACTACAAAGCCACAGTAATCAAGACAATTTGGTACTGGTACAGGAACAGAGCCACAGACCAGTGGAACAGAATAGAGACTCCAGACATTAACCCAAATATATATGGCCAATTAATATACGATAAAGTAGCCATGGACATACAATGGAGAAATGACAGTCTCTTCAACAGATGGTGCTGGCAAAACTGGAGAGCTACATGTAAGAGAATGAAACTGGACTACTTTCTAACCCCATACACAAAAGTAAACTCCAAATGGATCAAAGACCTGAATGTAAGTCATGAAACCATAAAACTCTCAGAAAAAACATAGGCAAAAATCTCTTGGATGTGAACATTAGCGACTTCTTCATGAATATATCTCCTCAGGCAAGGAAAACAACAGCAAAAATGAACAAGTGGGACTATATCAAGCTGAAAAGCTTCTGTACAGCAAAGGACACCATCAATAGAACAAGAAGGTACCCTACAGTATGGGAGAATATTTTCATAAATGACAGATCCAATAAAGGGTTGACATCCAAAATATATAAAGAGCTGATGCTCCTCAACAAACATAAAGCAAATGATCCAATTAAAAAATGGGCAGAGGAGCTGAACAGACAGTTCTCCAAAGAAGAAATTCAGATGACCAACAGACACATGAAAAGATGCTCCACATCGCTAGTTATCAGAGAAATGCAAATTAAAACCACAATGGGATATCACCTCACACCAGTAAGGATGGCCACCATCCAAAAGACAAACAACAACAAATGTTGGCGATGTTTTGGAGAAAGGGGAACCCTCCTACACTGTTGGTGGGAATGTAAATTAGTTCAACCATTGTGGAAAGCTGTATGGAGGTTCCTCAAAATGCTCAAAATAGACTTACCATTTGACCCAGGAATTCCACTCCTAGGAATTTTCCTAAGTATTCATCAGCCCAGTTTGGAAAAGACATATGCACCCCTATGTTTATCACAGCACTATTTACAATAGCCAAGAAATGGAAGCAGCCTAAGTGTCCATCAGTAGATGAATGGATAAAGAAGATGTGGTACATATACACAATGGAATATTATTCAGCCATAAGAGGAAAACAAATCCTACCATTTGCAACAACATGGATGGAGCTAGAGGGTATTATGCTCAGTGAAATAAGCCACGCAGAGAAAATCAAATACCAAATGATTTCACTCATCTGTGGAGTATAAGAACAAAAGAAAAACTTAAGGAACAAAACAGCAGTAGAATCACCGAACCCAAGAATGGACTAACAGTTACCAGAGGGAAAGAGACTGGGTAGAATGGGAGTGTAGGGAGGGATAAGGGTGGAGAAGAAGAAAGGAGGTATTATGATTAGCATCTATAATGTGGGGGGTGGGGGAAAGAGGAGGGCTTTGCAACACAGAGAAGACAAGTAGTGATTCCACAACATCTTACTATGCTGATGGACAGTGATTGTAATGGGGTTTGTGGGGGGGACTTGCGGTAGGGGAGAGCCTAGTAAACATAATGTTCTTCAGAAAAATAAAAATTAATTAATTAATTATTTTTAAAAAAGAATTCAGAATGATAGAATAAAAAAATATCTGACGGATTTAGCAATGACCTGACAGAACAGTTTTGGTGGAGTGATGTGCTGAGTGTGCCTAATTAAAGTGGGCCACCAATGAAAGGGCAGTAAGAAAGTGAAAACAGTAAAAATAAATTGTTCTTGTGAAAAGTTTGGATGTAAAAGGAGATAAAAAAGAACACTAGACATTGGAGGACACTTGGAAGTACTGAGGAGTAGTTATTAGTATAGAATCTAGAGACTGACAGTCTACATTTGTAACTCAGCTTTGCTTTACTAGCTGTGTGATTTCAAGCATGGTACTTGACTTCTATGTGTGCCTCCCCTTTCTCATCTGCAAACTAACCATAATTGTTTTCAGAGAATTACCTCATAAGGTGGTTGTGAGAGCTTAATTGGTTGTGTAAATCACTTTAATAGGTACTTGGCAGAATGTACATATACTATGTGTTTTTTGGCTTGTTAACATTATATTGGGAGGGAATTTTAATGATTACAGAAACTTTAGTATGTTTATAGGCCACATGGTAGGAGACAGGAAAGAATGAAAGATTGAGAAGAGAGGCTAGGTAAGAAATATTGATGAAGTAAAGTTCAGTTTCTGATGGAGGATTAAAGGGAAAGGAATAAAAAGCACAACTGAGATATTAACTATGAACAGAAGAGCTGTTTGAGACTGGAGAAAGGAGGTGAGGGCTGTATAGTCATAGATAAGCAAGCATGTATATGGTGAAAAGTTCTTTCATGATAGCTTTATTTTTATTTATGAAGTATGAAGTCAGATAGTCTGCAGAAATCAGGGGCTTTGAGGCTTTGGGAGGTATTTGTTGATTCTTATTGTGAAGAAGGAAAGTGGTTGCTGACACAAGACAATGAAGAGAATCCTTGTTTAGCAGTGAGTGTCCAGGTAAAATTAGGGACTGCACATTTTTTAAAAGCAAAAATGTATAATCTAGATGATTTTCTCCTTCAGTATTTAAGGTAGTCTTAATGTAGCTGCTGAGAAGGGATAGAGGAACAGAAGGGTAAGGGAATGATAGGTTAGGGGGTATTGCCAATAAAAGGGATTGTGCTGGCTGGGAAGGAAGTGAAAGCCTGATGATATACTGGGATAAAAGGGGCTGCGAAACTGAAGAGAATGGGAAAGTTGAAGAACACAGACGACTGACTGACAGCTCTGGCACTAAATTGTTTGCGATTTGGGACAGGCTATCTCCTTAATAGGGCCTCAGTTTCTTCATTTGTTAAAATGAAGGTGCTCAAGTATGTGATCTCTATTAAAGTCCTTTTCAGATTTTGGACTGTTTTTTCTTC
Organism: Manis javanica; assembly: GCF_040802235.1. Taxonomy (NCBI): domain Eukaryota; kingdom Metazoa; phylum Chordata; class Mammalia; order Pholidota; family Manidae; genus Manis; species Manis javanica. The sequence continues at coordinate 65,954,792 of NC_133174.1, forward strand.
TCCTGCTATTGCACTGCCTCCTAGTGTATGTGAAGGATATAGAAGAGAAAGTCAGTACTTTTTATGTCTTGTCTTTTGGAGATTGGTCATTCTGACTGTGTGAGGTGATACTTCATTATGGTTCTGATTTGCATTTCCCTAATGATTAGTTATATGGCACATCTTCTCATATTACTGTTGGCCATCTGTATAATTGTTTTTGGAAAAATGTCTATTCCAGTCCTATGCCAGTTTTTAAAAATTTGGTCATTTGTTTTTGTTAGTGTTGAGGCATATGAGTTCTTTATATATTATGGATGCTAACCCCTTACCAGGTAAATCATTTATGAATATATTCTCCTATACTGTAGTTTCCCTTTTGATTTTGTTGATGGTTTCCTTTTCTGTACAGATGATTTTTACTTTGGTGTAGTCCTCCTTGTTTATTTTTGCTTTTGCTTCCCTTGCCTGGGGAGACATGTCTTGAAAAAAACTGCTTGTGCTTATGTTCAAGAAATTTTTGCCTGCATTTTCTTTGAAGAGTTTTATGGTTTCATGTCTTATATTTAGGTCTCTAATGTATTTCAGGTTTACTTTAGTGCATGGTGTTTTAGTTTTCATTCTTTTGCATGTAGCTGTCCAGTTTTCCCAACACCATTTACTGAAGAGACTGTCTTTTCTTCATTGTATATTTACGGCTCCTTTGTTATATATTAACTGACCATATATGTATGGGTTTACTGCTGGGCTCTCCTTCTGTCCCATTGATCTGTGGGTCTGTTCTTGTGCCAGTACCATACTCATACTGTTTTGATTACTGTATCTTTGTAATATAGCTGAGGTGAGAGAGCATTATACCACCAGCTTTGTTATTTTTTCTCAAGATTGTTTTGGCTATTTGGCTATTTGTTTTGGCTTTTGTGGTTCATATAAATTTTGGGATTCTTTGCTCTTGTTAAATATACAATATCATTGGTATTTTGATGGGGATAGTAAAAAATTTGTAAATTGCTGTGGGAAGGATGGCCTTTTGACAACATTAATTCTCCTATCCATGAGCATGGGATAGATTTCCAATTATTTGTGTTATCTTCCGTTTCTTTCATAAGTGTATTATTATTTTCAAAATACACTTCTTTCACCTCCTTGGTTAGCTTTATACCTACGTATTTTATTCTTCTTGATGAAATTGTAAATGGAATTGTTTCCCTTAATTCTCTTTCTGCCAGTTCATTGATAGTTTATAGAAATGCAACAGATTTTTGTATATTGATTTTGTATCATACAACTTTGTTGAATCCACTTATTAGTTCTAATGGTTTTTGGTGGAGTCCTTAGGGTTCTTAATATTTAGAATTATGTCATTTTCAAATAGAGACAGTTTTACTTTATCAATTTGGATGCCTTCTATTTCTGTCTCTTGTCTGATTGCCATGGCTAGGACCTCCAGTACTATGTTGAATAAAAGTGGTGGGAGTGGGCATCCTTATAATTTTCCTGATCTTAGAGAAAAAGTTTTCAGCTTTCTGCCATTTAGTACTATGTTACCTGTGGCTTTGTCATTATGGCCTTTATTATGTTGAATTATGTTCTTTTGTACTCATTTTGCTGACAGTTTTTATCATAAAAGGATGTTGAATTTTGTCAAATGCTTTTTCAGTATCTATTGAGTTGATCATGTGTTTTTTATCCATCCTTTTGTTAATGTTGTGTATCACATTCATTGATTTATGGTTGTTGTACCTTCCGTGCATCCCTTGAATAAATTTCACTTAATCATGATGGATGATCCTTTTGATATATTTCTTAATTCATTTTGGTAATATTTTTGTTGAGGATTTTGCATCTTTGTTCATCAGGAATATTGGTATTTAATTTTTTTGTGTGTGTTTTCTTGGTCTGGTTTCAGTGCTAGCAAAATGCTGGCTTCATAGAATGTGTCTGGAAATGTTCCTTCTTCATCTCTGTCTTGAAATTCCTTATGCAGGATGGGTATTAGCTCTTCATTAAATGTTTTGTATAATTCACCTGTGAATCCATCTGGTCCTGAACCTTTGTTTGTTGGAAGTGTGTTGTTTACCAATTCATTTTTGTTATGGGTAACTGGTCTGTTCAGTTTCTGTTTCTTCCTGTGTCAGTCTTGAAAGGTTATACATTTCTTGTAATTTGTCCATTTCTTCCAGGTCATCCAATTTGTTGACAATTTTTTTCTGTAAAATTTTCTTATAATTCTTTGAAAATCTGTGTTGTCAATTGTACCTTCTCTGTTTTAATTTCTGATTTTCTTTATTTATGTCCTCTCTTTCTCTTGATAAGTCTGGCTAATGATTTGTCTATATCATCTATCTTCTCAAAGATCCAGATGTATTGGTTTCATTGATATTTTTCTATTTTCTTATTATCCATTTTATTTATTTCCCCTTGGAAATTTATTATACTCTCTCTCTATTAACTTTAGGTTTCATTTGTTCTTCTTTTTATAGTTTCCTTTGTTGTGAGTTTAGGTTTTTTATTTGAAATTGTTCTTGTTTCTTGAGGTAGTTCTGTATTGCTACATTCTTCCCTCTCAGAATTGCTTTGTGGCATTCTCACATATTTTGAACTGCTGTGTTTCTGTTTTCCATTGTCACCATGTACTGTTTTGTTTCCTCTTTGATTTTTTCATTGATACATTGATTATTTAGAAGCATGTTGTTTAGCCTCCATATGTTTATATTTTTTTCTTCTTTTTTTTCACATAATTGATTTTTAGTTTCATACCATGGTAACCTGAAAAGATGCTTGATAGAATTTCAATCTTTTTAATTGATTCAAACTCTTTTTGTGTCCTAACATATGATTTATTCTCAGGAAAATTCCATGTACACTTGAGAAAAATGTGTATCCTGCTGATTTGGAGTGGAATATTCTGTATTTGTCTCTTAAGTGCACCTGATCTAATATGTAGTTCATGACTTCTGATTCCTTACTTTCTGTCTTGATGATATGTCCATTGGTATAAGTGGGGTGTTAAAATAGCCTATGTAATTTTATTACTTCCTATTTCTCCCTTTACGTCTGTTAGTATTTGTTTTATAAATTTAGGTGCTTTTATATTGGGTGTATGTATATTTATGATTATTATATACTCTTGGACTCATTCCTTTATCATAATATAATGTCCTTCTTGGTCTTTTATTACTCTCTTTGTTTTGCAGTCTATTTTGTTTAACATAAGTACTCCTACCCCTGCATTTTTTTCTCCTTTTTATTTGCATGAAATATCTTTCTCCATACTTTCACTTTCAGTCATTGTCTTTAGGTCTGAAATGACTCTCTTATAGGCAGCATATAGATGGGTCTTGCTTTTTTACCAAGTCTGCCATCCTATCTTTTGATTGGTTCATTTAATCCATTTACATTTAAAGTAATTATTGATAGGCATGCACTTATTGCCATTTTATTAATTGTTTCCTGGTTGTTGTTGTTGTTTTTTTACTTCCCCTCTGTTCTTTTCTTCCTCTCTTATACTCTTCTCTTGTGATTTGATGGTTTTCTTTAGTGTTGTGCTGGGTTTCTATTTTTTTTTTAAATTTTGTGTATCTATACATAGGCTTTATATGTGTGCTTACCTTAAGGTTCCTAGATAGTTTCCGAAATATATAACAGTCTTTACTAAGTTGATAGTCACTCTATTTCAAACACAATCTAAAAGTACTTCTTTTTGTCTGCTTCCTCCTCCACACTTTATGTATAAGATATCATAATCTGCATCTTTTGTGTATCCCTTGTTTGATTTTGTATGTAGTTGATTTTACTACTTTCGTTTCATGCTTGCTTGGTAAATAATTGGTTTACCACCTTTGCTGTAGGTTTATTTTTACTAATGAAAAAAAATTAAACTTAAGAACATTTACATCTACATAAGTTCATTCAACATATTCTGTAAAGTTGGTTTAGTGGTGGTGAATTCTTTTAACTTTCATTTATCTGGGAACATTTTCATCTCTCCTTCAATGCTGAATGATACTTTGCTGGGTAAAGGATTCTTGGTTGAAGGTTCTTCTGTTTCAATACATTAAATATTTCATGCTACTCCTTTCTGGCCTGCCAAGTTCTTTTGAGACATGTTCATACCCTTATGGAGTTTCCCTTGTAAGTAACTTTCTGCCTCTATCTTGCTTCTTTTAAGATTCTCTCTTTATCTTTAATCTTTGCCATTTTAATTACTTTATGTCTTTGTGTTGTCTTCCTGGGGTTCCTTTTGTTAGATGCTTTCTGTGCTTCCAGGTCCTGTGTGTCTATTTCCCTTTTTATATTAGGGAAGTTTTCAGCTATTATTTTTTAAGAGATTTTCCTTTACTTTGTCTCTCTCTTTTCCCTCTGGGTCCCCTAATATTTGACTGCTGTTTATTTTGGGCTTGTCACACAGCTCTCAGCATTTTTTCAGTTTTAGAAAATCTTTTTTCTCTCTCTTCCTCAACTTAATTACTTTGCTGTTCTCTGCCTTCCACTGTACTGACTTTTTCCTCTACTTCTAGTAGTCTACTATTCATTCCCTCTATTACATTTTTCATTTCAGTTATTGTATTTTTCAGCTCTGAGTGTCTTTTTCATATTTTCTGTTTGTTGAAGTTCCAAAGAGATTATCAATTCTGTCCCCCAATTCAGTGAGTAACGTTATGACTGCTACCTTGAATTCTTATCAAGAATATTGCTAATCTCCATTTCATTTAACTCTTTTTCTGGTGTCTTATCTTGTTCTTTCATTTGTAACATATTCTTCTGCCTCCTCATTTTGTCTGGTTTCTGTGTTTTTTCCATTATATTAGATAGATCAACTATGCCTTCTGATATAGAAAGTAATGGCTTTATGAAGTGGGCATATTGTGGTGCCCAGAAGTTAAGGACTCTTTCCTCACCAGTGCCTGGTTATCTTTTGTGGCTGAACTGCAGTGGCTGTCAGTAGGCTGTAGGTGGGCCCACCTTTCTTCTTGTCTGCTGGCAGTGGCTTATCTCCACAGTTGGCCTCTGTGTGCCCTTTGTGTGACATTATGCATTTCTGCTGGGATTCACTGTGGGCAGGGCTGCCCTTTACCTGTTGGTGAACAATGGCAGCCCACTTCTAGTGCAAGCAGGGCAGGTGGGGTGGATGCATAGCAGAGCCCGGCCATGGAGCTGAGCCACCAAGAAAGGAGCTGGAGAATTTAGAGATGTAGCCCACAAGTCCAAGACCAGTTAGACTGAAGGAGGCCCAGGAAATCTTGGGAAGTGTTCCCCTTCAGCCTGACAGTCAGTAAAGTCAGGTCACTGCAAGATAGTGCAGGCCATGTGGGGCAGGTGTGCAGGGGAGTGTTACCAATGTGCTCAGATGCCAGTGAAGGAGATGGAGTGTTTTGAGTTGGCTCCCATGATCACCTGACCATTTGGGTTGAGGGAGAGCTTGGGAAGCATTTTGCACCTGTTCTTTCTCCTCTGAGGAGAGTCACCTCTGCCCCTCTGCTGGTAAATCTTTCAAACTACTAATTTCATGTTGGGTCTCAGTGGAACCTATGGACTGTGCCTGTCTTCCACAAGTGACAGGAGTATCCATCCCCCAGATTGCTCCAACTCTCCCTTGTGTCCAGCCTGTTAATCATTAAAGCCCAATATAATGTGAACTCTTTTTATCAGAGTAGATCTCCAGGGCCAGGTATTCTGGATTCCTTGGTGTTTATCCCCTTCCTGCTCTGTTTCTCTCCCTCCCATTTGTGGGCTGGAATAGGGGAAGGTTTTGGGTCTTGATTGATCATGTCTTTGCCCCTTTACCCTTCTTTCTGTGGTCTTTTCTTCTTCACCAGGTGTATGTGATCGGTTCTGAAATTTTCAGGTTGTTTTCAGGGTTAGTTGTATTTGCAGTATTTGCTTCTTTGGTTTGTGTGTGAGAGAGAATTTTCACTTTGCTGCCCTATTCCACCACCTTTTCATTGAGCTGGGACACCAATATACCATACCTTTTGATTACTGTAGCCTTGTAATATATCTTGACATCAAGAAGTGTGTTGCCTTTAGTTTTTCTCCTACTCAAGACTGCTTTAAATCTTCAGGGTCTTTTATGTTTACATATGAATTTTAAGACTGTTTTTCTACTTTTGTAAAGAATTCCAGTGGGAATTTGATAAGGATTGCATTTAATCTGTAGATCATTTTGGGTAGTATAAACATTTTAATAATATTAGTTCTTCCAATCCATGAAAATGAAATGTCCTTCCATTTGTCTGTATTTTCTTTAATTTCCTTCATCAGCGGTTTTGTTTTAAATGTACAAGTATTTTCTTTTGTTAATCCCTACATATTTTAGTCTTTCTTTTACTGTAAATGGAGTTTTCTTAATTTCCTTTTCAGATATTTCATTGTATATAGAACTGCCTCCGATTTTTGTATTTTGATTTTGTATCCTGAGACTTTACTGAACTCACTTATTAGTTCTAACAGATTTTTTTCTTTTCTTTAAAATTTTTTACACCTCTTTATTATATGATCATGTCTTACAAAACAAATAATTTTACTTCTTTTCCAATTTGGTTGCCTTTATTTCTTTTTCTGTTCTATTTATTCTGGCTATGACTTTCAGTGCTATATTTAGTAGAAGTGGTGATACTAGACATCCTTGCTAATAGCAGATCTTAGAGAAAAGGCTTTCAGGTTTCATTCAGGAAAACCTCACTGAGATAGCATTGGGAGACCAGCAGGGGAAGCTTTCTCACCCCACCACTCCTCATCAATTGTTGACTTCAACAGAAGGGACAGATATTGCCAGTAGATATTGTTTTCACTATTACTTTACTATCCAGCAGGAAGAAGAAAGTTTTCCATCTCCTCCAAGAACAGCCTACCCAATGAGAGTCTGTAACAACTCAGCCAATGCAATGCCACAACACTTGGAACTCCCAGTTTACTCCAATGAATATTTTATTTACAGCAGCCCTCTCAAGTCTACCCTTTGCTTGATAAAAGAGCATTCCTCTTTGTTCTCCAGACCACTTAACTATAGTTAAAGAATAAAAGGGCAAGTCTATCAAAAATAACTGTAGCTACTATAATTTAACAAACACAATTTAATACATTTAATAAAATCAATATATAGAAATCAGTTGCATTTCTATATACTAACAATAAATTATCTGAAAAAAAGATAATCCCATTCACATCAAAACCAATAAATACTTATATTAAATTTAACTTAGAAGGTGAAAGATATGTACAGTGAAAGTTATAAGACATTGATGAAAGAATTTGAAGACACAAATAAATGGAATGATATCTTGTGTTCATGGAAGAATATTGTTAAGATGTCCATACTACTCACAGCCACCTATAGATTCAATGCAATACTTATTAAAATTCCAAAGGAACTTTTCACAGAAATGGCAAAAAACAATCTTCACATTTGCATGGATCCACAAAAGACTCTGAATAGCTAAAACAATCCTGAGAAAGAACGGATCTGGAGACACTACATTTTGTGATCTCAAAGCATACTACAAAGCCATAGTAATCAAAACAGTATTGTACCAGCATAAAAGTAGACATATATATCAATGGAATTGATTCAACATCCCAGAAATATGCCCCTGCATGTATGGTCAGCTACTATTTAACAAGGGAGTCTAGAATACTCAATGGGAAAAACATAGTCTCTTCAGTAAATGCTGTTGGGAAAAGTGGATAACCGCATGTATAAAAATGGAATTGGACTCTTTATATCACTTATATCACACATGAAAATTACCTTGAAAGGAATTATAGACTTAAATATAAGACTCTATAAAACTCCTAGAGGAAAACATCAAGAAAATTTACTCCTTGACATAACTCTTACAAATAATTTTCTGTTTATGATATCAAAAGTACAAGCAACAAAGGCAAAAATAGATGGAGTTACATTAACTAAAAGTCTTCTGCACAGGGAAGAACCAATCAGCAAAATGAAAAGACAACTACAGAATGGGAAAACATTTGATAACCATGTATCTTATGAGGGTTAACATCCAAAATATACAAAGAAATCATACAACTCAATAACAACAAAAACAGTATGATTAACAGGTGGGCAGATATAGAGGGAGTTAGTAGATATTTTTCCAAAGAAGATATACAAATTGCCTACAGGTACATGAAAATATGCACATCACTTATAATCAGGAAAATGCAAATCAAAATCACAATGAGGTATCACCTCATACCCACTGTTAGAATGTCTGTTATCAAAAAGACAAGACATAACAAGTAGTGAGAATGTGGAGAAAAGGGAACCCATGTGCATGGTAGGTGTGAATAAAAATTGATATGGTCACTATGGAGAACAATATGAAGGGTCCTAAAAAATTAAAAATAGAACTATCATATGATCTAACAATTCCACTTATGGTTATATCCAAAGGAAAGAAAAATGAATTTGAGTAGATATCTACATTCTCATGTTCATTGCAGTTTTATTCACAATAGCCAAGATGAAACAACCTAAGTGTCCATCAGTGGATGAATGGATAAAGATGTGGTATATATGTACACTATGGAATATTATTCAGTAATTAGAAGGAATGAATTCCTGCCATTTGCATCACTATGGATGATGCTTGAGGACATTATGCTAAGTGAAATAAGTCAGAGAAAGGCAAATTCTGTGACAGCCCTTACATGTGGAATCTAAAAGAAACTAACTTGTAAAACCAGAAACTAGAGTGGTGGTTACTAAGGGCTGGAGATCAGGGGAAATGGGAAAATGTTAGCCAAAGAGTAAAAAGTTCTAGTTGCAAGATAAATAAGTTACAGGGAGCTAATGCACAACATCATGATTATAGACACTAACATTGTACTATGTACTTGAAAGTTGCTAGGAGAACAGTCCTTATATGTTTTCACCACAACAAAGAAATTGTAATTATGTGTCACGATGGAGGTTTTAGCTAACACTACAGTGGCAACCAGATTGCAATATATATATATATGTATTAAGTCTGGTACACTTAAAGCTATTCAATGGTATATCTCAATGGAGTTGGAAAAAAATAAAAAATGCAAAGAAATGTAGAATAGAGGAAGAAAGGAAGGAAGAGAGAGAGAAAAAAAGAAAGAAAAAGAAATAAAAACACCTTTTAGAAGGGAAGAGAATGATATATAGTTAGCACTGAATATATATTTATTAAACCAATGAAGATTGCCAAAAGTATTAAAAAATTCAAAAATCAGGCAGAATGAGAATATATGCAGGATAATAGGCTATAGAAAATAGAAGTTATTAGGACCAGTAGAGAGAATACATTGGAAGGAATAGTGGAATGGTAAGGCAAGGGGAGGGGAGGCAAGGGGAAGAAAGAAGCTAGATTACAGGGAGTTAGAAGGGAAAAGGCTGATTAGAAAGGAAAGAAAGGTGTAAACCATGGGTTCTATGGGTCTGACTGGAAAGGAAGGTGAGAAATATAAAAAGTCAAGCAGAGGTTTTTTCACTAGTTTGTTTTTTATAAAGGAGCCCTGAGCTCCTTTATAAAACAGAAGGGCAAAAAAGGATCCCATGGATCAAGAGATGGACGACACCAGAGGAAATAAGGAGCAATGATTGATAAGAATTTATTATCCAAACAACTTGTAAATGTAACAGTTATCCAAAGCAATAAATCCTAATGGTGGAATTTCAGGAAATATGACAGCCAATTTGCTAAAATGAAGAAAGTGATCTGAAGTCTTACATGGATTTACAATGTCGTGCTCCTATGGGCTTTCTCAGTCCAGAACAGGATACAGACATGTCATCAGTGAACTTTGAAGTAGCAAAGAAGACATAAAAAAATATCACTTGCTGGACTTACACAGTAGTCACATGTGAGCTTGCTGGTTTTCTACTCCACAGATATTCATCACTGACTGCACTCACAGAACTTCTGAATCAACTGCAAGGAAACCGCAGAACTTATCTTTTCCTTTCCAACCATGGCCTGGCCTCTCTGTTAGCTTTACTTAGAATCAGATAGAGATATATCATATCAGGTAGAGAGATATGTAGAGAGACACACCACTACAGAACAACAGGAATGAATCAGCAAGAGCCAGGAATAGGACTAGATCTTCCTATGGACCAAAGGAAAGCTTAACATGCTCTGTGAAGTTTATAACTTTCTACACATTCTAGATCATTGAATAACATCTTTAAAGCTAACTCTCCTTTCAGAACAGAGGAAATTGAGAATACCCAGGTTAAAAATAAGATTTTATTTCAATTATAAGCCCAAGCTGGCAGGAATATTGGGATCTCACTTTTACATGGTGGTAAACTGAAACTAAATAGGTACTATGACTTGACTAAGGTCATGCTGATAATAAGAGCAGATCATCACTAGGATTATGACTTGGTGTATATTGAGTTCCCAGCTATCATTCTAAGACAACCTGATCCAATTTCTTTGATAATTCTTTTATGAATCTGTGATTGTTAATTTTATGTGTCAACATGACTTATCCATGGTGCCCAAATATTTGATAAAACATTATTCTGGATGTATCTGTGAAAGTGCTTTCTGGGTGAGACTAACAAATCAGTGAACTTTGAGTAAAGTTGATTACCCTCTGTAACATGGGTAGGTGTCATCCAATTGGTTGAAGGCCTTAATAGAACATAAGTTGATATCTCTTGAGCAAGAAGAAATTCTTCCAGCAGACTGTCTTTTGATTCAAACTGTAGTTCTTTCCTAGATCTGTTCTGGTATACATTGCAGATTTTGGATTTACCAAATCTCCACATTCATCTAAGTCAATTTCTTAAAACAAACTGTGTATACATACATATCCTGTTGGTTCTGTTCTCTAGAGAACCCTGAAAAATGCAGCAGTCTTATATGACTGGTCTCTGTTACTGTAGCTCCAGGAGGAAGGGGTTCCCTGTCCGGGATAAGTTCTCTGTGAATTTGCTGAGACTGAATAAAGACAAAGGTGAGAGGTTGAGAATTAAAGGGTTGATTCTCATGGTTCAATTTCTCCTCTCTCCAAACCCAGGCTGCTGAGTTCTCTCTCCCCACACCAGCAGGAACTCTGTGGGCATGTCCTCAGTGACTGGCAGGCACCTGACCAATTATGTACCAGGAGGGCAGAAGAGAATGGGTGCTTCCTCTCCACCCTTACCCAGGACTGGCAATCCCTTGACTGGCCAGTGACTGTGCCACCAGTAAACATCCCATAAATGTGTAAACGTGTAACCATCATATACACAATGGCACTATTAAGGCCAGGTGTGAATCCTGGTCAGAAAGTTCCGTTTTCCCCACAATCCCCCCTCCAGGATTATCACTTCACAATCTACATGCCCCCAATCTTCTGCAATGACCCCTGTGCGAGAAAGCTAGAGCACTGTAACCAGATTAACAATATACAAATAACAACAGAAATTATGATACAAATAACAATAAAACCAGCTTGAAAACCTTCAAGCCTGAGGATCCAGCTGAATTCAAAATCCTACTTAGATTTAGTCCATAGCTTGTGTGTTCCACAGGAGGCTGGCAGCTGAAATGGCAGGGATCTCCAGGCATGCTCAGCAATCAGCAGCTGTCACTAGGCAGTGGACCCAATTCACAAACATGTAGAAGAGAATAAGTGTAAGGGTGATGAGTCACATGTTTTAATGATACTGACATAGGCAAATCTTATCCATCAGGTAGGATGCATGCAAGAGAGTGTTGAGTCTATAGATATAGCACTACTGGAGGCACATGCACTGGCCACAATGATAAGACAAAACTTCCCAGTAAGACGTTCTTACTTTCTGGCTGTTTTGGGTACACTACTGTAACACACAGGAGGCCAGCTTCCAGGCCTTGTCTCCAAAGTGCCAGAACACACAGCCATCACTGGTCCATGTGTCAAAATGTCCAAGGCCACATAGTCTCCAGGTTGCTCTGGGGCTCAGTTACACAATGACTCCTGCCAGTCTTTGCTGACTTCTCCAAATGTCAGAGGCAGGTCTCACTGACAGGCTACAGCCCACATTGTCTTGTTCCCTAGACAAAGTCATCTGCTTCATTATTCCATGGAGATTCTAAAGACAAATGACCTGTAAGCCACTGTAAGAGGCCCCAGATATAGCTATTCTTAGTCACATACACATCCAGCTCACAGGGCCTCAGTGGGTCTGTCTCACTCAAAGACTTCATGGCCATGACTGTTAATTGTGCAATAGTGGAAGTAAATGCATATGTTTCATCCCAGCCCTACAAGATGCTATTTCATACCAAATGGCATAAGGGCCTTAGAATTTATGCCAAATTCAGGATAAGTACTCTCCTGTACCCTGCAAGACCCAAAACCTCTTGCAATGATGCCACAGTTATCTGTAAGAGAATCAGAGGTGAGCATAACATTACACACAATATTAGATTCATTCTGACAGCCTTGCCCCTGCAACAATCTATAACAGTGGTGGTCCCCAAAGACCACTCAGGGTCACTGTACATCAGAACATTCAGCACCTGTGTCCACCAAGGCCAGGACACGCTACACATTCACTGGGGACTAATAAATGACTATGTTACTCAACATGTGGTATCTGGCACAAGAGGTCCCAGTCAGTCTCTCAAGGCTGGTACCTTGAATTTCCACTCAGTCAAACCAAAACACCCAATCCACCATCATCCAGCAAGGGTCCAGGTGAGGTCTGAGTACTGTTACTGTCCCCCAGGAAGTCCTGCAAACACATGGGCCAGACATGCGGCTTTACCTCTAACTTCCATTTCTTAGATCTCGGCAGCTAGAACTACTGCTCTGGCTTTAACTATTGCCACAGCTCTAGCAAGATCTTATTGGGTTATCCACCAAGTTTCTATTTTACCACCCCCACCTTTATCAAACTAATCCAAATCTGGGTCCTCGAGACCTTCACAGGGGCCCTTTAAACAGTTTCTCTTGGTAGCATACCATATCTCCTTCCAAGCTGTCATTGTCTCAATCTCTCCCAGATATGCTATACTACAAGTAGCCTCATTTATCGTTTTCCTTTATTGAGGATCAAGAATAGTCACAACAGACTCGGAGAGAGATGGAAGAGCTGCATGGAGCACCAGATTTCTCATCCTCACAGTGAATAATTAATCTGGGCCCTTATGTTCTGAGTTATAAATGATATTCTGCATGCCAAACTCCCATAACACCTGCTGAAGCTCAGCCTACATCTGCCATCTGGTAGGGAAAGATGACAAATCACCCCAATTAGGCCATGCAGCATGGAGCACTGCTGTAAGCCAATCTGGAAGCACATGATTCCCTGGGCTCTGATGAGTATTTTGTAATCTCTTCAGAGAGAGAGGTGAGTCATCAGGAAAGCTAGTTTCCCCATTTCTGACCCAGACAGAACAATGCCCTCTACTCCTGAATCCAAAAGGTACAAAAGCCAGAGGCTCTGAGTGTTTCTGCTGAAACTGGGAGCTTAAATACACCAGCTCAGCATGGATTAGGAGCAGGGCATGGAGTGCTACCCACACTGGGGAAGGGGCTTTGCTTTTCCCTGAGAAACTCACAGTTGCTGTGTCTTTATTTTCTTAACTACAACAGGGTAAGCTTTCAATAGGAGAGGGGCTGGTGCTGCTGGCAGCAATGGTTCCATCCTCCACCCCACCCCCTCAACCTTCCCTGACTCCTCCTCCCTGATGTCTCTCTACCATTTATGGAGCTTAAGGCACCACCCCTTCCTACACCTTCCCGATGGCATCTTGCAGCCTGCATTCTCTGGCTGCCCCTTCTCATGCCACTAGTATATCTCTCAGCAGCACAATCTCAATTTTTAATAGCTTTCTTTCCTTCATTATAGCATACCACAATTTGAGTTCCCATTCTACCACTTCCCACAAAAGTGCATTTCTCTACTTGATAAATCTTTCCAGTGCTGTGAGAATCACCCAATCCACAGTTCCCCCCACTGCAGGGGTGCTCAGTTCCTCTAAGGAGTTCCCTATTTTGCATAGGCCAACTCCACTGCCTCGGGCACCTGCACCCCTCCTCAATTCTGGGGAGGTGTCCACTCCTTTGGGAGGAAAATTACCCCAGACCATCCCCACTGGGAGATCCCCAGGTGTTTCCCCACCATACATGAGGGGATGCCCAGGTGTCTTCCCACCACCCATAGGGGCAGTCCACTGAAACGGTGCACCCATGAGGACAGTTCTTCAGTTTCAATGGATCCTGCTGACTGCACCAAAGTGTAGGTTCAGGAGGAAGGGGGTTCCTTGCCTAGGCCAAGATTGCTATGAATCCAGCAAGACCAAATGCAAACAAGGATGAGAAGTTGAGAATGAAAAGCTTAATTCTCACAGTTCAGTCTCTCCTCACTCTGAACCCTGGCTGCTTGGCTTTCTTTCCCTGCCTGGCCACACTCCAGATTCCTGACTGCCAGGCTCTCATCCAAGTGCTGCCTGGGCCTACCCCCTCACTCTCTGACTGCACGACACTCTACTCCAGACCCCCACCCCTTGCCCTGAGAGGAATTCCATGGGTAGGTCCCTGGTGACTGGCAGATGCCTACTCAGTTACATAAAGGAACTTGAGAGGACAGCCTCTCTACCCTTTCCAGGGCTAGAACTTCCATAAGTGAGTAGTGGCTCTACCTCCATTAAACATCCCACTGATGTGCATACAGGTTCTTATATGTATACACAATGGACAATATCAAGGCCAGACAGGAATTCTGGTCAAAAACTTCCATTTTCCCCACAGAAGGAATAGAAAGGGTTTCATAAAAGAGGTGGGGTTTGGGCAAAACCTTAACAAAAATGGGTAAAATATTAACTGGAGGAAGAAAGGACAAAAGGGCTCCAGGAAGACTTGGAGATAAGAGAGTCTGATATGTGTTTGGAGAATGGTGAGAATCCATTTTTCTTGAGATAGAGTCTGCCTTTAGGAACGCTGGGTTAGAAGAGGATAGGAAAGTAGTGAAGCCGTATTGAGAGGGCTTTGAGATAAAAATATGGGAATTTAATAAGGAACTGGTAGACAGTGTTAAATCATCGGTTTCTGAGCAAGGTAAAGAACATGATTAGACTTGAAGCAAGTGAAGTTGATAGCTCTGTGTAGGACATATGGCAGAACATAGTGTAAACAATTGGGATACTATTGCAGTAGCTGAGCTGAGAGGTGAAAAGGGCATGAACTGAGATAATGATATAGATATCAGACACTGCAAAGAGAAAGAATGTGAAGAACTGCATCTGATTAGATGGCAGTGTCAGAGGTTGGGATTTGGAGAAGGGTAAATATGCAACAGTGATGGTACTATTTGCAGCCTCAAATAGTGTGAAACCAGCAACAGAAACAGGGAAGGTTGGTCAAAGATCTTTTTTTGAGAGAAAAGTGGTTGGTTTGAAAGGATCTTTGGGAGTCTTGTACTTTGGCTAGATCTGAAAGAAAATTACCCCAAGAAATAGACAAATTTCCTTCCAAGTGAGGAATAGGCACTGTAATAGTGGTGATATCAGTGGTCCTATAAATGAAGTCAGAGTCTTTATTTTGGTAACTTATGACTGCTCTGGAGATAAGCCTTCTTTCTGGGAACACAAACCTACAGCTGTAGAAACAAGGTAAAAATATAAGGCAAAACGTGAGTCTAAAAGAGTTTGAAGAAGAAAAAGTGAGGCTGGAAGAATGTTTCCAAACAGGATAAAGATGCATTCTGAGAACTGAGCACTCCCTCATCCCCAATTTGGATGAGTTAGACATTGCATAGTGTTTAATGAATAGTTTCACTTTTTTGGAACTTATACTTTAAGACCAGGATTAGCAAATTATTGCTTGCAGGCCAAATATGGTTCATCACATATTTTTGTATGTCCTATAAGCTAAGAATACATTTTTTTACATTTATAAATGATTGAATAAAACCAAAGCATGAAAATTTCATGGTAATGAAAATGATATGAAATGCCAATTTGTTTCCATAAATAAGATTTTATTGAAATACAGTTCTGAGCCTATCTTTAGGTACTGTTTTTGGCTGCTTTTTTTTGCTATAAAGACAGAGTTAAGGAGTTATGACAGACTATGTGGCATGCAAAGCCAAAAATATTTGCTATCTGGCACTTCAAGATAAATTTGGTGTCCTCGTATTGAAGAATCACTCTTAAGCGTAAATTCCAGCTGATAATCAATAAAGTTGCCACTGAATGTTGATTTGGGAACTGACTGTACTCCTTATGCTTACCTTCCCATAGGCTCACACTGCTTTGTGGGCTGGAGAGTGATGTGTCCTGAACAATATCATACATATATATCAATATACACACATGTATGATAATATCATCCATCTGGTAATATTGTATATCTATTACCACTGAGAGCCTGTGGGCCTGTCCAAGCTGTGTGAATCCAGGGATCCCAAACACCACTGGAACTCTCTGTCATTTTCATTGGGTGAAGCCATGTCACAACTGTTGTTCAGAGTGTTCTCTTCTTTCCTGGTCCATCATTATACTTCAACCTCTTTATTCATGTTCTCCATAACTACACTATCCCAGCTAATGGTATAAAAGTAGTTTCTCCATGGTTAATTTTGTCCCCCTGGCTGCATTAATATCATTTCAAAGGAAGGAAACTATGCTCACCTTATGTCCATATGTCTCAACTTTTAGAATACTTTTCCCCCAGCTCTGCTGGAAAATACGCTTAAAGATTAAGTGGGCTCAAAAATCCCTGAACAAGTGGACCACTCATGAAGTTAAATAGGGCTTTTCTTCTGTAACTCACATAAACTGTGCCATAACAGTTTGTCTCTCTGTGGTATTTTGAATAAAATGTGGCATTAAAATTTCACCACGTGGCATATATTGTGGGAGCTATCAATCAGAATATAATAATCATATATCCTTGAGATGAAGGTGAAACCCTTATATTTCTATGATGACTTTATCATTCTTTAATTGTGTCAGAATGAAATTCTTATATATAGAATATCAAAGTATTTGAATCTCAGGACTCAAAATTGTATTATATTATTGCAAAAGATATATATACTTTTTTACATGTTGAAATGTAAAGAAGTATATTCAAATATGTAAGTAATTACATGGCAAATGTGGGTTAAACTATTTGTCAACATTCACTCAATGAAATAAACAGAAAAATATTGAATTTTAACTGCAGCTTATGCAATGTGTTATTAGTACATGACTGTGAACGAATGAATGAATGAAGGGGAAGGCAAAGGAATAAAGAAAATAGTAATAGTTACTTACTGCTAACAAATTGATAATAGATATTGACAATCAACTTTGTTTTCCAGTGGTGATTTAGTTGACATTCATTCATTCATTCATTTATATTGAGTACATATAATAAAATGCACAAATTTTAGTGTACAGCTTGAATTTTGACATGTCTTGTTCTCTCTTCCTCAGCCTCAAGATCTTTCCTTTACTCATAACCAGACTAATGGACATAAATTTTCTTCATATATTTTCAACAGTCAAGTAAAAAGTAACAAGTTTAAAGTTTGTTCACTTGAGTGTTACCTTAGAACAATAAGCATAGAAACCCTCATGAGATTGGTGTTTGTCTAAAAGTCACATTGTTTTGTTTAATGTAGGAAACCTCCCTCCCATTTCTGTGCCAAATCTAGCCCATAATCTGCTTTTCTGTATGGCCTTCAAAATAAGCATAGTTTTTACATTTACATTTAAAATTTTCACATTTACAAACAGTTGAAATAAGTAAAAAATAATATATTTTTACATATGAAAATTATATGCAATCCAAATTTCAGTGTTAATAAAGTTTTGTTGGAATGTACCCCCATTCATTTAAGTACTGTTCATAGCTGCTATTATGCTACAACAGCAGAGTAGAGTAGCTGTCATATAATTGTGAGAGTATGTGATCTGCAAAGCTTAAAATATTTGCTATTAGGCATTTTTCAGAAAAATGTTTGTCATCCTGATCTAAAACAGTAGTTTTCAAAATATTTAAAGTCATGAAACTTTTTATTCAATTGAAGTTCTTACTTATGCCACAATATATAAAAGGATGAGAATGGAGCTGGTTCTGATTCTTTGATGATAGCCACTGAAACATGACAGTGGAACTCTAGAGCTTTGTGGAACAATTTGCAATTCATTGAACTAAAGCAAGCACCTCAGAAACTGACACGAAGATATCCTCTTCAACCTGTCTCCCCAACATACTGGATCAAAGGACGGGACACCGACATAGACAGAACCATCAGGATTTAATTGTATATCTTTTGCCCTTTCTAGTATACACATTCAATGCTTTAAATTTCTAAATACTCCTTTTGCTGTATTCCACAAATTTTGGTAAGTTATATTCTCACTTTCATTTAAGTCAAGACATTTTTAAAAAATTTCTATTGAGAGTACTTGGATCTATGTGCTATTTAGAAATGTGTTTAATCTCCAATTATTTTAGGATTTTCCAGATATGTTTGTTATTCACTTGTAGTTTAATGCCATTGTGGTTTGAGAGTATACTTTGTATTATTTTTATTCCTTTAAATATGTTCAAATGTGTTTAATGGCCCAGAATGTGGTTATTGTTGGTGAATGTTCCATGTGAGCTCCAGAAGAATGTGTACTTTGCTGCTGTTGGCTGTAGTATTCTATAAATCAATTCGATCCTATAGTTTGATGGTGTTATTCAGTTCAACTGTGTCCTTATGATTTTTCTGCTAGCCTCGGTCAGTTAACGATAGATGTGTGTTTAAGTCTCCAGCTTTAACAATGGATTGGTCTACAGGCATACTTCAGAGATACTGTGGGTATATTTCCAGACCACAACAATAAGGTGAATATCCCAAGAAAGCAAGTCAAATGAATTTTTTTCAAAAGCATACAAAAGTTATATTTACATTATATTGTATTTCATCAAGTGTGCAATAGCATTATGTGCAAAAAATGTACTTACCTTAATTAAAAAATACTTTATCACTAAAAATGCTAACCATTGTCGGAGCTTTCAGTGAGTTGAAATCTTTTTGCTGGTGGAGGTCTTGCCTTGATGTTGATGGCTGCTAACTGTTCAATGTGGTGGTCACGAAGGTTGTGTTAGCTGAGGCAACTTCTTAAAATAATACAACAATGAAGTTTGGTGCATCAGTTAACTCTTCCTTTCATGAACAATTTCTCCATAGCAGGCTGTGCTATTTGATATAATTTTACACACAGTAGAACTTCTTTCAAAATTGGAGTTAGTTCTCTCAAACATAGACACTGCTTTGTCAACTAATTTTATGTAATATTCTAAATTCTTTTTATTCATTTAAATATTCTTTACATCTTCTTCATGGGGAGTAAATTCCATCAGAAAAACCACTTTCTTTGCTCATCTAGAAGGATCTCCTCATCTACTAAAGTATTATCATGAGATTGAAGCAATTCAGTCATCTTCAGGCTCCATTTCTGATTCTTGTTCTTTTGCTATTTCTACCACTTCTGCAGTTACTTCATCCATTAAAGTCTTGAACCCTTCAATGTCATCCATGGGGTTTGGAATCTACCTCCTACAAACTCCTGTTCATGTTGATATGTTGACCTCTTCCAATGAATCACAAATGTTCTTAATGACATCTAGAATGGTGAATCCTTTCCAGAAACATTTCAATATACTTTTACCAGATGCATCAGAGTAGTCACTGTCTATGATATATATGACCTTACAAAATGTATTTTTTAAATAATGAGACTTAAATGTTGAAATTTCTCCTTGATCAATGGGCTGCAAAATGCATGTTGTAGCAGGATGAAAACAATATTAATATTCCCATACATTGCCATCAGAGCCCTTGGGTGACCAGGTGCATTATCAATGAGCAGTCATATTTTGAAATGATTCTTTTATCGTGAGCACTGTATCTCAACAGTGGGCTTAAAATGTTCGGCAAACCATGTTGTAAACATATGTGCTATCATATTTATTGTTGTTACATTTATAGAGCACAGGAAGAATAGATTTAGCATAATTCTTATGGGCTCGAGGATTTTGGTAAAGGTAAGTGAGCATTGGCTTCAACTTAAAAGTTACCAGATGCAGTAGCCCTAACAAGAGAGTCAGCCTACCCTTTGAAGATTTGAAGCCATTCATTGACTTCTCTTTAGCTATAAGAGCCCAAGATGACATCTTCTTTCAATGTAAGATACTTTGTCAACATTGAAAATCTGTTGTTTAGTGTAGCCACCTTCATTAATTTTCTTAGCTGGATCTTCTGGATAACCTACTACATCTCCTACATCAGCATTCCCTGCTTCACCTTGCATTTTTATGTTATGGAGTAGTAAAATAAAGCAAACAGAAGGAATGAAATAATAAAGAGCATGTTATGGAGATTGCTTCTTTACTTAAATCTCATGAACCAACCTCTGCTAGCTTCAAACTTTTCATCTGCATCCTCACCTCTCTCAGCCTTCATATAATTGAAGAGAGTTAGGGTCTTGCTCTGTATTAGGCTTTGGCTTAAGGGAATATAATGGCTGGTCTGATTTTCTATCCAGACCTCTAAAATGTTTTCCACATCAGCTGTTTTGCTTTCTTATCAGTTGTGTACTCACTGGAATAACACTTTTAATCCTTCAATAACTTTTACTTTGCATTCATAACTTGGATAACTGGTGCAAGTGGCCTAGCTTTCAGTCTGTCTTGGCTTTCAACATGCCTTCCTCACTAAGCTTAATCATTTCTAACTTTTGATTTAAAGTGGGAGACTTGTGATTCTTCTTTTCATTTGAATGTTCTGACATTGTAGAGTTATGAATTGGCTTAACTTCAAAACTGCTGTTTCTCAGGGATGAGGGAGATCTGCGGAGAGGGAGAGATGGGGAAATGGCTGGTTGATGGAGCAGTCAGAACACATGCAACATTTATAAATTAATTTTGCCATTTTATGTAGGTGTGGCTTGTGGTGCCCTCAAAACAATCACAATAATAACATGAAACACCATCAATCACAGTAACCACTGCAAATATAAAAATAATGAAAAAAGTTTAGAAATAGTTGAAAAATATTTTGAAATATTGTGAGAATTCCCAAAATGTGACACAGAGACTTAAAGTGAGCAAGTACTTTTGGAAAAATAGTGCCAGTGGACTTCCTCAGTGAAGGGTTTCCACAAACCATTAATTTGTGAAAAACACTATATCTGTGAAGCCCAAAGTAAAGTGCAATAAATTGAGGTATGCTTGTATTTATTCTTTAATATATTATCAGTGTTTGCCTATTTTGACACTGTTTTTAGGCAAATACGTATTAGGGATTATTATGGCTTCCTATAGAATTGATCCTTTTATAATTATGTAATGTCACTCTTTATCCACGATATTTTTTCTTGCCCTAAAGCATGCTTTGTATGAAATTATATTTATGCTGTGTTTCTTTCAATTAGTGTTACATGGCATATTTTTCTCCATTCTTTTAATTTACCTGTGCTTTTATACTCAAATGTGTTGCATGTAAGCAGCACACAGTACTTCTTCTATCCATTCTGACAGTCTTATTTGCTGGTGATTCGACCATTGATGTTTAAAGTGATTACTGATATAGAATTAATATCTACTGTAGCTGTTTCTTTGTTACTGTTATCTATTGTTTGCTTTTGTTCTTTTTTTTTCATCTTCTACTCTTTTCTGCCTCTCTGATTCCTTGTTTCCTTTTACATCTTAAAAATTTCTTTAAAATTGTGGTAAAATGCACATAGCATAAAATTGTCTTAACAATTTCTAAGTGTGCATTTCATTAGCATTAAGTCCATTCACTTTTTTTGCAACCGTCACCACCATACACTACTAGAGCTCATTTCATCCTGCAAAATGAAACACTGCACACATCAATTAATAACTCTCAACTGCGTCATGCTCCCAAGGCCTTGATGACCACCATTCTAATTTATATCTCTGAATCTGACTACTCTAGATCCCTCATACAATTGGAATCATACAGCATTTGTCCTTATGTGACAGGCTTATTTTCTTAGCATAACATTCTCAAGGTTCATCTATGTTGTAGAATGTATCAGAAACTGCTTCAATTTTCAGGGTGAATGTTTTTTTTTTTTAGATGGATGGGTCCATAACCCTCCTGAGGATACTTTTTTATTACTTTAATTTTTTTATTTAGGTATTATTGAGATACACTCTTATGAAGGTTTCACACGAAAAAATAATGTAGATACTACATTCACCCCTGTTATTGTGTCCCCCCATACCCCATTGCAGTCATTGTCCATCAGTGCTGTAAGATGCCGCAGAGTCACTATTTGCCTTTTCTGTGCGACACTGTCTTCCCCCTGACCCCCGCCACACCATATGTGCCAATCATAATACCTCTGAATCCCCTTCTCCCTCCCTCCCCACCCACACTCCCCTACCCCTCCCCTTTTGGTAACCCCTAGTCCCTTCTTGGAGTCTGTGAGTCTGTTGCTGTTTTGTTCCTTCAGTTTTGCTTTGTTGTTATACTCCACAAATGAGGGAAATCATTTGCTACTTGTCTTTCTCTGCCTGGCTTATTTCACTGAGTATAATATCCTCCTACTCTATCTATGTTGTTGCAAATTGTAGAATTTGTTTCTTTCTTATGGCTGACCAGTATTCCATTGTGTATATGTACCACATCATCTTTATCCATTTATCTACTGATGGACACTTAGATTGCTTCTATATCATAGCTATTGTAAATGGTGCTGCAATAACCATAGGGGTGCATATGTCTTTTTAAATCTGACAAATTATATTCTTTGGGTAAATTCCTAGGAGTGGAATGCCTGGGTCAAATAGTATTTCTATTTTTAATATTTTAAGGAACCTCCATATTTTTTTCCCAATGGCTGAATTAGCTTACATTCCCATCAGCAGTGTAGGAGCATTTCCCTTTCTCCACATCCTTGCCAACATTTGTTGTGCTTAGTCTTTTCGATACTGGCCATCCTAACTGGTGTGAGGTGATATCTCATTGTGTTTTTTATTTGTATTTCTCTGATAATTAGTGATGTGGAGCATCTTTTCATGTGCCTGTTGGCCATCTGAATTTCTTCTTTGGAGAATTGTCTGTTCATACCCTCCACCCATTTTTAAACAGGTCATTTTCTTTTTGGGTGTTGAGGCATGTGAGTTGTTTATATATTTTGGATGTTAATCCCTTGTGAGGTATGTAATTTACAAACATATTCCCCAATACTGTAGGATGCAGTTTTGTTCTGTTGATGGTGTCCTTTGCTGTACAGAAGCTCTTAAGTTTGATGTAGTCCCATGCGTTCATTTCTGCTTTTGTTTCCCTTGCTCAAGGAGATGCATTTAGGAAAAAGTTGCTCATGTTTATTTTCAGGAGATTTTTGCCAATGTTATCTTCTAAGAGTTTTATGGTTTCATGACTTACATTCAGGTCTTCAATCCATTTCACGTTTACTTTTGTGTATGGGGATAGACAATCCAGTTTCATTCTCTTGCATGTTTTTCCAACACCAGTTATTGAAGAGGCTGTCATTCCCCCAGTGTATGTCCATGGCTCCTTTATTGTATATTGATTGACTATATATGCTTGGGTTTATATCTGGACTCTCTAGTCTGTTCCATTGGTCTATGGGTCTTTTCTTGTGCCAGTACCAAATAGTCTTGATTACTGTCACTTTGTAGTAGATCTTGAAGTTGGGGAGTGTAATCCCCCCTGATTTATTCCTTTTCAGGGTTGCCTTGGCTATTTGGGGTTGAGGACTTGACTTTGAAATCCTTTTTCTTTTTCTTAAGTCTTAAGTTGGTTCTGCGCCTTTTTGACCTCTTTAAACACCTTCGTGCGTGTCTACCATGTCCTGCCTCCCTTTAGCCTTTGCTATGAGATGTGCTGCCAAAACTATTCCCTTCTTTCAGTTCTTAAAGCTCTGAACTTTAATACAATATGGGTTTAACAGAATCCTTAGTAAATCACTTAAAATATCCCTTCTTCAGGTGAAAATATCTTCTGTCTTGAATGCATAGTACTATGATAAGTTTTGTTACTTTTTTTTCTTTGGACCAAATCTACTGTATCAGCTGAGCTCAAAGAGGTGTACCCAGGAAACCTCCTCAATGGATATAACTTGACTGATTATATTAAAAGGACTTGTTTTTTCATTTAGTCCCAGTAGCTGAGTGATACAACAAAATTCAGAACTTAAGTGACAACTAGATCCTTGATAAGTACATTTATTTGAAAATGTGAACGTTCAGGTTTTTAAAATGTTTGACTTTGGGTGTATATTTCTGATGACTTAGCATAAAAGATTGAAGAATTCTTGTAAAATTTCACCCAGCATGTCTTTATGCACACTTTTCTTCCACTGTAGTTTTACTTGTGTGGGCAGGTTTTCAATTTCCGTATCAAAGTTGTTGAATCCATTGTAGGAACAGCAGCTGTCACTTTCTGCCCTTAGAATGGGGGAAAGTTGGCATAAAAATGCTGTGTTTTGTGTTGCTTAGAGGCTTAAGCTGTCTGGAAAATAACTGAACCCACATGGTTCTTAAGTAATTTAAATTTTCTTTCATTTTTCTAAGTTGCTTTGATTCTATAAAGTGTCTCCTGTTCTAAACAGGGACTGTGGGACTTCATCACACAACTTTGTCATAACACCTCAAAGATGATATCCAATCCAGCAGGCCCAATATTCCCTTGTGGGGGTGCTTCCTATGGTATGCTGGAATGGTGGCCACCACTTCCACCATTCCAGGGAAGAAGCCTGTGCTGTTCCCTTGTAATTCCAAAATGGTGTGCAGGCATTCGACAGTGAGGATTTCTCCTCTCAATAGGAAACTGACTCATTTTCCAATGTGAGTATTGCTGGAGGAAAAGACTCCCAGTGTGTTCACTTTATTCTCCTACAGTTGTTCATCTGACAGAATAACTGTAACTCAAAGGATAGAAAGAAGCTGCTTATATGAAGGAGAAATCTCAAGTTCTAGTTACTGAGAAGTTTTTTATTTTTGAGGTTTTGCCTTCTACTGTAGCTTTAACAGCTAAGGGCAATTTGTGTGTGTATAAATTATCCTTTTGCTTGTTGTTTAGCTTCTGATTTCCAGTGATTGAAGTCCATGTTATGTAGCATGATAATCAGAATATGTTGATGCTAGAATTCTATTTTCTGTTACAGAGCAGAGCAGATCATCAGCTCAATACTGTCATCAACATCAAGTAATGCCCCAGACCCATGTTCAAAGGAGGCTGTTCTGAGTGCCCTCAAACAGAAGAAGTAAAGGACACTGGAGGTGGAAGGCCAAATATCTGCTCATGGTCAGGGAAATAAAAGAAGGTAACATGCCCTGCAGAGTACTAAACATGCCTCCCACATGGACAAGTTCTAGTTATTGAACAGTTTTTTTAATTTTCGGGGTTTTGCCTTAGACTGTAGCTTTAACAGCTAAGGGCAATTTGTGTGAATGTATAAATTATCCTTTTGCTTCTTGGTTAGCTTCTGATTTCCATGACTGAAGTCTATGCTATGTAGCATAATAATCAGAATATCTTCATGCTAGAATACTGTTCTCTGTTACAGAGCACAGCAGATCATCAGCTCAACACTGTTCTCACTATCACATAATGCCCCAGACCCATGTGTAAAGGAGGCTTCTCTGAGTGCCCTCAAAGAAGGAAGAAAAGGACAGTGGAGGAGGAGTAAGACCAAATATCTGCTGATGGTCAGAAAAATCAAAGAAGGTAACATGCCTTGTGGAGTATTGAACATACCTCCCACATGGGCCCCTGAGATTTGCTGAAGGAGAGATAACTCCCGAAAAGAATCAGAGACCACCTACTGTTTGTGAACAGTAGGCCCTTTTCTTTGGCTTTTATGGAAGAGCTTGGTGTGCATAGATATTTATAATGGTTATATCTTCTTGTTGTATGCACCCCTTTATCATTATGTAATGTCCTTCTTCGTCTCTTGTGACTTTCTTTGTTTTGAAGTCTATTTTCTCTGATACAAGTACTGCAAAACATGCTTTTTTTCTCCCTACTAGTTGCATGAAATATGTGTTTCTAACCCTTCACTTTTAGTCTGTGTGTGTCTTTGGGTTTGAAGTGAATCTCTTGTAGGTAGTATATAGTTGGGCCTTGTTTCTTTATCCATTCATTGACTCTATGTCTTTTGATTGGTGCATTCAGACCATTTACATTTAGGGTGATTATCAGTAGGTATGTAATTATTGCCATTTCTGGTTTTAGATTCATTGTTACCAAATGTTCAAGGTTATCTTCCTTATAGCTAAGAGTCTTACTTAACTCACTTAGTATGCTACTACAAACACAATCTAAAGGTTCTTTTTTCCCCTTCTTTTCTTTCTCCTCCATTCTTTATATATTAGGTATCATATTCTGTACTCTTTGTCTGTCCATTTTTATTACCTCTGATTACAGCTATTTAACCTTAGGAACACTTCCATCTATGCCAGTCCCTCCAAAATACACTGTAGAGATTGTTTGTGGGAGCTAAATTCTCTCAGCTTTTGCTTATCTGGAAATTGTTTAATCCCTCATTCAAATTTAAGTGATAGTCTTGCTGGATAAAGTATTCTTGGTTTGAGGCCCTTCTGCTTCATTGCATTAAATACATCATGCCACTCCCTTCTGGCTTGTAAGGTTTCTGCTGAGAAGTCTGATGATAGCCTGATGGGTTTTCCTTTGCATATGATCTTATTTCTCTCTGTGGCTACTCTTAATAGTCTGTCCTTATCCTTGATCTTTGCCATTTTAATTATTACATGTCTTGGGGTCATCCTCCTTCAGTCCCTTCTGTTGGGAGATATGTGCACCTCCATGGCCTGAGAGACTATCTCCTTCCCCAGATTGGGGAAGTTTTCAGCAATTACTTCCTCAAAGACATTTTCTATCCCTTTTTCTCTCTCTTCTTCTTCTGGTACTGCTGTAATATGAATATTGTTCTGTTCATATTGGTCACACAGTTCTCTCAATATTCTTTCATTCTTAGAGATCCTTTTTTCTCTCTGTGCCTTAGCTTCTTTGTTTACCTCTTCCCTAGTTTCTGTTTCATTGACTGTCTCCTCCACCATATCTAATCTACTTTTAATACCCTCAATTGTGTTCTTCAATAATTGGACCTCCATCCTAAATTCATTCCTGAGTCCTTGAATATTTTTCTGTACCTCCATGAGCATGTTAATGATTTTTATTTTAAAATCTCTTTCATGAATATTTATTAATTCAGTCTCATTTGGTCCTTTCTCTGGTCTTCAAATTTTGCTTTGAACCGGGTTCCTTTGATGTTTTATATTTGTATTTGCCTCCCTCTGGTGCCCAGTGCTCCACTCTATGGAGCTGGTCAACCCCTGGAGTGATGTTGGGGGTTGTATGGGATTGATGCTGGTGCCTGGGGGGAGGAAAGTTCTCTTTCCTGCTTCCCAGCTTCTATGCCTGTATCAGCTGCCTGAACCAGTTGGCCGAACACACAGATGTAAACCTCTGTGCTTTGTGTTTGTAGCTGCCATAGGCAGTGCTTCCCTCTGGCTGGCCTGACACCAGGGCAGGGGCTGCTGGTTTGTGAACCAGGTGCAGGCTAGCTGGGAGGAAGACACAGCAGGCTGCGTGTCATGGTGGGGGGCCTTGGAGCTGTGTAGCTGGCCAGGGGTATGGAGTTCCTGAAGATCAATTAAGTTCCCAACCTGCTGTATACAGTGCACCTGGACAATTTTGTCTACCTGGCCTTTTTCCTGAGCAGTAAGCTCTGTGAAATCCTTGCCCCTTTAGCCACCCTCTCACTGTTTTGAAATCTCTCAGACTGCCTGCCCAGATCAGCCAGATATGAATTCCTGTTTTCCAGAAGTAGCTGGAAGCTCAGTCTCTCCAGGTATTCCATCTGTCTTAGTTTTCCAGCCCCACTTATCACCAGAGCACCATACGATGTAGGTTCGTGCTCCCAGAGCAGATCTTCAGCTCTAGGTGTTCAGCAATCCCAGGCCTCCACTCCCTCCCCACTCTGTTTTCCTTTCTCCCACTAGTGATCTGGGGTTGGGGAAGGGCTAGGGTCCCACTGTGTCACAGTTTTGGTACATTATGCTGTTCCGTGAGGTCTGCTCTTTTCTCCAGGTGTAATGCAGTCTGGTGTAGCCTTCTTTCCTATTGCTCTTTCAGGATTAGTTCTATTAATTATATTTTCATATTATATGTGGTTTTAGGAGGAGGTCTCTGTCTCCCCTCTCATGCCACCATCTTTAATCCATGGTGAATCCACTTGTATGCCACATTTTGTTTATGTATTCATCCCTTGATGGATACTTGGTTTACTTCCACTTTCAGATATTATAAATAATGCTGCTATGAATATGTGCATACAAGTATCTCTTTTTCCTGTTTTCAATTTATTTTGGTGTATACCCAGAAGTGGAATTGTTGGGTAACATGGTTAATCTATTTTTAATTTTTTGTGGAACTGCTATATTGTTTTTCAAAGAGGCTGCACCATTTTATGTGCCTACTAATACTACCCAAGGGTTCAAATTTCTTGACTTCCTTATTGAAACTTATTTCTATGTTTTTATTGTTATCAGTGGCATTTCCAAGGAATGTGAACTGATATGTCATTGTGGCTTTTATTTATATTTTAATGATGATTAATGTTGAGCATCTATTCATGTGGTTATCAACTATTTTTGTATCTTCTGAGATATCTTATTTGGGTCCTTAACCCTTTTTTTTTATTGTGTTGTTTGCTTTTTTGTGGTTGAGTTTTAGGCATATATTATATATTCCAGGTATTAACCCCTTATCAGTTTATGATTTGCAAATATTTTCTCCCATTCTGTGAGTTTCCTTTTCACTTGGTTGACTGTGTCCTTTGATAGAAGTTTAAAATTTTGAAGTGGACCAATTTATCTTTTTTGTTGTTGACTGTGCTTTAAGTGTTATATTTAATAAATCATTGCCTGTCCATGAAGATTTTTCACTTTCTTTTCTTCTAAAAGCTTTACAATTTTAGGTTGGATATTTAGGACTTTCATGCATTTTGAGTTAGTTTTTGTATATTTTATAACATAGGAGTCCAATTTTGTGTATTTTCATGTGGATGTCTAGTTTTCCGAGAGTCATTTTCTGAAAAGACTATATTTCCCCATTGTTTGACCTTGACATCTCCTTAAAAATAATTTGAGTCCAGATTTAAAGATTTATTTCTATGTCTGCATTCTAGTCCATTGTTCTGTATGGGTGCCTTTATGCCAGTGCTACACTATTGTGTTTTATTCCCCAACTTTTTTGAGACATAATTGACATATGACATTGCTTACATTTAAGACACACAATGTGATGATTTGATACACATATATATTCTGAAAAGATTACCACATAAAGATATATAACATATCCATCATCACATAATTACCACTTTATCTGGGTAGCATATTTAAGATCTACTCTCTCAATTTTAATGACATACTACAGTATTTTTAACTATAGTCATGATGCTGCATATTAGATCAACAGAACTGATGCATTTTATTTTTACAGGGAAAAGCGCAAACATTGTCCCCCACTACCATAAATTATGCAGTCGAGTTTCTCACATTTGGGGAAATCACAGGGTCAGCACATCCAGAGTACAGTGGATAAGACTCACCCTGGGAAAACCACCTTCATCATCATGGTATCTCCCCTGCCAGGTAAGTATCAGAAGTGGTGCATTTTATAATTGGAAGTTTGCTCCCTTTCACCAACATTTCCACATCCCCCCACTCCCAAATGCCTTGTAACCACTCGAGTATCTGCTTTTTTTAGATTCTACATATAAGTAAAATCATGCAGTATTTGTCTTTCTCTAATATCATTTAACACAATGCCCTCAAGCGCCATCCATGTTGTCACAAATGACAAAATTTCCTTCAATTTTATGGCTGAATAATATTATGTGTGTTCACATTTTTTTATTCATTCATCTGTCTGTGGACATTAGGTTGTTTCCATGTCTTGGCTATTGTAAATAATGCTGCAATGAACATGGGGTGTGGATATCTCTTTGAGGTAGTGACTTTTATTCCTTCAGATATATACCCTGAACTGGGATTAATGAATCATATGGTAGTCCTATTTTTAATTTTTTGAGGAAACTGCATACTCCTTTTCATAGTTGCTGTATCAATTTATATTCCCACAAACAGTGCACAAGTATTCCATTTTTTTCATATCCTTGAATGTATGTTTGATATCTCCTGTCTTTTTGGCAATAGCAAGCTAACAGGTATGAGATAACATCTTGTGTTTTTAATTTGCATTTCCCTTGTGATTAGTGATGTTGAGTATCTTTTCATATACCTGTTAGTTATTTGTATGTCTTGTTTGGGAAAGTATTCAGGTTCCTTGTCCATTTTTAAATATGATATGACCATTTTATTATTATTTTGTTATTCAGTTGCATATTTTGAATATTATCCCCTTATTGGACATACGGATTGGAAATATTTTCTCCCATTCTATAGGTTGTCTTTCAGTTTTCTCATTGTTTCTATTGCTGTGCATAAAATGTTTAGTTTGATATAGTCCAACCTGTTTATTTGTACTTTTGTTGCTTGTGTTTTCGATGTCAAATCCAAAATATTGTTGCCAAGAACAATGTCAAGGATATTTCCCCTATGCTTTCTTCTAGAAGTTTTACAGCTGTAGGTCTTAATTTAAGTCTTTAACCCATTTTTAGTTAATTTTTATAAATGGTATAAGATAAAGGTCAAATTTAATTTTTTGGTATGTGAATATTCAATTTTCCCTGCATGATTTATTGAAGTGAGTATTCTTTTCCATTGACTATTCTTGGCTCACTTGTCAAATATTAGTTTCTAATATCTCAGTTTTGTTCCATTGGTTTGCATGTCTGTTTTTTTACCAGTACCATGTACTACTATAGTTTTGTAACATAGTTTGATATCAGGCAGTGTAATGCCTCCAGTTTTGTTTTCCTTTCTCAGAATTACTGTGGCTAATCAGGATTTTAAAAATATGTCTTTTAGGATTGGTTTTATATTTCTGTAAAAAATTCCATTAGAATTTTGATAGAGATTGCATTGAAAGCATAGATGACTTTAGGTAGTATGGACATTTTAACAATGTTAATTCTTCCAATTCATGAACATGGGATATTATATATTTATTTATATCCTCAATTTCTTTCATCAGTGACTTACAGTTTTCAGTGTACAGGCCTTTCACCTCGGTTAAATTTATTCCTTAGCATGCTATTGTTTTTGATGCTATTGTACTTGCTATAGTTTATTTTTCAGATAGATTATTTTTAGTGTATAGAAATGCTACTGATTTATCCATTTATTTATTTTGTATCCTGTGTGTATACTGAATTTGTTGATTATCTCTATGAGGTGTTTTTTTGGTCTTCAGTATTTTCTACATATAAGATCATATTATTTGACAATAAAGATAATTTTACTTCTACCTGTCTAATTTGGAGGCTTTTATATCTTTACCTTGACTGCTTGTTGTGAGTATGACACCCAGTATCATGTTAAATTGGAGTGGTGAGAATGGAAAACCTTGTCTTATTCTTGATATTAGAGGATACATTTTAATTTTTTTTTTAGTTTTCCCTATTGTAAGTTTTATTCGGTATATACATTTTTTCAATAGTAGCTTCCTTTTTATTGAAGTATAATTGATAAACAATCTTATAAAGGTCTCAATAATACAACACAGTGATTCAACACTTGCATACATTATTAAATCCTCTCCTCCTCTAATGTGGTTACTATCTGTCAACATAGAAAGATGTTACAGAATCATTGACAATATTCTACATACTGTATGACTATCCTCATGAACAAATTATATTATGATTGAAAATTTTTGTGCCTCTTTATCCCCCTTACCACCCAAACCCACCCACTGCAACCCCACTCCCATAGTAACCACTATAACTTCTCAGTGTCTATGAGTTTACTGCTGTTTTGTTATTTCTGTTTTGTTTTGTTTTTATATTCCCAAAATAAGTGAAATCACATGGCATTTGTTTTTGTCCACCTGACTTATTTCACTAAGCATAATATCCTTCAGGTCCATCCATTGTTGTTGCAAATGACACAATTTCTCTTTTCTTTATGACTGAATAATATTCCATTATGTATATGTACCACATCTTCTTTATCAATTCCTCTATTGATGAACACTTAGGTTTATTCCATATCTTGGCTATTGTAACTAGTACAGAGATAAACATAAGGGGGGAGGGCATATATCTTTTCAAATCAGGGTTTTTGTTTTCTTCAGATAAATTCCTAGAAGTGGGATTACTGTGGGTCAAATGGTATTTTTAATTTTAATTTTTTAAGGAACTCCCATACTGCTTTCCACTGTGGTTGTACCAATTTAAATTCCCACCAACAGTGTAGGAGTGTTCCCATTTCTCCACATCCTCACCAACACTTGTTATTTCTTGTCTTTTGGGTAGTGGCCATTCTGACTGGTATGGGTAGATATAACATTGTAGTTCTGATTTACCTTACCCTGATTAGCTATGTAGAGCATCTTTTCACTGCCTGTTGGCCTTTTGTATTTCTTTGGAAAAATGTGTGTCCAGGTGTTCCACCTATTTTTTTTTTGGAGTTGACATGTATGAGTTCTTTATACATATTTAGGATGTTAATACCTTATTGGGTAAATTCATATGAATATATCTTCCCATACTTTAGGTTGCCTTTTTGCTCTGCTGATGGTCTGTGTCCTTTGTTGTATAGAAGCTTCTTAATTTGATGTACTCCCACTTGTTCCTTTTTGATATTGTTTCCCTTGACTAAGGAGATGTGTGCAGGAAAAAATTGCTCATACTTATGTTCAAGAAATTTTTGCCTATGTTTTATTCTAAGGCTTTTATTGTGTCATGGTTTATATTCAGGTGTTTGATCAATTTTGAGATTACTTTTGTATATGGAGATAGACAGTAATCCAATTTTATTCTCTAGCATGTAGCTGCCCAGTTCTACAAACATCATTTATTGAAAAGACTGTCTTTTCCCCATTGTATATTCATGGTTCCTTTATCGTATATTAATTGATCATATATGTGTGGCTTTACATCTGAGCTCTCTATTCTGTTCCATTGATCTATGTGTCTGTTCTTGTGCCAGTACCACATTGTTTTGATTACTGTAGGTTTGCAGTATAGCTTGAAGTTGGGGACTGTAATGCCCCCAACTTTGTTCTTTGTCATGATTGCTTTGGCTATTTGGTGTCTTTTCTGATCCCATATGAATTTTAGAACTGTTTGTTCTAGTCCACTGAAAAATGCTGTCAGTATTTTGATAGGGATTGCAGTGACTTTGTAATTGCTTTGGGCTTGGGCAGGATGGATATTCTGACAATATTAATTCTTCCTACCCATGAACATTGGATAGATTTATATTTATTTGTGTCTTTTTAAATTTATTTTATGAGTACCTTATAGATTTCAGAGTGAAGGTCTTTCATCTCCTTGGTTAGGTTTATACCTAGATATTTTATTATTTTTCATGCAACTGTAAATAGATTTGGTTTCTTAATTTCTCTTTCTGCTAGTTCATTGTTAGCATATAGCCACACAACAGATTTCTGTGTGTTGACTTGGTATCCTGCAACTTTTCTGAATCCAGTTATAAGCTCTAATGGTATTTTTGGTGTGGTCATTACGGTTTTCTATGTATAATATCATGTAATCTGCAAATAGTGACAGTTTAATTTCTTCTTTACTGATTTGGATGCCTTTTATCTCTTTATCTTGTCTGATTGATGTGGCGAGGACCTCTAGTACTATGTTGAATAAAAGTGATGAGAGTGGACATCCTTATTTTTTTCTGATCTTAGAGGGAAAGTTTCCATCTTTTTCCATTCAGTATGATGTTAGATCTGGGTTTGTCCTATATGGCCTTTATTATGTTGCACTATGCATCCTCTATACCCATTTTGTTGAGAATTTTTATCATGAATGGATTTTGAATTTTTTCAAATGCTTGTTCAGCATCTACTGAAATGATCATATGGTTTTTATCCTTCTTCTTGTTAATGTATATATGATAGTCATTGATTTATGAATATTATAACATCCTTGCATCCCCAGAATAAATCCCACTTGGTGGTAGTGAATGATCCTTAGATGTTTTTGAATTTGTTTTGCTAATATTTTGTTGAGGATTTGTACATCTATGTTCATCAGAGATATTGGTCTTTAATTTTCTTTCAATTTAATGTCTGCATGGTTTTGCTATTAGTGTGATGCTGGTCTCAAAGAATGAATTTGGAAGCATTCCTCATCTTCTGCTTTTTGCTATTCATTAAGAAACATGAGCTCTTTAAGTGTTTGGTAGAATGCAAGTGTGAAGCCGTCTGTTCCTGGAATTTTGTTTGTTGGAAGTATTTTAATTACAAATTCAATTTCACTGCTGCTAATTGGTCTGCTCAGATTTTCTGTTTATTCCTTGGTCAGTCTTTGGAGTTGTATTTTTTCTAGGAATTTGTCCATTTCTTCTAGGCTGTCCAATTTATTGGCATATAATTTTTCATAGTATTCTATAATAATTCTTTGTAGTTCTGTAGTATATATTGTGACTATTCCATCTGCATTTCTGATTTTATTTATTTGTATACTCTTCTTTTCTTTTCTGAAAACATGTTTTATTAGGGTATTATTGATATACACTCTTATGAAGGTTTCACATGAAAAAACAATGTGGTTACTACATTTACCCATCTTATCAAGTCCTCACCCATACCCCAATGCAGTCACTGTCTATCACTGTATTAAGATACTACAGATTCACTGTTTCCCTTCTCTGTGCTACACTGTTTTCCCCGTGATTCCCCACACCATGTGTACTAAACATAATACCCCTCAATCCCCATCTCCCTCCCTCTGCACTCACCCTCCCACACCACTCCCCTTTGGTAACCACTAGTCCCTTCTTGGAGTCCGTTAGTCTGCTGCTATTTTGGTCCTTCAGTTTTGTATGTATATTCTCTTTTCTTCTTGACAAGTCTGGCAAGGGGTTTCTCTATTTTGGTTATTTTCTCAGAGAACCAGCTCTTGGTTTCATTGACTTTTTCTACTGTTTTATTCTTCTCCATTTTATTTATTCTTGTACTGATATTTATTATGTCCCTCTTTCTACTAACATTGGATTTCATTTCTTCTTTTTCTAGTTTCTTTAATTTTACATTTAGACTTTTATTTGGGATTGCTTTTGTTTCTTGAGGTAGGTGTATATTGCTGTGTAATTCCCTCTTATAACTGCTTTTACAGTATTACACTAATTTTACAGTCTTTAATTTTTTTTCATTTGTTTCCATTTATTGCTTGATTTCTGGTTTAATTTGTTCATTGATTCATTGCTTTTTTAGAAACATGTTTAACGTCCATGAGTTTGTTGGCTTCTTTGTTTTCCTTATGTAATGTTTCTAGTTTCATATCATTGTGGTCTGAGAAGTTGCTTGATACTATTTATGTCTTTTTGAATTTATTGAGGTTACTTTTGTAGCCTAGTCTGTGATCTATTCTGGAGAACATTCCTTCCATGTGCACTTGAGAAAATTGTGTATCCTGCTGCTTTTGGCTGGAATGTTCTGTAGATATCCATTAAGTCCATCTGAACTTAGGTATTGTTCAGTGACTGTCTTTCCTTATTTTCTGTCTGGTTGATCTGTTTATTCATATGAGCGGTGTGTTGAAGTCTTCTAAAATGAAGGTGTTGTAATTACTTCCCCCTTTAATTCTGTTAGCTTTGTTTTATATATTAAGATGCTCCTATATTGGGTACATAGATATTTATAATGGCTATATATCCTCTTAGTGGACTAATGTCCATATCGTTATGTAATGTCCTTTGTCTCTTGTTACTTTCTTTGTTTTGAAATCTGTTTTGTCTGATGTAAGTAGTGCTACTTCTGCTTTTCTCTCCCTATTATTTACATGAAATATATTTTTCCATCTCTTCACTTTTAGTCTGTGTATGTCTTTGTGTCTGAAATGAGCTTGTAGTCAGCACATAGATGGGTCTTGTTTGTTTATGCGTTCTGTCACTTTATAACTTGTGATTGGTGCCTTCAGTCCATTTACATTTAAAGTAATTATAATTTAATTATTACATGTCTTGTTGATAGGTATGTACTTATTGCCATTTTTCATTTCTTCCTTGTTTTTATATCTCCTATATTTCCTTTCCTACTCTGTTATACTATTCTCTTTTTATGTGATGGCTTTATGTAGTGTTGCAATTGGTACTTCTTTTTTAATTTTTGTATATCTATTATAGGCTTTAGGTTTGTGTTTACCCTAAGGTTCATGGAGAGCTTCCTGACTATTTAGCAGTCTATATTAAATTGATGATTGCTCTATTTCAAACACAATTTAAAAGTACTTCATTTTTCTTTTTCCTCCTCTTCCACACTTTATGTCCTAGATGTTATAATCTGCAGTTTTTTTGTATCCCTTGATTGATTTTGTGTATAGTTTATTTTACTATTTTTGCTTTAATTTCATACTTGCTTAGTAGTTAATTGGTCTACTACTTTTACTGTGAGTGTTTTCACTGGTGAAAACTATTTAGCCCAGGAAATTTCCATTTTCAGAAGACCCTTTAACATCCTATAA
This sequence comes from Manis javanica, assembly GCF_040802235.1. NCBI lineage: Eukaryota > Metazoa > Chordata > Mammalia > Pholidota > Manidae > Manis > Manis javanica. The sequence continues at coordinate 65,991,346 of NC_133174.1, forward strand.
TGCTTATTTAGTGCTTATAAATTCCTTTAGCCCTCATATATTTGGGAATGATTTAATCTCTGCTTCAGATTTTAAATGGTAATCTTGTTGTGTAGGAGATTCTTGGTTGAAGGTCTTTCTGTTTCAGTACAGCACATATTTCATGCCACTCCCTTCTGCCCTTTAATGTTTCTGCTGAGAAGTCTGCTGATAGCCTGATGGGGTTTTTCTTATGAGTAAATTTTTTATTTCTGGCTGCTTGCAGTACTCTCACTTTATCCTTAATCTTTGTCATTTTAATTATTACATGTCTTGGTGTTGTTTTCTGGGTTCCTTTTGTTAGAGAATCTCTGTCCTTCCATGAACTGAGTACTTATTTCCTTCCCCAGATTGGAGAAATTTTCAACAATTGTTTCTTCAAAGAGACTTTCTATCCCTTTGTCTCTTTCTTTTTCTGGTATCCCTATTATGTGAATATTGTTTCATTTAGATTGGTCACACAGTTCTCTTATCATTCTTTCATTCCTAGAATTCATTTGTCTCTCTGTTCCTTGGCTTCATTGTTTTCCTGTTCTCTAATTTACATCTAATTGTCTCCTCTACTTGAAGCAATCTATTTTTTGTTTTCTGTACTGTATATTTCATTTCAGTTACTGTGTTCTTTAACTCTAAGTGGCTCTTTCCAGCTCTGGCATCCTTTGTTAAAGTCCTCCCTGAGAACTTTACTACTTTTCTGAAGATCAGTGAGCATATTTATCACTTTAACTTTAAAATGTTTTTCAAGAAGATCATAATGTCCATTTCATTTAGTCCTCTTTCTATTGTCTTATCTTGTAGTTTGGTTGGAACATATTCCTCTGCCTCTTCATTTTGTCAGGGTTTCTGTGTTTCTTCTTTTGTATTAGATGGATCTGCTATGCTGCCTGGTCTAGATAGTAATTACTTTATGAAGAAGTCATCCTGTAGTGCCCAAAAGCTCATGACACCTTACTCTCCAGTGTCTGGTTCTAATTTTCAGGATCCCCAGTTGCTGTTGTTGGGCAATGGGCTGGGTGTCCATCCTGTCTGTCTGCCAGTAGTGTTCTTAGTTCACTGCAATTGGCAGTTTGCTTCAGCCAGCCCTGTGTGACCAGAGCAGTGGCTTCTGCTGGGATAATTGTGGGTAGGGCTGCACTCTGCCTGGCCTGAAACAATGGCAGTGTTGCAGGGTAAGGAAGTGGGCTGTGTGGTTGTGCAGCTTTCAGACCAGGCAAGGTGCAACAAGTCCCATGGTGGCTTGATGGCTGGGGCAGCAAGTTGCATGGGTACTCTCTGAGGGTGTCATTGTGTGCAGCACTGGGCTTGGTTGCCCACAGATAGGACAGAGCTCTCAAGGCTGGCTCTTGTAGGCACCTCCACAGTTGGGCTAAGGCATGGCTGAGAAAGCTGGGAAAGACTCCCTCCACCTGCCAGGCAGCAAAGTCTGACACTACTGGGCTGAGCTGCCTAGTGTGCCAGTGGTGAGCCAGCAAGCACCTTGGTAATGAGCCTCTAGCAAGGGGATGGAGCATCTGGGGCTCCCAGGAGTGCCTGAACTGTTGGTTTGAGAAAAGAGTAAGTAGATATTTTTCATCTCCCTTTTCTTCTGCAGAGAGAGCTCCATCCAGCTCTCACACCTCTGGCACCCGTTTCTCTCCTGGAAATTTTTAAATGGCCTCCTGTGCTCTGAGTCCCAGTGGGACTATCAGAGAGTGCCTGTCCTCCACAAGCAGCTGTAGTCTCAGCCTCCCAGAGTGTTCCATCTGTCCATGATTTCCAGCCCTGGTAACCCCTAGAACCCAGTGCAATGTGGACTCATGTTCTCAGAACAGATCTCCATGGTCAGGTGTGCAGAGTTTCTGAGTACCTATTCCCACCATGCTCCATTGCTCTTCCCCCTGCCTGATCGCTGGTATGGGGAAGGGCTTGGGTCCTGCTCAGTCATGTCTCTGCCATATTACCCTCTTCTGTGTGGTCTTCTCTTCTTCTCCAGGTATAGGTGGTCTGTTCTGCAGTCTTGAGGTTGTTCTCAGGGTTAGTTGTATTTGTTGAAGTTGCTTCCTTGGATTTTTTTGTGGGAGATTTCCACATTGCCTTCCTATTCATCCATCTTTTTTCCATCTGTAAGGAAAAATTTTTTAACTTTCACCACTCCATATTATATCAGTTATATTACTTTACCAAATTTGTCAAACACATTTTATCAAGAAAGGATGCTGAATTTTGTGAAATGTTTTTCTGCATCTATTGAGATGATTATACAATTTTTAACTTTCATTCTATTAAGGTGGTGAATCATATTATTCATTTATGTATGTGAACCATCCTTACACCCAAGGATAAATCCCACTTGATCATCGTGCATGATGATTTTGATGTGCAGTTGAATTCAGTTTGCTAATATTTTCATGATAATTTTTACATCTATATTAGAGTATTGATGGACTCAAAATTATATTTAGAGTGTATTTTCCTCTTCAATTTTTTGTAATACTTTGAGGAAGATTGGAATTAATTCATCTTTAAATGTTTGTTAGATTTCTCCTTAGAAAACAGTTGCTCCTGTGTGGTTCTTTGTTGGGATGTTGTTGGTTAGTCCTTCAAAATATTAAGTTGTTTTTGGTTTATTAAGATTTTCTATTTCTTCCTGATTTACTCTTGATAGATTGTATGTTTCTAGAAATGTAGTCCTTTCTTCTAGGTTATCTACTTTGTTGATGAATAATTGTTCATAGTACACCATTATATATTTACTTCTTGGTATCAGGTAAAATGTCATCACATTAATTTTTGATTTATTTGATTCTTTTCTAATTTTTTCTTATGTAACCTAGCTAAATATTTGTCAGTTTTGTTTAATCTCAAAAAGCCAGCTCTTAATTTGGTTGTCTTTTCTATTTTCCTGGTCGCTGTTTCATTTATTTCTGTTTTGATCATTGTCATTTTATGTCTTCTGCTAACTTTAAGCTTAGATTCTTTCTCTTTTTCTAGTTCCCTGAGGTGTAATGTTAAATTGTCTGTTTTATCTCTTCTTTTTTATTATTGTAGGTGTTTTTCACTATAAACTTTCCTCTTAGAACTTCTCTAGCTGCATCATATAAGTTGTTGTGTTTCCATTTAATTTGTTTCAAAAATTTATTTATTTTTTATTTATTCTTTGTCCCATTTGTTGCTCCGTAGTGTGTTGTTTAATTTCCAAGTATTTGCATATTTTCCAGTTTCCCTCCTGTTGATAACTTCTAGTTTTATACCAATGTGGTCAGAAAAGTTGTGATTTAAAACTTCGTAAATTTGTTACTGCTTGTTTCATGATCTTTCCTGGAGAATGTTTCATGTGTGCTTTAGAAGAATATGCTTTCTATTAATGTTGAAATTAATGTTCTGTCTATGACTGTTAATTCCCATTATTCTAAAGTATAGTTCATGTCCAAAGTTTCCATATTGATTTTGTCTATATCATCTCCTATTGTTGAAAATTAATTATAATATTCCATACTATTATTGTATCATTCATTTCTCCCTTCAGTTCTGTTAGTATCTGCTTAATAAATTTATTTATTTATTTATTTATTTTGGTATCATTAATCTACATTTACATGGAGGACATTATGTTTACTAGACTCCCCCCTTCACCAAGTCCCCGCCAGATCCCCGTTCACAGTCACTGTCCATCAACATAGTAAGATGCTGTAAGATCACTACTTGGCACCAAGTTCACAGTCACTGTCCTTCAACATAGTAAGATGCTGCAGAATCACTACTTGTCTTCTCTGTGTTGCACAGCCCTTCCTGTGCCCCCCCAACACTATACATGCTAACCTAATGCCCCCTTTCTTTTCTTCCCACCCTTATCCCTCCCTCCCCACCCGTCCTCCACAGTCCCTTTTCCTTTGGTAACTATTAGTCCATTCTTGGATTCTGTGCTTCTGCTGCTGTTTTGTTCCTTCAGTTTTCTTTTGTTCTTATACTCCACATATGAGTAAGATCATTTGGTACTTGTCTTTCTCCGCCTGGCTTATTTCACTGAGCATAATACCCTCTAGCTCCATCCATGTTGTTGCAAATGGTAGGATTGTTTTTTTCTTAGGGCTGCATAATATTCCATTGTGTATATGTACCACACCTTCTTTATCCAGTCATCTACTGATGGACACTTAGGTTGCTTCCATATCTTGGCTATTGTAAATAGTGCAGTGATAAACATAGGGGTGCATCTGTCTTCTTCAAACTGGAATGGTGCATTCTTAGGGTAAATTCCTAGAAGTGGAAATCCTGGGTCAAATGGTATTTCTATTTTGAGCATTTTGAGGAACCTCCATACTGCTTTCCATAGTGGTTGAACTAATTTACATTTCCAGCAGCAGTGTAGGAGGGTTCCCCTTTCTCCATAACCTCGCCAACATTTGTTGTTGTTTGTCTTTTGGACGTTAGCCGTCCTTACTGGTGTGAGATGATATCTTATTGTGGTTTTAATTTGAATTTCTCTGATGACAAGCGATGTGGAGCATCTTTTCATGTGTCTGTTGGTCATCTGAATTTCTTCTTTAGAGAACCATTTATTTAGCTCCTCTGCCCATTTTTAATTGGATTATTTGCTTTTCCTTTTTTGAGGTGTGTGAGCTCTTTATATATTTTGGATGTCAACCCTTTATCGGATCTGTCATTTTCGAATATATTCTCCCATACTGTAGGATACCTTTTTGTTCTATTGATGGTGTCCTTTGCTGTACAGAAGCTTTTCAGCTTGATATAATCCCATTTGTTCATTTTTGCATTTGTTTCCCTTGGCCGGGGAGATATGTTCAAGAAGAGGTCACTCATGTTTATGTCTAAGAGATATGCCTATGTTTTTTTCCAAGAGTTTTATGGTTTCATGACTTACATTCAAGTATTTGATCCATTTCGAATTTACTTTTGTGTATGGGGTTAGACAGTGATTCAGTTTCATTCTCTTACATGTAGCTGTCCAGTTTTGCCAGCACCATCTGTTGAAGGGACTGTCATTTCCCCATTGTATGTCCATGGCCCCTTTATCGAATATAAGTTGACCATATATGTTTGGGTTAATGTTTGGAGTCTCTAATCTGTTCCATTGGTCTGTGGCTCTGTTCTTGTGCCAGTACCAAATTGTCTTGATTACTGTGGCTTTGTAGTAGAGCCTGAAGATGGGGAGTGAGATTCCCCCCCCCCCCACTTTATTCTTCCTTCTCAGGATTGCTTTAGCTATTTGGGGTCTTTGGTGTTTCCATTTGAATTTTTGAACTATTTTTTCCAGTTCATTGAAGAAAGCTGTTGGTAATTTGATAGGGATTGCATGGAATCTGTATATTGCTTTGGGCAGGATGGCCATCTTGACAATATTAATTTTTCGTAGCCAAGAGCATGGGATGAGTTTCCATTTGTTAGTGACTTCTTTAATTTCTCTTAAGACTGTCTTATAGTTTTCAGAGTATAGGTCTTTCACTTCCTTGGTTAGGTTTATTTCTAGGTATTATATTCCTTTTGATACTATTGTGAATGGAATTGTCTTCCTGACTTCTCTTTCTGTTAGTTTATTGTCAGTGTATAGGAAAGCCACAGATTTCTGTGTGTTAATTTTGTACCCTGCAACTTTGTGGAATTCCGATATTAGTTCTAGTAGTTTCGGAGTGGAGTCTTTAGGGTTTTTCATGTACAATATTATGTCATCTGCAAATAGTGACAGTTTAACTTATTCTTTACCAATCTGGATTCCTTGTATTTCTTTGTTTTGTCTAATTGCCATGGCTAAGACCTCCAGTCCTATGTTGAATAACAGTGGGGATAGTGGGCATCCCTGTCTTGTTCCCGATTGCAGAGGAAAAGCTTTCAGCTTCTCGCTGTTCAATATGATATTGGCTGTAGGATTATCATATATGGCCTTTATTATGTTGAGGTACTTGCCCACCATACCCATTTTGTTGAGAGTTTTTATCATGAATGGATGTTGAATTTTGTCGAATGCTTTTTCAGCATCTATGGAGATGATCATGTGGTTTTTGTCTTTCTTTTCATTGATGTGGTGGATGATGTTGATGGATTTTCGAATGTTGTACCATCCTTGCATCCCTGGGATGAATCCCACTTGGTCATGGTGTATGATCCTTTTGATGTATTTCTGAATTCGGTTTGCTAATATTTTGTTGAGTATTATTTCATCTACGTTCATCAGGGATATTGGTCTGCAGTTTTCTTTTTTGGTGGGGTCTTTGCCTGGTTTTGGTATTAGGGTGATGTTGGCTTCATAGAATGAGTTTGGGAGTATTCTCTCCTCTTCTATTTTTTGGAAAACTTTAAGGAGAATGGGTATTATGTCTTCTCTGTATGTCTCATAAAATTTCAAGGTAAATCCATCTGGCCTGGGGGTTTTGTTCTTTGGTAGATTTTTTTTTTTCTCTTACAAAAGTAACATGTTTAATGCAAAAAGCTGAAAAAATATACAGAGTTGCACAAAAGTATAAATTGTCCACTCCAGATAAGCTGTTAATATTCTGGTGTATATCTTATATTCTACATATTGTATGTGTATACACACACACACATGCACAGTTTTATATATGTATACACACACTTTTTGCATATAAATGTCATTTAAAAAGTAGGGTCATAGTTTGCCTTGTCTTTTTTTTTTTTTTTAGAGGGCATTTCTCATATTTATTGATCAAATGGTTGTTAACAACAATAAAATTCTGTATAGGGGAGTCAATGCTCAAGGCACAATCACTAATCCACCCCAAGCCTAATTCTCATCAGTGTCCAATCTTTTGAACCATAACGAACAAGTTCTTACATGGTGAACAAATTCTTACATAGTGAATAAGTTCTTAACAAGGTGAACAGAACAAGGGCAGTCATCACAGAAACTTTCTGTTTTGATCACGCATTATGAACTATAAACAATGAGGTCAAATGTGAATATTTGTTTGATTTTTATACTTGATTTATATGTGGATCCCACATTTCTCCCTTAATTATTATTATTATTATTATTTTTATTTTTAATAAAATGCTGAATTGGTAGGTAGATGCAAGATAAAGGTAGAAAACATAGTTTAGTGTTGTAAGAGAGCAAATGTAGATGACCAGGTGTGTGCCTGTAGACGATGTGTCAATCCAAGCTAGACAAGGGCATTAAAACATCCACAGATGCAGATTTCTCTCAAAACAGGGGATGTGAGGTTCTAAGCCTCACCACTGTTGATCCCCAATTTCTCACCTGATGGCTCCGCTGTGACTGTGCCTGTCTTAGGTTGTTCCTCCCTTGAGGAATCTTACCCGTCTCTGGCTAACCAGTCATCTTCCAGGGCCATACAGGGAGATGTAAAGTTGGTAAGTGAGAGAGAAGCCATATTGTTTGAAAAGGTTAGCTTTTTACTTCTTTGCAGATTTATGCCCTGTGGCTTCTATGCCCAGCATTTGTCTTGAGGTATCTTTACCATTTGGAGGAGTTATGATACTCGGTAAATTCGATATGAGGCATGAATTCTATTTAAGGGTTGTAATTAGAAAGGAAGAAGTAAAGCTATAGAGGTACCAGACGGAAGAAAACATGGGAGGATTGATTATTTCTTTGACATATATTCTTGTAGAGTAACTTAAGCATGTATAGGTTTTAAACTACTAATTAAATTGCACACACACATTAACATAATAGGAATACAGTTACATAACAAAAGCAGATCTATAATTACCAGCCATCTCTAGTGAAGCCAGGAAAACCAGTTAGGCACCCTAGGCATTTGCGAAAATTTCTCTATGATATGATGGATATTGTCCAACTGTACTTGAACAGTCTGAGAGAAATCAGACAAATTAAAAGAACCCATTCCTGGGAACTGTTCACATCCCATATGTTCTTTTAACAGTAGATAGTCTGTAGTTGTAAGATTTTGGAGCACTACAACTTGCACTTCTCTTAATTCTTGGTTGAGTTCCAACAGTATAGATCCAGTCAAATTTGTTGTTTTACTGAAAGCACAGGCCAGCTTAGATATCTCCTTCTTCATTCCAATGGCAAGTCCAAGAACCAGTGGGATGGATGCAGCTATAACTGCAGCATTACCGGGATCTTTGTTGAGCTTTTTTGATGATCATCTTCTGGTATGAGTCTTCCAGAGAGTGCTGATGTTGGAAGTTCTTCTTCATATCGTATCTTAGTTCATTTTCTGGGTAGCCAAACTAGGCTTTGATCCTCTGTATAAACACAAACAGACCCTTTGCCCACACTTTGATATGCTCTTCATACCATTGTGTAGAACTCGTTGGAGGTCACCACAGAGGAACTGCTTTTTTTTTTAAGAGAAAGGAATATTATCAGAAAAGTGTACCTGCATAGCCGATCATCTGACACCCTTTAAGTGATCAAAATTAAGGATATTAAAAGCATGCACGAATCATTGATTTACAGTTAGTTTTATCCTATCAAGGAGTAATCCCCCTTTTCTTTCTTTCTTTTTTTTAATCTTTAATCTACACTTACATGAAGAATATTATGTTTACTAGGCTCTCCCCTATACCAGGTCCTCCCTACAAACCCCTTTACAGTCACTATCCATCAGCATAGCAAAATGTTGTAGAATCACTACTTATCTTCTCTGTGTTGTACAGCCCTCCCCTTTCTCCCTCTCCCCCATGCATGCTAATCTTAATACCCCCTTTCTTCTCCCCCCCTTATGCCTCCCTACCCACCCACCCTCACCAGTCCTTTCCCTTTGGTACCTGTTAGTCCATTTTTGGGTTCTGTAATTCCACTGCTGTTTTGTTCCTTCAGTTTTTCCTTTGTTCTTATACTCCACAGATGAGTGAAATCATTTGGTATTTCTCTTTCTCTGCTTGGCTTATTTCACTGAGCATAATACCCTCCAGCTCCATCCATGTTGCTGCAAATGGTAGGTTTTGCCCTCTTCTTATGGCTGAGTAGTATTCCATTGTGTATATGTACCACATCTTCTTTATCCATTCATCTACCGATGGACATTTAGGTTGCTTCCAATTCTTGGCTATTGTAAATAGTGCTGTGATAAACATAGGGGTACATCTGTCTTTCTCAAACTTGATTGCTGCGTTCTTAGGGTTAGTTCCTAGGAGTGGAGTTCCTGGGTCAAATGGTAGGTCTGTTTTGAGCATTTTGATGAACCCCCATACTGCTTTCCACAATGGTTGAAGTAATTTACATTCCCACCAGCAGTGTAGGAGGGTTCCCCTTTCTCCACAGGCTTGCCAACCTTTGTTGTTGTTTGTCTTTTGGATGGCAGCCATCCGTACTGGTGTGAGGTGATACCTCATTGTAGTTTTAATTTGCATTTCTCTGATAATTAGCGATGTGGAGCATCTTTTCATGTGTCTGTTGCCATCTGTAATTCTTTTTTGGAGAACTGTCTGTTCAGTTCCTCTGCCCATTTTTAATTGGATTATTTGTTTTTTGTTTGTTGAGGCGTGTGAGCTCTTTATATATTTTGGATGTAAACCCTTTATCAGATCTGTCATTTACAAATATATTCTCCCATACTGTAGGGTTACTTTTTGTTCTATTGATGGTGTCTTTTGCTGTACAGAAGTTTTTCAGCTTAATATAGTCCCACTTGCTCATTTTTGCTGTTGTTTTCCTTGCCTGGGGAGATATGTTCAAGAAGAGGTCACTCATGTTTATGTGTAAAAGGTTTTTGCCTATGTTTTTTTCTACGAGTTTTATGATTTCATGACTTACATTCAGGTCTTTGATCCATTTTGAATTTACTTTTGTGTATAGGGTTAGACAATGGTCCAGTTTCATTCTCCTACATGTAGCTGTCCAGTTTTGCCAGCACCATCTGTTGAAGAGACTGTCATTTCCCCATTGTATGTCAATGGCTCCTTTATCAAATATTAATTGACCATATATGTTTGGGTTAATGTCTGGAGTCTCTAATCTGTTCCACTGGTCTGTGGCTCTGTTCTTGTGCCAGTACCGAATTGTCTTGATTACTATGGCTTTGTAGTAGAGCTAGAAGTTGTGGAGTGAGATCCCCCCTACTTTATTCTTCTTTCTCAGGATTGCTTTGACTATTCGGGGTCTTTGGTGTTTCCATATGAATTTTTGAATTATTTGTTCCAGTTTATTGAAGAATGTTGCTGGTACTTTGATAGGGATTGCATCAAATCTGTTATCTGTTTTGGGCAGGATGGCCATTTTGATGATATTAATTCTTCCTAGCCATGAGCATGGGATGAGTTTCCATTTGATAGTGTCCACTTTAAATTCTCTTAAGAGTGTATTGTACTTTTCAGGGTATAGGTCTTTTACTTCTTTGGTTAGGTTTATTCCTAAGTATTTTATTGTTTTTGATGCAATTGTGAATGAAATTGTTTCCTGAATTCTCTTTCTATTGGTTCATTTTTAGTGTGTAGGAAAGCTACAGATTTCTATGTGTTAATTTTGTATCCTGCAACTTTGCTGTATTCTGATATCAGTTCTAGTAGTTTTGGAGTGAAGTCTTTAGGGCTTTTTATGTACAATATCATATAATCTGCAAATAGTGACAGTTTAACTTCTTCTTTACCAATCTGGATTCCTTGTATTTCTTTGTTTTGTCTGATTGCCGTGGCTAGGACCTCTAGTACTCTGTTAAATAACAGTTGGGAGAGTGGGCATCCCTGTCTAGTTCCCAATTTCAGAGGAAAAGCTTTCAGCTTCTCACTGTTCAGTATAATGTTGGCTGTGGGTTTATGATATATGGCCTTTATTATATTGAGGTACTTGCCCTCTATTCCCATTTTGCTGAGAGTTTTTATCATGATAAAACTGATGTTGAATTTTCTCAAATGCTTTTTCAGCATCTATGGAGATGATCATGTGGTTTTTGTCTTTTTTTTTGTTGATGTGTTGGATGATGTTGATGGATTTTCGAATGTTGTACCATCCTTGCATCCCTGGGATGAATCCCACTTGGTCATGATGTATGAACCTTTTGATATGCCATTGAATTCAGTTTGCTAATATTTTGTTGAGTATTTTTGCATCTACATTCATCAAGGATATTGGTCTGTAATTTTCTTTTTTGGTGGGGTCTTTGCCTTGTTTTGTTTTTAGGGTGACGTTGGCTTTATAGAATGAGTTTGGGAGCATTCCCTCCTCTTCTATTTTTTGGAAAACATTAAGGAGGATGGGTATTATGTCTTCTCTGTGTGTCTGACAAAATTCTGAGGTAAATCCATCTGGCCCCAGGGTTTTGTTCTTGGGTAGTTTTTTTTAATACCGTTTCAATTTCTTTGCTCGTAATTGGTTTGTTTCACTTTTGTGTTTCTTCCTTGGTCAGTCTTGGGAGGTTGTATTTTTCTAGGAAGTTGTCCATTTCTTCTAGGTTTTCCAGCTTGTTGGCATATAAGTTTTCATAGTAGTCTTTAATAATTCTTTGTATTTCTGTGGAGTCTGTCGTGATTTTTCCATTCTCATTTCTGATTATGTTGATTTGTGTTGATTCTCTTTTTCTGTTTATATGTTTGGCTAGAGGCTTATCTATTTTGTTTATTTTTTCAAAGAACCAGCTCTTGGTTACGTTGATTTTTGCTATTGTCTTATTCTTCTTAATTTTGTTTATTTCTTCTCTGATCTTTATTATGTCCCTCCTTCTGCTGACTTTAGGCCTCATTTGTTCTTCTTTTTCCAGTTTCGATAATTGTGATGTTAGACTATTCATTTGGGATTGTTTTTCCTTCTTCAAGTGTGCCTGGATCGCTATATACTTTCCTCTTAAGACTGCTTTCGCTGCGTCCCACAGAAGTTGGGGCTTTGTGTTGCTGTTGTCATTTGTTTCTATATATTCCTTGATCTCTATTTTGATTTGTTCATTGATCCATTGATTATTTAGAAGCATGTTGTTAAGCCTCCATGTGTTTGTGAGCCTTTTTGTTTTCTTTGTAGAATTTATTTCTACTTTTATACCTTTGTGGTCTGAAAAATTGGTTGGTAGAATTTCAATATTTTGGAATTTACTGAGGCTCTTTTTGTGGGCTAGTACGTGGTCTATTCTGTAGAATGTTCCATGTGTACTTGAGAAGTATGTATATCCTGTTGCTTTTGGATGTAGAGTTCTATAGATGTCTATTAGGTCCATCTGTTCTAGTGTGTTGTTCAGTGCCTCTGTGTCCTTACTTATTTTCTGCCCGGTGGATCTATCCTTTGGGGTGAATGGTGTGTTGAAGTCTCCTAAAATGAATTCATTGCAGTCTATTTCCCTCTTTACTTCTGTTAGTATTTGTTTCACATATGGTGTTGCTCCTGTGTTGGCTGCATATATATTTAGAAGGGTTATATCCTCTTGTTGGACTGAGTCCTTTATCTTTATGTAGTGTCCTTCTTTATCTCTTGTTACTTTCTTTATTTTGAAGTCTGTTTTGTCTGATATTAGTATTGCAACACCTGCTTTTCTCTCTCTGTTGTTTGCATGAAGTATCTTTTTCCATTCCTTCACTTTAAGTCTGTAGTTGGGGCTTTGGGTTTGAGGTGAGTCTCTTGTAAGCAGCATATGGATGGATCTTGCTTTTTTATCCATTCTATTCCTCTGTGTCTTTTGATTGGTGCATTCAGTCCATTTACATTCAGGGTGATTATTGAAAGGTATGTACTCATTGCCATTGTAGGCTTTAAGTTTTTGTTTACCAAAGGTTCAGGTTTAGCTTCTTTACTATCTTACTGTCTAGCTTAACTCACTTATTAAGCTATTATAAACATGGTCTGATGGTCTGATGATTCTTTATTTCTCCCGTCTTATTCCTCCTCCTCCCTTCTTCATATGTTGGGTATTTTGTTCTGTACTCTTTTTAGGAGTGCTCCCATCTAGAGCAGTCCCTGTTAGATACCCTGTAGAGGTGGTTTGTGGGAGGCAAATTCCCTCAACTTTTGCTTGTCTGGGAATTGTTTAATCCCTCCTTCATTTTTAAATGATAATTGTGCTGGATACAGTAGTCTTGGTTCAAGGCACTTCTGTTTCATTGCATTAAGTATATCATGCCATTCTCTTCTGGCCTATAGGGTTTCTGTTGAGACGTCTGATGATAGCCTGATGGGTTTTCCTTTGTAGGTGACCTTTTTTTCTCTCTGGCTGCCTTTAATACTTTGTCCTTGTCTTTGATCTTTGCCATTTTAATTATGTGTCTTCGTGTTGCCCTCCTTGGATCCTTTGTCATGGGAATTCTGTGTACCTCTGTGGTCTGAGAGGTCATTTCCTCCCCTAGTTTGGGGACATTTTCGGCAATTATTTCTTCAAAGACACTTTCTATCCCTTTTCCTCTCTCTTCTTCTTCTGGTACCCCTATAATGCGGACATTGTTCCGTTTCAATTGGTCACTCAGGTCTCTTAGAGTTCTTTCATTCCTGGAGATCCTTTTATCTCTCCCTGCATCAGCTCCTCTACATTCCTGTTCTTTGTTTTCTAGTCCACTAATGGTCTCTTGCATCTCGTCCATTCTGTTTTGAAATCCTTCCAGAGCTTGTTTTATTTCTGTATTCTCCTTCCTTAGTTCTTGCATATTTCTCTGCAAGTCCATCCGCATTGTTATGACTTTTGTTTTGAATTCTTTGTCAGGAAGACTCATTAAATCTATCTCCCCAGGGTACTTCTCAGGAGAAGATGTAGCAGATGCCAAAGCTGTCTGGGTTAGTCTTGTCTGGATCAAATATTTTTGCCTTTTCATGTTGATATGTGCAGTGGAGTGCTATTCACGCATCTATCAGCTTTCCACTTGACTCCTGGCCTTTCTTTACTGGGACCACTGCGACCCCTAGTGGCTTGTGTTGGGAAATTGCATGTAGACTGGGTCTTTGTGTCTTGCCCATCCGGCATGGAGGATGCTCCCTTGCTGAGGGCATGACCAGCCTCAGGCTGCTAATCTGCTATGCAGGGCCCCAGAGGGGTAATGGACGGGGGGGGCTGTTTGGCTGTTTACCTCTGTGAGGGGTCTCAGAGCTGTTGCCCAGGGGGTTAGTACACCTGGAGTGCCCTGGAATTTCCAGCTGTTGGACTGTGACCTTTGATGTTTCCGTCCAGCTCTGGCATCCCTGTCCCTTTAAGACTTTCAAAAAGCACTTGCTTTTCTTTGTCACAGGGGCATCAGCTTCGGGACCTGCTCAGAGGTCTTGCTGCCCTGTTTCCCTAGTTTCCAGCACCCCACGCATGCACTGTGTCTGCGCTTTGGTGCGGATGGCTAGGGCTGGGTGTTTAGCAGTGCCTGGCTTCCTTTCCCTCCCCGCTCCGAATCCTCTCCTCCCGCTGGGATCTGGATGGTGGGGCACTCGGGTCTTGCCGGGCTGGGGCTTGTATCTTACCCCTTTCACCAGGCGCTGGGCTCTCGCAGGTGTGGATGTAGTCTGGCTGTTGTCCTGTGTTTTCTGGTCTCTCTTTTAGGATTAGTTGTATTTGTTGTATTTTCAAAAATATATAAGTTTTTGGGAGGAGATTCCCACTGTCCTACTCATGCTGCCATCTTGGCTCTGCCCCCTCTGCTTAATATATTTAGATGCTCAGATGTTGGGTGCATATATATTTTTAGTTGTTATATCCTGCCATTGAATTGACTACTTCATAATTATATAATGATTTTCTTTGTCTCCTGTAACAGTTTTGAGTTTAACTGTATTTTGACTGATATACATAAAGCTAGCTCTAATCTTTGATTTCCACTTTCATAGAATATCTTTTTAATCACTTTATTTTCACCATGTGTGTGTCCTTGTAGCTAAAGTGAGTCATTTGTAGTTGCAAATAATTGAGTCTTTTTTCACATTCAATGAGCCTGTGCCTTTTGATTGGAGAATTTAATCATTTATTTTTGAAGTAAGTACTGATAAGTAAAGACTTACTGCTATCTTATTAAGAGTTTTTTTGGTTGTTTTTTCATTCCTTTGTTTCTTTCTCCCTCTCTTGTTGTCTTCATTTGTAAATTGATTATTTATCTACTATAGGTATTTGCTTTGTGATTACCATGAAACTTACATAAAATATATCTATAACAGTCTATTTTAAACTGATATTACATAACTTTAATCACATACAAAAAAATTGCAGTTTATTTGCCACTCACATTTTTGTTTCTGACTTCATACTTTATTTACACCATTTTAGACTGTGTATCTGTTGAAAATTATTGTTACTATGCTTATTTTAATACTTTTGTACTTTAATATTTATACTAAATTTATGTGATTTACACAGCACTATATTGCCATATCAGTTTATCCTGAATTTCACTATGTACTTACCTTTACCAGTGTGCTTTTTATCTCCATATGTTTTCATGTTACGTATTAGCAACCATTTGTTTAACCTTGAAAATTTCCTTTCATCATCTCTTATAAGTCATGTGTATTGGTGATGAAAACTTTCAGATATTTGTCTGGGTAAGTCTTTATATCTTCTTCATTTCTGAATGAAACTTACAGGAGTAAAGTATCCTTGGATTACATGTATTTTTTTTCACGCCTTTGGCTATATGATCCCATTTGCTCCTTGCCTGCAAGGTTTCTGCTGAGAAATCCGCTCGTAGCTTTATGGGGTTTCTCTTGTATGTGATGAATACTTTTTTCTCTTGCTGCTTAAAAAAATCATTTCTTTGGCTTTGCTTTTGGATAGTTTCATTTTAAGGCATCTAGGGGAATATCTTTTGGCATGGAAAATGTTTAGGTGAGCTTCATGTACTTAGATATCCAGATCCTTTCCCAGATTTTTTATTGTAAACTGTATCTTTTTTTAATTAAGGAATCATTGATATACAATCTTATGAAGGTTTCACATGAGAAACACTGTGGTTTCAGCATTCACCCATATTATCAAGTCCCCCCCAACCCCATTGAAACCACTGTCCATCAGTGAACTAAGATGCTATGGAGTCATTACTTGTTTTGTCTGTGCTATACTGCCTTCCCCAAGAATTACCTATATTGTGTGCTAATTATAATGGCCATTAATCCCCGTTTCCCTCCCTCCGCACTCACCCTACACAACCCCTTCCCTTTGGCAACCGCTAGTCGCTTCTTGGAGTCTGTGAGTCTGCTGCTGTTTTGTTCCTTCAGTTTTGCTTTGTTGTTATACTCCACAAATAAGTGAAGTCATTTGGTACTTGTCCTTCACCACCTGGCTTATTTCACTGAGCATAATACCCTCTAGCTCCATTCATGTTATTGCAAATGGTAGGATTTGATTTCTTTTTATGGCTGAATAATAATAAATTGTGTATATGTACCATATCTTTTTTATCCATTCATCTACTTGATGGACACTTAGGTTGCTTCCATATCTTCGCTATTATAAATAGTGCTGTGATAAACATAGGAGTACATATATCTTTTTGAATCAGGGATCCTGCATTCTTAGGGTAAATTCCTAGGGGTGGAATTCCTGTGTCAAGTGTCTTTTGGGGACCCTCCATACTGCTCTCCACAATGGTTGAACAAATTTACATTCCCACCAATAGTGTAGGAGGGTTCCCCTTTCTCTGCATCCTTGCCAACATTTGTTGTTTCTTGTCTTTTGGATGGTGGCCATCCTAAGTGGTGTAGATGATATCTCACTGTGGTTTCAATTTGCACTTCCCTGATACTTAGTGATGTAGAGGATCTTTTTATGTGCCTCTTGGCCATCTGAATTTTCTTCTTTGGAGAGGTGTCTGTTCAGATCCTCTGCCCATTTTCTAATTGGGTTATTTGTTTCTTGGCTCTTGAGGCATGTGAGCTTTTTATATATTTTGAACGTTAAGCCCTTATTAGATAAGTCATTTACAAATATATTCTCCCATACTGTAGGATGATTTTGTGTTCTATTGATGGTGTCCTTTACTCTACAGAATCTTTTTAGCTGATGTAGTCCCATATGTTCATTTTTGCTTTTGTTTCCCTTGCCTTAGGAGATATGTTCAGGAAAAAAGTTGCTCATGTTTACATTGAAGAGATTTTGCCTATGTTTCCTTTTGCTATGTTTTCTTTTGCCTATGGTTTCATGACTTACATTCAGGTCTTTGATCCATTTTGAGTTTACTTTTGCATATGAAATTAGACAACAATCCAGTTTCATTCTCTTACATGTAGCTGCTCCGTTTTGCCAACACCAGTTGCTGAAGAGGCTGCCATTTCCTTGTTGTACATCTATGGCTCCTATATGGTATATTAATTGGCCATATATGTGTGAGTTTATATTTGGGTTTTTTATTATTTTCCATTGATCTATAGGTCTGTTCATTTGGCAGTACCAGATTGTTTTGATTATTATGGCTTTGTAGTAGAGCTTGAAGTTGGAGAGTGTGATCCCCCCAGTTTTGTACTTCCTTCTCAGGATTGCTTTGGTTATTTTGGGTGTTTTGTGGTTTCATATGAATTTTAGGATTATTTGTTCTAGTTTTTTAAAGAATGATATCAGTATATTGGTAGGGATTGCATTGAATTTGCAGACTGTCTTGGCAGGATGGCCATTTGACAATGTTACTTTGTTCTATTCATGAGCACGGGATGCATTTCCATTTATTGGTGTCTTCTTTAATTTCTCTCATGAGTTTCTTGTAGTTTTCAGAGTATAGGTCTTTCAACTCCTTGGTTTGGTTTATTCCTACGTATTTTATATTTTTTGATGCAATTGTAAATGGAATTGTTTTCCTGAATTTTCTTTCAGCTAGCTCATCATTAGTACATATGAATGCAACAGATTTCTGTGTATTAATTTGTATCCTGCAACTTTGCTGAATTCAGTTATTCTAGTAGTTTTAGGGTGGAATCTTTAGGTTTCCTCATGTCATCTGCAAATGACAGTTTAACCTCTTCTTTACCAATCTGGATGCCTTTTATTTCTTTTGGTGTCCGATTGCTGTGGCTACGACCTCCAGCACTATATGGAATAAAATTGGTGAGAGTGGGCATTGTTGACTTGTTACCTATCTTAGAAGAAAAGCTTACAGCTTTTTGCTGTTAAATATGATGTTGGCTGTGGATTTGTTGTATAGGGCTTTATTATGTTGAGGTACTTGCCCTCTATACCCATTTTGTTGAGAAGTTTTGTCATGAATGGATGTTGAATTTTATCAAGTGCTTTCTTAGCACCTACTGAGATGATCATGTGATTTTTATCCTTTTTATTGATATGGCATATGAAGTTGATTGATTTTTTAAATAGTGTATCATCATTGCATCAGTGGAATAAATCCCACTTGATCACCATGGATGATCATTCTGATGTATTTTTGAATTCAGTTTGCTAATATTTTGTTCAGTATTTTTCCATCTATGTTCATCAAGGATATTGTTCTGTAATTTTGTTTTTTGTGGTGTCTTTGCCTGGTTTGGTATTAGAGTGATGCTGGCCTCATAGAATGAGTGTGGAAGTATTTCTTCCCGTTCTACTTGTTGGAAAGCTTTAAGGAGGATGGGTATTTGATATTCTCTGAATGTTTTATGAAACTCAGCAGTGAAGCCATCTGGTCCAGGGCTTTAGTTCTTGGGTAGTTTTTTTATTACCAAGTCAATTTCATTGCTGGTAATTGGTCTGTTCAGATTTTCTGTTTCTTTCTGGGTCAGCCTTGGAAGTTTGTATTTTTCTAGAAAGTTGTCCATTTTTCTAGCTTGTCCTATTTGTTAACATAATTTTTCATAATATTCCCTGATAAATATTTGTATCTCTGTGGTGTCCATAGTGATTTTTCTTTTCTCATTTCTGATTCTGTTTATGTGTGTACACTCTTTTTTTCTTGATAAGTCTAGCTAGGGGTTTATCTATTTCAAAGAGAATCAGCTCCTGCTTTCTCAATAGATTGATTCTTTCTATTGTTTTATTCTTCTCAATTTTATTTCTTCTCTGATCTTTATTATGTCCTTCCTTTTACTGACTTTGTGCCTTATTTGTTCTTCTTTTTTTAGTTTCATTAATTGTGAATTTAGACTGTTCATTTGGGATTGTTCTTCTTTCTTGAGGTAAACCTGTATTGCAATATGCTGCCCTCTTAGAATGGCTTTCACTGTGTCACACAGATTTGGAGTTGCTGAGTTATTGTTTTCATTTGTCTCCAAATATTGGTTGATCTCTGTTTTTATTTGGTCATTGATCTATTGATTATTTAGGAGCATGTTGTTAAGCCTCCATGTGTTCATGGGCTTTTTAATTTTCTTTGAACAATTTATTTCTAGTTTGATACCTGTGTATCACCATGGGGGCCTCGGTGCTGCATTGCCAGCCAGGTGTTTGGAGCATCTTTAGCTCCTGAAAGTTCCAACCTGCTGGACCTAGTGTGCCAGGATGATTTTGTCCACCTGTCCTTTCTCATGAACAGCATGCTCTGTGTAATCCTTGACCCTTTAGCACCTTTCTCTCTGTTGGGAAGTCTTTCAAAGTGCCCCTTTCTTTTTTCTCGGAGTGGCCAGTGGTGGCTTGGAGCGGGCCATGTTTCTTATGCTGTTTGACAAGGTCCAGGCATGAGGATTAATCCTGAAATCCAGGAAATCTTATAGCTGGCCCCTGCTAATTCCCACACTTATTTTTGCAGTTATGATGTTGGTGATTGGGCTCATATATGGGAAATATTATGTATTTAAGATTGATTCATGTTTAGTAAATAACATAAACCAAAATTTTGATCAAAGCAGCAATTCCAGAAACAAAAGCAGTGTTATGGGACCAATTGTTCCAGGCATATTGCCATAAATAAGTGAGACAGAACAATCCAGGCCTCTCAAAACTAGATGCAGTTTGTTCCCCCTTTTGGAACAATTTAAACATGATTAACCAGGAGTTATGGGAACATGGGCCATGGAAAACCCCTACAGAAAAACCCATTTTCCCAAGAAACTTACACAAAACAGGAAAGTAATAAAAAGAGATTAATAGTTCCCACGGCCCAGGGCCCTTGTTATCTTGCCTATAATATTAGAAGATACCTCTGTTATCTCCCTTGAAGAAAGAATTTATGAGCAAAATAGGAAGATTTATAAATATCCCATATATAGAGTTTATGATGAATTTATGACAAAATATTACTATATTAATGGTGAGTTAGTAAGAGCAGATTTAGTGCCATTATGTGAAAGATTAAAGAAGACTGCAAGGCCCTAGTGCCTGCAGACACATGAAGAAAGGTATAAACATCTGAAATTGTGGAATGAATATTATGAAAGAATAAGGTGTTCCTATTGTATTTGTAGGAATTATAAAAAATGTCAAAATTTACAGGTGATAGGAGTACCATCCCTAGATTTTAGATGTAAGCCTAAATCCACATGCGTAGAATAAGATTTAATCAATAATATAACATTATACTCAATAACCAAAAGATATAAAGCTTGAATTTTATATAACCTGTTTAAACTTTATATAGCCTTAGGCACATATCTTAAACTCTATATAATCTTACATGCTTATAAGTAAAAATCATAGCCCACATGCTGTCTCATGCCATTTTCTGTCTAGCACCTAGCACATAGCTCACATGAATCACTAATCAAAATAGACTAGGGAAAAGTTAAAAATTAAATGTTAAATGGTTACTATTAGAGGAAATGATATTTACTGAAGGGTAAGAAGCCAGAATTATGCATAAACTGAAAGGAAAAGGATTGTACTATTCATGATTAAAGAAAAATGTTTAACATTATGTAAACCTTAAAAAGATATAAAAATAAACACCCTGCCGGTTGATGTCAGGAGATGTTTCAACCTTGATCGGGTGTTTTGTCTCCTCATTCATCTCCTCACTCGTCAATGCTGTCCTTTCCTTCGTGACTCCCACCTCAACTGGAGCTGGACTCCGGCAGTGGGTACCTGCTCTCCACAAGTGGTTATAATCTCAGTCTCTCCCAGTATTCTGCTTGTCTTTGCTTTCTAACCCCTCTCATCTCCAGAGCACCATTTTATGTGGGTTCATGCTCCTGGAGCAGATCTCCAGAGGTTGGTGTTTAGCAGTCCTCTTCCCTCCCTGCTCCATTTATCTTCCTCCCACATGGGAGCTGGGCTGTGGGGAGGGCTTGTGTCCCACCAGATTGTGGCTTTGCTTCTTTAACCTTTTCTGTGAGGTCTTCTCTTTTCCCCAGATGTGGGTAGTCTGTTGCAATTTTTGGGTCACTTTCAGGATTAGTTGTATTTGCTGTATTTTCCTGTTATATATGGTTTTGGGAGGAGCGTTCTTCCTCATTTCTCATGCTGCCATCTTTTTCTGCTCCTCTCACTTTCAAACTACTACCTGTTAAATCATTTAAAAATAGAAAATAAAATATTTATTTAATTTATTCCTTCTGTAATGTTCATTCTCTCATTATGTAGGGGTCAGTTTGTGATCTATATCACTTTCTTTTTTTCTTAAGAAAAATCTTTTCCTATTTCAGTTTTGAAAGATAATTTCACAGGATACAGAACTCTAGCTTAGTAGGTTTTTTCTTTAAATACTTTAAATATTTTATTCCAATCTCTTCTTGTTTGCATGGATTCTGATGAGAATTCCAATGTAATTCTCATCCTTGATCTTTTATAGGTAAGGTTTGTTGTCTCTTTGTCTTTGAAAATTTTTTCTATTTCTTTGGTTTGAATATAATATGCATAAGTGTAGTTTTGGTATTTTTATGCATGTGTTCTAAGCTTCCTAGTTCTGTTTTAGTATCTTTCATTACTTTTGTATAATTCTCTATAATTTTTATTTCATCTATTTCTTCCCTCTTTTCCTGTTTTTTTTCCTCTTTCTGGTATTCCTATTACATACATGTTACATCATTCGCAATTGTTGCACAGTTCTAAGATATTCTATTTCATCATTTTTTATGTTTTATTTTGCATTTCTGTTTAAAAAATTTCTATTGATTTGTATGCAAGCTCAATGATTTTTTCCTTAGCCATATCCAGTCAATTGAGCAAAGACATTATTCATTTCTGATAGTGTTTTTTATTTCATTTTGATTCTTCGAGTTACCATCTTTGTGTTTACATGGCCCATCTGTTTTTGCATGTTGTCCACTTTGTCCTTTGTAGCCCTTAGCATATTAATTCTAGTTGTTTTAAATTCCCATTCTGATAATTTAAACATCTCTTCCATATCTTCATCTTGTTCTGATGTTTTCTTTCTGTCTCCAAAGTCTCTGTGTGTGTATTGAACACCATATATACACTAACAGGAACTTAGGTAAATAGGCCCTTGCTGTGAGGTTCTAGGTTTATCTGGCTGGGAGTTAGGCTTTATTTACTGTTTGCTGTAGCTATAGTTGTCAAAGGCTAAACTTTTCACTGTTATCCTTGTTTTATCTCTCTTACTATCTTTGGGTTTCCCTACAGTCTTTTTCTTAAATAAGGTCTAATATGTGTAGTTCTTTCATTTGCATTCCCCTATTACAAAGGAGCTCTATTGATTTAACATACTACTGTTGAAATACTGTTGAATTATTGGGGGAGAAGAAGCATTCTTTCATACTATGATTATGTTTTAGTCTTTTAGTGAGCCTATGTATCTCAGATATGAACTTCATAGGGCTTCTCCAGTTTTTTCTCCCCCTTAGGGTTGATAAGAAGGCTGAAGGAGGCTAGAATTGGATAATCCTTTCATCTAAATTGATTAAGCTCTGGAATAAACCCAGTTGGCCAGACTAGTAAAAGGTTTCCCTTGATGGCAGATTAGTTCTTGTTAATAGAACAGAATTCTATGGGCATACTTCAAAATGGCTACTTTTCCACTTCCTCTGCTTGAAGCATGAGGGGTTTTGGGGGGGAACTCCACAGTGAGAATCTGGTAGTGCTCCAGATGGTAAAACACATGAAGGTGTGAATGCTCCTGTAAGACTGGTCCCCACCCACAGGGTTTTTACATCTCAAACTCATCCATATTTAGTCTCTAGCCATTTTTCAATTATGGTTTAAGATTTCTTACCCTGGTGTTGGTTTCAGTGGTGGTTTCTTTTCCTGACCTTCTGCTCTTCTAAGCCGATTCTCTATATCTACCTGTCTGTCTCCAATTTTGAAGGTAGCTGTCCTCCCTGTGACTTAAATTCTCCCATTAATCGAAGAAGAATTAGTACTTTTCAGAGTAATCAGATTTTTTGTTATGAGAATGGGAGTGATAGCTTCTAAGCTCCTTACATGCTGGACCAGAAAGCAGAGTTCCTCCTATTAAATTTCCACCATTTCTAGTTAAATATCTGCTTGAATATGAGTTCATTTAAAGTCTAGTATGTATTAGGAAAGGACAGTAACTGAGGAAGAAGGATAGTGAATGGCTAATTTAGAAGAAAAAGAGAGCCAGATGCAGGGAATAGCTAGCTAATTTCATGACGTGATGCTTCCATTTTCTGGCAAACAGCTTGCAAGTTACAACCTTTGTCTCTGTACAAGAGTATCTTCTCAGATGCCCAAACTTCTTTCCACTCATGATAATTGCTGCGATTTTGATGGTTATTTCTCTTCCAGCCAGAAAATGATTGAGGTGTGAATGTTACTGAGCTTGTAATAACTTGAGACAAAGTATTAGTGATTTTTCCTCCTTCACAGACTCTATTTTCATGCTCTGTTCCTGCCTGCCTTACAAACTTCTTTTTATTCCCTCCCTCAAAATTTTACTAATATTTGCTCTTAGACTTTTAGCTGGTGTAAATAGGTGTGGCACTTCCACACAATGGGTCTCTTTGGAATGTGTGATGAAGGAATGGAGGATCTTGGAGTCAATCAACTTGATTCAAGCTACTCCCTTTTTACATATGTATCTTGCTTTCTACATCCAATCAGTTTGTACATCTCTCACTATCATCTATCTTTTCCAGGCCTATGACCAATTTCTTAATTCAGGTATTATTAGGTGACACTTTATTTTGTTGATACATACATCTTCCATCTGGCTCTTCTTACATTATCCTTATATTATTCTTATTTTCTTGCTACCACTACCATTCTAACCTACCTAAAACACTGTTTTTGTTATGTTATTTACATGTCTGAACTCTTCCAAAGGCTTCTAATATTAATTATATAAATTTCTCTACCTGGACTATAATAGTTAAGACTCAGAGTTTTAATGTCAGATATGAGTCAAGTATCACTCTACTATTTACTAAATGTGACAGTTGGGGTAAAGTCAACTTTAACCCTCCTGAGACTCAATAGGCATAGTAACATATACATCACCTACTGTAATGAGATTTCTATGAGGTAATTTCTCCAAGGATGGCCAGTATAGTATTTGTCAAATGTAAGTTTACTTCCCTTGCTCTTTTATTCAACTGTGTAGTCCAGTTTTACAAATTCTTTTTGTGTTCTACAGTTGTTGAGGGTTACCATATTAAGTATAACATAACCCAGTTTTCCAAGACGTACAATAGAGTAAAAATTTTCTTTAAATTCAAAAAGTGAAATAAATCATCATTCAATTCAGAATTTAGTGAAATAAATCATCATTATAAGATCAATGGTCCTTCTTCAAGTTAGAAAATAAAGGTCTGTGATCTTACATTTGTGGTTTTTTACTACTGGATCAGCAAGATTTTACTCTAAATACTAGTCATGAAGGTGCTGGTTGAAGTTCAAGTTCAGAGGAAATGGGTTACATGAATGCATCAATGGTGAAAGAAATTGAAAGATAATGAAGTTATGAGAAAATTTCAGGACATTTCTTTGGTTTATTTAGGCTAAAACCTAAAGCTTTTATCCACATACTCACTTTCTCAGAAAGCCACATCTAATGTATAGATGCTCCCACCATGTTTAGGGAGTTGTATCTTCCATTTTTCTGAGAAGCAGAGAACATTGTTGCTACTTCTTGTACTACATAGTTGAATAAATTTCCTTAAAATAAGGCCCCAAAGATAAGTCCACTAGCACTTATATTCTGACATCTATTAAGATTTTGACTTCTTGTTCCCTTGATGTCCCTTATTATACCATGACCACTTCCTTTATTCTTTACTCCATTGATTCAGAAAAAAATACCTACATGTAAAACTTTATGTATGGTGTGTGCATGTGTCATTAACTATTTCTTCTTTATTGTTCTATATCATGGTATTTCTACTCAATTTTCTCCATCACTCCTTTAGTTGGTATGGCTCTATTCACCTTTTCTTAGCTGTCTTAACATACTTTTACTGCAGGGCACACCCTGCCCCCACCCCCAAAGTGATTTATTTTGCTCATTAGTTTATGGGTTAATGCTGTTCACCTTATTCATTTTTCTAATTAAGGTTGTTTAGGACTTGTGTTAATGAAAGTTGCTTGGAAATATGTATCACTAAAGATAGAGAAAAATGGTAAAAGTAAGTTCTTTCTATGTTTACCATAAGATTGTTCCATAAAGATCAAGAATTGCTTTGGACTATTACACAAGTTTAAAATTTTAGAAAAAATAATCCTCTTTATTGGGGGAACCATCAACTCTTTATCTCCAGTGAATAGAAAAAAAAAGGGTTACTTCCTTCTGGATGTGCTGCTTCTCAGAAACCATAGGTGAGTAATACTTAAATTAAAAAAATGACCCATTTATCTAGGTCCTGATGTCCGTAAGACAGTATATTGCAAAGAAGGAAGCAAAAAACTTCCAAGTGTCCAGGAGAGATTCATGTGTTGCTCATTAAGTTTTTGCAGTGAATGGTTTGTATCCCAATGGATCTTAGAAATCATACTATGTTATTCACCATCTGTCTCACAAATAGAAGATAAAAGATATAATTAATCATAACCTCTTTCTCTTTGAGGCTACATAGCACTTTGTTTATGTCTTGGCAAGCACATGAATCTGGTCTTGCAGTAATAGATCTGTGTTTTTTTCCTATTCCTTCAATCTTGAAAGTAGGGACTGTATATTATCTGTTGATTCCTTGCTCTTTCCCATGCCTATGCACAGTACATTCACTTAATATATACTTAATACATTTGTTGCATGCAATTGATCACACAAAGAAAAGTTAAGGAAGACAATGGACATCACAACCAACTTCTGCAGAGATAAAACAGCACAATGACTGAGGAGTGCCATTAAGTTTTATATGCTTCAATTACAATATTTATTGAGCTCCTACTATGTAAAAGGCTATAATCTAGGTGATGATTTTCCAAGGAGGTGTGGGGTATATACTCTGCTGAAGACAGTAGCATAAGGCAGTGGAAATATTCTCTAAATCTAGAGGAAGAAGACATGGATCCACATGTTTACTCTGCCTTTAATTAGTTCTTAGTAAATATGAGTCACTATGTTAGGCATGGAGTGGATAGAAAGAAAAGTTGCTTAATCACTGAAACTTACTTTGTTCTTGTCCTTATCTTTAAAATAAGAATTAATAAGAGTCACCTCACAGGTTTCTTTTGATTAAATAAGATAGTACAAGTAATGTTATTTGAAGTTGGGTCCAATTAATATGTCAAGGCCAAATTTTAATGAAGTAATACTGAGCAAGACAGTGCAGGTTGCATTTACACAGAGTTAACACAGATTACTTCTAAGGTCTTTTCTGATTCAGTAAATTAAACTGGTTAGCATCTAAAGTCATGAAGAAAATATTTTCTCACCCAACATTTTAGTAATCACTGATTGAATTGGTTGAATATGCCCTTAGAGTGATAATTTACTAGGATAGGTAGTGTTATGGAGCAAATGATCTATGTGCAATGTGATTACATTTGTTAGATAGCAGGTCTTTACAGTATGTCTTCTTTTTTAATGGTCTGTGGAATGACACTTATTTCTAGAATGCATCTTTCCTTTTGTGGTTTATATTGATCACTAGTATAAACAAGCAACTTTATGTGTAAATGGTGAAAAGTGTTGCAATTTCACTGAGACAAGAAAGCTCAATTCTGATTTATATATTAAAATTGAGCTGGAAATTTGGAGAACTCTTACATTAAGGTATTTAATCAACACCAAGTTGAGACTGATTAGACATTTCCTGTGGTACAATTGCATACCTAATTTTAATTTGGAAGTATTAACAGTAAGAAATCTTTGTATCTTGACAATGATTTCCCAGTTTACCCATCCCCCAGCCCCTAGTAACCTCTGTTCTACTCTCTGTCTTTACAAGTTTGGCTTTTATTAGATGCCACATATAAATGATACTGTACAGTATTTTTTTCTCTCTGACTGGGAATGTAAATTGGTTCAGCCACTATGAGAAACAGTGTGAAGTTTCCTCAAAAATACAAAAAATAGTGCTATCATCTGATCCAGCAATTCGTCTTCTGGGTATATATCCAAAGGAAATGAAAACAGGAGTTTGAAGAGATATATGTATTCCTATGTTTATTGCAGCACAATTCTCAGTAGCCAACATACGTAAGCAAACTAAAATTGTCCATCAGTGGGTGAATGGATAAAGAAGTTGTAATTATATATATAATTCAGCCACAAGAAAGAAGGGAATCCTGCTCTATGTGACAACATCTTTCGATCTTGAGGGAATTATGCTGAATGGTAAGTAGTAGTTGTTATTAATATTATCAATATAGTTAATATCATCAAGGAACGTTTGACCAATGACATTTCAGCATTTTAAAGCTTCTACTGAACAATTCTGTGCAGATACATGCTACATAAATATTTAGTCATTGTCTTGACTCTTGGTTTTAGTGAGGGAACAATTATAGAAATAAATAATTACAATATAGTATAATAATATCTTCAAAGTGTTTTAGGCACCCAGAGGGTGAGCAAGTAACTTCCTGAAAAATGAAAATAATACCCACCTCATTGGCTTAGTATAAGAATCAGACTTAATAATATATGTAAATTATTTGCCACATATTTGGTGTTTAATATGTTTTTTAAAATGAGGTACATAAAAGTTGATCCTATACTTAATAAAGTTATTGCGATGGCTAATTTTTTGTGTTAATTGATTGGGTCATAGATTGCCCCAAAATTTGGCCAAACATTATTCTGGGTTTGTCTGAGTATTTCTAGATGAGATAACATTTCAATTGGTAATCTGAGTAGGTCAGATTGTCCTCTCTAATGACGTGGGCCTCATCCAATTAGGTTAAGGACTAAATAGAACAAAAAGACTGTTCCTCATGTAAGAGATGTCTCCTCCTGTCAGACTGCCTTTGAGTTAAAAAACTGGCTTATTGTTGCCTTTGAACTTGAGCTGAAACATGAGTTTTCCCTGGGTCTTAAGCCTGCGAAATTTCAGATACCATTAGCTCACTTGGGTCTCCAGTTTGTCAATTCTAGATCTTGGGACTTGTCAGCCTCCACAATCACATGAACAAACACCTTATAATAAACTTGTCTATATCTATATCTCCTATTCATTATGTTTCTCTGAGAACCCTGACTAATACAGATTTAAAGAAACATAATACAACCGTAGAATAATTTGATGTTTCTGAAGTATAGGATTCATTGTGTGGGTGTGAGGTAGGGTGTAACACAACAGTTACGTGGAGGTGGTAACACTGAGGGATGTGTTTGGGATGATGTTTGTTTATTATACATATTAGATCTTCACATTCCAGATAGTAGAGAGGTCAGACAATGGTATGACAGATAAGAAGTCTTAAATTATAAAAAGTTAAAAAACAGAGTGAAAGTATAGATTATGTTTTTCTCAATATATCAAGCAACTCCAGCTAGTAAAGAAAATGATGGCAACTCTCTTCTTATCCAAATAGTTTGAGCTACTTAAGAAGAGAATTTATTAGGTCTGAATATTACAACAGATATACCTTTATATAGTATTCACAGGCTGTAGGAGGAATTCCATTAGATATATCCTATTTTTTCAAATAATAGATAAACATTAGATATTGATCAGCTTTTCCAGCTTCTATCTGGAAATTTCTCTGCAGCCAGAGTAATCTTTCAGAAACACAACTATGGTGATTTCTGGTCCAAATAAGATGGCATAGATACATATATTACTGCTTTTCTTTGCGAAGAGCAATTATAAAACTAAAAATAATACAGGAAATAACCGAAGTGGTACTATGCAAGGAGTAGAAGATGGTGAGCTGATTTAGAAACCATCCTAGGGCTGGAAGATGTATGAAACTGAAAGACATATTAAAAGCCCCTTCTTCCAGCATAAGGCAACCCATGTCTCTGTTTCCTTACCACCAACCTAGCAACAGAACTTTACCCAAGGTCTTTCTTCCCTGGTCAACTGTCCCATGGACAATACCAGGTGATCCCAGTATCAAATGTAAGGGCGAATTGATTAGAAGTTCCACTGAGTATACGTGGTTAGAAAAATCTCCCTTATCTGATGATCCTGAGATTTCTCTCCTCCTCTGAGTCACTGCTTGGCAAGGCGGCATTGGTGATGGAGATCCCACCATAATAAATTCAAAATCTGGGAAGCCAATTTATCCCCCTGAACCTGATATTTTCCTCCTCCACCATGAGACAACAGGAAAGCTGAAGAGCACCAAAAAGCACTGGAGGGGAAAGGGTCCTTCCATGAAAAAAAGCCTCTTAGAATTAAATTGTCATGGGAACCACAGCCCAAAAAGGTAGGCTAAGACATGTGTAATAAACCAAAACAGATCTTATATGTGAAGATCTAAATGCCTGATAAAATAAAAGAGTTCAATGGAAACCAAAATCTCCTAATGTAATAGCTAAAATTTCTAGGTTACAATAGAAAATAATGCGTCATACTAAGAACTAGGAAAATGTAAACTTAAATGAGGAAACACAGTAAACATTTGTCAATACCAAAATTAGTCAGGTGCTGAAACTAGCTGACAAGGATGTTAAGGAAGTTATCAAAAAAAACAATTCAACAATCACAGTCTGAAGAAAAAGAAAAACATATTTGATATACAAAATCATAGCATAGAAACTGATGTTATAAAAAAGAAAACGGGAATTATGGAACTTAAAAAAAGAGAAATAAAAAATCCATCACATGGGCTAGTAGTGGTGAAGTGATGATAGAGGCTAGAATTAGTGGAGTTGAGGACTAATAAATAGAATTTACCCAGTCAAAAGAAGGGAGGGAAAAATAGACGGAAAGAAATAGCAAAGACTCTGAGATTTATGAGACAATAGCAAAATATCCAACAGTGATATCATTTTAGTTACAGAAATAGAAAAGAACTATAGAGTAGGGATAAAGAATATTCTAAGAAATAATGGCTTAACAGTTCCAAAGCTTGGGGAAAGGCATAAATCTACTGATTTAAGAATCAGAACAAATCCTTAAACAGGATTAACTCAAAGAAATACATGCCAAGATGAATCATTCTTAAACTTCTGAAAATAAGACAGATAAGAAATCTTTAAAGCAGGAGTAAAATGATGTGTTACTTATAGGAGTACACCAATTTAAATGACAGGAGGTTTCTCATCTGAAATCCTGGAGGCTAGTAGGAAGTGGTACGTTTTTCAAATAAATAAAGCAACTTGCAAAAGGTAAATTCCATAATTGGAGAAACTATAAGAAATTTTCAGAAGTGAAGTGAGAATTGATGGATTCACAAAAAAAGGTTAAAAAAAGAAGGTGTTAGGAAACCTACTCTTAATAATAGCTCAGGACTGGTGAGCAAGATGATAGAAGAGGAAGCTTTGGATCTTATTTCCCTCATGAACACAACATGTTCATTCAACAACAATTCAAAGACAGATTCCTTTTACGACGAGTTTAAAAACTAGTAAAGGGCTCTTTCACACAGGGTGAGTATGAAACCAGCCACATAAAAGCCAGTAGGGACATTTGAAATACCTTTTTGCTATAATCTCTACTTCTATAACAGCACCATATGATTGAGACAATACTCCTCACTTCACATTTTCCTGGAGAGGTAAAAAGGTGCACAATGGACAAATGCCCCCAAATTTCTAAGAACTACCCATAGGAATGCCATTTATCTAGCCTAACTTGGATGGCTGATGGGACATGGTATACTCTAGCTGTCCAAGGCTTGTGAGAACAGAGAATGGCAAATCAGACTGACAGTAGCCATATCTCTTCTTCCCATCCCAGGAAAGTGCTAGCAATTGAAAAACTCCAGCTTCCTGTTTCTCCCTGAGGAGGAAAATAGGTGTACTGCATATCCAATACCCCAGTATTTCCAGGATCTACCCAGAGGACTAGTCTGTCAGCTTTCTTGGAACACTAAACATGGGACATGGCATACTCTAGCAGCCTGGGGCCAGTGCAAGTCAAGACTGCAATTCAGGTTGACAGTAAACATAACCACTTTCCCTAGCTAAATACAGAGAAATAAGTTGGAAAAATCCAATTCTAAGTTTTTCCCTGGAGAAGGAGAGCAGTGTATAACATGTCCAATGTCTCAACTTTTCTGATGGCTACCCGGAGTATTAACCTCTGTCTAGCATGTCTCACAGTGGTACAGAACATGAGATGCCACACATTCAAGCTGACTTTGGACGACAGTCGGAATAGAAAAAGCATTTCAGAAGGGCAGTTCCCATAGCTACTGGAAGGATCAACATAGAAAAAGTGGACCAAAAAACTGCAGATCCCATTATTCCTCTGGGGAGGGAAAGAGGTACACTTCATGACGAACCTTCCAAAATTTCTGGGAATTTCCCAGAAGACAGACTTATGTGTAGCTTGTCTCCAATTGCTGATGTTTCTCAGCATTCTCTACCCACCTTGGGGCCAGTGAGAATAGAGACAATTTGGATTGCTGATTGCCATTGCCACTAGTTTCTATCATGTGAGGAAAAGAGGTGTACAATGTGTTCCCAAATCCAACTTATCTAGGGCCTGCTTGAGAATTTAACCCCAGTCTTTCTTGTACTAATATAACCCAGCATACTCTAGAAGCCTACAGCTGCTAAGAACAAAAAAAGTGGGTTATCTAGCATGAAGGTTTGAAAGTCATTCAGAATCTCTGGCTGAGCTGATGGATGAGGGTCTTCTCCAGTATGAGGTCAGTCCATAAAGACTAGGAAAGAAAGCTTTTTTGTCTAATACACAGATAACACAGAGAGTCAAGGAAAATGAAGAAATCAGGTAAATATTTTCCAAAGAAATAGGAAAATATCCACAAACTCACTCTAAAGAAACATAAATATATGGTTTACTGACAGGGAATTAAAAATAAACATCATAAAAATGCTCACCAAGTTTAGGAGACTACTGCATGAGTAAAGTGAGAATTTCAACAAAGAAAAAACTTTTAAAAGTACAAAATATAAATCACAGAGCTGAATATAATAAGTGAACTGAAAAATCCACTAGAAGCAGTTTATATCGAGCTGAATAAAGGATGGGAGGACTAAAAGACAGGTTATTCATAATAATTCAGTCAGAGGAGCAAAATTTGTAAAAAGAATGAAAAGGAGTTAAGAAGGCCTAAGGGACTTGTGGGTCAACAAGTCATAAACATACACATTATGGAAGTCTTAGAGGACAAAAGAAAGAGAAAGCACCAGAAAGCTTATTCAAATAAATAATGGCTGGAAAGTCCACCAAATTTCAGGAAAGGAATCCAGGAAGCCCAAAATATCCCAAATAATAGGAAACCAAGTGAATCCACACTGAGACACATAATCAGATTTTCAGGCCTGAGACACTAAGAGAATTTTGAAAGGAACAAAAACTCATAATATATAATGTAATCCCCATAACATAATTACCAGATTTTCCAGTAGAAAATTTGCATGCCAGAGGAAAAGGGATGGTACGTTTAAACAACTGAAAGACAAAACAACCTGCCTACAAAGACTATGCCTGGAAAACTCTCCTTGAAAAATCAAGGACTCTTCTGGAGAAACAAAAGCTGAGGGAGTTCACCATGAGATCTGTCTTATAAGAAATGATAAAACAAGTTCTTCAAGATGGAAATAAATGGTACTAAACAACAACAAAATTGCTTAACAAAGTCTAATACTTAATGTTCAAGGTAAATCCATAAGAAATGCAAGATACTGTGTTATTATAGTGGCAGTGGGTAAATAGTTTTGAATTCTGAGATACAGATTAAATGACAAAATTACTAAAAACTATATACTAAAAACGAACTAATGAATACACACTACACATAGATGTAAATTATGGAATCGATATAATGTGTATGGAGGAAGTAAAAGTGTAGTTTTTGTATGATTGAGGTTAAGTTGTTATCAGCTTAAAATAGACTATCATAAGATATTTTATGTAAGCACAAGTATATTGAAGTTACACAAAAGAAAAAGAATGAAAGCAAAGTATATAAATAGAAAAAATCAATGAAGCTCAAAGACAGCAAGAAAGGAAAAAAGTGGCGAAAGAACTACAAGACAAATAGAAAGCAATAAATTGAAATCTCAATAGTGAATCATTCTTTATCAATGATTATTTTGTTACAATTTTATATGTCCATTTCACAGTCATTGGGTAGTTCTCATCCATATTTACTGTCTGTAGATTTTTTAGTGTCATGATGGGTACATAGGTAACCAGTATATAAAGCTTGCTCAGTGAATCTTCATCTTATTAAATTTCCTGGACAACTGCACATAAACACAGCATGGAACACTCATTATTACTTTGGATCAGATAGCTTTGTTGAACCTAGTGTCAATGCATATAGTTCCCATCTTATTCATGGCAGATTTCCTTGAGTGACCAAGGGACACACTTATAAAACTCTATTTAATGGATGCACTTGTGAATGTTGATGGTGTATTCTCTGATTACTGCTTTGTTGATGGCAGAACATCAACTATTTTTGATGTTATCACCAACTATCTTTGGGGAAGCCTTACTGCCAGGGGCAGGTTGTATAGAAAGGGAATAATTACTTAAATGTAAATGGCTTAAATCATCAATCAAAAAATATAGAGTGGCTGAATGGATTAAAAACAAGATCCAACTATATATTGTCTTTAAGAAACTTCCTTTAGATTTAAGGATTCACATAGGCTTAAAATGACACGCTATATCATGTAAATGGCAAACAAAAGTGAGTGTGGCTAACTATATTTACCTAATACAAAATAGATTTCAAGTAAAAAACTATCACAAGTGACAAAGGACATTATACAGTGATAAAATGATCAATTTAATAAGAACTTACAAAATTTATAAATCTATATGCATCTGATAGAACACCTAACTATATAAAGCAAGCATTGACATAATTGAAGGGAAAAATAGAATTAAATAAGAGTAGGAGACTTAAATACCCATTCTTAAATAATGGGCAGATCAACGAGGCAGAAAGTCAACAAAGAAAGAGCAGACTAGAACAATACTATGGACCAAATTGACCTAACAGATTGTAGGGAAAATATAGTCACAATTGCCAGGATTATTGCCTGACCCACAGCACATGTGCAATACTGTCTCATGCTTACACAATACTTGGCCCTCTGTGCAGGTGCATGCTTACACACATGCCGGCAATGAGCCACTATTGTCTATGTTGGTATAAAAGGGCAACCGCTAGATAGTTGTGCACGTATTCATGGATGTGGATGTGTTTCCAGTGTTTGGCTGGCTGCTTCAAGAATAAAGTTTGGTATGAACCCTTTATCTAGTGGTCCATTGTCATTTTTCAGTCTTGCCAAATCCAGTGTGAACTTTCAGGAGCTGGGCTTCTGTGCTACATAGCAGGATTCACTGCAGACTGAAAACTTGGATCAGGTTGCCCCAATGGGTGGAGGGACACAGCAGGCTGTCCCCATGGGTGGGGTGATACTCAGGTGTCCCCCAGTGGGCATGTGGTCTG
Source organism: Manis javanica (assembly GCF_040802235.1). NCBI lineage: Eukaryota > Metazoa > Chordata > Mammalia > Pholidota > Manidae > Manis > Manis javanica. The sequence continues at coordinate 66,025,950 of NC_133174.1, forward strand.
AGGTGGCAATCTTCCTAGAGGCATGGTCCCTTTCCCAGGGCTGGAAAGAGGTAGAAGTAATGCCTAAGGCAGTGCAGGGGGCCCTTCATAAAATTGGGGAATTCTTGGAGAAATAGAGCACCTGCATGGTGGTGGGAATTGTGGATGGGCATTTCCTCACAGTATTACAAAGGACTATAGATGAGAAGGATGCACTCCTGTGAGAAGCACAAGAAAATGAGATGTGAGGTATTATGAAGAAGGTAAGATGGGTGTTGGAGGCTGAGCCGACTGTTCTCCGTGCAGCAGTGAAAACTTGTCGACTCCAGAAGCTTCAGAGGGTTCATCAGTGGAGGAGGACAAGGAGGGTTATGTAGTGGTACCTTAAGCTCCAGCCACTCCTCTATTTAAGTCCTGCCCAGTTGTGACCAAGAAAGTAAAGAAACAGCAACTGTGCAATCCTGCAGTATAGGTACAACCCCCTCCTCATGTCATGGAGCATGCCACATTCCTTCCCTATACCCAGGCTTAGATGGTGGATTTGGGTTCCCAATTTCAGCAGAATCCCTAAGAATCCAAATCAGCCTAGCTCCTGTGCCTTTGGGGTATATGGGCAGATGGTATTCTTCTGTCTGGGCCAGAGATGAAAAGCTGGCTTCCCTGACAACTCATCCTGCCTTACAACAGCGATTGCAGAATTTATACCAGACCCAAGGCAAACATTCACTTCTTGAGTGGTTGATGGTAGCCCTTCACACTGCATGGCCCAACCAGGGTGACTTACTATCTTCTCCCACTAACTGAAAGATATATACAGAGCTCCAACAGGTGTTACAGGAGTTGGGCATGAATTCCATTTGGCCTGGATGAAGAGAGCTGTTCAGCATGGGGATAAGGAATATGGTGCTGTAAACAGCTCCCTCATCCATCTTTGGGTCGTCAGTGGCCATTCTTAGCCCCTACATGGGGCAGTCCATGAATATGGTTACCTGTACTATGGAAGATTTTGGGGAGGCTGAAGTTATACAGATGCAGAAGAGAGTACAGGTGGCTACTGAGAGGAAGGGATTAAAGGGCCCCATGAAGGTCACAAAGATCCAGATGTGGGTTGATTTGATAGAGGCAGGAGAAGACAAGGAAAAACTGGATGGGAAGTTAAATAAAATACTATTGGAGCTATGGCAACAATTGAAGCTGGAGCAGTGGTTTAGTCCGCTGACTAAGGTGATGGACAAAGAATGGGAGCCAGTGACAAACCCACAAGTCCGGGTGGCATGCCTACAGGACTTCCTGTGGGAAAGTGAGCTGAACTACTCTGGACTCTCACAGGAAACTGTTTGGGCAATACAGTTTGACTGAAGGGAGGGCCAAAGTATTCGACTTGCAGGACCAGGTGGGTACTGGAGGCCACATGTTGAAATATCAATTTACTAGTCCCCAGTGAATGTACAAAATGTCCTGAATCTGGTAGACACAGGAGAATGCTCACTGATTTATGGTAACCCTGAGCAGTTTCCTAGGACCCCCACTGCGATTAACAGGTATGGGGGCAAGACCATCAGAGTGAAACAAGCCTGAATCCCACTGGGGATAGGGTGTCCATCCCCAAAATAGCATACGGTTTAAATCTCTCCCATCCCTGAATATATTCTGGGGATGGATATCCTGGCTACAGACCACATCAGGTGTGTTCAGACTGAGGATACATGGGGTAAAGGCAGTTTTGAGGAGAGATACCAAGCACCCACTTATGACTTTGCTTGTGCCTCAGCAAGTGATGAATACCAAACAACACAAGTTGTTGGGAGGGCACAAAGAATTTGGAGAAACCCTCCAGGAACTGAAGAAAGTGAGTATTATAAAGCCTACCAATAGCCCATTGAATTTCATAGTGTGACCAGTAAAAAAGCTGGACAGCTGCTGCATATGAGCACACATTAGTGGGAAGTGAACAAAGTAATACCCATTTTGCATGCTGCTGTCCCCTCTATTGCAGCCTTCTTGGACACACTGTCATGAACTAGGGTCATATTCTTGTGGATATTGCTAATGCTTTCTTCTCAATTGACATAGATAAAGAAAGTCAGGAACAGCTTGACTTCACATGGCAAGGGAGGCAGTGTTTCTTTACTGTCCTTCCACAAGGGTACCACTATAATCCAACCATCTGTCATGAGCTTGTAGCCCAAAATTTGGTGGCATGGGAGAAACCATCAGTTATGGGCCTCTGTTCAGAATAAAACAGTTACAGTATATCATATGACAGGCCATTTGCAGCTGGCTTCCCCGGGAAATGATGAAGCACAAGAGCTGGCCAGGTACACTGGTTAGAGGCAAAGCCTCTGATGTGGTCCAATGGTTACATTGATGCTTGCTGTATGCAGGACAAAAGGCATTGTTGGAAGTAGCCTACTGGTTGGGTCTCCCTCTAACCATTGAAGAAGTCAGCAGAGCCCAGCATGAAAGTGTTATGTGTTCTAAAAGGGACTTACCCCAAGCCCCACAGGAACCAGAGACAATAACTAAAGGGCCAATACCCCTCATTAGGTAACAGACTATATTGGACCTCTGCTTATCAGAAGCATATCGATATTCCGTGACTTGTGTTGACACAGCTACTGGACTTCTGGTTGCTTTTCTTGTGCATTGTGCAGGAGAGCAAATGACCAAGAGGCCTAGAGTGTCCCTTTGCAGCCTATGGCCGACTACAGGTAATTGAGTGTTATCAAGACATCCATTTTGCTGGACATGCACTACAAGAATGGGTGCAACAATTAGGGGTACGTGGAAGTTTCATGTATTCTATAACCCTATGGGGGCAGCCATGATAGAGAGGTACAATGGTTTGTTAAAATCTTGTTTGAAGTCAGACACTGATAATCCACAGGGGTAGTCAGTCCACTTATGGACAGTGCTACAGCATTTGAATGAGAATCCCTGGAAGGGAGCGCTGAGCCCTGTAGACATGCTAGCACACATTGCTGCCTCGCCTACACAACTGCGAGTACAAACCAAGCAAGAATTGTTGAAGCCAGGGTTTGGCCACCAAAACATTTGGCTACCAGCACCAAATGCAATAAACCCTAGAGACTCCATTCAGTAGGTGTGGTCTTGGATGGTTTTACACACAGACCAGCAATGACTGGCCCTCTTGACACCTTGGTGACAAGGCTTGGAGGCCAGCCTCCTATGCATTCCTGGAGTAATGTCTGAGTGGTCTCCATGGATCACCATGGATCATAGTAGTGTACCCTAAATGGCTAGAAAGTAAGGGCATCTTACCAGGAAATTTTGTCTTATCTTTATGGCCAGTGCATTCACCTCCAGTAGCACTATATATAGACCTTCTCAGTAACTCCCATAGAGAGAGGGGTAAAGGTATGGTATAGTAGACCCAGATGGGACTACCTTCCTGCCACAGTCCTATCACAGGACCACTCCCTTGGATGCATCCTACCTGATGGACAGGATGTGCCTGTGTTGTAGAAATGAACATACTGCAACAAAATAAAGGCCACATACGACAAGCCCACTGCTAACATTATATTCAACTGTGAAGAACTGAGAGCTTTTCCTTTAAGATTAGGAACAAGGCAAGGATGCTTATTCCTACCATTTCTATTCAACATAACACAGCAAGCCCTAACCAGAAAAACTGGGTAAGAAACATAAGCAAAACTCATCCAAAATAGAAAGGAAGAATTAAAATTATCTCTTCATGTGACATAAACTTATACATAGAAAACACTGAGTCCCAAAAACCTTGTTACAACGATAAACTCACTCAGTAAATTGGCAGGATAGAAAAATCATCATGCAAAGATAAGTTGTGTTTCTATACACACACAAAAAAAACACCATTCCAAAAGAAAATTGAGAAAATAATCTCATTTAACAATAGCATAGAAAAGAATAAAACGTTCAACAAACTTAAGGAAGTGAAAGACTTGTACACTGAAAACTACACACTGATGAAAGAAATGATGGAAAGACCTCCATGTTCATGAATTGGAAAGCTTAATGTTGTTTAAATGTCTGTACCACACAAAGCGACCTATAGATTCAAAGCAATTCCTATCAAAACCCCAAAATCATTTTTACAGAAATATAAGAAACAATTCCAAAACTTGTATGGAACTGCAAAAGACTAAAAAGTCAAAAGAAAACATGAGAAAATACAAATATATAGGCATCACACTTTTTGATTTCATAATATATTACAATCAACAGTGATTGATACAGTATACTATAGGCATAAAAACAGACACAGACCAATGGAACAGAATTAAAAGTCCAGAAATAAATGCACACATATACAGTTACTTGATATGACAAGGGTGCCAATAATACGTAATGGGAAAAACATAGTCTCTTCAACAAGCAATGTGGGAAAACTGTATATCCATGTGCAAATGAATTAATTTGTACTCCTATCTTATACAATGCAGAATAATTAACTCCAAGTGGATTAAAGACTTAAAAGTAAGACCTGAAGTTGTGTGAGAAATTATAGGATAAAAAATTCATGATTTTGATCTTCATGGATATGACACCAAAAGCACAGGCAACAAAATCAATATTAGACAAGTGGGACTATATCAAACTAAAGAGCTCTGCACAGCAAAGAAAACAATGGAGAGAAAAGGAAACTAGAATGGGAGAAAATATTTGAAAGTCATCTATCTGTTAAGGTATTAATCTCCATATTAAATAATAAATCTCCAATAAAATATATAGGGAAGTCTTAAAACTCAATAGCAAAATAACCTAATAATCTGATTTTAATATCAGATTTAATGATAAGAATTTAAGATTAGGAACAAGGCAAGGATGCTTATTCCTACCATTTCTATTCAACATAACACAGCAAGCCCTAACCAGAAAAACTGGGTAAGAAACATAAGCAAAACTCATCCAAAATAGAAAGGAAGAATTAAAATTATCTCTTCATGTGACATAAACTTATACATAGAAAACACTGAGTCCCAAAAACCTTGTTAATATCAGAACTAGAGATTTGAACAGACATTTCTCCAAAGAAGACATAAAAGTGGCTAAGAGGTGTGTGAAATTTTTCTAATCATCAGAAAAATATAAATTAAAATCACAATGAGATATTACCTACCTCATTCCTATTAGGAATGATATTACCAAAAAAGAAAAAGAAAAAAAGTAAAACAAGGATTGCCAAGGATATGTGGAAATAGTAACTCTTGAACAATTTTGATGAGAATGCAAAGTGGTATGTTACTGTGAATACAGTATGGAACTTCCTAAAAAATTAAAAATATAATCACCATATGTTCTACCAATCCTACTTTATATATTTATCCAACCAACAGAATTGAAACTACAATCTCAGAGATATTACCACTCACACTACTCATTGTAGCACTATTCACAATAGCCAAAATGTGGAAGAAATCCAAATGTCTATGAACAGATGTGGATAAAGAAAATGGATAAAGTATATCCATATGAGGAAATATTATTCATTCTTAAAAAAGCAGAAAATCAAGTGATGTCACCAAAATGGTGGAAACGGTGTTCTTACTGAGTCCAAGCTCATGCCACTCATAACATGACATGCCAATAAGTTGAGAGACAAGGTTTTGGGACTTCACTCAGAAAGCCAGCAGACCAAGAAGATGGCAGAATGATGTCCTAAAGCACCATCTTAAGTCTGATTTCAAGATTCTTTTGTATTATGGAAGGAGAAGCAGAAATGGATTGAGGTCAGGAGGTGATAATTGACCTTAGACATATGGAGCCAGAAAGGTTCTGAGTAGGTTTGTGAAACTCCTTGTCCTTAGTTGACTCCAGTCATTTCATTGGTGTGTGTCTGGCCATGATGTTCCTATAAGCCCCTGACAATCCAGTCATCATTTTTGTACATACTTCCTTCCCTCCTTGAGGGAGGTGAGTTTTGGGTAAGGGGCTGGTTGCATCAGACTTAAGTCATGAAACTATAGAATGTATGAGCCCATATACTAAGAAAAGATACACTGAGAAGGGTGTGAAAGATAGACTCACACCATCATCCTTCCTTCAAACCTAGGCATCCTAGTGTGGAAAGAGACAACTTTTCATGGGAGATGGAGAGTGAAATAAGCATTGATTTCACTATGGATCCCAGAGACCTCCACACCAACATTACACCGGTTCTTATTGACATAGGTGGCTCCCTGTGGGCTCCAATGAGCCTATGTACTAGGCTAACCCAGTGTCTCCCATCTCCAGTATTTCTAGATTGCACCCATAGAAGCAGGCTTCATGTAGACTTTTATAAATCCAGGAATCTGGCTCACTCTAGCACTTGAAATCTCCCATGGCCTGTATATATCTTACTGATCCAGGTAACTTACACAGAACTAGGTCCTGCCAGGATTTCATGAGCCCTAACAACAATCTCACCCCAGTGCCTGCCAGTTTCCATGGCTCCAGGTAATTTCTGTCACCGTAGGATCCAGAAAAGCTTCTGTAAATCTTAGTTTCTGGATTACTCAAATGCTGGTTGACCTTTTGGCACTAGGCTCAATAATCTGGGAACCTAGGCTCATGGTTCAGCTCAGAGCTGGCTTGTCCATGAGGCTGAAGGATACTCTAATGGTACCAGGCTCCCAGTAGGCTCCTGAGAACTCTGGTTACCAGCATATCTATGTCCAGACCCAACAGACTTAGACTCTAGACCATTTCCCTTGGGCCCAGGCTTCCAGAATGCCTTGGCACTAAGCCAGCCCCAAAAGACCCAGACTTCTAGTCTGCTGTCCAACTAGACTTCTACCTAACTTCAATTCCAGCTGCTAGAGACCCAGACTTCCATTTTACTTCAGCACCAGATTGGCACCCATAGGCCTAATCTCCAAGCCAGATCCTGAGGCCTCAGGTTACAGACCAAGTCCTGTGTTCCCAGACTGCAGGATCACCATAGAACCAGGTCAGACCCCATGGTACTAACTGCCAGGTAAATTCCCAAAAAATTGAGCTCCAAGCACAACCAAGTACAGGGATGTCCCATGCAGACCCAGACCCCAGAACCATCTCCAGAGTCCCTGGCACCTGGTTGGCCCCTGTGAATTAGGATCCAGTTCTGTCCACACAAACACTATTACCAGCCTGATCTCCATGTATCCAAACACCGGGCCTGCCTACCTGCTGAACGAAACACCAGACCTGTGGGTCTGAGTAACACAGCAGCAAGCCTTCCTGCATATACCATCAGATGGCCCACACTGAATTTCTGGGCATGATATCTGGTGAAGGGTTGATCCTGACGAAGTCAGTTTTAAAGACTAAAAGAAGTACTTACTTCCTCAAATGCACATACACCAACAGAATGCCACAGGGATTGGGAGTAGTTAAGGAAATATGACACTATTAAGAGGAAAAAACTTCATTGACTGACCATAAAGTAATGGAGATCTCTGAAATATGGGAGAGAGAATGCAGTATAGTACTCTTTTTTTATTAAGGTGCTGTTGATATAAACTCTTTAGAAGGTTTCACATGAAAAAACAATGTGGTTACTACATTTACCCATATTATCAAGTCTCTACCCATATCCTATTGCAGTCACTGTCCATCACTGCAGTAAGATGCTACAGAGTAACTACTTGCTTTCTCTGTGCTGCACTGTCTTCCTTGTGACCCCTCACACCATGTGTACTAAACATAATAACCCTCAATCCACTTCTCCCTCCCCACCTGCCCTCCCACACACCTCCCCTTTGGTAACCGCTAGTCTCTTCTTGGAATCCGTGAGTTTGCTGCTGTTTTGTTTGTTATACTCCACAAATGAGGGAAATCATTTGGCACTTATCTTCCTCTACCTGTCTTATTTCACTGAGCATAATATCCTCTAGCTCCATCCATGTTGTTGCAAATGGTAGGATTTGTTTCTTTCTTATGGCTAAATAGTATTCCATTGTGTATATGTACCACCTCTTCTTTATCCATTCATCTACTGATGGATGCTTAGGGTGCTTTCATATCTTGGCTATTGTAAATAGTGCTGCAATAAACATAGGGGTGCATATGTCTTTTTGAATCTGAGAACATGTATTCTTTGGGTAAATTCCAGGAATGGGATTCCCAGGTCAAATGGTATTTCTATTTTCAGATTTTTGAAGAACCTCCATATTGCTTTCCACAATGGCTGAACTAGCTTACATTCCCACCAGCAGTATAGGAGGGTTCCCTTTCTCGGCATCCTCACCAGCATTTGTTATTCTTAGTCTTTTCGATGCGGGCCATCCTTATTGGTGTGAGGTGATATCTCATTGTGGTTTTAATTTGCATTTCCCTGATGATTAGTGATGTGGAGCATCTTTTTATGAGTCTGATGGCCGTCTGAATTTCTTCTTTGGAGAATTGTCTTTTCATGTCCTCTGCCCATTTTTAAATCAGGTTGTTTGCTTTTTGGATGTTGAGGCATGTGGGTTCTTTATATATTTTGGATGTTAACCCCTTGTCGGATATGTCATTTACAAATATATTCTCCCATACTGTGGGATGCTTTTTTGTTCTGTTGATGGTGCGCTTTGCCATACAGAAGCTTTTTAGTTTGATCTAGTCCCATCTGTTCATTTTTGCTTTTGTTTTCCTTGCTCAAGAAGATGCGTTCAGGAAGAAGTTGCTCATGTTTATATTCAGGAGATTTTTGCCTATATTGTCTTCTAAGAGTTTTATGGTTTCACAACTTACATTAAGATCTTTGATACATTTTGAGTTTACTTTCCTGTAAGGGGTTAAACAATAATCCAGTTTCAGTCTCTTGCATGTAGCTATCCAGTTTTGCCAACATTGGTTGTTGAAGACACTGTCATTTCCCCCATTGTATGTCCATAGCTACTTTATCATATATTAATTGACCATATATTGTGGGTTTATATCTGGGTGCTCTAGTCTTTTCCATTGGTCTATTGTTCTATTTTTGAGCCAGTAACAAATTGTCGTGATTACTGTGGCTTTGTAGTAGAGCTTGAAGTTGGGGAGCATAATCCCCCCAGCTTTATTCTTCCTTCTCAGGATTGTTTTGACTATTCTGGATCTTTTGTGGTCCCATATGAATTTTAGAATGATTTGCTATAGTTCATTGAAGAATGCTGTTGTTACTTTGATAAGAATTGCATTGAATCTGTAGATTGCTTTAGACAGGATGGGCGTTTTAACAATATTAATTCTTCCTATCCATGAACATGGGATGTGTTTCCATTTATTGGCATTTTCTTTAATTTCTCTCACAAGTGTCTTGTATTTTACAAAGTATAGGTTTTTCACTTCCTTGGTTACATTTATTCCTAGGTATTTTATTATTTTTGATGCAACTGTGAATGGAATTGTTTTACTGATCTTTCTTTCTGCTAGTTCATCATTAGTGTATAGGAATGAAAAAGGTTTCTGTGTATTAATTTTGTATCCTGCAACTTTGCTGAATTCAGATATTAAATCTAGTGGTTTTGTAGTGGATTCTTTAAGGTTTTTTATATACAATATCATGTCATTTGCAAACAGTGACAGTTTAACTTCTTCCTTACCAATCTGGATGGTCTTTATTTCTTTGTGTTGTCTAATTGCTGTGGTGAGGACCTCCAGAACTACGTTGAATAAAAGTGCAGAGAGTGGGGACCCTTTTTTGTTCCTGATCTTAAAGGAAAGGCTTTCAGCTTCTCACTCTTAAGTGGGATGTTGGCTGTGGGTTTGTCATATATGGCCTTTATTATGTTGAGGTCTTGCTATCTATACCAATTTTGTTGAGAGTTTGTATCAGAAATGGATGTTAATTTTGTTGAATACATTTCTGGCATCTAAGGAGATGATCATGTTTGAATTCAGTTTGCTAATATTTTGTTGAGTATTTTTGCATCTATGTTCATCAGGGATATTGCTCTATAATTTTGTTTTTTTGTGGTGCCTCTGTCTGGTTTTGGTATTAGAGTGATGCTGACCTCATAGAATGAGTTTGGAAGTATTCCGTTTTCCTCTGTGTTTTGGAAAACATTAAGGAGGATGGGTATTAGGTCTTCAGTAAATGTTTGATGAAATTCACCAGTGAAGCCATCTGGTCCAGGCCTTTTGTTCTTAGGTAGTTTTTGGATTACCAATTCAATTTCATTGCTGGTAATTGGTCTGTTCAGATTTTATGTTTATTTCTGGGTCAGCCTTGGAAGGTTGTATTTTTCTAGAAAGTTGTCCATTTGTTCTTGGTTATCCAGTTTGTTAGCATATAACTATTCATAGTATTCTCTAATAATTCTTTGTATTTCTCTGCTGCCCATAGTGATTTTTCCTTTCTCATTTCTGATTCTGTTTATGTGAGTAGACTCTCTTTATTTACTTGATAAGTCTTGCTAGGGGTTTATCTATTTTTTTATTTTCTTGAAGAACCAGCTCTTGCTTTCATTGATTCTTTCTATTGTTTTATTCTTCTTGATTTTGTTTATGTCTGCTCTAATCTTTATTATGTCCCTCCTTCTATTGACTTTGGCCTTCATTTGTTCTTCTTTCTCTAGTTTTGTTAATTGTGAGGTTAGACATGTGATTGTTCTTTTCTGAGGTCGGCCTGTACTGCAATATACTTTCCTCTTAGCATGACCTTTGCTGTGTACCACAGATTTTGCATTGTTGAATTATTGTTGTCATTTGTCTCTATATATTGCTTGATCTCTGTTTTTATTTGGTCATTGATCTATTGGTTATTTAGGAGTATGTTGTGAAGCCTCCATGTGTTTGTAGGCTTTTTCATTTTATTTGCTTAGTTTATTTAAAGTTTCACACCTTTGTCACCTGAGAAGCTGGTGGGTAAAATTTCAATCTTTTTTAATTTACCTAGGCTCTTTTTATGGCCTAGTATATGATCAATTCTTGAAAATGTTCCATGTGCACTTGAGAAGAATGTGTATTCTGATGCTTTTGGTTATAGAGTTTTGCAGATGTCTGTTAGGCCCATCTGTTCTAATGTCTTGTTCAGTGCCTCTGCCTCCTTACTTATTTTCTGCCTGGTTGATGTGTCCTTTGGAGTGAGTGGAGTGTTGAAGTCTCCTAGAATGAATGCATTGCATTCTATTTCCCCTTTTAATTCTGTTAGTATTTGTTTCACATATGTAGGTGCTCCTATGTTGGGCATATAGATATTTATGACAGTTATATCTTCTTGTTTGATTAACCCCTTTATCATTATGTAATGTTCTTCTTTGTCTCTTGTGACTTTCTTTGTTTTGAAGTCTATTTTGTTTGATACAAGTACTGCAACTCCTTCTTTCTTCTCCCTATTAGTTGCATGAAATATCTTTTTCCATCCCCTCACCTTCAGTCTGTGTATATTTTGGGGTTTAAAGTGAGTCTCTTGTAGGCATCATATAGATGGGTCTGGGTTTTTTTAGCTATTCAGTGACTCTATGGATTTTGATTGGTGCATTCTGATCAATTACATTTAGAGTGATTATTGATAGGTATGTATTTATTGCCATTGTAGGCTTTAGATGCTTGTTTACCAAAGGTTCAAGGGTAACTTCCTTACTATCTAAGAGTCTAATTTAACTCACTTAGTATGGTATTACAAACACAATCTAAAAGTTATATTTTTTCTCCTCCTTTTTCTTCCTCCTCCATTTTTTATATATTAGATATCATATTCTGTACTCTTTGTTTATCCCTTGACTACCTTTTGGGTTAGTTGATTTAATTTTGCATTTGCTTAGTAATTAACTGTTCTAATTTCTTTACTGTGGTTTTATTACATGTGGTGACAGCTATTAAACCTTAGGAACACTTCCATCTATAGCAGTCCCTCCAAAATACACTGTAGAGATGGTTTGTGGGAGGTGAATTCTCTCAGCTTTTGCTTATATGGAAATTGTTTAATCCCTCTTTCAAATTTAAATAATAATCTAGTTGGATAAAGTATTCTTGGTTTGAAGCCCTTCTGCTTCATTGCATTAAATATATCATGCCACTCCCTTTTGGCCTGTAAGGTTTCTGCTGAGAAGTCTGATGATAGCCTGATGGGTTTTCCTTTGTATTTGATCTTATTTCTCTCTCTGGCTGCTTTTAATAGTCTGTCCTTATCCTTGATCTTTGCCATTTTAATTAATGTGTGTCTTGATGTCATCCTCCTTGGGTCCCTTGTGTTGGGAGATCTGTGCACCTCCGTAGCCTGAGAGACTATCTCCTTCCTCAGATTGGGGAAGTTTTCAGCATTTACTTCCTCAAAGACACTTCCTATCACCTTTTCTCTTTCTTCTTCTTCTGGTACCCTTATAATAGAAATATTGTTCTGTTTGGATTGGTCACACATTTCTCTCAATATTCTTTCATTCTTGGAGATCCTTTTTTCTCTCTATGCCTCAGCTGTTTTGTATCCCTTTTCTCTAATTTCTATTTCATGTATCATCTCCTCCACCATGTCTAATCTGCTTTTAAAACCGTCCATTGTATGTTTCATTTCTGATTCTGTGTTCTGTAATGATTGGATCTTTGACCAGCATTCATTTCTTAGTTCCTGAATATTTTTCTGTACTTCCATGAGCATGTTTATGATTTTTATTTTGAAATCTCTTTCAGGAAGATTTGTAAGGCTGGTTTTATTTGACTGTTTCTCTGGTGTATGTCTGATTTTGCATTGAACCAGTTTCCTTTGATGTTTCATATTTGTATGTGGCACTCTCTAGTGCCCAGAAGCTCTACTGTCTGGATCTGCTCAGTCCCTGGAGCAATGTCAAGTGTTGCAGGGGTGTGGTGTTGGTGCCTGTGGGGAAGAAAGAGCTGTTTCCTGCTTCCCGGCTGCTATGCCTGTCCCCACTCCCAGAACCAGTGGGCAGAGGACACAGGTATAAGCCTCTATGCTTTGTGTTTGTAGCTGCTGTAGGCCTGGATTATCTGTGGGTGGCCTGACACCAGGGCAGGGTTTGCTGGACTGTGCACCTCGTGCGGGATTGCCGAGAGAAAAGCAAAGCTGGATGAGTATAAAGGTGGAGGCTTTGGAGCTGTGTAGCCAGCCAGGGGGCTGGAGCACCTGAATATTGTGAAAGTTCCCAACCTGCTGGGCAGAGTGCACCCAGAAAATTTTGTCTACCTTTCCTTTCACCTGAGCAGTAAGCTCTGTGCAATCCTTGCCCCTTTAGCAGCCCTCTTACTGTTAGGAAGTCTCTCAGACTGCCTGTCTTTCCTTTGTCCCAGACCAGCTGGATATGGATCCCTGTTTTTCAAAAGCAGTAGGAATCTTAGTCTTTCCAGGCATTCTGACTGTCTTAGCTTTCCAATCCCCCTAATCACCAGAGCAGCATGCAATGTAGGTTTGTGCTCCCAGAGCAGATCTCCAGAGCTAGGTGTCTAGCAGTCCCAGGCCTCCACTCCCTCCCTGTTATGCTTCTATTCCTCCCACCAGTGAGCTGGGGTGGGGGAAGAGCTTGAGTCCTCAGTATAGTACTCTTAAAGAAATTCAGTGCGCTACAACAAAATGCAGATAGACAACTAAAAGCAATTAGGGAAACAATACATGAATGAATTCAACAAAGAAATAGAAACCATTAAAAAAAAGCAAATTTTACATTTGAAGAATGCAGTGACTGATTTGAAGAATTCAATATACAGCTCCAGCTCCAACAGTAGACCCAGCAAGCAAATTAAGTAACTAGGGAACTAGAAGGCAAGTGATTTAAAATCACCTAGACAGTGGTACATAAAGAAAAAAAATGAAAACAGTAAAGAAAGTCTTTGTAAATAATAGGATATCATTAAAAGAAACAATCTATGTGTTATTGGAATCTAGAAGGCGAAAGAGGGAGAAAGGAGCAGAAAGTTATTTAAAGTAACAGTGTTTGAGAACTTCCAAAATCTGGAAATATATATGGACTTTCAAGTTCAGGAAGCTAATAGGTTAGCCCAAAAAAGCCAAAATGATCTTATTCAAGATGCTTTATAACAAAACTATCTGAAATCAAAAATAATGAGAAATTTCAAAGAAACAAGGTAAAAATTTCAAACATGGAAGAGAACTTTCAAGGCTATTTGTCAGCAGAATCCTTGCAGGACAGGATGTGTGATAAAGGTGGGTATACAATAAACTAAAAAGCATCTGCATAGCAAAAGAGGCAATCATTTTCAACAAAATGAAAAGACATCCTGCAGAATTGGAGAAAATATTGGTAAATCATATATCTAATAAGGGGTTATTCAAAATATTTAACAAATGCAATAATACTCAATAACAAAAATATCTGATTAAAAACCAGGCAGAGGAACTAAATAAACTATTTGTAAGACACACAAATAACCAACAGATACCATGAAAATATGCTCAACATCACTAATCATCATAACTAATCACATCAATCAAAGACACAATGAGATATCCACTCAAATGTGTTGGAATGTCTATCATCAAAAAAGTAATTGACAGAAAGTGTTGACAAGGATGTGGAAAAAAAGGGAACATTTGTGCACTGTTAATATAAATTGGTAAAATCTACGTGGAAAACAGTGTGAAGGTTCCTCAAAACATTAAAAATGAAACTACCATATAATCCAGAAATCCCACTTTTGGATGTGTATTCTAAGAAAATGAAAACACGATACACAATATCTGCAACATTATTTAGAATAGCTAATATTTGGAAAGAGAAATTCATCAACAGTGGCCATCAACAGATGAATGGATAAAGAACATGTGATACATATTGCATTGCATACATATATATCTAATATTATTCAGTCATGCAAAAGAAGGAAAACCTGCTACTTGCAACAAATGGACAAACTTCATATGCATTATGCTAAGTGAAATAAGCCCTCCAGAAAAAGACAAATACTATATGATGCCACTCATGTGGGATATATAAAAGCTGGATCATAGAAATATAGAGAAAATAGTGGTGGTTACCAGGGACTCATTGTTAGGGAAAATAGGGAGATGTTGGCCAAAAGTTACAAATTCCAGTTATAATTTGAATAGGTTCTGTTGTTTTAATATGCAGTATGATGCTTCTAGATCGTAATATTGTATTATATACTCGAAAGTTTCAATGAGAGTAAATATAAAATGTTCTCACCACAAAAAAGAAATGACAATTTAATTTCATGATGGAGTTGTTAACTATTGGTATGGTGGTAACTATTTTGCTCTATATAAGTTTATAAAATAAACACATTGTACACCTTAAAGTTACACAATGTTATATGGCAATTATTTCTCAATAAACCTGAAAAAATGTGCCCTTTACTCTTAAACTAGACAAAAAGAGAATATATACATATTGGAATTCTTGAAGAAAAAGAGATGGGGCAGAGAGCTTATTTGAACAAATAAGTACTGAGAACTCCAAATTTCAGGAAATTCATGGATCTACAATACAAGAAAATTACTCTAAGAAAAATGAATGCAAAGGATCCCGTACTGAGGGACTTTAAAATCGAACTTTCAAAAGCAAGCACAAAGGAAAATCTTGAAATTGGCAAAAAAAATGTGACACATCACTTACAAAGAATCTTCAATCAGATGATTAATGGAAATCTCAGAAGAAATCTTACAGGCCAGAAGATTGTGGGATGATACATTTTAAGTTCTGAAAGAAAAAAAACCTGTCAACTGAGAATTCTGCATCTGCACACTTGTCCATCAAAAATGAAAGAAAAACTAAAACATTTCCAGGTAAATTAAAGCTAAAAAAGTTAATAAGCACTAAGCTGGTCTTTCAAGAAATGCTAGAGTCCTTCAAGTTGAAATGAAATAATTCTAGATAATCACTAAAGCCACAAAATAATATAAAATTATCCACCAAAATTAAGCATGGTAAATATAAGAACCAGTATTATTGTGATTTTGGTTTTTAACTTCACTTTTTATTCTTTTACAGGATATTAAAAGAAAAGCAAATAATTATATATTTTTGTTAATGGATGCACAATATGTAAAAATGAAATGTGTGGTATCAATATCCTAATGGGTGTGAAATGTAAATGATTTCTTGTATGTAATTGAAATTAGCTTGGTATCAGTTTGACAATGGAGCTTTACAACTTTAGGATGGAATGTGAAACCACCATGTTAACTAAAAAGAAAATGTCTGTAGAATATATCCAAAAGGAAATGAGCAGGGGATCAAAATGAGTCACAAAATATCAAGTGAACACAAGGAAATGTAATAAGGGAGGAGATGAAGGAGAGGAAATGCTACAAGACATACAGAAAACAAATAACAAAGTGGCAATAGTATGGTCTTCATTATTGGTTATTATATTAAATGTAAATGAATGCAACTCCCAAACAAGACATAGACTGGGAGAATGAGGTAAAAAACAGGATCAACCAAAATACACTCTACAAGAGATTTATTTTAGCTTTAGGGTACACTTAAGTTGAATGTGAAATGACTGAAAAGGTATTCAATGAAAATAGTTACCAAAACTGTGTAAAGGTGGATAAACTAATATCATAAAAAAGACTTTAATTTAAAAAATGTTATGAGACAAAAGGATATTATAAAATAATAAAAGATTCAATTTACTAAGAAAATGTAACAATTATGAGCATATATGCAAAAAGCACCAGAGGTCTTAAACATATGAAGAAAACACTAACAGAACTGAAGGAAGAAACAGACAGCTTGATATTTATAATAGGAGACTGCAATATCCCACTTTTAATAATGGATAGAAAAACCACATGAAAGATCAATAATGAAATAGAAGAATTGAACAAAACTATAGAGAAAGTGGTTAACAGACATATGTAGAAACTCCACTGGACAATAGGAGAATACATATATTTCTCAAGTGCACATGGAATATTCTCTGGGATATATCATATGTTATATGACAAAATGATTCTTAATAGTATTATAAAAAATGAAATTATATAAAATCCTTTTGATCACTATGGAATGTAACTACAAGTCAATAGCCAAAGGAAAACTAGAAAATCCAAAAATATGTGGAAATTAAACAACAAAGTTTTCAACAACCAATGTGTAAAATGGGAAATCACAAGGAAAATTAGAAAATAACTTGATAGAAATGAAAATGAACACACAACACTACATAGTTATTGTATTCAGCAAAATCAGAGTTAATTTATAATTTTAAATTGGTAACATTAATTAATTATACTTATTACTTAATTAGAACTATAAATATATAAATGTGTAATATATAAACGTAATTTCTAAACCATAAATTTATAACTGGAAATGATTACATCAAAAAAAAAAAAATAGATCTGAAGTGTTTGTAGTTCATGATGCGTGATCAAAACTGAAAGTTTCTGTGATATGACTGCCCTTGCACTGTTCACCATGTAAGAACTTATTCACTATGTAAGAACTTGTTCACCATCTAAGAACTTGTTCGTTATGCTTCAGAAGATTGGAGACTGTTGAGAATTAGGTTTGGGGTTGATTAATGATTGTGCATTGAGTCCCCTATACAGAATTTTATTGTTGTTAACAACCATTTGATCAATAAATATGAGAGATGCCCTCTCAAAAAAAAAACAAAAAAACAATTTGTGCTCATTAAGGTTGAAAAAAGTAATCCCAAAGCTATACAAGATGGAATAATAAATATTAGACCTGAATTTTCAAAATAAAAGCAAAGAATGCAACAATAATTAAGAAAATCAATGAAACCAAGAACTAATTCTTCAAAAGGAACAGCAGGATTGAGGAACATTTACCTAGGAATGACTAAGAAAAAAGAGAGAAGACTCAACTAACTAAAAGCAGAAATGAAAGGGGATATTACTATTGATATTATTGATATTAACTACATCAACAGAATAACTATTGATATTATTGATATTAACTACATCAACAGAATAAGGGCCATAAATGAAAAACCCACAACATTATATTTAGTAGCAAAAGACTGACAGCTTTCCCTATAAGATCAGGAACAAGAGTATACCTACTCTCACTGTTTCTATTCAAAATAGTATTAGAAGGCTTAGTCAGAGCATTAGACAAGAAAGAAGTAAAAGGCATTCGAATTGGAAAGGAAGAAGTAAAACTATTTATATTCAAAGATGGTAAATTTTATATGTAGAACACCCTAAGGAGTACACACACATGCACACAAACATTCAGAACATAATAACTGATTTCAGCAAAGTTGAAGAATAGAAAATCAAAACATACAAGTCAGTTGCATTTCTATACACTAACAAAGAACAATATGAAAGGAAATCTTTTAAAATTCCATTTAAAATAACATCAGAAAGAAACAAAGAAATAAAATGTCTAGGAATAAATTTAGTTGTGGAGGTGAAAGACTGGTACACTAAAAATCACAAAATATTGCTTAAAGATATTTAACAAGACACAAATAAATGGGAAAAGATACTAAGTTACCGAACTGGAAGACAGTACTGTTAAGATGTCAAGACACTACCTGATTCAATCTACCAATTTCATGTAGTCCCTGTAAAAATCCTAATGATTTTGCAGAGATAGAAAAATTCACCCTAAAATTCATATTGGACCTTGCCAGAACATACATGAGAAATAACTTTAAGAGTAGTATATCTCATGTTTGCTGATAATAAAACTCATTAGAAAGCCAAAGTAATCAAAATAGTATATCCTAGCATTCAGATAGACATTCATACCAATGGTATAGAAAAGATAATTCAGAAATAAAATGTTAATATGCATTGACAAATGATTTTTTTCATTGAACTATAGTTGACACATAATATTATATTGGTTTTATGTTTACAACATAGTGATTTGACAATTAAATGCATTATTAAATGATCACTATCATAATGGTAGTTGCCATCTGTTGACATATAAAGCACTTACACTGATATTGACTCTATTCCCTATGCTCTACGTTCACCCCAGGGACTAATTTATTTTTTCGTTGGAAGTTTGTACCTCCTTCTCCCCTTCTCATCTATGTTACCCAAACCCCTTGCCATCACCTATGGCAAACACAAGTTTCTTTGTTTAAGAATCTATTTCCATTTTCTTTGATTGTTTGTTGTGTTTCTGGATTCCTCATATAAGTGACATGGTATTTGACTTTCTCTGCTTGGCTTATTTCACTTACATAATACCCTCTAAGTCCATCCATATTGTTGGAACATGGAAAGATTTTTTTCTTTTTGTGGCTTAGTAATATTCCATTGTATATATCTACCACATTCTCTTCATCCACTCATGTATTGACCAACACTTTGTTTTTCTATGTCTTGGCTATTGTAAATCATGCAGTGATAAACAGAGGGATGCATATAGCTTTTGGAATCAGAGATTTTGTTTTCTTTGGGTAAATTCGTAGAAGTGGAATTACTGGGTCACATGGTATTTTTATTTTTTTAGTTTTTTGAGGAAACTCCATACTCCATACTGCGTTCCATAGTGGCTGCATCAATTTATATTCCCACCAGCAGTGTAGGAGGGTTCCCTTTTCACCATATCCTCACCAACACTTGTTATTTCTTATCTTTTGGATAGTGGCCATTCTGACCAATGTGAGATGACATCGCATTGTAGATTTGATTTGCATTTCCCTAATAATTAGGCAAAGCATCTTTTCATGTGCCTGTTGGCCATCTGTATTTTTTCTTCAGAAAAATGTTTGCTTAGGTCCTCTATTTTTTAATTTTTTTTGATGTTGAGGCATATGATACAGAAGCTTTTTAGTTTGATGTAGTCCCACCTGTTTATTTTTTTGTTTCCCTTGCCTGCAGAGACGTGTACAGAAAGTAACTGCTTATGTTTATGTTCAGGAGGTTTTTGCCTATGATTTTCTTGTAAGAGTTTTATGGTTTCATGTCTTATATTTAGGTCTCTAATCAATTTTGAATTTACTTTTACGAACGGTAGACAGTAATCCAGTTTCATTCTCTTATATGTAGCTGTCCAGTTTCACAACACCACTTATTGGAGAGACTGTCTTTTCCCCATTGTATATTCATGGCTCCTTTATTATATATTAATTTGCCATATATGTGTGGGTTTATTCCTGGGTGCTCTATTCTGTATCATTGGCCTATGTATTTATTCTTCATCACTACAATACTGTTTAAATCACCGTAGTTTTACTTTAGCTTGAAATAAGGAAGTGTAGCTTTGTTCTTCTTCCTATAGATTGCTTTGGGTATTCAGAATGTTTATGGTTTCATATAAATTTTAGGATACTTTGCTGTATTTCATTGAAAAATGCCATAGTATTTTCATAAGAATTGCATTGAATCTGTAAATTGCTTCAGGCAGAATGACCATTTTGATAATACTAATTAATCCTACTCATGAACATGGGATAGATTTCCATTTGTTTCTGTCTCCAATTTCTTTCATCAGTATCTCATTGTTTTCATAGTATAGGTCTTTCACCTCCATGGTAAAGTTTATGCCTACATATTTTATTCTTTTTGATGCAATTGTAAATAGAATTGTTTTCTTGATTTCTCTTTCTGCCAGTTTATTATTAGTATAGATATGCAATAGATTTATTCATGTTGATTTGGTATCTTGCAACTCTACTGAACACATTTATTAGTTATAGTAGGTTTTTGGTGGTCTTTAGGATTTTGTATGTATAGTGTGTTGTAATTTGCAAGTAGTGACAATATTACTTCTTTCTTACCAATTCGGTTGCCTTTTTTTGTTTTGTCTGATTTCTGTAGCTAAAACTCCTGGTATTATTTTGAAGAAGAGTGGTGAGAATGGGTATTCTTGCCTTGTTCTTAATCTTAGAGGAAAAGCATTTAGTTTTTGATGCTTGAGTATGATGTAAACTGTGGATTTTTCATATATGGCCTTTATTATGTTGAGGTATGATCCTACTATATACACTATGCTGAGAATTTTTATTATGAATCGATGTTGAATTTTGTCAAATGTCTTTTCAACATCTATTGAGGTGATCATATGTTTTTTATTCTTCCTTTTGCTGATGTGGTGCATTAGATTGATTGATTTGTAGATATTTTACCATCCTTGAATCACTGGAAAAAATCTCACTTGGTCATGATGAATGATACTTTTGATGTATTTTCAAATTCAGTTTGTATTTTTTATTTGAGGATTTTTGCATACATATTCAACATGGATATTGGTCTGTAATTTTCTTTTTTTATGGTTTCTTTGGTTGATATTAGAGTAATGTTGAACTTATGTAATGAGTTTGGTAGTACTTGCTACTCTTCTATTTTTTAGAATACTTTAAGAAGGATAGATAGTTCTTTAAACATTTGGTATAATTCACCTGAGAAGCCATCTGATCCTGGACTTTTGTTTGTTGGGCATTTTTTTATTATGAATTCAATTTCAGTATTAGTAATTGATCTCAGATTTCCTGTTTCTTCCTGGGTTAGTCTTGGAAATTACGTATTTATAGGAATGTATCCATTTCTTCTAGGTTGTCCAATTTATTGGTGTATAATTTTTAATAGAATTCTCATAATTCTTGGATTTTTTTGGTGTCAGATAACTTTTTTTCCATTTCTGATTTTATTTCTGTCCTCTATATGTTTTTCCTAATAAGTCTGGCTAAAGATTTTTCTATTTTGTTTATCTTCTCAAAGAGCTATCTATTGGTTTCATTAATGTTTTCTATTGTTTCCTTAGTCTCTGTTTTATTTATTTCTGCTTGATCTTTATGTCCTTCATACTAACTTTGGGCTTTGTTTGTTCTCCTTTTCCATGTTTCTTTAGTTGGGAGGTTATATTGTTTATTTGATATTGTTCTATTTCTTGAGGTAAGCATATGCTACTATGAAATTCACTCAACTACTTTACTTCATCCCTAATATTGGAGCCTTTGTGGTTTCATTTGTCTCTATGTATGGGTT
The DNA here is from genome assembly GCF_040802235.1 of Manis javanica. Taxonomy (NCBI): domain Eukaryota; kingdom Metazoa; phylum Chordata; class Mammalia; order Pholidota; family Manidae; genus Manis; species Manis javanica. The sequence continues at coordinate 66,047,722 of NC_133174.1, forward strand.
GATTCCCTATTTGATCTGTTCAATGATCCATTGTTTATTTAGATGCATGTTGTTTAGCCTACATGTGTTTGTATTTTTTCCAGTTCTTTTCTATTAATTGATTTTTGGTTTTACACCAACATGGCCTGAAAAGATGCTTGGTACAATTTCTATCTTAAATTTCTTGAGAGACTTTTACTATATTAATATTTTAGTATGAAACATCTTAACATGTGATCTATTCTGGAAAACATTCTTCCTTGTTCACTTGAGAAGACTATGTATTCTGTTGCTTTTGGGTGGAATTTTCTGTATATATCTAAGTCCACCTGGTCTAATGTGTTGTTTAATGCCATTATTACCTTATTTATTTTCTGTCTGGATTATCTATCCATTGATGTAAGTGGGGTGTTAACACCCCTTACTATTGTTTTGTTACCATTTGTGTAGGTCTGTTAGTATTTAGGTGCTCCTAGATTGGGTACATGGATATTTACAATTGCTATATCCTCTTCTTGGATGGATCCCTTCATCATTATATAGTGCCCTTATTTTCTCTTGTTACTTTGTTTTGAAGTCTATATTGTCAGATATGAGCCCTGCTACTACTGATTTTTTCTCCATTTTATTTGCATAAAATATGTTTTTTCATCCCTTAGTTTTTTATCTCTGGATGCCTTTAGGTCTAGAATGAGTCTCTTGTAAACAGTATATAGATAGTGTCGTTCCTTTTTCCATTCAGCAATGTATATCTTTTCATAGTTCATTTAGTCCATTTACATTTAATGTAATCATTGATAAATCAACTATAGTGAGATGTTACCTCACAGCAGTCAGGATGGCCACTATCCAAAATATAAGAAATAACGAGTGCTAGTGAGGGTCTGGAGAAAAAGGAACACTTCTACATTGTTTGTGGGAATGTAAATTTGTGTAGCCACTATGTAAAGTAGTATGGAGATTGCTGAATAAAATAAAAATAGAAATACCAAATGACTCAGTATCTCTACTTCTAGGAATTTACCCAATGCAAACAAAATCTGTGCTCTGAAAAGTTATATGCATCCCTATGTTTATTGTCACATCATTTACAGTAGCCAAGATATGCAAGCAGCCAAAGTGTCTGTCCATTAATAGATGAATTGATAAAGATGTACTTATACAAAATGGAATATTATTCAGCCATAAAAAGGAACTAAATACTGCCATAGACCTGAGGGCATTAAGCTAAGTGAAACAAGCCAGGCAAAGGAAAACAAATGACATATGATTTCATTTGTATTTGGAATCCAAAAACAAAACAAAATGAAGAAAGTAGCAATAGATTCATAAACACTGAGAAATGACTTATGGTTACCATGGAGGAGTGGTTGGGGTGAGTGGGTGAAATAGTGAAGGAGATAAAGAGGCACAGTCTCAATCATATTATAAGTTAGTCATGGGGATGGAAGTGCAGCATGGAGAATACAGTCCATAGTTCTATAACATCTTCCTGTGTTGACACGATAGTAACTACACAAGTTAGAGTAAGGATTTGATAATGTAGATAACTGTCAAATCACTGTGTTGTATATTTGAAGTAAATATAATATTGTATATTAATATACTTCAATAAAAATATATTAAAAATACAAGTAAAAAATATAAAGGTATTTAAATCGAATCATGATTGTAAAAAGTAATTATTAATAGATATGTACTTAATGCCATTTTGTTAAATGTTTTCTGATTGTTTTATAGTTCCTCTTTCCCTTTCTTCCTCTATTTCTGTCTTCCCTTATGATTTGGTGATTTTTCTTTAGTGTTCTGCTTATATTCCTTTCTTTTTACTTTTTCTATTTACTTTCTTATTACTTTCTCTTATGGAGTTTATATTTGTCATTACTGAAAGCTTTATACATGCTTCCTCAGTATATGTCTGTATTAAGTTCATGGTTGCTTTATTTCAAACATATTCTAAAAGTACTATGTTTTATTCTTATTACTCCTTCACATTATATATATTTGATTTCAGAATCTACTTCTTATTTTGTGTATCCCTTGAGTAATTTTATGTACAGTTGACACTACTAATTTTTTCTTTTCAACTTCATTCTTGCTTATGAATTGATTGCTTTACCACCTTTCTTGGAGGTTTGTTTTCACTGATGAAAATCTTTTAATTTTAAAAACATTTCCATCTAAAGAATTTCCTTTAATAAATCCCATAAGGCTTATTAAGCCATGATGAATTCTTTTAAGCATTTATTTGTAAAACTTTAATCTCTCCTTCAATTCTGAATGATAGCCTTGCTGGGCTGAATATTCTTAGTTGTAGATTTTTCCCTTTCAGAACTTTGACTCTTTAATGACCCTCCCTTCTGGCCTATAAAATTTCTGGTGAAAAATTTGCTGATAGTCTTAAGGAGTTTCCTTTATAAGTAACTGTCTTTCTTATGCTACTTATAAGATTCTCACTTTATCTTTATTTTTGCCTTTTATTTACTGTGTGTTTTTGTGTGGATCTCCTTGGTTTCACCTTATTAGGGTTTCTCTGCAGTTCCAGGATATTGATTTACTTTTCCTCTCCCACTACCTTGTCTAATAGCTCACTGCTCGATTCCTCTGCCTCCTTTAACTTACTATTCATTCACTCTTTTTTATTTTTCATTTTGGTTATTCTACTCTTCAGTAATGACTGGGTCTTTTTTTACATTTTCTATCTCTTTGTTGAATTTCTTGCTGAGATTGTCAATTCTTTACTCCAGTTCATATTCCAGCTCAGTGAGCATTTTTGTGCCTCTTTATTTGATTTCTTTATCAGGAAGATTGCTAATCTCCATTTCATTTAACATTTTCTGGCATTCTGTTTTTTTATTTTCTTTGAAACATATTCCTCTGCCTCCTCATTTTGTCTGGGTCTCTCTGTTTCTTCTTTTGTATCAGAAAGGTCTGCTATGCTTCCTGGTTTTGAAAGTAGTGACTTTATTTAGTATGTGTCCTGTGTTGCCCAGAAGTGCAAGACTTCCTGCTCACGAGAGCCCTGTTCTCTGTTGTGGCTGAGCCACAGCTGCTGGTGGTGGGCTGTGGGTGAGTCTACCCTCTGCCTGTCTGCCAGACATGTTGCATCCCTATCGCTGTGACTTTGTACAACATAGGGGTTTTCTGCATGGATGCACTGTGGGGAGGGTTGTCCTCTGCCTGTCTGCCAGCAGTGGCAGACTACTAAGAGGATGAGTGTTTAGTGATGGGCAGGTCTGCAGGGTAATGCTGAGGCTAAACTCGGTGGTAGGTGGAGAGTTTCAGAGATGGTTTCCACAAGCGTCTGGACATTTGGACTGAGAGAGGAATGGGAAAGTGTTATCCACCTCATCTGCCTGTTCTACTCCAGAGAGAGCTTCCTCAGACCCCTGACCATCTGACATCTTTCCCAAGGCTAGAAAATCTTTCAAACTGCTGCCTTGCATGCATTGAGTCTCAGAGATTGACAAAGCATGGTGGTCTTCCAAAAGAGACCAGTGTTCTCAACTCCCCGTAACAGTCCAACCCTCCTTAGTGTCCAGCCCCGTTAATTCAAATCCCAGTGCAACTGGGTCTTGTCTCTTCTTGGAGCAAATCTCCAGAGTCAAGTGTGCCCAGTTCCTGAACACCTATCCTCTCTGCACTCTGTTGCTCTCCCTCCTGATTGTAGGAGGGGATGATGGAAGGGCTTGGATCCTGATTGATTATTGCTCTGCTGCCTTACTCTTTTCAATGAGGTTTTCTCTTTGCCAGATCTATAGTCTGTTCTGTGGCTTTCAGGTCATTTTCAGTTAGTTGTATTCAATGTAGCTATTTCCTCAATGTGTACATGGGAGGAGATTATCACAGTGACCTCCTATTCTGCCATCTCCCTACAACCCCATGTTTCATCTTTCAAAAATATTTTATATGTCTTTGTTGAAGCTCTCCCTGTGTCATCCACTCTTCTCTCACTTCCTGTTAGTATCTCTATAGCCATTACTTAAAACTCTTTATCAGGTAGATTGTTTAACTCCATTTAATTTAGTTCTTTTACTGAAGTTCTATCTTGTTCTTTCATTTGAAACATATCCCTCTGTCACCTCATTTTATGTAACTTTCTGTGTTTTTATCCATGGATTATGTGAAAAGTTTACCTCTCCCAGTATTGAAGATGTGGTATTGTGCAGTATTGTCTTCTGAGTAGACTTCATTTGCCTGGTTGTTTTGGCTGGAAGCTGAGTGAACACGGTCAACACGTCCTTGTGCCAGGGCCGCTAGGACATGTTCCAGTGGGGGTTTCAGGTGGTTATTGTTTGAGACTGCACTGATTGGGTAGCCTGGGGTGGAGAGAAATATTCCAGGGGCCTCCAAGTTGGGTGCCTTATGGGGACATGCTAGCAGGGCAACTGGTAAGAGAGAGGTGTAGTCCTTCGGCATCCCAGGTGGGTGCCAGGCCAGGGCTATGCTCACAGGTTGATTGGAGGTGGAAAGACATGGTCCAGCTGTCTCCCATGTGGGTGTCATTTCAGGGCATACCAATGGGTGTCCAGGAACTGAAGGAGCATAGTTGGGTGGAATCTAAGTGAGTGCCAGCTGAGGCTGTGCTGATTTGTTGGCTGGGATCTGAAGGAGCACGAGCAGGGTGAATCAGTGTGAATGCTATGATGGTGATCCCTGGTGCATTGCTGGATCTCTGGAAAGTGTGTTTGGGCCTGACTGGGGACCAGTAGGTCACATTGGTTTCATCTAAAACTGTGTGTACACCCAAACTCTGCTCCCATCTGCACTATGTGTGGGGACAATGTAAACTTACTGGCACCTCCAATTCTGGAAAGACCTGGCAGTTCCCCTGCCATTTGGTGGGTGTTTATTTTGAAAAGTGTCCTCCATCACTTGTAATATAATTTCCCCTAAACTTCATTTTTTCCTGTGCCACAGGATAAGTGAATCTGTATCTAGTCCCTCAGTGATATTCCTCCCTACTTCTGTCTCGCATTAGGAATGGGGTTCCTGTCATTATCTTGTTTCCATCTTTCCTGCCATTTTTGTGTGATCTTTTATCACTCCTTATGCAGAAGATGTTTATTCAGGCCTCAAGAGGAATTGTTCCCTCAGGAGGAATTGTTTTGTGTGTAAGTGTAGATTTGGTGTGTCTGTGGGAGGTAATAGGATCAGGTTCTTTCTACAGCACTACCTTGAACCCAGTCAAATGATTTTTTGACAAGGTGGCCAGGAGCATTTAATGAGGAAAGATAATCCTTTGAATAACTAGTTTTTGGAAAGACTAAATATACATATGCAAAGTAATGATCCTGACCTTATACTATATAAAATTTTACTCAAAGTGGATCAAAGATCTAAAAGAAAGATCTAAAGCTATAAAACTGTTAGAAGAAAATATCTGAAACAAGATTCATTACACTGGACTTTGCAATTATTTATTAGATAAAACTTTCAGAACTAATAATCCAAAAACAAAGGCCAAAAATGTTAAGAAATATATAAGTTGGACTTCATCAAAATTAAAAACTAGAATAAACAGAACAATCTATAGGGGAAAAACAAAGTTAGAATTGAAAATTGGAAGATTCATACTTCTTGATTTCAAAAGCTATTATCCAACTACAGTAAATAAGCTTATGTGGTACTGACATAAGTATGGGCCTTTAAATCAATGGGGTAGAACTCACAGTCCAGAAATAAAATAATACATTCATGATCAATTGATTTACAACAAGAAGACCAAGACATTCAAAGGGTTTATGAATAGTCTTTTCATAAAGAATACTTGGACAATTGTGTATCTATTAACATATAATGAAATTTGACCACTTCATGCAACTACACAGAAAAATTAATTCAATGTGTATCATAAATATAAATGAAAAAGCTACAGATATAAAACTCTTAGAAGAAAACAGGGTAAACTCTCCTTGAAATTGTGTTTGGAAATGACTTCTTGGGTATTACACCAATGACACCAAAAACAGTCAACAAAGTAAAGATACATTATTAGATTAAATGAAAATTGAACCTACTGTGTACTAAAAGATATGATCAATAGAATAAAAAGGCAATACAGAAAACGGGAGAAAATATTTGTAAATCACATATCTGCTAAAGTGCTAATACCCAGAAAATATAATAAACTCCTACAACTCAAATACAAACACAAAACATAATCTAAAAATGTGCAAAGCACTTGAAAAGAAATTTCTCCAAGGAAGATATACATTTAATGAAATAATCACATGAAAAGTTGCCCATTATCATTAATAATTAGGGAAATGCAAATCAAGACCACTAGGAGCTATCACTTCACACCCATTATGGTGGCTATTATCAAAACAAACAAAATAGCAAGGATGTGGAGAAATTGGAATGCTCGTGCTCTAGTGGTAAGATAGTAAAATGGTAAAGCCTCTATGGAAAGCAATATGATGGTTCCTCAAAAAATTAAAAATAGAATTACATAATACAACAATTCTTCTTTTGGGTATGTACATAAATGAATTGAAAGCAAGAATTTGAAGATGTATTTGTTCAACTTATGTTCAAAGCAGAATTATTCACAATAGCCAAAAGGTGGAAGAAACCCGGGTATCCACTGACAAATAAGTAGCTAAGCAAAGTTTCATAGTATAAATACTGTGAAATGTTATTTAGTTTAAAAGAGGAAACAATTTCTGACACATGCTACAACATGAATGAACCTTAAGGATATTGGCCAAGTGAAATAATCCTTTCAGAAAATTAAAAAACTATTATTCCACTTACAGGAGTTATGTAGGGTAGTCAAATTCATGGAGCCAGAAAGTAGAATGGTAGTTTTCAGGGGCTGAGGGAAGAAGGAACAGGGCATTATTGTTTAATGTCTACAGAATTTCAGTTTTACAAGGTAAAATGATTCATGTACTGGATGGTGGTGGTTACTCAGCAATATGAATGCCCTTACTGCCACTACACAACTAAAAATCTACACTTAAAATGGTTAAGATGGTAAAATTTATATTAAGTATATTTTACCACAATCTGAAAAAAGTTTAAAGGTTGTGAAAATAAAAGACACACTAGGAAACTGACACATACTAGGGGAGACTAGGGAAACACAATGACTAGATGTAATATGGTCCCCTGGGTTTGATCCTAGAACAGAAAAGGGATATTATTGTGAATACTGTTGAAATCTGAATAATGTATGGACTTTAGTTAATTATATTGTACCAATATTTATTTCTTATTTTGACAAATATACCATTGTTATGATAACATTAATGGAAAATAGATAGAAGATATTTAGGAACTATCTCTGTACTATGTCTGCAGCTTTTTCCTAAATGTTAGTTACTTCAGAATTAAAAGTTTGCTTAAAAATTATTTAGACAAAACATCGGAGAAAATTTTCAGGACCTTGAACTGAACAGAGTTCTTATATTTGATGTCACAGTCACAATCTATCAAAGGAAAAACTAATATGTTGAATTTCATCAAAGTTAAAAATTTTTGCTCAGGCAAAGACCCTTTTAGGAGGATAAAAAGACAAACTATAGACTGATAGAACATATATTCAACAGAAGACTATTAGCTACGATATATAAAAACTTTTCAACACTCAACATTTACAATAGCTTGAAAATAACAAAATGCTGAGAAGACACTACACCAAAGGTATATACAGATAGCAAATAAGTACATGAAAAGATGTTCAACATCATTAGCTATTTGAAAACTGTAAATTAAAACCACAATGAGATTCAAATGGCTAAAATAAAAAACAGTAACATCAAATTCTGGTGAGGATGCAGATAAATTGGATTGTTCATATATTACTGGTAGGAATGTAAAATGATATAGCTTGTTTGGAAATTTTTTCTTATAAGCTAAATATTTTATAGTTTATGAATATCTTATGCAAGTATTTTCTTATAAACTAAACATGCATTACCATAAAACCCAGCAACTACACCCTAGAACATATTCCCCAGGGTAATGAAAACCTATGTTCACATAAAGACCTGTATAGAAATGTTAATAGTAGCCTTACTTTTAATATCCCGAAACTAGAAACTACCATTATCTCTTTCAATAAGTGAGTAGTTAAACAAATTAGGGTACCTACATACCACAGAATACCACTCAGCAATGAGAAGGAACAAACTTTTCATACACACAACTTGAGTGGTCAAAGGCATTACACTGGGCGAAAAAAACCCCAAAATATTATATACTGTGTGATTCCATTTATAGATTTTTGAAATAACAATATTATATAAATGGAGAATAGTTTAATGGTTACTAGGAATTAAGGGTTAGAGAGTAGAGGATACATAAGGTGATTGCAGCTATAAAAGGACAACAAGAGGGATTTTTGTGGTGGAGGAACTGTGGTATCTTTATTATGGTATTGGATACACAAACCAGTATGTATGACAGAACTGCATAGAACTAAATAGCTCCAGCCCTCCTGCTCCCCAAATCAGTACAAGTAAAACTGGGTAAATATGACTAAGATTAGTGTATTGTAATGTCAGTATTCTGGTTTGATATTGTACTATGGTTTTGTAAGACTGCATGATTTTGCAAATTATCATGGATAAATGGTGCATAAGATCTCTGTGTATTACTTATTGAAGTTTCACTATTATGTTATTTCTTACAAATTTCTCAAAAATTTATTTTAAAAAGTCACAGCTATGATCACATTGCTTTAGAAGAAAACCTTTAGTAGTTCCCCAATTTCAACCAAAGTCCAGACTCATTGGTCTGGAATTTAGGCACATCTGTGACTACCCTTAGTCTAACTTCTAGTTCCTGTTCCTTACTATTTCTTCACATGTAATCTTACACACCAGCCAAATTCTATTACTCACAATTATTTTCACATAGACTCATAAAACTATCTAATAGCCCCCTCCAACATTTGCATAAAGAAACAGTAATAAAAAGTCTTCTTTTAAAAATGCAGAATGGTAAAATGGAAGCTGCTTATGTTGAAGTGCTGGCCTTTTACTGCACCTGGACTGTCTGCCATGGAACAGAGTATGGTTTAAAAGCTCTGATACAGTTGAACACTTTCATGTAAAAGATAAGGAAAATGAGCTTTTGATGGCTAGAGATACTATGCGACTTGTCCAAGTTCCTTATTAAATTAGTGATAAACCTGGAATTTCACCTCATGTTTTTTGAATCCTAAAATTTGTGTTCCTTTCATTATTTACATTAATTACATTACACTCTATCTTACTTCTATGCATCTGTCCATGCCATCACCTCCATAAGCACATTGAAAGACCACCCCAAGTGCAACGTATGTGTGCATGCAAAGAGTCCTCTCCACATACATTTCTCCATTTTAAAAAATCCTGTCGAGAGTTCGAAGCTCTTCTTCCTACATGAAATTTTTCCTGATTTCCCCAGTGAGAAATGATAGCTCTAACTGAACTATCTTAGAATTTTTTTCATTCATTTTTCAATTTTTTGAGATTCATTTTGTGGCCTAGTATGTAATCTATTCTGGATAACATTCCATGTACACTTGAGAAAAATGTATATCCTGCTCCTTTTGGGTGGAATATTCTGTGGATGTCTGTTATGTCCATCTAAGCTAATATATTATTCAGTAATTCTGTTCCCTTATTTATTTTCTGCCTGGTTGACCTGTCTGTTTATCTGAGTGGTGTGTTAAAAATCTACTAAAGTGAAGTTGTGGCCATCTATTTCCCCCTTTAATTCTACTAGTATTTGTTTTACATATTTTGATGCTCCTATATTGGGTGCATAGATATTTATAATGGTTATATCCTCTTCTTGGACTGATCTATTTATCATTATGTACTGTCCTTCTTTGTCTCTTGTTATTTTCTTTGTTTTGAAATCTATTTTGTGTGATATAAGTACTGCTACTCCTACTTTTTGCTCCCTATTATTTACATGTAATATCTTTTTCCATCTCTTCACTTTGAGTCTGTGTATGTCTTTGGGTCTGAAATGAGTCTATTGTAGTCAACATTATGGATGGGTCTTGTTTCTTTGACCATTCTGCCACTCTATGTCTTGTGACTGGTGCATTCAATCTACTTACATTTAAGGTAATTATTGATAGGTAGGTACTTATTGCCATTTTATTCATTATTTTCTGTTTTTATAACTCCTATCTGTTATTTGATGGCTTTCTGTAGTATTGCGGTTGGGTTCCTTTTTTAAAAAATTTTTGCATATGTATTATAGGCTTTAGGTTTATGGTTACCTTAAGGTTCATTGATAGTTTTGTAACTATATAACAGTCTATATTAACCTGATGATTCCTCTCTTTCAAACACAGTCTGAAAGTACTTCTTTTTTCTTCTTCCTCCTCTTCCAAACTTTATGTATTAGATGTCATAATCTTCATTTTCTGTTGCTTTGACTGACTTTGTATGTAGTTGGCTTTACTACTTTTATTTTATTTTCATACTTGCTTGGTAATTAATTGGTCTACTACCTTTACTGTGGGTTTTTCACTGGTGAAAACTATTCAATGGTGAAAACATTTCTATCTTCATTTATCTGGGAATTGTTTAATCTCTGCTTTAATTTGAATGATAATCTTTTTGGGTAGAGGGTTCTTGGTTGAAGGTTCTTCTGTTTCAGTACATTGAATATTGTACACCACTCCCTTCTGGACTATAAAGTTTCTTCTAAGAAGTCTGCTGATAGCCTGATTGGGTTTCCTTTATAAGTAATCTTTTTCTCTCTGCATTCTTTCAATACTCTTCTTATCCTTAATCTTTGTCACTTTAATTATTGTATGTGTTCGTTTTGTCTTCCTGGGGTTACTTTTGTTAAGGCCCTCTGCACTTCCATGAGCTGAGTGTCTATTTCCTTCCCCAGATTCGGGAAGTTTCCAATAATTGTTTCATCAAAGAGGCTTTCTATCCCTTTGTATCTCTTCTCCTTCTGGTACCCCTATTATGCAAATATTGTTTCATTTGGATTGGTCATACAGTTCTCTTATCATACTTTCATTCCTAGAAATTCATTTTTCTCTCTGTTCCTTGGCTTTGTTGTGTTCCTGTTCTCTAATTTCCATCTCATTGTCTCTTCTGCTTGCAGCAATTATTCATTTCCTCCATTGTGTATTTCATTTCAGTTAATGTATTCAGCTCTGAATGTATCTTTTTTAGCTCTTATATCTCTTTGTTGAAGTCTTCCCTGAAATCTTTAATATTTTTCTGCAGATAAGTGAGCATATTTCTGACTTTTATTTTGAAATGTTTATCAGGAAGATCGGTAATGTCCACTTCATTTAGTTCTCTTTCCATTGTCTTATCCTGCAGTTTGTTTGGAACATATTCCCCTGCCTCTTCATTTTCTCAGAGTTTCTGTGTTTTTCCTTTGTATTAGATGGATCTGTTATGCTTCCTGGTGTAGAGAGTAAGGGCTTTATGAAGAAGACATCCTGTGGTGCCCAAAAGCTCAAGATTCTTTATTTTCCAATGCCTGGTTCTCCTTTGTGGTGGTGCTCCAGTTGCTGTTGGTGGGCAGTGGGCTGTGTCAGCTTTCTTTCTACCTGCCAGCAGTGTTCTCAGTCCACTGTAGCTGGAAGTTTGCCTCATACAACCCATTGTGTTAAGAGCAGTAGTTTCTCTTGAGTTTGTTTTGGGCAGGATGCTCTCTGCTTGCCCTGCAGAGATAAAGGGGCTGTTAGGAACAGTGTGGGCAGGGTGGTTGCATGGCTCTGGAGTGGGTTGGGGCACAGTATATCTTGATGGCCGGGATTGCTGTCACATTCAGTTGCATGGGTGCCACCTGGTAGTGGCAGGGCATGCAGCATGGGGCTTTTCTGCCTGCAAGGAAGAAGGAGCTCTCAGAGCTGGATCCTGTAGGCACCTCCCCAGATGGGTTAAGATAGGACTGAGAAAGCAAGCTGGGAGATCTTCTCTCTGTCCACAAGTCAGCAAAATCTGATGTTGCTGGGCAAAGTGGGCTGGCACACCTGTAGAGCACAGGGAAGTGCCTGGGGCTGAACCATCAGTGAGGGAGATAGAGTTTCTGGAACTCCTGAGAGTGCCTTACTTATTGGGCTGAGAGAAGCCTGGGAGGTATGTCACCCTCCTCTTTCTCCTGCAGAGAGAGTTCAATCCAAACCTTGACACACTGGTACCCCTTTCCACACCATTGTTGGCAAATCTTTCAAATTGCCACTACTGCTTTGGGTCCTCCACATGCAGCTGGAGTCTCATCCTTCCAGAGTTTTCCAATTGCCTCTGGTTTCCAGCTCTGCTAATCACCAGAGCCAAATACTATGTGGACTTGGGCTCCTAGAACAGATCTCCAGGACCAGGTGGGCAGAGTTACTGAGTGCCTATCCCCTCCCTTCTCTGTTCTTCCTTCTGTCTGTGGTCTGGCATGGGGGAAGGGCTTCGATCCCACTTGACTGTGGCTATGCCACTTCACCATTTTCTGTGTGACCTTCTTCACCAGGTGTACATGGTCTGTTTTACAGTCTTCAGGTCATTTAGAGGTTTAGTTGTATTTTCTGTAATTGCTTCCTTGGTGTGTGTGGGGGAGGAAGTTTCCACCTTGCCTTCCTACTTTGCCACATTTTCCCCCCAGCTCCCTTCATTTGTATTCTTGATGATGGTCCTCAAGTCTCAAAACTTTGTTTAATTTTTCTTCATTCTTTTATTTTTGTGTGTTTATCATAAGGGAAAATTTTCAATGGCTCAGTCTTCAGGTTTACTTATTTCTTTTTTTTCTGCCTGAACTATTCTGCTCCTTTGTTTATCTAGTGAATTTTATTTCTGATTTTGTACTTTTTAACTCAAGATTTTCTGTTTGGTCCTTTAAAAAATATTTAACTCTTTTTTGATGTTCTCTGTGGTGAAACATTATTTTCACACTTTTCTTTAGCTTTTTAGCTATGGTTTCTTTTAGTTACTTGTACATACTTAAAAGGAATTTAATCTTTTTGTCTAGTATGTCTACTCTCTGGATTTCCTCCAGGAAAGTTTCTTTTGATTGCCTTACTTCTGTGGATGATTGCATACTTTCTTGGTTATTTACATTTATAATATTTTGTGTTATAAGCTGAGTATTTAAAATAATAATACCTGGCTATTTTAGAAATTAGATTCTTCCCCTCCTTTATATTTGTTTTTACTAGTTGTTTTTGTTGTTTACTGTTATTTGTTTGGTGACTTTTCTAAACTAATTCTGTTAATTCTTAATGTAAATTCTGTAAATTATTTGTTGTGTGTTGCCACTAAAGTTTCTTTTCATTTAGCCTATTGATTATCTAATCTTTGAACATAAATTGCCTGGAACCAATGGGTCTCCCAGTTTTTCTTCTGGGGATCTGTATACATATTGTGGCAACTCTCAGCAAGTTTCAAATCTGCCTTAGATTTTACTTGTTCCTTGTACAAGGTCTTATGTTTGGCCATAGGTGAGGGCTTACAGTCTTATCAGGTATTTCTTGAGTGTGTGCAAATCTCCATGCACAAGTAAGCCCCTGGGGCTGAGCCATGAAGATTTCTAGGAATATGATAAAGCTTTTGAAAGCTTCTTTTGGACTTACTATTCCATAGCTTTTCCTTCTAAATATTTTGTTTAGTTATTGCCTGTCCCAGTTGCATTTACCACTTCAGGCCACTGGAGTCTTAAACAATTACTACCAATATTTTGAAAAATTCACCAGAGAAAATTCTGTTCATGCTGGAAGATCTCTGCTAGGTCAAATAAGCACTATTAGTGGCATTTTCAAGGAAGGTCTAGACAGGTCCAATAATGACAATTCTCTGAGAATGTAGCTTTGGAAGGCCCAAATTTCATTTTGACCTCTCCATCAGCTGCTGGGCTGCTGGTTTTCAATTGTTTTTCAAAGCTATTGTTTTTAAGGGCTACTGCAGTTGTTGGGAGAGGGTTATGGAAGTAGAGCAAGTTAAAACATCAGTGAGATCACTGCTCTCCCAAAGATTTAACCATTTTTCCTCTAATAATCATTCCCTGGTTGTTCAAGCATTTACTCAATTTCTAAAGTACTGAAAAAATTGATTTTGACAATTTTCCCAGTCTTCTTATTGCTTTTGATGAAGTAGAGCACTTTCAATGGTCCTTATTCCATTTTGAATCTGTTGTTGTTAGTTCACTGAACTTACTAAATGCATAGATTAATGTTTTTCATCTAGTTTAGGACATTTTCAGCAATGATTTCTTTGAAAATGCTTTTGCTCCCTTCTCTTTCTTCTTTGTTTCTGGCACTCTCATTGTGTGCCATGAACTTAATAACATCCCATATTTTTCTGAGGCTCCATTCATTCAGTCTCCTTTTACTGTCTCTGTTCTTCAGACTGTATAGTCTCTATAAGTCTATCTTCAATTTTACTTATTCATTTTTTTCTGCCAGTTTAGATCTACTTCTGAGCCTGTCTAGTGATTTTAAAATTTTTATTAATTGTACTTTTTATCTTCAGAATTTCCATTTTAAAATATAATTTCTGCAGCATTTTAGTGACTTGGCTAGGTCTATTTATACTGCAGTATGAAGCAGAATGTTATTCTCAAAGGACAGTCTTAGGCCCTCATACTGAGACAGGGATGGTGGGTGTAGTCAGAGTAGGGCGAGGGCCTCTGGGAAAAGCAGGGTAGAATATTTACAGTAAGAGCAATGTAACAGTGGGCAAAAAAGACCCTACTGAAAGTCTGTGCTAAGCATTATGCAAAGTCAAGGTCACACTAATTCTCTACGGTAAAGATATAGACATCTTCAGTGAGATCATTTAAAGGTAAAAAGGCCAGGATCAACTTGGCCTGGAATGTTTGACTGTTCTGCAAGGGTGTCAGCATAACCTGTGACTCCACTGTCAGCCCTAACAAACAGACTATGACCCAGCCCACCTCGAGGACAGGGTAGGTGATGCAAATCCACACCCCTAAGTTTTTTCATGTTCTCGAAAAATCCTCAGCTGCCTATAAAATCCCCTAGACAACACACCACTACGGGCTCTCTTGTCCCCTCCTGTGTGAGCCAGGAGCTCTTCCCTCTCACTTTGTTTCTAAATAAAAGCCTGTACCTTGCTCTCCTACCTTGAGTGTTTGTGAAGCTCAGTCTTTGGTTTCGTGAACAAGAACCTCGGCATCATCTCTGGGGGCTTGTCCAGGATAACTTCGGAGGTGAGTATTGGCATCCAAGCCTGCCTTTGCTTTCACTGTCCTTATAGAAGGAAGCCGTCTATGGCACACAAAATCGGGCGTTTGTCAGTCACTTAAATGGGACTAGCCTGGCTGCCGATCTCTAAGTCTCAAGAGACAGGTTCCCCTGCGTCCCCCTCAGTGGATCCCCATCTCCCTTGGGAGTTGGGAAAGTCAGCTTAGTGGAGGCCAGGATTCCCTTTCAAAGGCATCTCCTTGGATGCAAGGGACTGAGAAAAGCCATAGGCAACTGCGAGAGTCTAGGCTGAGGCTGCACTTCAGCGGCTTCTCAAAGGTCCGCGTGTCTGGAATCAGACCCCGACAGTCCACCTGGGTATCTGTGAAGAGTATCTCTTTCTCTGTCTCTGACTTCCAGCCTGCTTCTTCAGGCCGCCCTGGCCTCAGTGAGGCAGGGGGTGTTCTTAACTCTCTCCTAACTTCATCAATCTCATGGAACCCGATGCTCACCAATGCAAGGTAGGAGATCCATGCTTTGCTCTTATTCCTGACTAAATACTGTACTTTTTATCTCATAAAAATGTATCTGGACACCCGTTAGCCACTTAAAAGATGATTAGCATCAGCTACCAGTCTTAAGTCTCAGGTGAAAGGTTTCCCGGTGTCTGCCACTCTTTGATCCCCCGCCTCCGGATGGAAGGGAATGTCCGGGAGTGGCTGAGCCGATTTCCTACTTTTCTATTCTAATCTGCAGACTCTGAGGGCAAACTGGACTAGTAGACAGTGGTCCTTGGATCTTGGCTCCAGCCGATTGATCCCGTGGCACTGAGTGAACCTCCAGCTAGGCTGCTGCCTATGCGAGAGTCGCAGATAACCCCCCAACCTCTTGTTTCACAGATCAGATTTGTTATCATGGGTGACTGGCCAAATCCCAGGCAGTGGCAGAAATTAGTGCTTGAGTATAGACACCCCCCTCCATAACTGTACATGTAAATGGCCCTGTTTAAATTCTAGCCATGGCTCTCTTCTATTGATCTCTCTTCCTTGGAGGGAGTCTTTGTGGGGCTAGGCATTTCCTTATTTGCAGCCTGAGTGTGCAGAGAAGCCTGTGCAGAGAAACTAGGGTCTGGATCAGGACCCCCAGAGGCATAAAGTAAGAGCATACTGGTGAGGTTCCCACTAGATCCAGGTCTCTGAAGCAACTCTTGCTTTGTGGGAAGGCAAGAGGGGAATCAAGGCAAGATATAGGCCACGCTGGTAAGGAGTGGTTAAATCCAGTAAACCTGGCAGAGGAGGTGATTGACCACTGTCACCCAGGCTCCAAGGCAAGGAGACGCCCTCACAGAGAAAGGCCAACCAGGTGTCGCACACCTGTCTTTCTCTCTTCCAGGTGGGAGCTTCCTCTTCAAGTTTAAAGCCAGACATGCCTCTAGCTTGCATTCTAAAGAACTGGGAGCAAATTTGATCCCCAGACCCTGAAAAAGGTCTTTATCTTCTGCACACAAGCCTAGCCTCACAAACTCTCTAACGGAGAAGCTTGGCCCAGGAGAGAAGTATACAATATAATAAGGTTATGCAGCAAAATTTATTTTAATGCAAGGAAGGAAAATAGTCAAAAGTCCTGTGAACTACTACAATATGGAATTCGTTTTCTAAATTATTTTGGTGGAAATCTATTCTACTTATTGGGTTCATTATCTTCAAAAATTGGGAGGTTTTTAAACTAGACTCCCTGAAACAGAAGAAATTTATCTTCTGCAATACAGCCTGGCTTTAAATGACTGGAGCTAGAATTGTACTTGCATTTCATTTCCATCCCCCTGGACACACACAGCCCCTGTCAGTTCAGAGCCTTCATTGGCCCTGTTAGTCTGGGGCCTTCTAAACCTTAACCAAGTTATATAAACTGCTTGCCTGTAGAGTGTATTCTTGAAAACTGAGATACTTTTAGTTGAATAAGCTAAAAGGAAAGGCAATTGGATATCAGTAACTCAAATCTCTGTATTAGTTTATCTGTCTGTGTATATGTTCTTTTATGAAAAGTGTTGCTGTGGTCATTATGTCTCAATCTGTGTGTTTGTGTGTCTAAGTGTGTAAATGAAAGATTTTTCTACCTCTGGATGGTATTAATAAAATTGATTTAAAGACAAGCGCTTGTGAAAATTGGGCATTCTAAAATTTCCAGAAAATTCTAATAGAAAATATTAAGCATTAATGCTAATTTAAGTTGAACTGAAATGGACATGTCCTTATGGTTATCAGCTCCCTAAGTTTACCTAAAGTGATTTAAGTTGATGTTATCTGCTAAATCTTTCAAGAATAAAATGCTTAGGGGCTTGACTTTGTCTAATATTCAGTAAAGGTTTTGTAAGTAATCCAGCATAGTTGTTAGGAATGAGTGAACTAAATAAGTGTGGCAAGTGAACACCTTAATAATTGAGTGTTACAGTGTGTATACCTACCTACAGCCTAAGAATCTTTGTGATAACCTAAAACCTTAAAGTTTTGCTAAGATATACTTTGTGCTTAGTGAGATATTGTGCTGTAAAGCTCATGGTTACAGAAATTATAAAATGTTCATAAATTTGTCAATTCAAAGAATACTAGTGTAACAGTTTATAATAGCTTGCTTCTCAGTGTTCACTCAAAATTAAGATACCTAATGGTTTTAAGTTCTAATTAAAACTACTTAAAGTAATAAGGAAAACATTTCTGCATGCTAAAGAATGTGTCTTTTGATAAAAGAAAGTAACTTCGTTCTAAAGTACAGCTGTTTATTTAGAGGGAGAAATCTAAATGTAAAAAGAAGGTTGTAGAAAGTTTGTAGAATAATTTAATACGGTCATGCTATATAAAATTAAAGCAAATGAGTCTCGGTATCAAGTGCACAGCAAAATTAGAATTCTGTTTTCAGTTAAAAAGACAAAGTTTTCTTAACCGTTAGTCTGCTCTTAATATTGAAAGATTGCAAAAGGTTCTCTAATTGTTTTATCAAAGCAGTTTCTCATGCTTGAAGTCTCAATTAGTTGTCGGAGTATTTAAGAAAATTAGATCTTAATATTAATAGGACTAAAAGCTAAAGTTTGCTAACAACTGTGTAACCTTCTTTATTTGCCTTTGAGGTATTTTGTTGTCATTCTGGTTAAATGGATAAGTATTGCTTCATGGCAACCTATAATCCTATTTAAGCAAGTGCCAAAGAAACTTTCTTCTGACAACTTCCCAAAGTCAAATTCAAAAAGGTACTTTTTACCTCTAGTTAACTCTAATATTTTCCAGAGGGCCCCTGGAACATGTCAGAGGAATTTTTTCTCATTGGAGAAATTATTTGGCTAATTTGGCTTATTTATCTGATATATAATTACCTGCTTAATTACCTGGAAACCACTGTTAAAGGGAATGATGCTAAACTTTGTTACTGAATGTTTTGTGTTACAGAAATATCCGAATTTCCTTATGTCTACTGTCTCACAGTAAGCTCTCATCAGATCTTTAAACATTGTCATTTGTAAGTCTCTTGTCATTTATAGCCACTGTTTTATTACTCCTAAGCTAGTAAAGAACTAGATTTCAGCAGAACAGGTATTGGTTACATAGGATTAAGTAAACTAAGGAAGATGATTTTGTGGCTTTTTGTTTCAAATGTTGCTGATAAAGTGTTTTAAGCTTTTTTTCTTAAGCTGAAAACAGTTTATTAAATGACTAATCTTTATAAGCATAATTAAAACTTATCTTTCCCTCTACCTGATTGCTCCAGAATTTAAAAACTCTCAGTGACTATTTTTATATTTCATGGCAATATGTTTATTTGTATAAGTTCAATAGGAACATGCTTTCCTTGTAAGAGGACCAATTAAAAACACTGGTTATGCTACCAAGGCTTTGACTGGAATGTCATATCTGAGAGGCACATGCATAAACTCAGATATGAACAGGTTTAATAAACTAAGGTTGACTTTATAAAACCAACAAAGGCCCTTGGAAGAACTGGCCTGGTACCTTGCTTACAGGGTTCCCAGCAGCCTTACCAGGTGAGTAAGGAAGGTCACTTCCTGGCAGGTGCAGGAACCTCAGGAATGTCTTGGGAACCTCAAGAAGAGAGGAATTTGCCCAAATCTACAGGTACTGCAGGCAAAACCTGATGGCAAGTCTGGCCTGGCTTTCTGGCCTTGAGAGGCCTTTAAAAGTTCAATCTGAAATTCCTTACAAAAAGTTCCAGCAAAGCACATTTAAAAGAGCCTATGTAATCAATTGCTTTTCTTGCTGCACTTATACAAATATAAAGCCAAGTGTTAATTATTTTCTTAATCTGGTTACTTCTAATAAAAATGAGGGTGATTTTAGAGAAAAGTATTGTTTCAATAATGCAGCCTTATCCATACTAAATCTTAATACTAGTCATTGGGACATAAACTAGATCCAGAATTCTAGCTTCTTCAAAATATCTGGCTATGATTTTCCAGAGGTTTTAGTTTTCTCCTATCATTTCAATTAAAGTTTTACTATTTCTAGTTCTCATATTCAACCATGCATTCTTAATCTCATCAAGTTTGTCCCTCCAGAATGGAAAATTCAACTCCAGATGTTGCTACTTAACCTAATAACACAATTTGTTCTATCTTGCCTAGAAGCCAAAAACTGCAAATAGTAATAGAAATGGAACCTGGAATAGAAGTGCCCATCTTCCGAGGCCCTCTCACCTGACCACTGATGGATACCTAACTGCACCCTTTACTGCACCCCTTTTCAGCATGAAGCAGCCAGAGCGGTCATCGCCCCCTTTCCCTAGCAGCAGTTAGGGTCTCCATCTGTAGAAGGGGAATGAGACAGGGACGGTGGGTGTAGTCAGAGTAGGGTGAGGGCCTCCGGGAAAAGCAGGGCAGAATATTTACAGTCAGAGCAATGTAACAATGGGCAAAGAAGTCCCTCTTGAAAGTCTGTGCTAAGCATTATGCAAAGTCAAGGTCACACTAATTCTCTAAGGTAAAGATATAGACATCTTCAGTGAGATCATTTAAAGGTAAAAAGGCCAGGAGCAACTTGGCCTGGAATGTTTGACTGTTCTGCAAGGGTATCAGCATAACCCATGACTCCGCTGTCAGCCCTAGCAAACAGACTATGACCCAGCCCACCTTGAGGACAGGGCAAGTGATGCAAGTCTGCGTCCCTAAATTTTTTCATGTTCTCGAAAAATCCTTAACTGCCTATAAAACCCCCTAGACAACACATCACTACGGGCTCTCTTGTCACCTCCTGGCATGATCCAGGAGCTCTTTCTTCTCACTTTATTTCTAAATAAAAGCCTGTACCTTGCTTTCCTACCTGGAGTGTTTGTGAAGCTCATTCTTTGGCTTCGTTAACAAGAACCCCAGCACCACTACTATCTTTCTTATAACTAAGATTGCCTTAATTTTTACCTGGAAACCTTGAAGGATTTCACATTAATCAAGGAGTATATTCGTGGAAAGTAGCATATTTATGGAGGTATTGGATACATTGAATATCTGCTGCAAGTGTATTGTTAAATTATTAAATCTGTTCTTGAGCTTTGCGTTTATTATGAGTACAGATTTTGATTTCTGATGAGATTACTGAGGAGTAAAGAATAAAAGAAGCCTAATGGTAAGCCTAAAATACTGAGATGTAGAGATGTAAACCCTATAGGAGGAAGAGGAGCTAGAAATAGACTTAAAAAAGGTTTAAAAAGGTAAGGAAGCCAGGATAATGAATAAAGCAAAGTGGGCATTGCATGGAATGTGGAGAAAGACAACTAGAATTTACTACAATTTGATTGTGTTAAGACCCTTTAAACAAGCAATTATATTAAATTCTCAGAATTAGCCTAAGAAATAAATACATTATCTACATTTCATAGATGAAGTCACTGATACTCAGATAAATAATGTAAGATAAGTTGGCTAATAAGTGGCAAAATAAATATTTGAGCCCATGTCTGTTTGAACTCTGATGTATTTTCTTATCTATGGTGTCTTAAAACTGGCTAACCATATCAAATTTGAGAGTCCAAGAAGCTTCAGTAATGAAGAAAGATCCACCAGAATGGGTGATTATGAAGCATTTGATAACTTTTCTTAGACCAATTTTTAGTATAGGTGAGGAGATAGATGCCAGATTTCAGAGATATTATTTGGGAAATGAGCAAAGAAGATTGGCATGGGGATAATTGGATTCTTCAAGTGAGGAAGAAAAAAGTTAGCAGTATATTATTGAAAGAACTTTTGAGCCAGCCTATAGAGTTCAACTAGCTTTTCCAGTCACTTAACCTTGGGCATATTAATTGACTTCTTTGAACTTCAGTTTCCTTATCAGTAAAATGGAAATTATAATCTTGCAGGATTGCTGTGAGGATTATAGATAATGTATGTAAAACAATTTTTATATGTTAGGCATGTATTTATTGAAGGGATTGAGATAAGAGTTGTGATGCACAAGAGGCTAATGTTATAAAAGGGCATAATCCAAAGGATTTAACCCAGTAGCTATTTTATTATTCTCAATAACACCATTTCTTGAAGATCCCATGTTTCTTTCAGAATCTAATGAAAACTTTGAATTCTCTCCTAGAAAATTTCATAAACACCTAAAAATTTAAAGATCATTTCAGTGGCTTTACTGATCCCATGAAGATTAAAAATAATTACATATGTTAAATGTTTACTATGTCAAATACTATGCATTAACTTGTGCTTACTTTTAGATGAAGAAATAGTTTGAGAGAGACTAAGAAACTTGCCTAAGGTCACGCAGCTAGTAACTAGGAGGGCTAGGATTCAAACTCAGACAACTCTACTATGTTGCTTTACAAATTATATGTTGAGAATGTCACATTGTGGGTAAAATTGCAAAATTTCCAGAATCTCTCGCCTGGCATTAGTGCATCTCCATATAAATAGGTGTTTCCTAGGGGTGGAGACTTGTCCATCTCCATATCAATAGGTAATTACAAGGGTGAGCAAGGGTAAATGTGGACTGGAGAGGTTGGGTGGGGTCCCTGTCCTCCAGCCAGGTCATGAGAGAGACAGGAGAGCAGAAGTGGATGGCTGCTTGTGAGCAGTTAAACAGGTTTCCCCCACTTTATTTCTCTCTTTGACTGGTTTTTGTTTCAAATGTGTTTTGCCCCAGGATTTCCACCTGGAGTTACATCTAGTGGTAGTTAGCAGAACCTCTGATCCTAAAATCTGTATACATGGGTGCCTCAGCTAGCAATGGCTCAAAAGCAAGTTCTTCATGCCTTCCATTGGTATACGTGACTGGCCCCAATAAGTGTTGCAGTTATCCAATTAAGGGGCTATTGGAGAGGGTGCTACACTGCTGTACATGCTCCACTTGTCCAGTGTAGGCATCTGTGCTATGGCACTCTCTGGTCTTTGGGTCCAGTCTCGCTCCTGATCCGCAATGGTTTAGGGAGTTGTTACCTTGGTCAGAGCTGTTCCAGTTATGGGCTCTAGAGCCAACAACGCATAGTCCACAGCAGCAAATTGCTTCTCTTTCAGGCTGTACCAGACCTCTGCTCCTTTCCATAGTAGTGACCAGAATCCAATAGTTTGGCATCTACATTCAAACTGCTCCCAAAGTCCCATTCATAACCATCTTTGGTTACATGAACATCTAGCTCACAGGGCCTTTGTGAGTCCTTTAGACTCAAAGTCTGTATGCCCTTGACCAATCACTTAACAGCAGTAAAACACCTGCACATGTTTCATCCCAATCCCACCGGATGCTCTTTCATACTAACAAGTATAAGGGCTTCAGAAATTGTGCTAAGTGCAGGATAAACCATCTCCAGTAGCCCCAAAGGTTCAAAATATCTTGTAATACTGCCACAGTGGTAGGGGCAGGGAAAGCCTGGACCTTGTCTATTACTGCCTCTGGGATAACTTTAGTTTTACCTTACCAGACAACTCTCAAGAGCTTTACAGACAAACCAGGTCCCTGAACCTTGGTGCTGTTCATAGCCCATCCTTTCTCCTGTAGATGTTGCAGCAGTCTAGGAACTGCTTATTCTAAATCTGCAAGAGAGTCTGAAATGAGTATAACATCAGTGTAGTGGTACAGTCACACCATTGTGGTTTCTTCCATGTGGTAAAGTCCTGGGTTAAAAGTCCCACAAATGGTGGGACTGCAGAGGTATCCCTGTGGAAGGACAGTGAAAGTCCACTGCCAGCCTTCCCAATTGAAGTCTGTTTCTAAGTTTCCTGTGCTATGTCAATAGAGAAGAAAGCATTAGCAAGGTCCACAACATAATGATACATCCCTCCTTCATGACTGAAGGTGTCCATAAGGGCTGCTATAGAGAGGACAGCAGCATGCAAAGGGGGTGTGACATTATTCAATTTCTTGTAATCCTTGGTCATACACCAAGAGCTGTCCACCTTTTTCACTGGCCACCCTGAGGAATTAAAAGGACTATGAGTGTGATTTTATGATGCCCCTCTTCTAGAACTCCTGTTGAGTTTCTCCAACTCCCTTGTGTTCCCCTGGCAATTTACACTGCTTAGTATTTGTCACCTGCAAAGGTGGGTGCTGAGCATGTCCCCTCAGAACTGCCTTTACCACACATACCCTCAGTCTGAACTCACCTTCAATGGTCTGTAACCACAGGCCCTGCAGAATATATAACCCCAAATATATTCAGGGATGCAAGAAATGTACACAGTATTCTCCGTTGGGGTTAAACAACTATTCCTAATGGAATTTGGGCTTTCTTAACTCTAATTGCCTTACCCCCATAGCCATCTTTCACAGCAGGGGTCCCAGGAAAACACACGGTTGTCATAAATCAGAGAACATTCAGCTCCTGGGTCTACTAGCACCAGGAAACACACATTCATGGGGGACCAATAAATTGCTAATTCTACATGTGGCCTCTGGTCACCACCACATCCCCAAGATGGGGGACTTAACCTTCCCCCAGTCAAACAGCAATGCCAAATCATCCTCCTGTGGGGGTGAGGGCTCAGGTGGATCCTGAGTACTGTCCTCCAGGAAGTCTTGCAGGGACACAGGCCACACATGAGGCTTTGCCTCCAGCTTCTGTGTCCTGGACCTCAGCGACTGGAACTGCTGCTCTGGCTTTAATTGGTGCCACAGTTCTAACAGGATCCTATTGGGCTGCTGTCATTTTTCTTTCACTACCACCACCTTTATCAAATCAACCCACATCTTGGTGCTCAAGACCTTCACGGGGCCCTTTGCACTTCTCCTTTCAGTTTTAGCCTTTACTTCCTTCTGTGCTTTTATTCTTTCAACTTCCTCCATATCTGCTAAATTACAAGTAGCCTCACTTATGTGTTGCCCTATGTGAGGGGCAAGAATAGTCAGTAGAGAACCAAAGAGAGATGGGGTAGCTGCATAGAGCACCATATTTCTCATTCCTAAGGTGAACAACTTCTCATCGGGGCCCTGGGGTTCCATGTTATAGATGATATTTTTCATCCCCAGCTCCCATTACACCTGCTGGAGTTCTGCATATGTCTTCCAACTTGTGGGTAAGTATGGTAAATAGCCCTATTAGGCCAAACTGCCTGATGGCTGCTGACTGCCAACTCAGAATTTCCTGATTCCCTGAAGTGTGATGGGCACTTTGCTACCACTGCCGGAGGGAAAGGTGAGTCATCAGAGAAGCCAGACTACCCATTTCAGAACCAGACATAATAATTTTTTCCACCTCCATATCCCAGGATAGCAAAAGCCATGTATACAGATGTACCAGTGGCCTCTGATGAAAATGGATGCCCATGTTCACCAGCTCATCCTGCACATAGGGGAGGAGTGGGGAGTGCTCCAAAACCTAGGGTGGGGGTGACTTCTCCTGAGAATCCCATGATTGTTGCATTTTTATTTTCTTAATTATAACTGGGAGGTCCTTTAATATGGGAGAGGCTTCTGCCTCAGTCAGTGGCCTTAGCAACAGATTGGCCCTCATCCCCACCCCCTCATTCTCTCCTGACATCTCCTCTATCATCTCTGGGGATGAAGGCACCACTCGTTCCTCCCCTTCCCCCAAAATCCTCCTACAACATGGATTCCCCTGCTGCCTCCTCCCTTACTTTTCATGTATCTTCCAGGAGCATGACCTGTTTTGTCAATAACTGTCTCTCATTCTTAAGGGTATCCCGTAGGTCATCACCCAGCTCCTCCAAGTGATGCTAAAGTGTGTCTCTCTCCTGCTGAAGTCTCTCTCTCTCCTCAGTAATATTTTCCATTATCTTGAGAAGCAGATATCCCACAATCCTGGCTGCTACATGGCCAGTCAGGGCCTCTAAGCATTCTTCTATATCACAGAGGGCTAATTCCACACCTTCCAGTGTCTCTACCCTTGGGGAAGGCCCAACCCATTTAGGAGGTGCTTTACCCTAGACCAATTTCCCACTAGGGGCTCCCCAGGTGGAAGCCCCATGGACAGTGGGCTCCCAGGTGAAGCTGCACCCTCTACCACTGCAGCCACTGGGGCCTCCCCACCATCCACAGGGTGAGTTTTTGGCATCTCCCCACTATTTCTAGGGGAGCCTGCCCAAGGGTCACATCCTTGTAGACATATTTTCGGTTCAGAGGTCCTGCCCACTACCATGAGAGGTAACTCCAGGGAGGAAAATCTGTACCCAGCCCAGGGCAAATTACCTTTCAAACTGAAATCAGTCAAAGGAAGAAATAAGGTGATAGAAACACATTTATTGGCTATAAGCAGTTGCCCACTTCTGCTGGCCCATGTCTCTCTTGACCCAGCTGCAGAAAACGGGCCGCACCCAACATCTCTGGTCCAGATATGCCCTCACTCCCCGTTCTAATTGCTTTTTGATATGGGGATGGACTACTTCTCTCCACCCACTGGAAAGCACCTATTGATATGGAGATGCACTAAGACCAGGTGAGAGATTCTGGAAATATTGCCCACCCTGGGAAAATATATTTGGTCAAAAGAATGACCAAATATGTATTTCTTATAACTTATTATATCACTCTTCCAAAATTATACTTTAAATTCCTTAACAGTAAGGACTTGTCTTATTCATCATTGAACCTACCCAAGCATAACTTAGCACAGTATTTTGGAATTAGCATATTCTCACTTAAGATTAAGTAATTTGTAACTGCTCTTAATTGAAATGAATAAAGTGAAATCAAAGAGAATACCAAAAATACATTTGAAGACAGCCAAAAATGCTCTACAGAGAAAATACCATGTTCATGTTAATATTAGAATTGTAGCATTAAAGATTGTGTAACTGTGTCTGTAGTTTTTTACTTACAACATTTTGACTGAAAATTTATAACAATCCCTTTTGTGGTTACCTATGAAACACGATTTGAAATATTATTTTACCTATCAAACAAAGTTTCTCAAGGTATGGTATGCAGATCCCTGGAGACCCTGAGACTCTTAGTAGGCCATCAAGGTCAAACTGCTTTTATAATAATACTAAGACATTTCTTAATTTTTTCATTGTACTGGAATTTGCCCTGATTTACAAAACCTATGGAGTTTTAAACTTCTGGTGCCTTAATACAAATCAAGGTAGTTTTATCAAACTATACTAGTATTTTTCACTGCCATATATTTATGAATATAAAAAGCAGTTTTGCCATCTCCTGAATATAAGCATGAGCAACTTCTTCCTGAACCCATCTCCTCGAGAAAGGGAAACAAAAGCAAAAATGAACTCATGGGACTACATCAAACTAAAAGTTTTTGTACAGCAAAGGACATCATCAACAAAACAAAAAGGCATCCTATAGTATGGGAGAATATATTTGTAAATGACATATCCGACAAGGGGTTAATATCCAAAATATATAAAGAACTTACACACCTCAACACCCAAAAAGCAAATAACATGATTAACAAATGGGCAGAGGATATGAAGAGACAGTTCTCCAAAGTAGAAATTCAGATGGCCAACAGACACATGAAAAGATGCTCCACATCACTAATGCAAATTAAAACCACATGAGATATCAGCTCACACCAGTAAAGATGGCCAACATCAAAAAGACTAATAACAACAAATGCTGATGAGAATGTGGAGAAGGGGGAACCCTCCTACACTGCTGTTGGGGAATGTAAGCTAGTTCAACCATTGTGGAAGTCAATACGGAGGTTCCTCAAAAAACTAAAAATAGAAATACCATTTGACCCCGGAATCCCACTCCTTGGAATATACCCAAAGAATACAACTTCTCAGATTCAAAAAGACATATGCACCCCTATGTTTATCACAGCACCTTTTACAATAGCCAAGATATGGAAGCAACCTAAGTGTCCATCAGTAGATGAATGGATAAAGAAGATGTGGTACATATATACAACGGAATACTATTCAGCCATAAGAAGGAAACAAATCCTACCATTTGCAACAACATGGTTGGAGCTGGAGGACATTATGCTCAATGAAATAAGCCAGGTGGAGAAAGAAAAATGCCAAATGATTTCCCTCATTTGTGGAGTATAACAATGAAGCAAAACTGAAGGAACAAAATGGCAGCAGACTCAGAGACTCCAAGAATGAACTAGTGGTTACCAAAGGGGAGGGGTGTGGGAGGGAAGGTGGGAAGGGAGGGAGAAGGGGACTGAGGGGTATTATGTTTAGTACACATGGTGTGGGTGGTCACGGGGAGAACAGAGTATCACAGAGAAGGGACATAGTGGATCTCTGGCATCTTGCTGCACTGATGGACAGTGACTGCATTGGGGTATGGGTGGGGATTTGATAATATGGGTAAATGTAGTAAACACATTGTTTCATGTGAAACCTTCATAAGAGTGTATATCAATCATACCTTAATAAAAAAAAAATTTTAAAAAGCAGTTTTGCTTAAGAATGTCCTTGGTGAAGGGCAGTAGTCCCCCACTTGTCCATGGGAATACAGTCCAAGACCCCATGTGGATGGCTAAAACTGTATATACCATATGTATTATTATGATTTTTCTTATACATACATACATACTTATGATAAAGTTTAATTTATAAGTTAAACAAAGTAAGACATTAACAATAATAGCTAATAATAAAATAGAACAACTATAACAATATACTATAATAAAAGTTATGTGAATATGGTCTCTTTCTCCCCCAAAATAACTTACTGTATTGTACTCACCTTTCTTGTGTTTATGTGAGATCATAAAGTGCCTTTGTGATGAGATGAAGTGAGGTGAATGATGTAGTCATTGTGATATAGCATAAGGCTACTACTGACTTTCAGACAAAACGTTAAGAGGATCATATGTTTCCAGAATGCAGTTGACCATGGGTAACTGAAACCACAGAAAGTGAAACTGCTGATAAGGGGGGGGCTACTGTAATAAAAGTTGATTTTATCTTGATCCTTGAGTACTCATCTTTTTAATGTTCTGTGACATTAGAAAAGGGTAACTATATATATAAATTACTTCTTGACATACATACTATTTCACAACTATGTGTATATATAATATTCTGTGACAAAAGGGGAACTATATATATGTAAGGTACTTCTGCATATTGAAGTATTATGATTCTCTCAAATAAAAGCACTTGTAACATTATTTAAGCCTCTTGCTTAACTAGATATTTTTTTCATGGAACACCAGTTTTACTTGAAAGGACTGAAAGAAAGTTATGATTACTCAGACAGGTATTTCATGGAAATACATATTACTTCAATGAAAAACGATGGCAAGTATTTGTTACCAATGTTAAAATTTCAGTTCTCAAGTAAAAATTAGAGCTTTGGATAACTTGAACCCATAGCCATGTGCTCAACAGACACCTATTACTTAGATACTTTTCTAATGAAATCCTTCATGATAGTAACAAATAAGATGCATTTTTTATTCTGTATACTGAATTGTTTCAAAAGTTGCATGATGTAAAGAACCAATATTTCCCAAAAGACCAAAGCATGTAGTTACAAACAATGCATGACTGAAAGACTCATTCAAAGTACAAGATAGATCAATGAATTTTAATGAAATAGAGTAGGAAAAATTTCTTGATATACTTTCATAATCCACATTGCAATTTTCCCATAAAAACCTACTACTTATCTAGCTTTGTTGTTGTATCCATGAAGAATATGTACATTTATGTGAAAAAGTTATTTAAATGATCCTCCATTTTTCATCCACATAACCCATGTAAACTCGTTTTTTCTCTTATATTACAATTAATATATCATAACAGACTGAATGAAAAAAACAGATAAGAGAATCAAGCATTCTTCAATTAAACCAGACATTAAAGAGGTCTGCAAAAAATGTAAAATATTGTTATTCTTATTATTATTTTTTGGTATATTATGTCTCATAAACTATTTTTATATTACCATATGAATTTATTTTTACATGGATTAATAAATTGATATTTTTAAACATCAATTTCTATGTCTAATATCATATATATTGATAGATACAATCCATATAAACAAAAGCTCTTTGGGGTCCTAAATAATTATTAAGAGTGTAAAGGGGTCTGAGACCAAAAAGCTTGAGAATTGCTGATTTGAGAAATTGGTTTTAATTGCTGATTTTAGGAATGTTGATTTGAAGAGTCCTTTGCTGTTTGTCAGTGCATGAAATTCCAGACACTTGGAATCAATTATCTTGCATTTGTAGCATTCAGTTTAA
The DNA here is from genome assembly GCF_040802235.1 of Manis javanica. NCBI lineage: Eukaryota > Metazoa > Chordata > Mammalia > Pholidota > Manidae > Manis > Manis javanica. The sequence goes on from NC_133174.1 coordinate 66,077,438, forward strand.
AAATGCTTTTTGGTTTAACATTAAGAATCTGCTAAAATTACCTTATTTTGTGACAAGAACCCAGAGGTCTGGAACAGCACAATATCCTTGGAGAGAAAGCTGAACAAAAAGGCCAACAAAGGAAGTGTGAGACACATATGTAATCTTCATCTATTCCACCATTTTCCTGAGGTCAGTCTTAGTGACATGTGTAGTTAATAAGTCTCATAGCCAGGATACCAAAATAAGAAATTAAGACAAGATATACTGTTGTCACATCCCTGTCTTCTTGCACATTGTTCATGGCTTTGACTATATAGAAACCAAATAGACCATCATGAATTTGGGGAAATCCCATCATTTATGTTAATTCACAACATGCATACCCCACCAGCCACTTAGTTAACTGAAGGAAGCCTTTTTTTTTTTTTTGGAAATTCTCTGGAGTACATTTCTTTAGAAATTCACATCCTGTGAGACTAACCATTCTATTTTCAGGAGGTCTCAAGAACTTGCCTTGTACTGATACCTGTCTCCAAAATAAACTTCTGTGTTTCAGGAAAATGAAGTTCAGCTACAAAGTATGTTTTTCTCACTGAAGAAAGATAACTCAGTGTATGACTTTAAAAATTTTAGTGAAAAATATGCAAAAATTAAACCCCTTAAAGATCGATTTATTCCTACTTGTGAAGATTCATTTCCTCTTTCACTTAACTGACTACAGTTTTAAGTGCTTGTTTGCAAAACATAACTCTTTTGAAATTATATTTTATCTTCATTCTTACTGCCACTGTCCTAATCCATGCTCTTATTACCTTAAATTCATTATAGGTATGTCCTCCAATAGGGATCCCTACCTCCTACTTCACTCCCTTCTCAAATCTATTCTTTATACTTTCCTCTTAGCAAAAATTTTCATGGAGAGGTAGAATATAGGTTGGATTCTAGAGACAGACAGATGTGGGTCTGAATCTTGCCTATCCCACTTGTGTAACTGTAGGGAAATTAATTAACCTTTATGTGCTTCAATTCACTCATCAGTATCCTAGGAGATAGTAGGCCCTACTGTATATGGTTTTCTGAGGATTCATTGACATGATATTCCTACAATGATGACCATTACATAAAAAGTACTCAGTAAAAGTGTTTATCTCCTTCCCTCAGCTCTGCTTAAAACCCTTCATGACTTCCTGTATCCTATGACTTCTATACTTAAAATCTTTGTATGGTTCTACCCTTCAGACTTTTTTCCCACTGTTCCCTAACATGCCCTATGTTTTAGTCAAAATTTGGTCCTATGTACCACCCAACTAACACTTGTTTACTCTTCATTCATATCCTTGGCAATATTCCTTCTTTTTCCTGGAATCCTTTGCCTTCTCCCTTCTCTTTGTGTTGGTATTTGCCAGATTTCAGATGCTCAAACTTTCTCCATAGTTTTTGTTATGTCGGCTCACCATCTATACTTTTATTTGTGTTTGTGTTTGTTTAATCATACTTAAAAAAATTAGCTTCCTATTTTAGCCTCATTCTAAGTAATATTATACATGAAATTATAGATGTGAAATGGTAATTTTAATTACATTTAAAGTCTTAAGACAAATGTGTAATGTGAAAATTATTATAAAGCTATTCCTTGTACCACCAAAAATAACCTTGCATGCCCCCAGTGGGACAGGTTCTACCCAGTGAGAATGCTGGTTAAATCAAACTTGCCTATTGAGCAAGGACCAGCAAACCTTCCCAGACAGGCACAGTAGGTAGTGATCTCACCTTCTTAACTTTCATATATCTAATATTACACCATATATTATGCCATTTTTTCTAATTCACTTATGAGTGACCAGCTTACCACTTAAACTGTGAACTTTTGTAGGATAGAGAGCATATTTTATTCTTCTGAGCCCCAACCTTACCACTTACCATCCAACACAGTTGCTCATCGTTGTAGCTTTTTATGTACTTGTTGAATGATTAATTCCAAAAAAGTTTAGGGATATTCTGTGGATATAGAATCTGATATGGAAGCTCCTGAAGACAGTTTATCTAAGACAATTAATATTCACTAATTCTAACAAAGGAATTGAGGTGACAGTTCACTCTTTCTTTTTTTTTTTTTTTGTTCCACTATTGTTCCAGGAAGGATTAAATGTCATTTTAAAGGTTGCATATTAAAGCAAGAAAATAGGAATGAATGGTAGGTGGAAAAGAATAAATATAAAATAGACAAGAACATAAAAATAGAGCCATTAAAGACGATAATCAAAAACAGCCCATGACATAAAGATCTCCAAACTTGTTATAAGTAGACTATAAATTAGTTCCGGCTGAGTTTCAACATACACTGTAAAGAGACATGGCACACAATTATCAGTATCCATTAAAATCAAATCAAACCAATTACTTAGGAAAAATACAGTTCTTCCTAATACTGAGATCAGGTCATACTGTTTGTTGGGTTCTCCTAGAAAATACAGTATGTTATTATGAATAATGTCCTCAACAACAGCTATCTCTCTTAATCTATTGTTCCTGTTAGAGAAGATCTGTAAGCACCAACTCATAAACTTTCCCCAGCCTAGGGAAGATAAGATGCAAAAAGTAATCTTTGAGGGGACACATAAAAAAAAGGAAGAATTTGGAACTGTGGGCAAAATGGGTCAGCTGTATTGTTTATTAGACTCTTATACCAGATATTTTTTACTTGGTTTGAAATGTAATGATTCCTAGATAATCAATTATAACAAAGAGAAGTCTTAAAAAAGTTAACTGAAAATTGTTAATAAGTTATCAGCTCTCTTGATTTGTCAACAGCTTTTCTCCTTTTAATTAACACTCAAAACTTTACCTGGATTTAATTTTTCTTTGCCTAAACTACATCACTGACTTTTGAACTACTTTTACTTCCCCTTTTATGGCCAATGATTGGAGAAAATACTTGCATGCAAGATAGAAATATGGTAATCTGGCAGGCTTGCTTCTTATCAATGTTAAGGTGTTTTCTACGAAGAGAAGGTGGGAGGTAGCCATAATAGCTAATTGTTAGGACAGGGTTCCTTTTCTCCCTCTGTCTCAGAGTACGGATTTACAGTTCAATGAGCCTACAAACCTCTTTGTTTGAACAAGAATCATACACTAGGAAAACAGCCTCATACTGCCCAAACTCACAAGGGATGAATTTGTACCAGAAAGCCAACTTCATAATTTATAATGTGGAACAGAACTGCCAAATGGACTGAAATATGTGTTTGCCTGTCAGTGTATTCTCCTTTCAGTAGGGATGCCAAGTCAGAGAACTAAATTAACAACAGATTGAAACTGGATAAATACATGAAACTAGAGTTAAGTGAATTGCAAGGTCAAACATGTTTCATTTAATATACCTCAGCCAGGATGGGTACCCTTTTTCTTTGACAGTCCTCACAAATCATGGATTTTCCATCAATCATTTCAAGCTCTTAGTTTCTAGTGCTGAAAGTGTTTATTTTCCATCTCTTGATGCCCTTGCAGTTTGTATTAGAGATCTCTGAGTGTTGGGCATGGCTCTGTCTTGTTCTTAAATGGGCCTGGTTCTATGAAAGCATGTTGCAGATCCAGATTGCCCTACTACAAAAATGCTGTCATACATTTCATTCTTTAATCGGTTTTATCCATAAATCCAAATGCTGCTATTTGACTTAACCCGCAGTGCTTTCTTTTTCTCCTTTGCTGTGGATATTACCAAGAAAGATCTTAGTAGCTCCAGGTTCTGGGCTCTGAATCTGGTTTCCTTACATGCCCACAGAGTTTGTGCTGCTTACTTTGCAAGCCCTTTTTCTCAGGACTAGACTCAGACTTGGCTGACTCTATAGTCTTCAAGTGTATTATCTTTATTTACATACTGATAAAGGCCCCATAGACAATATACATAAAGAACAAAATCTTAATACACTAGAGGAAGACTCTGTAATCAACACTGTTCATTTATTTATTCATGTTATTTGAACTTCTATTTTTTAAATTCATTCCCTCACTTATTCATTCAACATTTGTGAAATTGCCTTTTACTGTAGTAGTTAGGTATACAGAAATGAGTCAGATATTCTTTGCCCCAAGCAGTTTGCAGTATAGTAAGAGGCTAGTAAGTGAACAAAAATAACTAAATTACACCTTAAATTATGAGACTTGAGAGGTTGAGAGAAAGCCACTGCAGATGGAGGGAATGGCTAAAGCAAAGGTAGTCTGACAGCTGTCATTCTGACTTTTATTCTTGAGGTTTCCTGACCCTTTGTCCCTCAGGTTTGAAGGAGTTATAACTTTCCTGTTCAGATAAACTCTTTTCAGATTTTGCCTCAAAGTCCTATCTTGCCATGGAGCCTACTGGAATCTAATGAAACAGTCATGTGGGTTGCGGTGGAAGGAGATAGGGTGAGAAACAATGAGGAAGGCTGGTATCCAGTCATTGTTTGATTTTGAATAGCCTTTGGCTCCCTGTTCTTTGCATTTCTCTGCACCAATGAAATAAATCGAGCAGCGTCATCTGCTCAAGGGACTTACCTTCTGTTTGTGCAAATAAGGTTTCTGTGGTGAGACACCAAATGCACTGAACTTCCTCTTTCAACAACAAATTTGTCAGTTATCAGCAGGATCCGTGCCACACAGTTAGGCTTTTTCATACCCAGCTCCCTGCAAAGAAACAAGAGTGCTAATCTCATCAAGGCTCCAAGGTAAGTTATAGCATAGTATCTGGGAATTGGTGATTCCAAGCAGGAGGACTGGTTGAGGCATGAGGATCCAGGACAGAAGCAGATATAGGGCCAGTGTCTAAATTGAAAATGGTTTGTGGTTTCTCATTTTAGATTTCTTACAACAGGAGCAATGGTGATTTCCCTTTAGTCTGACTTGAGTACAAAATTAAGATTAATGCCAACAGTTCCCACCATTATTACCAGTCTGTGATGCAGTTCATTCTTTGCCAAGGACTCTATTTCTTCACGAACTAGGGAAGACGACACAAAGTGATAAGGAAAAAAAATGCGCTCGGTGAGGTTCACTGGGACTTGACATTTTCAGCCAGAAAAAGAGGATTTGAATTCCTATTCTGTATAATTTAGTTACATAATAAATGAAAAATTTTATGTAAAATATCTTTGCTTTGGTGAGTTTAGCTTTCACAGATAGTTACAGATGGTATATTCTTTTAGGAGAGAAGGAAAAAGTCAGGTCATAGATTTTGGAGTTGAACAAGCTCTTAGAAATCTAAATTCTTCACAAACTGAGAGCCAGTGAAGTAAAGCCACTTAAGATCACCCAACTAGTTAGTGGCAGAGGTTAAGTCACCCTGTGTTTTCTAGATCATGTTCTCTTACCCCTACAGAATCCTGTATCTCCCAGACAATATGTTGGATTTTTAGGTTAGGAAAGGAGAAAATTTCCCATATTACTTTGGTGAATTGATATCAGAGTCTGTTCAGAGATTATTCTTGATCCTTTGAAAGCTGATTTTTGACCCAAGTTCTGCCATACTGGATAGCAGAATCCAAGAGAAGCATGTATCTTTTCAGTGATTATTGCTCTTATTACTCTGGGTGCTATCATTATTCTCTGGTTCTGAGCCAAGATGACTGAGTCTAAAGAGGACTTCCAGTTGGGGAGTCCTTGAAGATAGATTGTACCATGCCAGTTGGTACCAGGATCATTCTGGATAAAATGATGAGAAGCTTTGTTATACTTTTTTGGGGAGTAGCCTCAGCTCCAAGCATCTTGCAAGTGGGAACATTTTTATTTTAGTTCAAATGGATGCAGGGAATCATTGCCATTTCTATTAATTGAGGAGTTTATCTATTAGCTATTGTGACACAGTAAAAATATTTAATCTTGAAATTAGGTAATATGCTGGTATACTGAGGTGGGAAATGGCCTAAACTATACTGAGAAGTAGGTCATGCATTCAGGGTAATTGTCTTTGCAATGCTTCTTTTTGAACACAGGTCCTCCTTTGGACAGAAGCAGTTTCTTTTTAGGCTCAATCAGGAAAGTTTTTAAGTTCAAGTACAGACTGATCAAATCCTGGCAATGGTGGAATAAGACTTTAAATGGGTGAGCATACCTCTGGGTGGTTTTGGACAGCTCTTCATGGCCAGTTATATTTGAAGTACATCAGTTGGTATCCTAAGAGGCAGGGCCGCCTATAGCTCTTAGTCACTTCTTTATCAAAGAGCATAGATCTGTCTGTTGAGAAATCACCATTTCAGAGAGACCCAACATTCAGGGCAATGATTTGCAGGGAATCTGTGTTTATCTTGAAACTTTTGGTTTAAAAGGTTACTTATACTCCACAGTAGGATATTTTTTAGGAAAGTTTTCATCTAGTAGTGGTTCAAATGTATCACAGGCAGAGTGATGAAGTAGATGGATCTACACAGAGAGTCAAAAAGTCTTGGTTCTAGCTCAAGTTCTGACAATGACTCCCTATGTGCAGCCTTGGACAAGTGGCTTTATTTCTCTTAGTCTCAATATTCTCACCTAAAATAATGGTGTAGAGCATGGAATTGGTGGTCTTTAGTTTCCTTCTTAGCAATACAATTATTTGATTCTAGGCTTCTAAGTAGCTGTTATATATCATGTAGTCATAAATAATGGGGCCATGGCAGGGAAATCTAATTATAGGGGATCTTCAGAAATTAAAATTAGATCTTAAAGGGAACATATTATACTTTGCCAAGGGCCATTTTATTTCTTTCAGAACAATGTTATCATGAAAGCTTCAACTTTTAGGCCACAGACAAGTGTTTTGTAAATAATTTCTTTTTTTTAACGATAAAACAAATAAACAAGTGAAAGTACTCTGAAGATCAATTTGCAGAATGACAATGTCACTCAATTTCTCAACTTCTTAAAATCAGGGTTCCCTTTGACAAAAATACAAACTCATTAAAAGGTTACTGTGGACTTAATTCTCTAGGAGTCAGATCCTTGACTCCTAGAAAAACCTACTACATCACATTGATATTTTCCAAACTGTGCCCAACAGCCAAAAAGATATTGTAGATCTGTGCTTTCAGCAGTTTGTATTAGAGGGATAGTGATTTTGATTTCCAATGTATTTACTATAATAAAGAATATTCTTTATTTCAAGTAACACCCTTCCACTTTAAGAGTTGTCTTAGTCCTGTCAGCTATCTCTCACAACCATACTTTATGGGGGATTTTCTAAACCCGGAAAAGTACCAGCCAAAGGCCTGTGGTGATAACTCTCTGTACAAGAGGAAATGGACTAATATATGTTTAAGGTATTATTGATATACATGCTTATGAAGGTTTCACCTGAAAAAACAATGTGGTGAATACATTCACCCACGTTATAGTGTCCCCCCATTACCCCATTGCAGTCACTACCCAACAGTATAGTAAGATGCCACAGTGCCACTATTTGCCTTCTCTGTGCTACACTGTCTTCCTCATAATCCCCCCACACCATGTGTGCTGATCATAATACCCCACAGTCCCCTTCTCCCTTCCTCTCCACCTTCCGTCCCCCACCCTCCCCTTTGGTAACTGCTAGTCCCTTTTTGGAGTCTGTGAATCTGTTGCAGTTTTGTTCCTTCAGTTTTGCTTCACTGTTATACTCCACAAATGAGGGAAATCATTTGGTATTTGTCTTTCTCCACATGGCTTATTTCACTGAGTATAATATCTTCCAGCTCCATCCATGTTGTTGCAAATGGTAGGATTTGTTTCCTTCTTATGGCTGAATAGTAGTCCATTGTGTATATGTATCACCTCTTCTTTATCCATTCATCTACTGATGGACACTTAGGGTACTTCCATATCTTGGCTATTGTAAATACTGCTGCAATAAACATAGGAGTGCATATGTTTTTTTGAATCTGATAAATTACATTTTTTGGGTAAATTTCTAGGAGTGGAATTCCAAAGTCAAATGGTATTTCTATTTTTAGTTTTTTGAGGAACCTCCATATTGCTTTCCACAATGGTTGAACTAGCTTACATTGTCACCAACAGTGTAGGAGGGTTCCCCTTTCTCCACATCCTCGCCAACATTTGTTGTTGATTGTCTTTTGGATGGTGGTGATCCTTACTGGTGTGAGATGATATCTCATTGTGGTTTTAATTTGCATTTCTTTGATGACTAGTGATATGGAGCATCTTTTCATGAGTCTGTTGGCCATCTGAATTTCTTGTTCAGAGAATTGTCTGTTCATATCCTCCACCCATTTTTAAATCAGGTTATTTGCTTTTTGGGTGTTGAGGTGTCTGAGTTCTTTATATATTTTGCATGTTAACCCCTTCTCAGATATGTTATTTACAAATACATTATCCCATACTGTAGGATGCCTTTTTGTTCTGTTGATGGTATCCTTTGATGTATAGAAGCTTTTAAGTTTGATGTACTCCCATGTGTTCATTTTTCCTTTTGTTTCCCTTGCTTGAGGAGATGCATTCAGAAAAAGTTGCTCGTGTTTATATTCAGGAGATTTTTGCCTATGTTGTCTTCTAAGAATTTTATAGTTTCATGACTTACATTCATGTCTTTGATCCATTTCAAGTTTATTTTTGTGTATGGGGATAGAAAATAATCCAATTTCATTCTCTTGCATGTAGTTTTCCAGTTTTGCCAATACCAGTTGTTGAAGAGGCTATCATTTCCCCATTGTATGTCCATGGCTTCTTTATTGCATATTGATTGACCATATATGGTTGGGTTTATATCTGGGTTCTCTAGTCTGTTCCATTGGTCTATGCGTCTGTCCTTGAGCCAGTACCAAATCGTCTTGATTACTGTGGCTTTGCAGTAAAGCTTGAAGTTGGGGAGCATAATCCTCCCCCCCACACTTTATTCTTCCTTCTCAGGTTTGCTTTGGCTATTTGGGGGTCTTTTGTGGTTCCATATAAACTTTATAACTATTTACTCTACTTCATTGAAGAATGCTATTGGTATTTTGATAGAAATTGCATTGAATCTGTAGATTGTTTTAAGCAGGATGGCCATTTTAACAATAGTAAATCTTCCTATCCATGAGCACGGGATGTGTTTCCATTTATTAGTATCTTCTTTAATTTCTCTCATGAGCGTTTTGTAGTTTTCAGAGTATACGTATTTCATTTCCTTTGTTAGGTTTATTCCTAGGTATTTTATTCTTTGTGATGCAGTTGCGAATGGAATTGTTTTCCTGATTTCTCTTTCTGCTAGTTCACCAATAGTGTATAGGAATGCAATATATTTCTGTGTATTAATTTTGTATCCTGCAACATTGCTGAATTCAGATATTAGATCTAGTTGTTTGGTGTGGGTTCTTTAGTATTTTTATGAACAATATCATGTCATCTGCAAAAAGTGACAGTTTAAATTCTTCTTTACCAATCTGGATGCCTTTTATTTCTTTCTGTTGTCTGATTGCCATGGCAAAGATGTCCAGAACTACGTTGAAGAAAAGTGGAGAGAGTGGGCATCGTTGTCTTGTTTTTGATCTTAAACAAAAAGCTTTCGGCATCTTGCTGTTAAGTATGATGTTGGCTGGTGGATTGTCATATATGGCCTTTACTATGTTGAGGTATTTGCCCTCTGTACCCATTCTGTTGAGAGTTTTTAGCATGCATGGGTATTGAATTTTGTCACATTCTTTTTCGGTTTCTATGGAGATGAATATGTGGTTTTTGTCCTTCTTTTTGTTGATGTGGTGGATGATGTTGATGGATTTTCTAATATTGTACCATCCTTGCATCCCTGGAATGAATCTTACTTGATCTTGGTGGATGATCTTTTTGATGTATTTTTTAATTCAGCTTGCTAATATTTTGTTGAGTATTTTTGCATCTATGTTCATCAGAGATATTAGTCTGTAATTTTCTTTTTTTGTGGTGTCTTTGCCTGGTTTTGGTATTAGGGTGATGCTGGCCTCATAGAAGGAGTTTGGAAGTGTTCTCTCCTCTTCTATGTTTTGGAAAACTTTAAGGAGAATGGGTATTAGGTCTTCACTAAATGTTTGATAAAATTCAGCAGTGAAGCCATCAGGTTCAGGGGTTTTGTTCTTAGGTTGTTTTTTGATTACCAATTCAATTTTGTTGCTAGTAATAGGTCTGTTCAGATTTTCTGTTTCTTTCTGGGTCAGCCTTGGAAAGTTGTATTTTTCTAGAAAGTTGTCCACTTGTTCTAGGTTATCCAGTTTGTTAGCATATAATTTTTCATAGTATTCTCTAATAATTCCTTGTATTTCTTTGGTGTCTGTAGTGATTTTTCCTTTCTCATTTCTGATTCTATTTATGTGTGTAGACTCTCTTTGTTTCTTGATCAGTCTGGCTAGGGGTTTATCTGTTTTGTTTATTTTCTCAAAGAAGCAGCTCCTGCTTTCATTGATTCTTTCTATTGTTTTGTTCATCTTGATGTTATTTATTTCTGCTTTAATCTTTATTATAACCCTCCTTCTACAGACTTTGGGCCTCATTTGTTCTTCTTTTTCTAGTTTCATTAAATGAGTTTAGACTGCTCATATGGGATTGTTCTTCTTTCCTGAGGTAGGCCTGTATTACATACTTCCCTCAGCACATCCTTTGCTGCATCCTACAGATTTTGCAGTGTTGAATTATTGTTGTCATTTGTCTCCATATATTGCTTGATCTCTGTTTTTTATTTGGTCATTGACTCATTGATTATTTAGGAGCATGTTGTGAAGCCTCCATGTGTTTGTAAGCTTTTTCATTTTCTTTGCTTAATTTATTTAAAGTTTCATACCTTTGTGGCCTGAGAAGCTGGTTGGTCCAATTACAATCTTGAATTTACTGAGGCCCTTTCTGTGGCCTAGTATATGACCTACTGTTGAATATGCCCAATGTGCACTTGAGAAGAATGTCTTTCCTGCTGCTTTTGAGTGTGGAGTTCTGTAGATATCTGTTAGGTCCATCTGCTCTACAGTGCTGTTCAATGCCTCTGTCTCCTTACTTATTTTCTGCCTGGTTGATCTGTCTTTTGGAATGAGTAGAGTGTTGAAGTCTCCTATAATGCATTCTATTTTCCCTTTTAATTCTGTTAGTATTTGTTGCACATATATAGGTGCACCTGAGTTGGGTGCATAGATGTTTACAATGGTTATACCCTCTTGTTGGACTGACTCCTTTATCATTATGTAATGTCCTTCTTTGTCTCTTATGATTTTCTTTGTTTTGAAGACTATTTTGTCTGATACAGGTACTGGGACACCTGTTTTCTTCTCCCTATTAGTTGCATGAAATATATTTTTCATCCCTTCACTTTTAGTCTGTGTATGTCTTTAGGTTTGAAGTGAGTCTTTTGTAGGCAGCATATAGTTTAGGTCTTATTTACTTATCTATTCAGTGACTCTATGTCTTTTGTTTGGTCCATTTAGTCCATTCACATTTAGGGTGATTATTGGCAGGTATGTACTTATTGCCATTGCAGGCTTCAGATTCGTGGTTATCAAATGTTCAAGTATATCTTCCTTACTGTCTAAGAGTCTTACTTATCTCACATAGTATGCTATTTCCAGCACAATCTAAAGGTTCTTTTTATCCCTTTTTTCTTTCTCCTCCATTATTTATATATTAGGTATCATATTCTGTACTCTTTGTCCATTTTTATTACCTCTAGTGACAGCTATTTAACCTTAGGAACAGTTCCATCTATAGCAGTCACTCCAAAATGCACTGTAGAGATGGTTCATGGGAGCTAAATTCTCTCAGGTTTTGCTTATCTGGAAATTGTTTAATCCCTCCTTCAAATTTAAATGATAATCTTGCCAGACAAAGTATTCTTGGTTCTAAGCCCTTCTGCTTTGTTGCATTAAATATATCATGCCACTTCCTTCTGGCCTGTAAGGTTTCCGCTGAGAAGTCTGATGGTAGCCTGATGGGTTTTCCTTTGTATGTGATCTTATTTCTCTCACTGGCTGCTTTTAATAGTATGTCCTTATCCTTGATCTTTTCCATTTTAATTATTATATGTCTTGGTGTTGTCCTCCTTTCCCTTGTGTTGGGAGAACCATGCACCTCCATGGCCTGAGAGACTATCTCCTTCCCCAGATTGGGGAAGTTTTCAGCAATTACTTCCTGAAAGACACTTTCTCTCCCCTTTTCTCTCTCTTCTTCTGGTACCACTATAATATGAATATTGTTCCATTTGGATTGGTCATGCAGTTCTCTCAGTATTCTTTCATTCTTAAGGATCATTTTTTCTCTCTGTGCCTCAGCTTCTTTGTATACCTCTTCCCTAGTTTCTATTTCATTGATCATCTCCTCCACCATATAAAGATTTCATATCCAATCTGCTTTTAATGCCCTCCACTGTGTTTTTCAAAAATTGGATCTCTGTCCTAAATTTGTTCCTGAGTCCTTTAATATTTTTCTGTACCTCCATGAGCATGTTTATGATTTTTATTTTAAAATCTCTTTCAGAAATATTTATTATTTCAGTCTCACTCAATGCTCTTTGTTGTTGTGAGATTTAGCTTTGAATCAGGTTCCTTTGATGTTTCATTTTTGTGTGTGGTACCCTCTAGTGCCCAGAAACTCTACTCTCTGGAGCTTCTCAGCCCCTGGAGTGATGTCAGGGATCACATGGGAGTGGTGCTGGTGCCTGTGGGGAGGAAAGAGGTGTTTCCTGCTTCCTGGGTGATATGTCTGTCTCCACTGCCAGAACCAGTGGACTGAACACATAGGTGTAAGACTCTATCTTTTGCATTTTCAGCTGCTGTAGGCAGGGCTTCCCTCTGGCTGGCCTGACACCAGGGCACTGTTTGCTGGTTTGTGAGCCAGGTGCAGGCTGGCCTGGAGGAAGGCACGTCAGACTGCGTATCACAGTGGGGGGCCTTGGAGCTGCTTAACCAGCCAGGGAGTTGGAGCGCCTGAAGATTTTGAAAGTTTCCAACCTGCTGGGCAGAGTGCACCTGGACAATTTTGTCCACCTGTCCTTTCTCCTGAGCAGTAAGCCCTGTGCAACCCTTGCCCCTTTAGCACCTATCTCGCTGTTAGGAAATCTCTCAGACTGCCCACACACATCAACCGGATATGTATTTTTTTGTGAATGTTTTTCACAAGCAGCTGGAATCTGTCTCTCCAGGTGTTCTGCCTATCTTAGTTTTCCAACTCCACTAATCACCAGAGCACCATGCAATGTAGGTTTGTGCTCCCACAGCAGATCTCCAGGGCTAAGGTGTTCAGTAGTCCCAGGCCTCCACTCCCTCCCCACTCTGTTTCTCTTCCTCCCACAGGTGAGCTGGTGTGGGGGAAAGGCTTGCTTCCTGTCTTTTCAGAGGTTCATTACCCTGTTTTGTGAGGTCTGTTCTTTCCTCCAGGTCTATCCAGTCTGGTGCAGTCTTCTTTACTGTTGCTCTTTCAGGATTAGTTGTGTTAATTAAATTTTCATATTATATGTGGTTTTTGGAGGAGGTCTCTGTCTCACCTCTCACGCCACCATCTTTAATCCTCTTTTCAAAATGAACTAATATTTATTTATTGTGTTCCATGTACCAAACATGAAAACATGTACTTTCTTATACATTTTTCATTTAATCTTCACAATGATCTATGTCACTATTAACATAATTTTACAAATGAGAAAACAAATACAGAGATATGAAGTGAGTTTTTTAAGGTTAGCCAGCTGATAATCGATTCAACATATGACCCCAGGTCTGCCTAAAAAACATGATACTTTCCACCTTCAAAATGCTGTCTCAACTGCAAATAAGGTATCTAATTAGGCCTCTTACCTAAGTGATTAAAAATCAATAATGATGCATGCATGGATGTTCAATTTGAACTTTAAGATATTAATCTGTGAATAGTCTAATTGCTTTAATTCATTTTAAGGATAAAAATAAATTTTCCTTCCTCTAATTTGGAGAAAAAACATCTAGACTTATAAAATATATAAAAATCTGCATGTTCTTGAGTCAAACCAGGTTATTTAAAGCTAATTTGAATTAATTCAAGATACAGCAAAGTTCCAATGTCCCATTATTCTTCTTTGGCTGTGGTTGTGAGTGATTAACTGAAGTACACCATGGTCATGGGGGTCAGACTGGCTTGTTAATTCATGTGAAACTTTCATGGTTAAAAATGAAAAAGATAAGGCAAGCAAGTTAGGTTCTCAAATGGCCTGTAAAGGTTGTCCCCTAGAGAGTGGAAGGACCCCCATGAGCAACGCTTACCCATTTAATTTCCCTTTGTTTCCCCTAAAAGAAAATAGGAGAAACAAATTTAATAAACATGCTCCCTTTGTGATATTAGTGATGTAATGATGAGTTGTGAAAAGAAGGGAAGAAATGAGGGGCGAAGTGTTTTAGAAGTGTGCTAAAGAAAAAGTAGTCACCTTGATGACAGAAACCTAAGTTCCACCCTCCTCACTCTGCCACTTGTTAACCTTACATCTTCAAATACGTGAGGTCACTTCCTTGAACCTCAGTTTCCTGATCTGAAAGATGGGGATGATATTCTCTGACTTGATTACTCATAATATATACATTTAATAGTGATTAACAGCAATTATAGATATGATAATACTTTGTAAATTCTAAATCAGCAGGTGGGTTGATATAGTGGTAGCTGCATTAATAATGGCAGTGGCAGTGCTAGTGATATCAGGAGTAGAGTTTAAGAAGGGGCCACGCCCATAAAGATATGACAAGTTAGTACTCAAAGGGAGTTAAAGATGATCTAGTTCAAATTGTCTTGTTTAGTAATGAGGGAAATGAAGCCCACAGAAGGCAAGAGGCTTAGGAAGGCAACAAAAAGAGTAAGAATTTGAATAATTACTAGAACCCAAGTGTATTACCTCCAAACGTAGTACTCTTCAATATATTCTACTGCTTTTGAGTCTTCCCCATCCTGCAAGTCTTGTCACATTCATCTCACTATATTATAAACAAATTATTTCAGTACTCTATCCACTGATCTGTTATCGTTTAGGTTTTTATAGGCAAAACTCCATGAGGTTCCCTGTTTTTTTATTGAGGTATAATTAGCATACAAAATCCTGTTAGTTTCAGGTGTACATCATAGTGATTTGATATTTTTATACATTATAAAATGATGCCCACGATAAGTCTACTTACCATCTGTCACCATATGAAGTTATAATATCATTTATTATATTCCCTATTCTGTATATTTTTCATCCCTATAACATATATTTTATAGTCAGAAGTTTATAGATCACTGGTTTTGA
This sequence comes from Manis javanica, assembly GCF_040802235.1. Taxonomy (NCBI): domain Eukaryota; kingdom Metazoa; phylum Chordata; class Mammalia; order Pholidota; family Manidae; genus Manis; species Manis javanica. The sequence goes on from NC_133174.1 coordinate 66,092,598, forward strand.
TAGAACCTTACCTTGACACCTGGTGGGCAGTCGTTTGCCACATATGCATAGTTATGAAAGCGGTAGAACTATAACAGAGAATAATAGCTTCTTAATCTTTGAAGAAGTCTTATCCACAAAAATGCCTTTTTAAAATATCTGTCTGTGCAACAAGTTGTTTGGGTAAGAATAATTTTTTACTTTCTCTTCTCATGGAAGACCTTATTACAACTGAAGTCATATAGCTGTGACTTTGATAAAGAAACTTAACCTTCCTAAGCCTCCATTTTCTGATCTGCACAGGGGTACAACAATTCACTCAGAGTTCTTACAAGGTTTAGAGATAACATATGAATAGTGCTTAGCTAGTGATTGACAGGATGTATGTGGGAAATTCCTGACTTGGAATTTCACTGAGACTCAGGACTCTGTTACAAATTCTGATGCCAAATACTTTTTCTGTACTTTGTGAAACCACAGTGTTTAGATAGTTTGTTGGAAGAAGAAGCTACCTTGGGTAGATGTTATTGGGTACCTACTGAGTTCTTGGGCTCAGTACCATTGAGTCATATTTAAAAGATCTAATATACCTTTGTGTTCTGAGACAAAATCTGGTTATTTCTGTAAAGTGAAGTATTTAATAATGAAATTCTCACTAGAGCTTATGGGATTCCCACTGAATTTTAAACAAAAAGCTGGGACTGCAGGCCTTGGAGCTCTAAGGTGTCCTAATTTATTATATAACCTTATCCTTGCCTTGACCACATCTTAAGTAACAGAGAGAAAGATAATGGCTGTTGCTTGGGAAAATAGCTCATGGGAGAAACATTAGAAGTAAGACTGCCTAAAGCTCTGCTAATATGTGCCTATTCTTTATACCTCTTACCTTTTCAAACCAATGCATATGAACTGAGCCCCTACTGCATGCCCTAATCGCCTGCTAAGCAAAGAGAAGAATATAAAAGTCTAAGATAGTCTTCCCTCAGAAAGACTACATTCTTACAGTGCACTCTGTAAGTCTAGTAAGAGTACAAAGGAAGAATAAATCAAATTGGGTTACCCTGTGAAGAAAAATATGAGTCCAGTGGGGCCCTTAATAAAGAGGTACAATATTGATCTTTCTGAAATGAGGTCCAGGGATAAAGAAGTTTGATGGAGCTTTAGACATAACTTTTTAACATTTTTTGGACACAAAACACTATTAGGAACATCTTTAGAATCACACACTGAAAGTGAATCTTGTTAGCTCAGAGATGGTAGCTGATTTTTCTGCTCTGAGCATTAGCTTAGAACTATGTGCTGGTCATTCCCTTTAGGGTTTGGCTCCTGTCACCACATCACTCTTTCATGAGGAGAGGCAATCATCTCCATAGTCTTTGCCTCTGGTGTAGCCATCGTGTACCCTGGACAGAGCACTGAATATTGGAAAAAATCAAGAGGCATTTACTTCTATAAGGGTAGTTTTGGAGGCACTGGGAATTCTGCTCACATTCCATGTGGGTGGTTTGTAACCACAGGGGCTAATGTATAGCATGAGGATATGACATTTTCACATGTTATAATACTGTTTGACCTTTATTATCTGTGTGTTCCTGGTTAGCTGAGCTGGTTATGCAAAATCAGTGAGGATTAATCCTTGGGATTAATTCCTACATGTCTCAGTTAACATTAATTTTTAAAAATTGTGATTAACTTCCTTTTCAAACAATATGGCTTCTCTCTCACTTACCAACTTTACATTTCCCTGTATGGCCCCGGAAGATTACTGGTTAGCCAGAGACGGGTAAGATTCCTCAAGGGAGGAACAATCTAAGACAGGCACAGTCGCAGGGGGGCCATCAGGTGAGAAATCGGGGAACAACAGTGGTGAAGCTTAGAATCTCACCCCCCCCCCCTGTTTTGAGAGAAAGCTTCTGCATCCGTGGATGTTCTATTTCCTTGTCTAGCTCGGATTAGCACATAGTCTACAGGCACACACATGATCATCTACAATTGCTCTCTTACAACACTTAACTATGTTTTCTACCTTTATTTTGCATCTACTTACCACTTCAGCATTTTATTTAAAAAAAAAAATAATAATAATAATAAAGGGAGAAATGTGGGATCCACATATAAATCAAGTATAAAAATCAAACAAATATTCATATTTGACCTGATTGTTTATAGTTCATAATGCATGATCAAAACCGAAAGTTTCTGTGATGACTGCCCTTGTACTGTTCACCATGTAAGAACTTATTCACTATGTAAGAATTCGTTCACCATGTAAGAACTTGTTCGTTTATGCTTCAGAAGATTGGAGACTGACAAGAATTAGGCTTGAGATGGATTAATTATTGTGCATTGAGCATTGACCCCCCTATACAGAATTTTATTGTTGTTAACAACCATTTGATCAATAAATATGAGAGATGCCCTCTCAAAAAAAAAACAAAAATTGTGGTTAACTTACTTACATTTCATTTATTTTGATGATATGTTTATAAAGGAATAAAGACGTTAGGCCTGATCTATTCATTATTAAGACAATAATCACTAACGCTGTAAGAGAACTAAAAATATTGTAGAATAACTCAGTAGAAAGGTTTAAGTAGAGAGCTCAATGGAATAAATTATCTTTTTGCTTTCAGTGAGATACATAATTTAACTTTTTACAGAATTGAAGAAAATTTCCTTTTAAGTAGGTTCCCTTAAAGACATAAAAATCATTAGCCACTTTCACAGCTTTCTGAAAAAGCTGTCAAACTATCATGAAAGCCATTAAAATAAAAGGTATATATTTATGAAGATTTATGTATATATTGAGAGGTTTTACTAGATAGTTTAAATAGATTTTATTTTTAATTGAATTATATTCAATATACCATATGAAATTGGTTTCAGGTGTATAGTATAATGATTCAATAATTATGTACATTATGAAATACTCACCACAATAAATGTAATTATCATCTGTCACAATACAAAGATACTACAATATTATTGACTATATTCCTTACGCTGTACTTTCAATCCCCATGACTTATTTATATTACAATTGGAATTTTGTATCTCTTTATCCCTTTTAACACCAGTTAAAGAAAAGCTTTCATAGTACTATATGTTTAACCTTGCTCTAGGTTTAGTGAGAAAGAGAGATAAAGAAATTTAGGGCTTGGTTTCCAACTTCACAAAACTCACAGTCCAGTGTGAAGAGGTACACAAATAGTTAAACAATGTAAGAGTTGTTACAAGACAGGTATCTGTTCAGATATTTACTGAATGACTATGTGCCAGTAATTCTGCTGAGTTCTAGAGATTCCAAGATGAGTAAGGGATGGCCTTTGCCTTTAAAATGTTCACAGTTTAGTTAGAAATACAAATACATAAATGGAAATATTTAATATAAGGCAATGAGCATATTGTTAAAGCAATTCCTGTGGTGACATGGTAGACTAGATTTGCATTTTTGATGTATCATTTTGGCAGCAGAAAATAGTTTTTAAGAAGGCAATCCTTGAGGAAGGTTGGTCAGTTAATGAATGCTTAATAATCCAGAGAAAGAGAGGGAGATGAAGAAATCATGGTTGATTCAATGAAAGGAAAGAAGCGGTCTAAGATTATTCTAAGGATTCTGGCTCTTATAACTGGATAGATGGTCATGTACAACGTCAGGGAGCAGGATGACTTTTGCTTTGGGCATATGAATTTTGAGATGCCCTGAAGACATTCAAATGATAAATCTTGGCTGGAAGTTGGACATATAAGCTTAATACCTGAAGAGAGGCCAGGCCTGAACAAAGGGATATAAGAGTCATAAGGATATGGATGGTAATTGAAGCCATATCCTGTGGATATGAAAGTGGATATTCCTTAGCATGAAGATACTGAATAAGAAGAGAAATGTAGTTCTAGGGAAACAAACACTTAAAAATTTGCAGACATAAAAGACCATGAGACTCAGTATTAATTGACAGAGAATAAAGAGAAGACAGAGTGGCTTAGAAGCCAAAAGAACAGAGTATTTCAAAAAGATGGAAGTGGTAAGACTGTGTCCAGGGCAGAAGAGAAGTCCTACATGATTTATCACCTTGATGCTCACTTGTCACCTTTGCTAAAGCAGTTTCAAGTGAGGTTGTGAAGATATGCACACCACCTTGTAGTGGATTGAACAATAGTAGAAAGTGAGGAAAAGGAGGCAATCAGTGTAAAAACTATTGTGAGTTTATTTAAGAAAAGAAAGTGACAAAGAGCTAGAATAAGATGCATAGACAAGAGATTATTTTGGGGGTTGGAGAGACTTGATGACAAAGATCTGAGAGTGTACGACAGCATGATGATCTAGGAGTAGAGGATCCTGAGATAAATGGAATGGATTAAGAACATCTTGAGCAACAGGAAAGGCAGCTGTGTTGAGAAATGTTGAGAAGTATGATGGATGCAGTTGTAGATAATACTATGTGTGTTGGAAGGAAATAATGATAAAATTGAGTTGCATCTTGCCCAATAACCTCAATTTTCTCTGTAATTTAAGAAGTAAGACCCAGTACAAGAAAAGTTGGGGAATGAGAGAACTGAGGAGAAGAAATTTCACTAATGGAGTTGTGAAGATGCTAAATGGAGAGGGTGGGAATAGAAGATACTAATCAGGGGTGTGCAAAAAAGGCTGGTGAAAAAAATCTTAGGCTGGAAATCATATTTCTAGTTTTGGCCTTCCAAATGGATGATGGTATTTTTAATAGGATCATTCAGCCATTTGGACAGTTAAAAAAGAAAATGAATTGTGGACTTCATCTGGAATTAAGGCCTTGCCAGGCTGGGACAGCAGAAGAATGGTGAACAAGGTAGTTGGGGGTTCTTGAGTGAGAGTAGTTAATTTGACCATTTAATCTAGTCTGGGCAGGGAAGGAAGTAAAATGAGGGAAGGTGGCAGGTCAGACCAGGAGAAATGAAGAAACTTGGAAACTTAAGGTCGCTAGAAATGTATGGTGGAAGCTAATATGGTGTAATTTATAGTGAAGCTCAGTAATTATACTGTTCAAGAAATAAAACCATTTGAAGAGTCAGGGACTGATGAAACTTGGGAGAGAGTACCAATTTGAAAATTCCTGAAACAGGGTGAATTGGCTCAGACTGTCAGGAAAGGTGAATGCTGTTAGCAGCTGATTTGAAAAGGCTTTCAAAAACTGAAAAGTTGTGATATTTTTATTACATTTCATATGTTTTATAAATGAAAATACCTTTGAATTTTCAGATAACCAGTCTAGAAAAGTGGTCAATTCCAAATTTGACTTTTACTTAGAATTCTAATATTCCTGCCATACCAAGTTCAGAGCTTATTTTTTATTACTTCAACTGTTACAAGAGTAGGGTGACCAACTATCCTGTTTGCCCTGGTGACCAACTATCCTGTTTGCCCTGGTCTATCATAGTTATAGTACTGAAAATTCTATGTGTCAGGAAGCTCTCGGTCCTAGACAAATATGAACAGTTGGTCACTCTACAAACTCTCAGCTGTCTCTGATTTCCCATTTTTAAATTTCATCTTCCACACTATTGCCAAAGTTATTGTTCAAAAAACACAAGTATGGTAATGTATCTTTTGCCAGAATCTCCATAAAACCCTCCATGATCTGGCTGTATCTACCTTTTCAGTCACTTTTCCCTTCCACTACCTTTTCCCACTTTCTTATGCCACTGCACCTTCCCCATAATCTCTCCCTGTTCTCCAGCTGGGCTAGAACACCTATTATTCCTTTCTATAGGTCATTAATTTTTATACCTCAGGACATTTGAATGCCATTTGTTTATCTCTGGAACTCCTTTCTAATTCCTCTTCTACACTCTGTCCACCTCCACAACTTATTTAAAATGGACTGATCCTTCAAGTTGAGCTTCCAATCCTCCTCTATTGTGCAAGATTCATTTCAACTTCCTTTGCCTGGGGAGACATCCAGAAAAAAACTTATTTGTTATTTCATGGCACATTCAAATAATCTATTATGGTTAGTTATCTTTATATCTCTTTCCTAAATGACTATAAACTTTTTGAAGACTTCAGTCATATAATATTTTTTTAATTACTTGAATACAGGTGATATACAATATTATATTGGTCATAGGTATGCAATATAGTAATTTGACAGTTATATACATTACTGAAATTTTACCACAAGTAGTGCAGTGACCATCTGTCATTATATAAAGATATTATTTACTGTATTCGCTATGCTGCACTTTTATCCGTACGATTAATTTATTTTATAATTGGAAGTTTGTACTTCCTTATCCCCTTTCCCTATTTTACCCATCCCCCACAGTGCCACCCCCGTTTCAACCACCAGTCTGTTTTCTGTTTATGAGTCTGTTTTCTTTGTTCATTTGTTTTATTAGATTCCATATATAAATGAAATCATATGGCATTTGACTTTTCCTGTCTGGCTTATTTCACTTGAGATAATACCCTCTAGGTCCATCCATGTTGGCACAAATGGAAATATTGCATTCTTTTTTATGACTGAGTAGTAATCCATTGTATATATGTACACTTAATTTATCCATTTATCTATAAAAGGGTACTTAAATTTCTTTAGTATCTTGGCCATTGTAAATAATGCTGTAATAAACATAGGGATACATATTATATCTTTTCAAATTAGTGATTTCATTTTCTTGGGGTAAATGCCAAGAAGTGTAATTACTGGGTCATATGATATTTTTATTTTTAGCTTATTGAGTAACCTCCACACTGTTTTCCATAGTGGCTGCACCAGTTTACATTCCCACCAACAGTGTGCAAGGTTCCCTTTTCTCACATACCCACCAGTACTTCTCATTTTCTGTCTTTTTGATATTAGCCACTCCGGCATGAGGTGGTATCTCATTGTGGTTGTGATTTGCATTTCACTGATGATTAGCGATGTGGAGCATCTTTTTCATGTGTCTGTTAGCCATCTGTATGTCTTTGGCAAAATGTCTATTCAGGCCTTCTGTCCATTGTGTGTGTGTGCTGAATTGTATGAATTCTTTGTATATTTCAGTATTAACCCCTTATGGGATATATCACTTACAAACATATCCTGCCCTTCAGTAGGTTACCTTTTTGTTTTCTTTGCTGTGCAGAATTTTTAAATTGATGCATTCCCACTTGTTTATTTTTCCTTATGTTTCCTTTGCCTGGGGAGACATCCAGAAAAAAAATTACTAAAACTGATGTGAAAGAGTATACTGCCTATGTTTTCTTCTAGGAGTTTTGTGGTTTCATGTCTTAAATTTAAATCTTTAATCCAATTCAAATTTGTTTTTGTGTATGATGTAAGACAGTGATCCTGTTTCCTTCTTTAATATTTAGATGTCCAGTTTTCCAAATGTCTTTTTGCCATTTTATATTCTTACTTCCTTTTTCTTATATTAACTATACAAGCGTAGGTTTTTACCTGGGCTCTCTGTTTTGTTCCATTGATCTATGTGTCTGTTTTTTCATCAGTACCTTACCGTTTTGATTACTACAGATTTGTAGTATAGTTTGAAATCATAGTATGTGATAACTCCGGCTCTGTTCTTCCTTCTCAGGATTGCTTTGTTTATTTTGGGTCTTTGTGGCTTCATATAAATTTCAAGTTATTTACCCTCATTTTGTGAACAATACCATTGGTACTTTGATAAGGATTAAATTAAGTTTGTAGATTGCTTCAGACAGGATAGTCATTTTGACAATATCAACACTTCCTGTACATGTGTATGGAATATCTTTCCATTTATTTGTGTTATCTTCAGTTTCTTCCATCCATGTCTTATAATTTTCAGAGTATAGGTCTTTTACCTCTGTGATTAGATTTATTCCTAGGCATCTTATTCTTTTTGATGCAATTGTAAATGGGATTGTTTTCTTGATTTCTTTTTCTGTTATTTTGTTATTTGTATATGGAAATGTAACTGATTTCTGTATATTAATTTTTATATCCTGTGGCTTTACTGAATTAATTTATCAATTCTCCTAGATTTTGGTAGAGTCCTTAGCATTTTCTATATATAGTATCATGTCTATAAGTAGTGATAATTTTACTTTTTCCTTATTAATTTGTTTACCTTTTATTAATTTATTCTTATAATTGTGGCTGGGATTTCCAGTACTATGTTGAATAAAAGTAGTGAGAGTAGGCATCTTTGTCTTCTTCCTGATCTTAGAAGAAAGGCTTTCAGCTTTTCACAATTGAGTATGATTTTGGCTGTGGGTTTGCCATATGTGGCCTTTATTATGTTGAGGTATGTTCCTTCTATAACCACTTTGTTAGGAGTTTTTATCATGAATGGGTGTTGAATTTTGTCAAATGCTTTTTCAGCATCTATTGAGATGACTATATTGTTTTATCCTTCCTTTTGCTAGTGTGATGTGTGGCATTGATTCACAGACATTGAGTCATCCTTGCATGCCTAGAATAAATCCTACTTGGTCATGTTAAATAATCCTTTTAATGTACTGTTGAATTTGTTTTGCTAAAATTATATTGAGTATTTTTGCATATGTTCATTAAGGATATTGGTCTTTAATTTTCCTTTTTTAGTGTCTTTGTCAAGTTTTGGTATCAGAGTAATGCTGGCCTTACAGATTAAGTTTGGAAGCATTCATTCCTCTTCAATTTTTTGGAATAGTTAAGGGATAGGTATTAGCTCTTGTTTAAATCTTTGGTAGATTCATTTTTAAAGACATCTGGTCCTGAACTTTTGTTTGTTGGTAGTTTTCTGACTACCAAGTCAGTTTTCTTACTAATAATCAATCTGCTCAGATTTTCTTTTCTTTCATGATTCATTCTTGGAAGATGATTTTTTCTAGGAATTTATTCATTTACTGTAGGTTGTCCAATTTGTTAGCATATAATTTTCATAGAATTCTCTTATAATCCTTTGAATTTCTGTGGTTCTGGTTGTAACTTCTTTTTCATTTCTGATTTCATTTGAGTCCTCTTTTTCCCTTGATGAATCTTCGGGGCAGTTTTTAAGTTTTGTATCTTTGTTTAAAGAGTCAGCTTAGTTTCATTGATTTGCTTCTTTTGCTTTTTTTTTTCGGCAGGCAGGGAAGAAGTGTTGGGAGGAGAGATCATGCAAGAGGGAGATGAGAAGAGATGTTGGGAGGAGGGTTAGAGGAACAGCTGAAAGGAAATCCAGGAGGAGAATGGGAGCAGGGGTGGGAGGAAGGGCAGGAGGAGGGAGATGGAAAGAAGGACAGGAAGGGGGGAAGGGAGCCAAAAGAAAAGGCCTTAGGAGAGGTGGATGGAGGGGATCAGCAGGGGGACTAGGAGGAGGAGTGGGTAGGAGAGGCAGGAAGAGGCCCAGTAGGGATGATCATCTCTCCAGGTGGCAGTGAGGAGCCCTGGTGAGTCTATATTTTTGCTTTCTTAATCTTTATTTTACTTATTTATCTCTCCTACTAATTTTGTGCTTTGTTCTTCTTTTTCTAGTTCCTTTTTTGGTAAGTTTTTATATTTTTAGTTTGAGACTGTTCTTGCTTCCTGAGGTAGTCCTCTATCACTATAAACATCCCTCTTAGAACTCCTTTTGCTATGTCCCACAGATTTTGAATGATTATATTTATTTTTGTTTGTCTCCATGCATTCTTTGAAATGATTTGTTTGTTGACCCATTGGTTGATTAGTTTAGCCTCCACATCTTTGTGTTTTTTTCCACTTTTTCCTGTTACTGATTTTTAGTTTCATGCTCCTGTGGTCAGAAAAGTTGCTTGATATAATTTCAGTCTTCTTACATTTATTGAGAGTTGTTGGCCTAGCATGATCTATTCTGGAGAATGTTTCATGTGTATTTGAAAAGAATGTGTATTCTGCTGATTTTGGATGGAATGCTCTCTATATAAGTTCTAATGTGTCATTCAATACCACTGGTTGCTTGTTCATTTTCTGTCTTGATGATTTATCCTTTTATGTAAGTGGGGTATTAAAATCCCTTACTGCTATTATATCACTGTCAATTTTTCCCTTTATGTCTGTGGTTGCTTTATATATTAGCTGCTCTTAGGTTGGGCCCATAGATATTTACAATTGTTAGAGCCTCTTGTTGGATTTATCCCTTTATCATTATGTACTACTCTTTTTTGTCTCTTGTTAAATTCTTTGTTTTGAGTTCTATTTTTTCTGATGTAAGTATGGTTAGTCCGGATTTTTTTTTGCTTCCAGTTGCAAATTATCTTTCATCCCCTTCATTTTCAATCTGTATGTGTTTTAGTGTGTCTTGTAGGCAGCATATAAGTTGGTCTTACTTTGCTATCCATTCAGCCATCCTATATGTTTTGATTGGAACACAGTCCATTTACATTTAAAGTGATTGTTGGCAGGTATATACTTGTTTCCTTTTTGTTAATTGCTTTCTTGTTTTTGTAGTTCTTTTATGTTCCTTTCCTCTTTTCTTGTCCTCTTACCATAAGATATGATGAATTTCTTGAGTGTTATGGTTGGATTCCTTTCTCTCTACTTTTTGTATGTATTATGGCTGGTTTGTGGTTATCATGATGTCCATGTATAGCAGTATATGAATATATATAAATCAGAAGAATACATATTATTTTCAAGTACACATGGGATATTCTCCAGAAGAGATCACACTAAGCCATGAAACAGTTCTCAAAAAATATAAGAAAATTGAAATTCTATCAAGCAACTTTTCTGACTACAAGAGCATGCAATAAAAATCAATAACATGAAAAAAGTAGAAAAAATACAAACATGTGGAGGCTAAACAGCATGCTACTAACCCACCCATGAGTCAACAAAGAGGAAATCAAAAAATACATGGATACAAACAAAAACAGAAATAGATTAGATTGCTTAATATCACACTCTAAAAGCACTATTTTATTATTATTCTCCCCTCTATATTTTATGTATATGATGCCATAATTTATATATATATTTCCTTTGACTAATTTTTCTCTAATTGATTTTACTATTTTTATCTTTTGAACTTTACATTAGCTTTAAAAGTTATTGATCTGCTACCTTTACTGTATGTTTGTTTTTACCAGTGAAATTTTTCCCTTTCCTGATTTTCTTCTAGTTACGGCTTTTTCTTTTCCACTTAAAGAATATACTTTCATATTTCTTATAAGGCCAATTTAATGGTGATGAACCCCTTTGACTTTTGTTTATTGGGAAACTATTTGTCTTCAATTCTGAATGATAAACTTGCTGGTAAACTATTCTCAGCTGTAGATTTTTTCCTTTCAGAGCTTCAGATATGTCCTATCACTCCCTTATGGCCTTCAAAGTATCTGCTGAAAAATCAGCTGATAACCTTAGGGAATTTTCCTTTGTATTTAAAGTCTGCTTTTCTTTTGCTGCTTTTAAGATTCTCTCTTTACTTTTAATCTTTGACATTTTAATTAATATGTATTTTTGTTGACTTTCTTGGGTTCATCCTGTTTGAGTCTCTCTGTGCTACATGGACTTGTCCGCTTCCTGGATGTCTGTTTCCAGGTAGGGAGGTTTTTCCATCTATTAGTACCTCATGTAGGTTTTCAGCCCCTTTCTCTCTTTCTTCTCCTTCAGGGGGCACCCCTATTACGTGAATGTTGTTTTCTTTGAGTTGTCTCAGAGATTCTTAGTATCTCATTTTTTGAAATAATTGTTCTTCCTCTTAAACTTATTTGCTTTCTACTACCCTGTCTTTCAGATTTCTGACTCTTCTTCCACATAGTCTAATCTGCTGTTGATTCCCTCTAATGTATTTTTCATTTCAGTTATTCTAATCTTCTCCTCTGACTGGTTCTTTTTTATATTTTCTGTCTCTTTGTTGAAGTCTTACCTGAGTTCATCGATTCTTTTCTCCAGTCCAGTGACCATCTTTATAACCATTATTTTCAATTTTTTATTAGGTAAATTGCTTACCTTCCACTTTGTTTAGCAATGTTTTGGTGACTTTTCTTAATCTTTCACATGGGACATATTCTTCTGCCTCTTCATTTTGTCACTGTCTTCATGTTTGTTTCTTATAGTAAGAAGTTCAGCTATCTCCTTGTCTTAGAAGTAATGGCTTTATGTAGTAGGCATCTTGTGGTGACCTGATGCAAAATACCCCCTGATCACCAGAACTAGGCACTCCAGCAGTGTCCCCTGTGTGGTCTGTGTGCACATTCATGCTGTGTCTGAGCCACAGCTGTTGTAATTTAGCTGGGGGACAAATCTGGCCCTCTGTCTGGCTGTCATAGTGACTTATTAGACTATTGTGGTTGCGCTAGTTTGCAAGGCATAATCCAGGTGTAGCTGGATGGAAATCTTGGCACAGCTCTTGCCAGTGTACTGGTAGGTGGGGCCAGTGCTCAGCCTGGCTGCCAGCAATAGCCAGTGTTATACTGAAGATGTCCTACTCTGAAAGTCACTGCAGGTGCAGCTGGCTAAAAGGATTGGCACAGCCCCTGTGTGTGCACTGTTTGGTGGGTCCAGCCCTCAGCCTGGCTGCCAGCAAAGGCCAATGAAACTACCATGGTTGCACTAGCTTCAAAGCTCACTCCAGGTGCAGCTGGCTAAAAGTCCCAGTATATCCCTTGCCAGTTAACTGGTGGGTGAAACCAGCCCTCAGCCTTGCTGTCAGTAATGCCCATGTGACTACTTCTAGTGTGTTGGTGCATTGGAATAGGTATTCCCTCCCCAGGGCAGCAGTCACTTTGGTGGAATGCCTGCCAGGCTGGGCATGTTGGATGGCGCAAGTCTACAGGGGAATGTTGAGGCAGAACAAGTGTTGCTGGCATTGTAGTTGGAGTGTTAGAACTGGTTCCGACAAGTGTCAGGTCAGTTTGGCTTAGGGAGGGTACAAAACTGGCATCGGCCAGCCCTCTCCCCCAGAAGAAGCTCTCACAGGCCTCCACCCCTATGGCACATGTCCTAAAGTTAATCAATCAGTATTTCAAATTACTGCTTCTGTGTCAGATTTCAGACATACTGACACAACAAACCTGTCCTCCAAGAGAGGAGATTTACCTTCCAGGTCTTTTGCAGTTAAGCCCATCTGGTTTTGAAAGCCAGATATTATGAGAGCTTGTCTTCCTACTGCAAATCTCCAAGGCCAGGCAGGCCAGGTGTAGGAATTTATCCCTTCCCCTTTCTGTACCTCACTCCCTCCTGCCTGTGGGTTAGGATGGGGAAAGGGTTTGGATCCTGACTGATCATGACTCTGTCCTCTTTACCCTTCTCAATGTGGCCTTCTATTTGTCTTTTGCTGTAGAAGGTGTGTTCTGCCAGTGTCCAGGTCATTTTCAGAGTTAGTTGTATTAGATTCAATTGTTGCCTCAGTGTGTAGATGAGAGGATGTTATCACAGTGACCTCCTATCCTGTCATCTTCCCAGAATCTTTTCCCCAATTTCCTGTGATTTATAAATTGATTATTTTTTCTTTCCTCAAGCTTCTACAGGTATAACTTTTCTTAGTTGAAAAGAGAAGATGCAGGGAATATTGTTGATAGCCCAAATCAGAAAAGAATATTCTAGGGAAAGCAGGCAGCAGAAATACATTATTTGACATATCAGGGTTTACATTTTTGCTTAGTTCCTCAAAATATGGACTTCAAACTATTGTGCATGCAATCCAATCCAATTTTCTTTGAGTGCTTATAAGCAGCAAGTTAATACCTGGCTCTATGGTAATTAACAGAACAGATCTTTTTGTGGCAGTAATGGAGCCAACAGCACATTGGGTGAAATAACTAATAAACAAGTAAACAAACATCTATATTACAAGTGGTGATCTACAAAGAGAAAAATGAAGAGAGTGTGAGAGTACATAATGATGTGTAAGATTACCTAGATAATATTAGTAGTGAAAGTCTCTGACTTGCAAACTGAGATTAAAAGGAGCCAGACTTGTGACTATCTGGAAGAAAATTCCAGACAGAGAGAGCAACATGTGAAAAGGATTTTGTGAGGAAAAACTTCTGGCTAGTTCTATAAACTGAAAGCATCTCAGTGTAGTTGAAACATATAGAATGAGGGTGAGAATGCATGAGGTGATGTTGAAGAGCACAGGAATCATATTATATATTACCTTTAGGACATAGTTAGAAATCTGGCTTTAATACAATAGAGACCCAGCAGAGGACCTTAGACAGGAGAATGATATGGTATTTCAAAGAATGATAACATGTGGAAGGGGTTAAAAGGATCAAGAGATGACATAGTTTGTACAATCAAAGAGTGGTAAATCTAAAGAGAAAAACATGTTGACAGAATTTCAGTAAATGTGATAAGTGCCATGACAAAGGTAAGGGACTATGGAGACAAGCATGATTTCCAATTCTAATACACTACCTCTATACCATGCAAGTTTTATGACCTTGGCACAATGTATTTGTATTTAACTTCTCTTCATCTCAGTTTCCTCATTTGTAATATGGAAATAATGACAGCATTGCCATGAGGATTAATGTAATAATATGTGAAAAGTGTCAAGCCTGTAAATAAATGATAACCCTCGATAAACAGTAGCTATAATTAAGGTTAATGTTAGACACAGTATGGGAAATAGACTTCAGGAGCCAAGACTGGAGTCAGGGAGTCCAATAACGCATATGTTGCAATAGTCAAGAGAAATTATTGCAGTGGCCTGAATTAGGAGAAATGTAGATGTAACAGAGATGGATTTGAGAGATTTTTAGGAGGGAGAATCACGTGATTTCTGATTGGATATGAGCAAAATGTAGTGATAGGGGTTCGATGAATCTCTAGTTTCCAGCTTGAGTATTGGGGTGAGGAGTCCTGACACTGACTGAGAAGGAGAGCTCAGGTGTAGGAGTGATTCGCTAATCTCACACTTCTTTCTGGCACAGTGGGGGGGGGGGGGACTGATATGTCTAGATTGAAGGGGAGAGAGATTGGCAATACAGGGAACACAAATCAACCAGAAATAGTCAACAATAGAGTCAGAGCCCAAGTGAGAGACAGAGACAGGGAACATATTCTGACTTTTTTCCTTCTATTCAGCATTTTCCTGTTAGTGGATTCTTAGGTTATTCTCCTTTCTTACATTTCAGCCATCTCACAGATTGTCACCATCAAGCTTCTCTGAGAGACTTTATATTTCTTCCCTACTGAAAACAAATTATCCCAATCTCTCCCTTCCATGGAGATTTTACATTTAATTGTCACCAAACATATTTGGAGAACTCTTCCTACCTTCAGTCTGATAAAGAGAAGAGGTTTTGGATAACAGGCAATGCAAATCTATAAACTCACAATGTAAATTGCAGAGGCATAAGAACACATAAAAAAGAAGTTGTGAACTTGACCTTTAGGTTGTTGTTCTGGCATAATAGGGCTCTATTATTTAACACAAAAGTGTGAACACAACAACCCCCTTTAGTAAGTGAAAATTTCTACAGCAGTGAAGCAGAAACTAATGCCCATGACAGTAATGTGCAAAAGTGGAAGTGTGATTTGGGTGGGTGTGAGTTACTCTTAGTTCTTGGAATTGTAATGCGTTTGATATGTCTTCACTTCCTTTTTCACAACCTCTGCATGTATAGTAGGTAATAGTAGAAACAGTGTCAATACTGAAGTCAAAGTGAGTGGTGAAGTGGGATGTGTAGCATGTGTGGGGACAGGTGTTTAGTTATATCTTGATGGCCTAACTAGAATACATAAGTTTTAAGATCGTAAGATCCTACTGTGTGATTAGAAAGGTTCTGCCATAATGTACCCTCCAGATGTCATGATGAGCCCCATTCAATAGAATATGAAATACTGACTACATAATAAAAAAGAATGCTTAATACTTAATAAAATAGTCCATCCTGAGCAGGGAGATGGAAATGCTGCAATGGAAATAGCATAGACCTTGGAGCAATTCAGGCATGATAGTAAATCCTTTCTACACCATTTTCTAGCTTTGTTACATTAGTAAACTTCATCTTTCTGAACCCCCATTTCTTCATCTGCACTATGAAAACAATAGTACTTATGTTTTAGGATGGTTATGTGAATTGAATTGGACAATGCATGTGAAAATTTCATTGCAGATTCCTGGGTACATCATTAACAATAAGTCACACCATGATAATTATTTCCTGTTTTTTCACCTGTGAACATCCCTTCACACACTGTTCTAAGTCATACCTGTATAAGTAAGATGAATGACTCTTCAGGACATACCACAGATAGATCAAGTAGGAAGGATGAAATATAAAGAGCTGGGAAGAAATGCAAGTACTCTTTAAATTAATGGTAGTTCATAATGTCTCTTTTTTACCTGTGAATTAATCCCTTGGTGTTTTGTTCTTTTATGATATTTCTATTTCCTGGAGTAGGACTCAAAATTATATAGGAAGTCATTTTACTTATGAGAAGAATCTAAAATCAGGTCATCCTTTTTTATGGTAAAATTACTGAAAATAAAACAAAGCAAAATAACAATAACAATAACACAAACCCTTTTTCCACCTGAGGAACATCCTCACTACTTTGCTTCTTCCACTTCTAGCTCTAAATGCAATAAACACTCCTGAAGTACAGACAGAAGTTATGTTTGTAAATTTTGATTTTGGGAGAAAAAAAATGAAGAGAAATGTATATAAAAAGATTGGTCACTTTGTCCCATTTAGTAGCTTTGTGGCCTTAATAAATTCCATTTCTTCTACCTATATTATAAGGGGGCTAAATTAAATGATTTTCAAAAGTCTTCTCCAATATAAACCTCTACAAGACAGTCAAAGTTAAAATAGTCAAGTTGTTGCTCTCTTGACATTCTTTTCTGCAGGCAGCCTGCATAAGTCTATGGCCAGACCATGAGAAGCCCTAAAGATTATTCTATATTCCCCATGTATTGTATATAATGCAAAATAAAAATTACACTAAAGCATGAAGTAAGTTTTAAAAAGCCCCAAATATTTTCTCCTTATGATGACTTTTTAAATGAAAAATAAAGTATTAAGTCTTAAATTGTTTCCAAGAAAATTATTTTGATAGCCTCTTTTGTTGGTGTACTAATCAATGTTCACTGTGAGGGTTAGATAATCTGCCATGTTCATTATGTCACACCAGTACAGAGATCCCCTTTGGTGGAGAATTAGTTTCTTCTCTTCCAGATCACATAAGGGAAAGTATTCTAGTTCAGCTTCTAAATTCATATAATAATGAAATTTTTCATGTAAAATTGTAATGAGACTTAAGCCAGTAGACACAAAGTCCACAAGCACTACCAGCCCTTGTGATATAATTATAAGGAAGTAGCATTTCCAAGGCATTAAAAATGAGCTAAGTTATTGGCAATACAGGACAAAGGATGAAGGGCAATTTCCAAGTATTGTAGTGTCAAAGTAAGAAGTCAGGACTCAATGGGAAAGGTGGCAGATGAAGGAGAAGCAAAGGGACCTAACAGGTGAAGCTAGATGGAATGAGTAAGTAATATTCACTTTAATCAAGGCTTGGGACAGGAAATAATTGGATGCAAAAGAAACAGAATACTTTAGGAATATATTCTCCCATACGATATGTTGCCTTTTTGTTTTGTTGATGGTTTGCTGCACAGAAACTTTTTAATTTGATGCATTTTCACTTTTGTTTCCCTTACCCAAGAAGACATATCCAGAAAAATATTGTTCATGCTTATTATGTTCAAGAGTTTTTGCCTATGTTTTCTTCTAAAAGTTTTATGTTCTCATGTTTTATATATAGGTCTTTAATCCACTTTTTAGTCTACTTTTGTATATGAAGTTGGACAGCAATCCAGTTTCATTCTCTTGCAGGTAGCTGTCCAGTTTTCCCAACACCATTTATTGAAGAAGCACTCTTTCCTCATTGTATATTCATGGCTCCTTTATCATATATTAATTGACTATATATGCGTGGGTTTGTTTTTGGGCTCTTTATTCAGTTCAATTTATCCAATAAGGGGTTAATATCCAAAATACATAAAGAACACATATGACTCAATACCAAAAAATAAATAATACAATCAAAAAACAGGCAGAAGACCTGGACAGACATTTTTCCAAAGAAGACATACAGATGACCAACAGATACATGAAAAAATTCTCCACACTACTAATCATCAAGAAAATGAATATCAAAAACACAATGAGATATCACCTCACACGAGTCAGAATGCCCACTGCCCCCAAAACAAGAAGTAACAAGTGTTGGCTGGGATATGGGGGGAAGGGAGCCCTCCAGCACTGTTGGTGGGAATGTAAATTGGTACAGCCACTATTGAAAGCAGTATGGAGGGTCCTCAAAAAACTAAAAATAGAAATACCATGTGACTCAGTATCTTAACTTCTAGGAATTTAACCAAAGAAAACAAAATCTATGATTTGAATAGATGCACCGCTATATTAATTGCCACATTATTTACAATAGCCAAGATATTGAAGCAACCAAAGCATGCATCAGTCGATGAATGGAAAAAGAAACTGTGGTACATATACACAATGGAATACTATTCAGCCACAAAAAGAAAGAAATCCTGCCATTTATGACAAAATGGATGGACCTAGAGGGCATTATGCTAAGTGAAATAAATATGGTGGAGAAAAAGAAATACCACATGATACCACTTATATGTGGAATCTAAAAACAAAACAAAATAAAATGAACAATACAGTCATAGACCCATAGACACAGAGAAATGCCTGGTGGTTACCATGGGAAAGAGATTAGGTGAAGCAGGATGGGTGAGGGGGTTTAAGAGGCACAAAATCTGAATCATAGTACAAGTTGATCATGGAGAGGGAAGTGCAACATGGAGAACATAATCAATGGTTTTGTAACATCCTTCTGTGTTGACATATAGTAACTTCACTAGTGGGGGTAGGTATTTAATAATGTGTGTAACTGTGGAATCATTGTGCTTTATTCTTGAAACAAATATAATATTGTATAACAACTATACTTCCATAAAAAATAAATTAAAGAGGGATCATTTTTTTAAAAATACAGTTAAGGAGCAAAATGATCTACGTCTATCTCCAGAAAGCAGTCTTTGAAACTCAGAGACTAAATATGGAAAAATAAAACAGATTCCAATGCTACACATTTTCTGTTCTGCTGAGAACAACACACTGAATATCTCTGGACATCTTTGCTTGTAAGACATAACTTAAACAATTTGGGAGAGCAGTTTGGGGATAATTCCATGGTTCCCTAAATCATTCACTGGGTGAGCTTGGATCAGTAGTATATCTTCCTTGAGTATCTCCTTATTCATCTGTATACAGGTCCCTTCTAATTCTAACACTCTGTCTCTTGTAAGTATGAAAAAGGTATCCGGATTTTGGCTAAAGAACTGATTAACTATTAGACTCTTTTTTTCTTTGCTTTGTTCAGGGATCATAACTTCACGGCTTACCTTGGTGAATATACTGAAATATTCAAGATGGGTAGCAACAGTACCAACAATGTTATGACTAACTGCAGTGTCACCAGTGTGACATTTCAGTACACCCTGTATGCAACCACCTACATTCTCATATTCATTCCTGGTCTTCTGGCCAACAGTGCAGCCTTGTGGGTTCTGTGTCGCTTCATCAGCAAGAAAAATAAAGCCATCATTTTCATGATCAACCTCTCTGTGGCTGACCTTGCTCACGTGCTGTCCTTACCCCTCCGGATTTACTATTACATCAGTCACCACTGGCCTTTCCAGAGGGCCCTTTGCCTGCTGTGCTTCTACCTGAAATATCTCAATATGTATGCCAGCATTTGCTTCCTGACGTGCATCAGCCTTCAGAGGTGCTTCTTCCTCCTGAAGCCCTTTAGGGCCAGAGACTGGAAACGTAGATATGATGTAGGCATCAGTGCTGCCATTTGGATCGTCGTGGGGACTGCCTGTTTGCCATTTCCCATCCTAAGAAACACAGACTTAGCCAACAACACTGAGTCCTGCTTTGCTGATCTTGGTTATAAGAAAATGAATGCAGTTGCTTTGGTTGGAATGATTACAATCGCTGAACTCTCAGGATTTGTGGTTCCAGTAATAACCATTGCATGGTGTACCTGGAAAACTACTATATCATTGAGGCAGCCACCACTGGCTTTCCAAGGAATCAATGAGAGGCAGAAAGCACTCAGGATGGTTTTCATGTGTGCCTCTGTCTTCTTCATCTGCTTCACTCCCTATCATATTAACTTTTTTTTTTATACTATGGTAAAGGAAACCATTATTAGCAGTTGTCCCATTGTCCAAAGCACACTGTATTTCCATCCTTTTTGTCTATGCCTTGCAAGTCTTTCCTGTCTTTTGGATCCAATTCTCTATTACTTCATGGCCTCAGAGTTTCGTGACCAACTATCCCACCATGGCAGCTCTGTGACCCATTCCCGCCTTATGAGCAGGGAGAGTGGTTCGTCAATGATTAGCTAAAAGTAAAATAATTTTTCAATTGTGATTATGTTTAACTATGTTCCCTGGCTTTTTCAAGGGCCAGAATGACCAACCAGACAACTCCTTTCATTGAACTTCAGGGACAACAGGAAAAAGGTCTTCTTGTGTGATATTCGTGGTCACAGGGGTGTGAAGATGGAGGCCAAGTGTGATTAATGTGGGAGAGGAAGGGAAGATGAACTTTCTTTGTTTCCTCATTGAAATTGAAGGCGCTTTCTTATTTAAGAGACATAGATCATGTTTTTACAAATATTTTCAACCAAAATGGAAATCTAATATTTTATTTTAAACATTTATTCACTAAATATGATATTGTTAATAAGATACAATAAATAAAAGAATCTTTTCCAGAATGCAAAAGTAAATCTCTTTCATATAAATCCTTTTATTTGTGAATGATAGTAAAAATGTTCAGTCTGTCTAAGAGATAACTGTACAGGCAAGGGAAAGTGAAAACTGAAACAATGTATGCACAAACATCAGGACCACAAACCTGTATATAACTAAATAATGGGCATGGAAATTTGCTCATTCACTAAAAATGTGTTGGATACCTATTGTATTCTGCATTACAACTTTCCTAAGTACTTTCACATACAGCATCTTATTTGGTCTTTCTAATAAACTTGTGGAACTTTCCAATACAAATGAATAAATGGAATCTAAGAGAGGTGAAATAACTTTTCTGAGGATAAACAGTGTTGAGGCCAAATTTGTCCTATATATACCACATATGCTTGTTAGTCCATTTGCATTGTTACATTTATTAAGTTAATACTAAACTTGACTTGAATGGTGAAAATATAAACTAAAGCTAAGGCACATGAGATAAAGACCATTTCTACACAATTTTCCTGAGACTGAAAAGTTTGTGGGCTGTGGGAATGGCATGTCAGACCTCAGGTTGCAATGCATAAAATGATAGATTGCTCTAAAGTGTCCTGATGATCAGGTGTATAGGAAACTCTAGTAGTTCATTGTTTGCCACAAAAATATATACATAATGCTTAATGTTGGTCATACAAATCCCATAAGTGGATGAAAGAAAGAAAGCTGTAATGCTGAGAGGTAAGTATTCTGTGAAACTCATATTTTTTTTGAGGGGTCGGAGCTTACTCAAACTTTTTCTTCTTAAACTTTGCATTGCCCTGAGAAAATCTGTATTTATTATGAAAATTCTCTGTGAACAGAGCTCATAGAATTGCATTATAAAGAGAAAACATCACTACACCATGAATGAATGGAAATAAAGTGTGTCCTTCTGTCAGCCTTATCTTCATTTTTCTAGAGGTTACAGCTATTATTTCAGAGCCATTATGGAGTATATGAGTACAAACAATCCTCAGCTTCTCAGGTTGGCATTTATAAAACTCAGTCCATCAATTTCATCTCTTATGCCTGCAATTTAAATAGTAAAAACATCATGTGTAGGGAGGGGAAGAGAAGCGGTAATCCTCAAAACATACATTTGAACAGACTTACTGTTGAAGAGGAAGAAAAAAAATTAACAGTAACAATGTTTCTAAGAAGGTAGAGTGATCTGTAATTATAAAGTAGTAAGACTGGTACTCTTATGCATAATTAACCTGTATCTAAGGGCACTGCCTAATGAAGGTTTCCAGATATGCTTAAAGTTAATGGCAGCATTATCAGAATTACTTCATGGCCTCAGAGTTTCATGACCAGCCCCACTCTAAGGTTATGATTTTGAAAGAAACCCATTTGGTACTACACATCCTCTTATGTTTTTGGAGAAAGGAACCTCCTCAGTTTTAAATAGTTATGCTTTCAAGTTTTTGACAAAACTAAAAATAGAAATAACATATGACTCAGTAACTCCACCTCTAGGAATTTACCCAAAGAAAACAAAATCTCTGTTTTGAAAAGATATATGTACCCCTATGTTTACTGTCACATTATTTACAATAGCCAAGATATGGAAGCAATCAGTTTGTCCATCAATAGAGGAATAGATAAACAAGACGTGTTACATTAAAAAAAGAAGTACCGCTTCAGACACAGGTTTTGTGGATTAGGTGGCAAATTAAATTATGTGCCTTTCATTGAGTCAGAATTAAATTGGAGTATTTTGGCTGTTTTTTTGACACGGGAATCCCTATCGTAGTGAGATAGGAAAAGATACCATCAAAGCAAGCAATGGTTAGTTTGGAATTTTAAAGGCTGAGATACCAGGAGGAAAGGTGGTAATACTTGATCATATGAGGTAGCTGAAGAAATCAGTGAGTCCAAGAGATACAAAGGTTTTACAATGGATTTGAACAGTTTTCCCTGTGCTTATCACAGGGAAAAGATGTAAGATAAAGAGGGCAGCAAAACGTATCCTGGAATCAGCTTTTCAAAAATTCACCAAAAAAAACCTCTACATTGCTCCCAAATCTCTCTAAGACACTTGTCAAAATCCACTTAGGGAACATTCAGAATTTAATGACCCTAATTAAAGCCTTTTTAACCTGACAGTTTTGTTAAAAAGGGAAGGGATTTTGAGGAGTAAAATAACTTTGTGCAACAATTTATACGACCTTGAATGCAGTTAGTAAATGATTGGTTGGTTATACTGTTTATCTTTAGAAAGCTTTAAATACTAGCACAGAGTATAGATAAAAGATTTATCAGAGAGCAAATCCATTATCACTATGAAGTATATACTCAATTCTATAAAAATATTAATTATCATGCTCTTATTTGAAAATTACTCTGTGATAAAATTGTTTCTATAAGAAAATCAGTTTCTCCTTTCATTCTTCTGCATATTTTCCAGGAATATAATCTACCACAAAAGTAAAGTTAGTATTTATAATAGAAATTTAAAACCACATTCCTCTTTTAAGTAGTAAGTAGTTTGGATGTCTTATTAACTCTTTAGAACTACTACTGTGCCTCTAAGTACATTAAAATACAATATCTAATTACAAGTGAAAATATACTATTATACTCTAAGGCTCTGAAAGAGTTCATTAATCTCCCAAAATTCCAAATTCACCACCAGTGAATAATTAAGTTATTTTTGCCCCCTGGTTTTTTAATCATT